>NC_141875.1:417519385-418144385 GCF_056163025.1 Triticum urartu
TTAATTTTTATTTATTTTTCTTTTTTGTTCTATTTTCTAGTTTCATCTTATTTTAGTTTTATAAAAATATAAAAGTTGAACCTAATTTAGTATCACTAATTATACCTCAGCTACAAAAAGTTTAAACCCTAAATAAAATAGTTTAACATTTTATAAATAATAAAAGGCATTTATTAAATTGGTTATGTTGTTGTTTTATCCATCTTAGAGTATTTAAGCATTTTATAAAAGTGTGGTTCCTCCACCACAATTACCTATGGAATATTTGGTTCACTCCAAACATTTTAGTTTTAATGTCTGAAAACTTTTATTGTTGGCTGGATTTTGAATTTGAATTTGAATCGTTTTGAACTAACGCGAGATTATCATCAGTAACCGAGGTGACGTGGCATCATTAACATAGGTTCACTGTATCTTAATTATCCGGGCGTCACAGTGTGTGTGAGAGAGAGATACAAACCTAGACATAATGCGCTGTCCATCTGTAGGATCGAAAGTATGTCTAGAGGGGGGTGATTAGACTACTTGACCAAATAAAAACTTAACCTTTTCCCAATTTTAGTTCTTGGCAGATTTTACCTATTTTAGGACAAGTCAAGCAATCATCACACAATTCAAGCAAGCATGCAAAGAGTATATTGGCAGCGGAAAGTAAAGCATGCAACTTGCAAGAATGTAAAGGGAAGGGTTTGGAGAATTCAAACGCAATTGGAGACACGGATGTTTTTCCCGTGGTTCGGATAGGTGGTGCTATCCTACATCCACGTTGATGGAGACTTCAACCCACAAAGGGTAACGGTTGCGCGAGTCCACACAGGGCTCCACCCACGAAGGGTAACGGTTGTGCGAGTCCACACAGGGCTCCACCCACGAAGGGTCCACGAAGAAGCAACCACCCACAAAGGGTCCACGAAGAAGCAACCTTGTCTATCCCACCATGGCCATCGCCCACACAGGACTTGCCTCACTAGCGGTAGATCTTCACGAAGTAGGCGATCTCCTTGCCCTTACAAACTCCTTGGTTCAACTCCACAATCTTGTCGGAGGCTCCCAAGTGACACCTAGCCAATCTAGGAGACACCACTCTCCAAGAAGTAACAAATGATGTGTAGGTAATGAACTCCTTGCTCTTGTGCTTCAAGTGATAGTCTCCCCAACACTCAACTCTCTCTCATAGGATTTGGATTTTGTGGAAAGAAGATTTGAGTGGAAAGCAACTTGGAGAGGCTAGAGATCAAGATTCATATGGTAGGAATGGAATATCTTGGTCTCAACACATGAGTAGGTGGTTCTCTCTCAGAACATATGAGTTGGAATGATGTATGTGTTCTGATGGCTCTCTCTTCAAATGAAGAGGAGGTGGAGGGCTATATATAGCCTCCACACAAAATCCAACCGTTACACACAGTTTTCCAATCTCGGTGGGACCGAATCAACAAACTCGGTCGGACCGAAAATGTAAACCTAGTGACCGTTAGAGATTTTTGGTGGGACTGACATGCAACTCGGTAGGACCGATATGGTTAGGGTTTGGGCATAACGTAATCTCGGTGAGACCGATTACACAAACTCGATGAGACCGAATTTGGTAATTAGCTAACCAGAGAGTTGGTCAGGCAAACTCGGTGGGACCGATTTGCTCTTTCGGTGAGACCGAAAAGTTACAAAGGGGAAACACTGAATTTACATTGCAATCTCGGTGGGACCGATTCGCTATTTCGGTGAGACCGAAAAGTTACGAAAGGGAAACAGAGAGTTTGCAATCCCATCTCGGTGAGACCGAGATCCCTATCGGTAGAACCGAATTGCTAGGGTTTGGCAGTGGCTAATGACAAGTGAAACTCGGTGGCGCCGGATAGGAAGAATCGGTAGGACCGAGTTTGGCTTAGGGTTTAGGTCATATGTGGATATGGGAAAGTAGTTGAGGGTTTTTGGAGCATATCGCTAAGCACATGAAGCAAGAGGCTCATTATGCAACACCTCATCCCTCCTTGATAGTATTGGCTTTTCCTAAAGACTCAATGTGATCTTGGATCACTAAAATATAAAATGAAGAGTCTTGAGCTTTTGAGCTTGAGCCAATCCTTTTTCCTTAGCATTTTGAGGGTTCCACTTTCACATCCATGCCATGCCAATCATTGAGCTTTCCTGAAATAATCATCTTGGAATAGCATTAGCTCAGTGAGCTATATGTTGTTATGAATTACCAAAACAACCTAGGGATAGTTGCACTTTCAATCTCCCCCTTTTTGGTAATTGATGACAACATATAGATCAAAGCTTCGACAAATGATAATAAGCATGAAATATATCGTCGCTTTGAGAAGTATGTGATAAGTAAGAGCTCCCCCTAAATTTGTGCATATTTAAAATTTGCTTTGGACTGCAAATGCAGAAGGAGTTAGAATCATGGGTTACTCTTCCATGTCACATACATCTTGGTGGAGCGCTTAAAATGAGAAGAATGAAATACATGCACACATCACCAAGAATAGTGAATGATCACGTAAGATAGATAAGATAATAGCATTAAGCAAGCATTAAGTGTAGCTTATGATCAAACACATGATCATCAATGTCTCACAAATAATGACGTAGTATCTCAAGCACTCAAAAGCAAACAAGTTTGAAAACCCACCAAATAAAGCAAGAGAGAAAAGCAACACACTCTCTCTCGAAGCCTATGATCTATACATTTTTCTCCCCCTTTGGCAAAAAGTTACCAAAAAGTTCCTAGAAAATGCATAGTACTAGATCGATGCTCAGGCTTGATCTTCTGGTGGTGGTGGAGTCTGGATCACTCCAAGGACGAAGGCTTCTGTAGACGCTGAAGTAGACGCTGGAGTTGGAGCTGAAGTAGATGCTGGAGCTGGTGGAACTGAGGCTGTAGCTGGTGCTGAGGTGGTGGCTCTTGTGTCAGCAACTGGCACGGCAGACGACCTCGAACCTCGTGGCACTCTGGCAAAGGCATGAGTGGTAGTCCTACCTCTCCTCTCCTGCATATCATCTTGGAGCTGCTCCACTGCAGTCTGAATCTCCGTTACCTTGACATCCAAGTCATATAACTTTTGTTCCATGATTCTCTCTAGGCTTGCCTGGTTTTGAGTTAGGGTGGCTATCCTTGTTTGGTCTCTCAATCCGTCCAGATTTTGAGGACAATCAGGGTGGCTAGTCCTCTCAATCCGCAGGGTGGACGCAATCAGATAACCAAGCTGCTCTTGTTTGGTCTTCAAGAAATACTCAGATGCCTCCTCTTGAGTTGGCATCTTGGCAGCTTTCTCCTTCCTTGCCTTCTCCTTCTTTGCGTATGCTTGGGCAGATGATGGCTCGTTCTCAGTCATGACAACCTGATTGTCCTCAAAATCTGGACGGATGGGCAGGTGTTCCTTGTCCAATAAATATATGCCCGTGCCCATCTTGGAGTTAATGAGCTCCTGGATCTGAGGGGCATATCCGCAACTCCTCTTCTGATCTACTGCAGTACTTTTGATAGTTTCCACCATGAGGCTCATCACCTTGAACTTTTGAGGCACATCAAATACATGTAGCAAGTTGATAGCATGGCCTCTGATCATCTTGTGATCTCCAGACTTGGGTAATAAGGTGTGCCTCAAGATACAATTGATAGTTGGCAGCCCTGACAGAAGGTAATGCACAGACCCAAATTTGAAGGTGTCAAGAGCTTCATAGGGAATTTCCTTGTACATGTTGGACATAGAGTTATGGTCCATCTTCTTCTTGGCATATATATCCAAGTCATCGTCATGCTCCTCTAGGGCATTAATGATCTGTGCCCACTCAGCAACTGTGGATTGGTACCTTGTACCCTCAGACATCCATGTGATCCTCCCATCTGAATAAAAATGTGTTGTGGAGTAGAACTGCATTATAAGCTCCTCATTCCACTTTGTGAGCTTCTGCCCAACAAAGTCAGCTACTCCACAAGCTATGAAGCTATCTTGCACTCCAGGATAGTGCTCCTCATTGTCCTTGATGTACTGCCAGTCAACCCATCTCATATCACAGACTATTGGCTTCTTATCAAGCAGCACTATCTCATAGAAGTCCTGCTGTTCCTTAGTGTGGAACCTGTAGTCAATAGCAGTCCTCCTCCTTGAAGCATACGGGTCTGCTTCTCTCCACTTCCTCAGCCCTGAATCTCTCCTGAGCTTCATGTCCTCAGCCACAGGATGCGCATCGTTGTGGTCTGGGATCTTGGGCTTGAGCTTTCTCAGAACTTGCTCTTCATCCTCTTCTTCAGCAACAGTCTCAGGCACTGGGCCTTGTTCTTCTCAGCTGCAGGAATGCTCCTTGTATTCCTCTTTGGTTTTGGCTTGGAGGCAGCTTTGGGCTTAGATCCAGTAGCCCCTGCTCTTATGGCATCACCCATCAGCTTGGGTGCCTTGGGTGCTGGTGCAGCTACCTCTTCTTCCTCTTCCTCTTCCATGATGGAAGCCTTTCCTAGCAATCTGGCTACGGTCTTCTTGACCCTTTCCTTCCTCTTCTTCCCCTCAGCAGCAACTGGCTCTTTAGGTGCAGGCTTCTCAGTTGAAGCTCTTGCCTTTGACATGGGCTGCCTGCCTGCTGGCCTTTCGATTTTCAGCCCTGGCTTTGTGCCTTGAGCTGGCTCAACTCTCTTTGATGTGGCCTCTTCCTCTGCCACATAATCTTCATCTTCGGAATCAGAAGTTCTCTTCTTCCTCTGTCTGGTGGCAGCTTTTGGCAAGTTGCTAGGGGTGCTCCTGCTGCCCTCATCTGAAGAGCTGGAGGGACTAGTGCCCTCACTCATGTGCACCTGCTGCTCTGACACGTTCTGGCTGTCACTTTGATCAGACATGCTGCAAGCTCTGACTACTGACCTTGTGAACAGTTTAGAGATGAGGTAGAGTGGATGAGCATCACAAAATGCAGAGATTTTTGCAAAAGAATGATCCAAAAACTTAGTTTTAGTTTCCCACTGAAATCATCTCGGATCTACCGATTTTCAAACTCGGTGATACCGAAGCAGTTTTGGAACCTAAACTAGTGAACTCGGTAGGACCGAGTCACAGTTCGGTGGCACCGAGACTGCTAGGGTTTCACAGAGTTCCAAAATCGGTCACACCGATAAGTAATTCTCGGTCAGACCGAGTCTCACTTGTGCAATGGCATAAGCCAAATCGGTGGGACCGAGTTTTTCAACTCGGTGGGTCCGAGATGGTTTCGGCGGAAACCTAACCCTAAAATTTTCGAATCAAAGCTAATCTACGGGCGCATTGACTGGATAGGAGTGTTTCAATCGTGGCAAGAATCATGATGATCACAATGTGCTGAGAATTGGATTGCAAAATAGCACAAAGATCGAGTCCATACCCTAGTTCGGCGGAGACTCGCTACGGCGGCAACGCCGGGGCAGAATTCCTGTTGACGGCGATGGGGACCAGCGACTGGAGGCGGCTGGCGGCGAGAAGACGATCCGGAGACCACGTTGGCAGAGCAGGCTATCGCGCGGGCGAAGGGGTTCGGAGAAATTTCCAAATTTAGCCCGTGACTATATATAGCCCGACCCTGTCGGTGTGACCGAGTGGAACAACTCGGTGGCACCGAGATTCATAACTGCAGGCAGTTACTGAAACTCGGTGTGACCGAAATGTTCAAATCGGTTGCACCGAGATCGAAAACCTAGATCAACTTAATGATCTCGGTAGGACCAAAGGTGGGGTATCGGTCAGACCGAGAATCATAAAGAGGTTTTGAAAGTTTAAGTCTATGACGAATCGGGGACTCCGAGCGCTCCTCACAAAGAGTGGTTCGAATCTGACTTGATCAAATTTTGTGATGCAGCATGAATAGAGTTTGAGACGAGAAAAGCATAGATAGCTAGAGGAGGTTCTTAGGCATTCTTGTCCATCCACTTGGCAAAAGAAAATAAAACCAAACAATTAAAACAACAAGTGGATGTCCTCGAATGAGTAAAATATGCAACCAGCATGCTCACACAATAAGATGGCAAATGAAATATGTGGCAACGCATGCACAACCAATTCTAGCATCTATCAAGCAATTTGCGATGACAAGGTCATCTATATATGAATATATTGACTTAGGAGTCAAGTGAGAGCACTTGATCATAGGTCATACTCATCGTTTAAGCTCAAGTGGGGTTACCACTTTTACATAAAGCATTGTTGTGTTCACATCTTTAGAGTTGCTTTAGCTCAAGTCTTAGAGTAAAGCTCCCCCTAGATGTGATATCCCCCCTAAGAGGGATGAACTAACCTTGGGTTTTGTCGATGATGACTTCATGTAGATGTTGAAGATGTGGATGCTCAATGTTGATGTAGATCACTTGGAGCTATCCATTTGTGTGAATTGCACTTTCAATACCTACATGGGTTAGTCCCACAAGGAACAAACAAGGATATCCATAGACATAGAGTGATGCACACAAAAGATGATTTCCATGAAAACTTTTAGGTTACCTTGTCCCTTGTCTTACCAACAAGAGGGTTTGTGACTCCTTGAACTAGTGCAAGATGTGGAAGTTGATTGCACTTGTTCTTGCCAAAATGATAAGAGTGAAGTATGTTGGCGGAGGCACCCTCAAGAACTCTCTAGTTCTTCTTCTTTTGGATCCACATCATCTTGAGGGGAATCCTTGGAGTTGTAGTCGTACTTGATGAAGTGGAACTTGAAGTAGTCTTGGGAATCCACTTGACTAAGGTCTTAGGAGCTTCTTCAAATGCGTCAATTTCCCCTTGAAGCTTGTCCTTGCCTTTTTGCTTGTAGTCTTGTGGTGGAAGATCATCTTGAGCTTGTGTCCCCTTGAAAGAAGTATACTTCTCTTGCTGAGGAACAAACTTTGTCTTGGGGTATTGATCTTCTTCCCACTCAACTCCATTGGCATTGAACTTTCGTTCAAAACCAACACCTTGATTCTTCCGGTGCATTCCTTGCTTGTGCACAATTTCCTCGAATTGCTTACTCCCGGCAAGGCTTTTGTACACTCCTTTCTCTATAATTCCCTTCAATAAACTATTTTCTTGCTCAAGTGTAACTTGCCTAAGAGAATCATTAGTGGAATCAAGAGAACTACTAGAAGCAACAATATTGGATTTAGCATGATCATTGTTACTGCTAGAGGAAGAATCTTTCTTGTTCTTGTTACTAGACTTGACTTGAGGCATGTAAGTGGATAAGAGTAAACGCTTGGCAATGCAAGAAGAGCTTTTCTTGTGGAGATCATCATTGATTGCTTTTAAGAACTCATGCTCTTTCTCAAGATTGAGCTTTTCAAAGCGTAATTTCTCATGAGCTCTTAAAAGTTCTCGATGATCTTCGAAGATAGTTTCATGAGCTAACTTCTCTCGGAGTGGCTGTCGGAGTCCGAGCCGGATACCCATTCACCAACATGAGCTTGATGTCTTCGTCTTGTGTAGCTCCTTGATGATTTTTCCTTCCTTTCCGAATCCTTGCTTCTCCGTGAGTATCTTCGTTCATAACGATCATCTCTACTCCTTCTCTCTCTTGGTGGTGATTCTTTGCTTCTTCTTTTTGGGGAATCTTCTCTTCTCTTGTAGGGAGTCGTACACTCATTGGAATAGTGTCCGGGTCTTCCACAATTGTAGCAGTTTCGCTCTCGACTAGAAGATCTTTTGTCATTGTAGGACCTTGACTTGAAGCTTCTATCTTTGCTTCTACTCTTGTAGAACTTGTTGAAGTTCTTCACCATTAAGCTCAATTCTTCATTGAAGTCTTGTTTCTCACTTGATGATGTAGGGGCTTCACATGAGGCTTTATAGGCACCACTTGATTTGTTGTGAAGTTCCTCTTTATCCTTAAGTGACATCTCATGAGCAACAATTCTTCCAATCACCTCCGTTGGCTTGAGATCTTTGTAATTGGGCATCATTTGGATCAATGTGCACACGGTATCATATTTTCCATCCAAGGCTCTTAGAATCTTCTTGATGATGAATCTGTCGGTCATCTCTTCACTTCCTAAGCCGGCAATCTCATTTGTGATGAGAGCAAGCCTAGAGTACATTTCAGCGACACCTTCACCATCCTTCATCTTGAACTTGTCAAGTTGGCTTTGAAGCACATCCAACTTGGATTCCTTGACGGAGTCGGTACCTTCGTGCATATCAATCAAAGTGTCCCAAATTTCCTTCGCATTCTCAAGACGGCTGATTTTGTTGAATTCTTCGGGGCACAATCCATTGAAGAGAATATCACAAGCTTGAGCATTGTATTGCAACATCTTCAACTCATCCGCGGTAGATTCACGGTTTGGTTCTCTCCCATCAAAGAAGTCACCTTGCAAACCAACACACACAATAGCCCAAACGGCGGGGTTATGTCCAAGAATATGCATTTTCATTTTATGCTTCCAACTAGCAAAATTAGTACCATCAAAGTAGGGACCTCTACGGTGGTAATTTCCCTCGCTAGACGCCATACTCTCCTAGGTTGTGAAACCAAGGCTATGACCACCAAAAGCTATGGAGATCAAAGCAAATGGAGACCAAAGCTCTGATACCACTTGTAGGATCGAAAGTATGTCTAGAGGGGGTGATTAGACTACTTGACAAAATAAAAACTTAACCTTTTCCCAATTTTAGTTCTTGGCAGATTTTAGCTATTTTAGGACAAGTCAAGCAATCATCACACAATTCAAGCAAGCATGCAAAGAGTATATTGGCAGCGGAAAGTAAAGCATGCAACTTGCAAGAATGTAAAGGGAAGGGTTTGGAGAATTCAAACGCAATTGGAGACACGGATGTTTTTCCCATGGTTCGGATAGGTGTTGCTATCCAACATCCACGTTGATGGAGACTTCAACCCACAAAGGGTAACGGTTGCGCGAGTCCACACAGGGCTCCACCCACGAAGGGTAACGGTTGCGCAAGTCCACACAGGGCTCCACCCACGAAGGGTCCACGAAGAAGCAACCACCCACAAAGGGTCCACGAAGAAGCAACCTTGTCTATCCCACCATGGCCATCGCCCACACAAGACTTGCCTCACTAGCGGTAGATCTTCACGAAGTAGGCGATCTCCTTGCCCTTACAAACTCCTTGGTTCAACTCCACAATCTTGTCGGAGGCTCCCAAGTGACACCTAGCCAATCTAGGAGACACCACTCTCCAAGAAGTAACAAATGGTGTGTAGGTAATGAACTCCTTGCTCTTGTGCTTCAAGTGATAGTCTCCCCAACACTCAACTCTCTCTCATAGGATTTGGATTTTGTGGAAATTAGATTTGAGTGGAAAGCAACTTGGAGCGGCTAGAGATCAAGATTCATATGGTAGGAATGGAATATCTTGGTCTCAACACATGAGTAGGTGGTTCTCTCTCAGAACATACGAGTTGGAATGATGTATGTGTTCTGATGGCTCTCTCTTCAAATGAAGAGGAGGTGGAGGGGTATATATAGCCTCCACACAAAATCCAATCGTTACACACAGTTTTCCAATCTCGGTGGGACCGAATCAACAAACTCGGTCGGACCGAAAATGTAAACCTAGTGACCGTTAGAGATTTTCGGTGGGACTGACATGCAACTCGATAGGACCGATATGGTTAGGGTTTGGGCATAACGTAATCTCGGTGAGACCGATTACACAAACTCGGTGAGACCGAATTTGGTAATTAGCTAACCAGAGAGTTGGTCAGGCAAACTCGGTGGGACCGATTTGCTCTTTCGATGAGACCGAAAAGTTACAAAGGGGAAACACTGAATTTACATTGCAATCTCGGTGGGACCGATTCGCTCTTTCGGTGAGACCGAAAAGTTACGAAAGGGAAACAGATAGTTTGCAATCCCATCTCGGTGAGACCGAGATCCCTATCAGTAGAACCGAATTGCTAGGGTTTGGCAGTGGCTAATGACAAGTGAAACTCGGTGGCGCCGGATAGGAAGAATCGGTAGGACCGAGTTTGGCTTAGGGTTTAGGTCATATGTGGATATGGGAAAGTAGTTGAGGGTTTTTGTCGCATATCACTAAGCAAATGAAGCAAGAGGCTCATTATGCAACACCTCATCCCTCCTTGATAGTATTGGCTTTTCCTAAAGACTCAATGTGATCTTGGATCACTAAAATATAAAATGAAGAGTCTTGAGCTTTTGATCTTGAGCCAATCCTTTTTCCTTAGCATTTTGAGGGTTCCACTTTCACATCCATGCCATGCCAATCATTGAGCTTTCCTGAAATAATCATCTTGGAATAGCATTAGCTTAATGAGCTATATGTTGTTATGAATTACCAAAACCACGTAGGGATAGGTTCACTTTCACCATCCACATGCCTCCGCCCAGTCCAACCACCAGTCACCACCACGCCCCACTCCTCCTCACCTTATCTCTCATTTTCTCGAGATATCATTTTTTCGATGAAATTCTCGAGATACCATTTTTCCGATAAAATTCTTGAGATATCATTAGTTTTAACACATGGGATTACTCCTGCATGGGTCAATCACAACAGGTGTTTTGTAAAAAAATGCATCTTGATGTTCCGTGCAATGTACGGACATATTGCTAGTCCATGAAAACAGCACATGGCAAAATTTCACGGCGAACGAGGGGTTTGAATCTACTGGGAGGGGTTGTTTGGATCTTGCACGGGGTAGCCAAAATATTGGCGACCCTTTTGTCCACCGGTGCCTTTGCCCATAAAGTGCAGCAAAGTATTTTTGTATTTTTGGTTTAATAGATCTGAATAAAAGTGCAAAGGAAAAGTAGATCACTAGCAAATATATGAGGAAGAAAACCCCGGGGGCGTAGGTTTCACTAGTGGCTTCTCACAAGAAAGATAGCCAACGGTGGGTAAACAAATTACTATTGGGCAATTGATAGAACCTCAAATAATTATGATGATATCCATGCAATGATCATTACATAGGCATCACGTCCAAGATTAGTAGACTGACTCCTCCTGCATCTACTACTATTACTCCACACATCGACCGCTATCCAGCATGCATCTAGTGTATTAAGTTCATGGAAAACGGAGTAATGCAATAAGAACGATGACATGATGTAGACAAGATCCGTTTATCTATTGCATAGATATAGATCCCATATTTTTATCCTTAGTAGCAACGATACATATGTGTCAGTTCCCTTTCTGTCACTGGGATCAAACACCGTAAGATCGAACCCACTACCGGGCACCTCTTCCCATTGCAAGATAAATATATCAAGTTGGCCAAACAAAACCCAAATATCAGAGAAGAAATACGAGGCTATAAGAGATCTTGCATATAAGAGATCAAAGAAACTTAAATAACTTTCATGGATATAAAAAGATATGACTGATCATAAACTCAAAGTTCATCAGATCCCAATAAACACACCGCAAAAAGAGTTACATCATATGGATCTCCAAGAGACCATTGTATTGAGAATCAAGAGAGAGAGAGAGAGAGATGAAGCCATCTAGCTACTAACTACGGACCCAAAGGTCTACAAAGAACTACCCATGCATCATCGGAGAGGCACCAATGGAGGCGGTGAACCCCATCTGAGATGGTGTCTAGATTGGATCTAGTGGTTCTGGACTCTACGGCGGCTGGATGAATATTTCATCGACTCCTCGAGAGTTCTTGGATTTGGGGGGTATTTATAGAGCAAAGAGGCGGTCCGGGGGCACCCGAGGTGGGCACAACCCACCAGGGTGCGCCTGGGCCTCCTGGCGCGCCCTGGTGGGTTGTCCCCTCCTCAGGACTCCCCCCAGGTGCAACCAGGGCCCAACATGTTCCTTCTAGTCCATAAAAATCTCTATAAAGTATCGTGGCATTTGGACTCCATCTGATATTAATTTTCTGCGCTGTAAAAAACACAGAAAAAACAGGAGCTGGTACTTTGCACTATGTCAATAGGTTAGTACCAAAAATGATATAAAATGATTATAAAACATCCAAGATTGATAATATAACAGCATGGAACAATCAAAAATTATAGATACATTGGAGACGTATCAGCATCCCCAAGCTTAACTCTTACTCGTCCTCGAGTAGGTAAGTGATAAAAAATAGAATTTTTGATGTGGAGTGTTGTTTAACATGTCATATCATATTATTTTCTTTATAGCATGGACATTTGGACTTTTTATGTGATTCAAAGCAATAGTCTAGTTTTGACATAATAATTTAGATACTCAAGCATATCAACAAGCAACCATGTCTTTCAAAATATCAATGCTAAAATAAGTTATCCCTACAAAATCATATAGTCTTGTCATGCTTTGTCTTCTTAACACAAAGTATTTATCATGCACAACCCCAATGAGAAGCCGAGCAATTGGTTCATACTTTTTAACATGCTTCAGTTTTTTCAACCCACATGCAATACATGAGCGCAAGCATTGGATATAACACTACGGGTGGAATATAGTATGATGATAGGGGCAAATATAGAGAAGACAAAAAAAGTAAGAACGTCTCACATCGATGCGGCTAACCAACGGGCTATGGAGATGGCCATCAATCGATATCAACATGAGGAGTAGGGATCGCCATGCAACGAATGCACTAAGACCTATAAGTGTATGAAAGCTCAATATGAAAACTAAGTGGGTGTGCATCTAATCCTATAATGAAAAATTCTCACTAGTATATGAAAGTGACAACATAGGAGACTCTCCATATGAAAAACATGGTGCTACTTTGAAGCACAAGTGTGGTAAAGGATACTAACAATGCCCCTTCTCTCTTTGTTTATTTTTTTTCTTTTCTTTTCTTTCCTTTTTCTCTTTTTTTTATTTTTTTCTCATTTTTCGGAGCCTCATCCCGACTTGTGGGGGAATCATAGTCTCCATCATCCTTTCCTCACTGGGGCACTGCTCTAAAAATGAATAATGATGATCATCAGACTTCTATTTACTTATAACTCAAAAGAAATAAAAATTACAACTCGATACCTATGACAAAGTATGACTCTATATGAATGCCTCTGGCACGTACCAGGATGTGCAATGATCTAGCGTAACATGTATGAAAAATGATGAACGGTGGCTGAGCCACAACTACTATGTTAGCTATATGATCATTCAAAGCAATATGACAGTGAATGCTCAAGTCATCAAACGGAAGCGGTGGAAGTTGCATGGCAATATATCTCGGAATGGCCATGGAAAAGCCATAATAGGTAGGTATGGTGGTTGTTTTGAGGAAGATATAATAAAGCTTATGTGTGATAGAGCGTATCATATCACGAGGTTTGGATGCACCTGCGAAGTTTGCACCACGTCTCGATGTGAGAAAGGGCAATGCACGGTACCGTAGAGGCTAGCAAATTGCGAAAAGGTAAGAGTGTGTATAATCCATGGACTCACATTAGTCATAAAGAACTCATATACTTATTGCAAAAGTTTATTAGCCCTCGAAGCAAAGTACTACTGCGCATGCCCCTAGGGGGATAGATTAGTAGGAAAAGACCATCGCTCATCCCCGACCGCCACTCATAAGGAAGACAATCAAAAATAAGTCATGCTCCAACATCATAGCATAATGAGAGACTATACATGCATGCTTCGGGAATCACAAACCTTAACACCAATATTTCTACTAGAGCACAATTACTCATCAACATGTCTCACATATCACATCATCATATCTCAAAAATATTACTAAGAATCAAGTTTATTTTGCCCAATGATCTTCATGACATTTTTTCTTTATCCTTCTTGGATATCTATCACTTTGGGACTAATTTTCACATGTTGCTTTTCATAAGCTCAAACAAATATAAGTGAAGATCATGAGCATAACAAATTTTCTTTCTCTAAAATTAATTTAAGTGAAGCAAGAGAGAATTTCTTCAAAATTTTACTAACTCTCAAATAAATCTAAGTGAAGTAAGAGAGCATTTATTCAAAAATACTAAACACACCGTGCTCAAAAAGATATGAGTGAAGTACTAGAGCAAGTCCATTACTAATAAAAATTTAAGTGAAGCATAGAGAGCAATTCTAACAAGCCATGACATAATTTTGGCTCTCTCAAATAGGTGTTGTAACATCCCAAATTTTCAATTTGGAATGTTATACACTAGATCATCATTGCATATCATATTTATTACATTTTGGTTGATACTAGAAATTTTTCGCAACTCAAGGACCCTCGGAGAGAGTCGGGGATTTCGTTATTTTTCATATTTGAGTTGTCTCAAATTTTAAAAAAAATAGGATCATTTGATTTTATTTATTTTATCTTCAATAATTTCCATTGCAAAAATATGAGAGAGGGAATAAAATGACTTTTCGAAAATAAAGAAATATTGAGGATTTAATAAAAAAATCAAATAAGATTTTATTTGGTTTTATTTGCTATTTTATTTGAATTTAGGAAAAAATGCGTGTTTTTCAAAATTGCATTTAGGCCCCAAATAAATGTTCATCCTGTGCGGCTTGGTTTTAGAAGCCAGGGGAAATTTATTTCGGGATTTTTGGAGTCCGTTTAGTATTTCTTTTATTTTTTTCCTGCGCGTCATTATTTAAAAAAACGCGAACCGACTCCGGGCCGTACCCGAGCGGGACTCCGCCCGGGGCAGCCTTTATAAGGCGCCCGCCCGAGCCGGCCAGCCCACCAGCGCCCCAGCCCACCTCAAGCCCCGCGCCACGCCCTAACCCTAACCCTAACCCTAGGCCGCCGCGCGCCGCCCCGCGTCGCCCCGCCGCCTCGCCGCCGCCCCGCGCCGCCGCCCCGCCGCCCGCGCCGCCTCGCCGGAGCCACCCCGCTGCCCGCCGGACCCGCCGCCAAGGTAGCCGCCGTCGCCGGCGGTTTTCTTTAGAAAAACCGCGGTTTATTTTTTTTAGATTCGTTTTTTTATTAGATCGGTTTTATTTCGGTTTAGGCTAATTAGCGAGCGTTCGTTCGTTTTAACGAACGTGTTCGTCGTTTAGATCCAGTTAACGAACGTGCGTCGTTAAACTGTTCGTCGTTTTTCTTTTTCTCAGATTAAATCCGCGATTTTTCTGATTGCGATTTCTGATCCGATTTTCGTTTTAGTATAACTTCTCGCTCGTTTATCGGAATCAGACGATTCAAGCGCCTAGAGTTTCGTCTCGAAACCCTCTTTCCGTTTAACCAACTCAAACAAGTTTTTGCCACTGTAAAAAATTGCCCTAGATCCAGAATAGTAATCGAAGCCTGTTTCTTTTGCCGTTTGTCTTTCGTTGCTTCGTTCGATTTGATTCTTTTTGCCAACCGGAGTTCTTAAGTTGAACTTTCTGGTTAGATCTCTTATTTGAGTTTTACCTGTGCATTAATTGAGTACTTATTGTATGCTTGTTTGTTTGCGATAGAGTACCCGGAGTACGCCGCTTGTTACTTCGAATCACTAAGTTTCGCGGATCGTCGGCAAGGCAAGTAACACTTTGATCATACCTTCTACTACCCAGTTTTATTGCATTAGATCAATCCCCACACCTTGCATATTTTAGGATCTAATTAAATTGTGGGTTTGGGACGTAGTTGAGGTAGTACCTATTACCTGTTTATTATCAAACCTTTGGGAGTTACTTCTACGTTTGCTTATTATTGCTATGCTATGCTAGTAGATGTGGCTTGGGTGAGTGATATCCATGACAGATGTGAGAGTTTCAAATCAATGGTTTATCTAAGGTGGCAACTTAAATACACATCTGGGTGGATTGAGGTACCTGGGTATTCCAGGATTGCCTGTTTTCTTTTGGACCGCCACCCAGGCTCAAAGGGATCATGAGATTTTTCATGCTAGAAACTTCCGTGTGCAGCCACAAGCTATTATGGGCTCTAGCATAGTTGACTAAGTCGTGCGAACTCTTACAGTGGTAGACTAGCAGATGTAGGGGATGTAGGTGGTACGGTCTACCCATCGTAAGGTGCTAGCGCTTCTGAAAGACTATGTCGCGGTCATCCGTTTCTCAAACACCATGTAGTGCAAGAAATCCAACGGAGGAGATCGAGTCTTGTGGGGAAAAGTGCGCAAACCTCTGCAGAGTGTATAAACTAATCATGGTTAGCCGTGTCCCCGGTTGTGGACATCTTGAGTGTCTAGTACCTGGATTATCATGTGAATCTCAACATGTTACTATAAAATTTAATTTGATGGGTTTGTTTAATGATGTTACTTAATTGGGATTGAGGATGCTGTCAACCATTCTCAATGTTCAACAACCACCATAATAGTTAAATAAAATTTATTCCTTTGCAGTAAGGAAAAATTGGCTTTTCGCAAAACTGTAACCATAGAGCTTTCCACCAGCCAAATATGCATATAGTATAGCTGTTTCATTCCATTACTCTCTATGTGTTACATAGCCAGCATATTCCATCTGTTGACCCGTTTTCGGGCTGCAATGTTAATGTTGCAGACTTTTTAGACGACGATTAAGGAGTTTTAGGTCGTGGTTCTATACTCAGTGATGCCGTTGAAGTTGATGGACTCACTTATCTTCCAAGCCTTCCGTTGTTATCGTTATTAGATGGCCTTAAGCCATATTTATTGTAATAAGATCTCTTTTGAGACACTCGATGTAATAAGTGTGTGATTGCTACTCTGTTATAAATCCTTCAAGTACTGTGTGGTGTCAGCATTACTGATCCAAGGATGACACCGGAGCACAGAGATTGGACCGTTTGAGGTCTGGTCGCTACAAGATGGTATCAGAGCACACGCTGACTGTAGGACACGACCACTAAGCTAAAGACCTAGATCACTACTCACTCTTCTCTTCTGATCTCTCATCTTTTCTACTCTTTAGGATGGTGGATGCAAGGAACAAGTTCACGCAACCGGATGAAGATACACCGTTTGGACGTCACTTGAAGGAAGTCACTAGATACCTGAACATAGGAGTACCAAACTTCACCGGAACCTACAACGCCACTTTAACTAAAGAAGAGTGCTGGATGATTCAAGTTCAAGTTCTAGGAAGGACGTTCATGCCAGTCACTGAGCCCATAGAGTTTTCTTTTGATGCACCAACTTGGAGTCTAGGAAAGAGCATGGCAGCTCACATCGCCATGGGACGCATTGGAGAAGCCTACCGCAATGATCTCAAGGATTCTATCTACCAGATTTGTGGGCGCCGAGATGAGCACTGGGAAATGATCAGCACCAGAAAGGATAGATCAATTGCATCTTTTATCCAGGAGTTAAACCAGCACATTCGACGTCAGGAGAACCAGATGTGCGCCGACATGATAGACTTGAAGAAGGCAAGGACAAGAATCAAGGAACTGGAGGAAGAACTCAAGGCTACACGTGAAGATTATGAAGAGGAAACTGAAGTATTAGTGGATAAGAATGCCGACCTAACAATGAAGAATGGAATATTTATGGGAGTCCCTATGCCAGTAGAAGAAGACGAAGAACCCAAGGAGATTCGCCCGGAAGACTACATCATCATCGATGACACCGACTCAGATCCAGATTATAGCGATGATGACTATGTTGATGAAGCTGGAGCAGATATCAAGGAGTCTGCAACCGAAGAATATTTCTAGTAGACCACCTCATCAGTAGTAGTAGTAGTCCACCATGTAAATATAGTAGTCCGAGCACTTTTGCAATAGTTAGATCGATTGTATGCCCTTGTTTGATTGAATGAAGTGAATTGTTTGCTTTGCCTCATGTGCATATGGGTAGTGTTTTCTCTTTAGACCCCCTCTATTCTTAAATCTCATCTTTTCTAAACCCTCAGATGCCTCCGAGACGTGACCCCGGATTTACCTTTCCACCGGAGCTCACCTAGTTGATCCAGCAGCAGAACACGTTGATGCAGTTGCTAGTCCAGAATCAGAATCAGGGGAACAACAACAACAACCCACCACCACCACCACCTGTTGATCACTTAGCCCGTTTTCTTAGGCTGAATCCGCCAGTGTTTTCCAGTAGCACCGAGCCGATAGTAGCAGATGATTGGCTCCGTAAGACAGCTAGAGAGTTGACCACATCAGGATGCACGGATGCAGAGAAGGTGAAGTTTGCCGCATGTCAGCTTGAAGGACCCGCAGCATCATGGTGGGAGAATTTCACAACCACTTTCCTTGTCGATACTGTCACATGGGACCAGTTTCAGCAGGCTTTTCGAACTGCCCATGTTTCATCAGGAGCTATGGCCATGAAGAAGCGAGAGTTTCACAACTTGCGCCAAGCAGGACGGACAGTTGGCCAGTATGTGGAGGACTTTAGTAAGCTAGCACGTTATGCCCCAAATGATGTTGCTACGGATGCCGCTAAGCAGGAGAAGTTTCTGGAAGGACTGAATGATGAGTTGAGCATGCAGTTGATGGTAGCAACCTTCAACAACTACCAGGAGTTGGTAGATCGTGCTCTTATGATTGAAGGGAAGCAGCAGCAAATTGAAAATCGCAAGAGGAAGTATACACAAGGAAAGTACAATTCAGGAGCTCAGCAGAAGCCACGATTTACCCCTAGACCGGGAGGACATTTTCAGCATACCCATGGAGGAGGTAGCACGCACAATCACAATGGCCCCAGGAATGGTAATGGGAATGGAGGAAGCAACGGCTAGAACCGCACCAACCCATCAACCCCAGCCAAGAAAGACCTGAGCCAAGTCACTTGCTTTAAGTGCCAGAAGACCGGACATTATGCCAATGAATGTCCTGAATCACAAAATGGAAATGGCAATGGAAGCTCTGGTAAGAAGCCGAACCCTTTCAACAGGGGACAGGTGAACCACGTTAATGTGGAGGAGGTTGAAGAGCAGCCGGATGCAGTAATCGGTAAGTTTTTGGTTAAGTCATTTACTGCACTCGCTCTTTTCAATACTGGTGCATCGCATTCATACATATCAAGGGGATTTGTGGATAAGTATAAACTGCCAACCCAAGCCCTTAGGTCACCCATGTTAGTAACCTCGCCTGGAGCAGAATATATGGCTAGTCTATGGTGTGATCGGTTACCATTAAGGATTGGTAACTATGTTTTTCCCTCAGACCTAATAGTATTGGAATCTCAAGGATTGGATGTGATATTAGGCATGGATTGGTTATCAAAGTATAAAGGGAATATTGAATGTGCTAGTAAGTCAATTTTGCTTACCACCCCAGAAGGGAGAAGGATCAAGTATGTATCCCGACATGTGCCAAAGAGGACTCAAGTAAATTGCTTAACAGGAGTTGTGCAGGAGGAAGTACCAGTAGTGAAGGATTTCCCCGAAGTATTTCCAGAAGAGTTGTCGGGCATGCCACCGGATAGAGATATTGAGTTTTTGATTGAGCTTTTGCCAGGCACAGGGCCAATATCAAAGAGACCATATAGGATGCCTGCAAAGGATTTGGTGGAAATTAAGAAGCAAATTAAGGAATTACTGGATAAAGGTTATATTCTCCCAAGTTCTTCACCTTGGGGATCGCCAGTACTTCTAGTGGAGAAGAAGGATGGATCATTAAGGATGGTTGTCGATTATCGAGGATTCAATGAAGTAACCATCAAGAACAAGTACCCACTACCGATGATCAATGATCTGTTTGATCGATTGCAAGGAGCTAAGGTATTTTCCAAGATCGATCTGCGATCAGGATACCACCAGTTGAAGATTCGGGAACGGGATATACCCAGGACAGCTTTTACCACCAGGTATGGGCTGTACGAGTATACCATTATATCATTTGGTCTCACTAACGCACCTGCATATTTTATGAACATGATGAACAAGGTGTTTATGGAGTTCTTGGATAAGTTCG
This sequence comes from Triticum urartu, assembly GCF_056163025.1. NCBI lineage: Eukaryota > Viridiplantae > Streptophyta > Magnoliopsida > Poales > Poaceae > Triticum > Triticum urartu. Next base: position 417,539,069 of record NC_141875.1, read on the forward strand.
TCATAGTGTTCATTGATGATATCCTGGTTTACTCAAAGAATGAAGAGGAGCATAAGGAACATTTGTGTTTGGTTATTGGAAAGCTCAGGGAACATCAACTATATGCCAAGTTTAGCAAATGTGAGTTTTGGTTGAAGGAAGTTGGATTTCTCGGACACGTTATATCCGGAGAAGGTATAGCAGTAGATCCCACTAAAGTTGATACCATGACCAAGTGGGAAGCACCAACCATCGTGGGAGAGATCTGGAGTTTTCTTGGACTCGCAGGATACTACCGGAGGTTTATTGAGAATTTCTCAAAGATTGTGAAGCCTATGACGGAGTTGTTGAAGAAGGATACCAAGTTCATATGGACGGAGGAATGTGAGGCTAGTTTTCAGGAGTTGCAGAAACGTTTGGTTACTTCACCAGTGTTGATTTTGCCAGACCAGACCAAGGATTATGAGGTGTATTGCGACACTTCACGTCGAGGACTTGGAGTAGTGATTATGCAGGAAGGGAGAGTTGTTTCATATGCCTCACGACAGCTTAAGCCTCATGAGATAAATTATGCTATGCATGACTTGGAGTTAGCAGCCGTAGTGCATGCACTGAAGACTTGGAGACATTTTCTGATTGGAAACCATTGCGAAGTGTACACGGATCATAAGAGTCTGAAGTATATTTTCACACAGAAGGAGTTGAACCTCAGACAAAGGAGATGGTTGGAGCTCATCAAGGATTATGATATGAAATTGCATTATCATCCCGGAAAGGCTAATGTAGTAGCTGACGCATTAAGCCGTAAGAGCCATGTCAACACCCTAATGACGGGAGAATTACCAAGGGAGTTAGCCAAAAGTCTTCGAGAGTTATGTTTAGAAATAGTCCCGAGAGGCTATGTCGCAGCATTGGAGATTCAGTCTACTTTGATGGATAAGATCAGAGAAGCTCAAAGGACTGACAAGGAGATTGCTTCTATTAAGGAGAAAATTAGCAAAGGAAAAGCTAAGGGATTTCGTGAGGATGAGCACGATACCTTATGGTTTGAAGACCGTGTCTATGTACCAAATGATTCGGAGCTCAGGAAGCTAATTTTGCAAGAGGCCCATGATTCACCATATTCGATTCACCCAGGAAATACCAAGATGTATTTGGATTTGAAGGATATTTTCTGGTGGACCGGAATGAAGAAGGATATTGCGGAGTACGTAGCAGTTTGTGAGGTATGTCAGAGAGTGAAGGCAGAGCATCAGAAGCCAGCAGGATTGCTACAACCATTGCCGATACCCGAATGGAAGTGGGATAAGCTAGGCATGGATTTTATTATAGGATTGCCCAGAACACGTTCAGGCTATGACTCGATATGGGTTGTAGTCGATCGTTTGACAAAGGTAGCTCATTTCATTCCAGTGAAGACTACCTATACCAGTGCAAGGTTGGCAAAGATATACATGACCAGGATCGTATGTCTGCATGGAGTTCCAAGGAGCATTGTATCAGATAGAGGAAACCAGTTTACTTCAAAGTTCTGGAATCAGTTGCATGAGACTTTGGGAACCAGACTAGAGTTTAGCATAGCTTTCCACCCGCAGACAGATGGACAGACTGAGAGAGTCAACCAGATCTTGGAGGATATGCTAAGAGCTTGTGCGCTAGATTACGGATCTAGTTGGGATGAGAATTTGCCATATGCAGAGTTCTCTTACAACAACAGCTACCAAACCAGTTTGAAGATGGCCCCTTTCGAAGCCCTGTACGGAAGGAGGTGCAGGACCCCATTGTCCTGGGATGAAGTTGGAGATCACCAGTTGTTTGGACCGGATCTAATAAAGGAATCTGAACAGAAAGTGAAATTAATTCGCGACAGGCTAAAGGTAGCTTAATCTAGGCAGAAGAGTTATGCAGATTCTAAACGAAGGAGACAGTTTACGAAGTCGGAGACCGAGTTTATCTTCGAGTACCACCACTTCAAGGAGTTAAGTGCTTTGGAGTTAAGGGAAAACTAGCGCCACATTTTGTAGGCCCATACAAAGTGTTGGAACGTATGGGAGAAGTAGCCTACAAGTTGGAATTGCCCGAAGGATTGTCAGGAGTTCACGACGTATTTCATGTATCCCAGTTGAAGAAGTGCCACACGGAGATGGCTGACATACCGCTGAGAGATACGGTACCACTGGAAGCAATTCAGTTGGACAGTGATTTGACCTATGAGGAGAAACCAGTTAAGATTCTAGAGTATGCCAGTCGAGTCACCCGCAGCAAGGTTATCAAGTTTTGCAAGGTTCAGTGGAGCCACCACACGGAGAATGAAGCCACCTGGTAACGAGAGGAAGATTTGCTGAAGGACCACCCTCACCTATTTTCTAGCCAACCCGAATCTCGAGGGCGAGATTCATCTTAAGAGGGGTACGTTTGTAACATCCCAAATTTTCAATTTGGAATGTTATACACTAGATCATCATTGCATATCATATTTATTGCATTTTGGTTGATCCTAGAAATTTTTTGCAACTCAAGGACCCTCGGAGAGAGTTGGGGATTTCGTTATTTTTCATATTTGAGTTGTCTCAAATTTTGAAAAAAAATAGGATCATTTGATTTTATTTATTTTATCTTCAATAATTTCCATTGCAAAAATATGAGAGAGGGAATAAAATGACTTTCCCAAAATAAAATAATATTGAGGATTTAATAAAAAAATCAAATAAGATTTTATATGGTTTTATTTGCTATTTTATTTGAATTTAGGAAAAATGCGTATTTTTCAAAATTGCATTTAGGCCCCAAATAAATGTTCATCCTGTGCGGCTTGATTTTAGAAGCCGGGGAAAATTTATTTCGGGATTTTTGGAGTCCGTTTAGTATTTCTTTTATTTTTTTCTGCAGGTTATTATTTTAAAAAAAACGTGAACCGACTTCGGGCCGTACCCGAGCTATAAGGTGCCCGCCCAAGCCGGCCAGCCCACCAGCGCCCCAGCCCGCCTCGAGCCCCGCACCGCGCCCTAACCCTAACCCTAACCCTAGGCCGCCGCCGCTGCCGCGCGCCGCCCCACGTCGACCCGCCGCCTCGCCGCCCCGCCGCCCGCGCCGCCTCGCCGGAGCCGCCCTGCCGCCCGCCGGACCCGTCGTAGAGGTAGCCGCCGTCGCCGGCGGTTTTCTTTAGAAAAATCGTCCGGTTTTTTTTAAAAAAACCGCGGTTTCTTTTTTATATTCGTTTTTTATTAGATCGGTTTTATTTCGGTTTAGGCTAATTAGGGAGCGTTCGCTCGTTCGTTCATTTTAACGAACGTGTTCGTCGTTTAGATCCAGTTAACGAACGTTCGTTCGTTAAACTGTTCGTCGTTTTTCTTTTTCTCGGATTAAATCCGCGATTTTTCTGATCGCGATTTCTGATCCGATTTTCGTTTTAGTATAACTTCTCGCTCGTTTATCGGAATCAGGCGATTCAAGCGCCTGGAGTTTCGTCTCGAAACCCTCTTTCCGTTTAACCAACTCAAACAAGTTTTTGCCACTGTAAAAAATTGCCCTAGATCCAAAATAGTAATCGAAGCCTGTTTCTTTTGCCGTTTGTCTTTCGTTGCTTCGTTCGATTTGATTCTTTTTGCCAATCGGAGTTCTTAAGTTGAACTTTTTGGTTAGATCTCTTATTTGAGTTTTACCTGTGCATTAGTTGAGTACTTATTGTATGCTTGTTTGTTTGCGATAGAGTACCCGGAGTGCGCCGCTTGTTACTACGAATCACTAAGTTTCACGGATCGTCGGCAAGGCAAGTAACACTTTGATCATACCTTCTACTACCAAGTTTTATTGCATTAGATCAATCCCCACACCTTGCATATTTTAGGATCTAATTAAATTGTGGGTTTGGGACGTAGTTGAGGTAATACCTATTACCTGTTTATTATCAAACCTTTGGGAGTTACTTCTACGTTTGCTTATTATTGCTATGCTATGCTAGTAGACGTGGCTTGGGTGAGTGATATCCATGACAGATGTGAGAGTTTTAAATCAATGGTTTATCTAAGGTGGCAACTTAAATACACATCTGGGTGGATTGGGGTACCTGGGTATTCCAGGATTGCCTGTTTTCTTTTGGACCGCCACCCAGGCTCAAAGGGATCATGAGATTTTTCATGCTAGAAACTTCCGTGTGCAGCCACAAGCTATTATGGGCTCTAGCATAGTTGACTAAGTCGTGCGAACTCTTACAGTGATAGACTAGCAGATGTAGGGGATGTAGGTGGTACGGCCTACCCATCGTAAGGTGCTAGCGCTTCTGAAAGACTATGTCTCGGTCATCCGTTTCTCAAACACCATGTAGTGCGAGAAATCCAACGGAGGAGATCGAGTCTTGTGGGGAAAACCTCTGCAGAGTGTATAAACTAATCATGGTTAGCCGTGTCCCCGGTTATGGACATCTTGAGTATCTAGTACCTGGATTATCATGTGAATCTCAACATGTTACTATAAAATTTAATTTGATGGGTTTGTTTACTGATGTTACTTAATTGGGATTGAGGATGCTGTCAACCATTCTCAATGTTCAACAACCACCATAATAGTTACATAAAATTTATTCCTTTGCAGTAGGGAAAAATTGGCTTTTCGCAAAACTGTAACCATAGAGCTTTCCACCAGCCAAATATGCATATAGTATAGCTGTTTCATTCCATTACTCTCTATGTGTTACATTGCCAGCATATTCCATGTGCTGACCCGTTTTCGGGCTGCAACGTTAATGTTGCAGACTTTTCAGATGACGATTAAGGAGTTTTAGGTCGTGGTTCTATACTCAGTGATGCCGTTGGAGTTGATGGACTCACTTATCTTCCAAGCCTTCCGCTGTTATCGTTATTAGATGGCCTTAAGCCATATTTATTGTAATAAGATCTCTTTTGAGACACTCGATGTAATAAGTGTGTGATTGCTACTCTGTTATAAATCCTTCAAGTACTGTGTGGTGTCAGCATTACTGATCCAGGGATGACACCGGAGCACAGAGATTGGACCGTTTGAGGTCTGGTTGCTATAGGTGTGTCCAGCAAGGATTGATGACTTACAACACAAAATAAAACAAGCAAAGACTCTTATCATACAAGATACTCCAAGCAAAACACATATCATGTGATGAATAAAAATATAGTCTCGAGTAAAATACCGATAGTTGTTGGAAGAAAGCGGGGATGCCACTCGGGGGCATCCCCAAGCTTAGTTGGTTGCTCATTCTTGGATATATCTTCGGATGCTGGGGCATCCCCAAGCTTAGGCTCTTCCTTCCTTCATCCATCATAACATAACCCAAAACTTGAAAATTTCAATCACACAAAACTCAACAAAACCTTCGTGAGATCCGTTAGTATAAGAATAATAAATCACTACTATAAGTGATGTATCAAACCAATTCATATTTTGTTTTTGTATTACATCTACTATATTCCAACTTTTCTATGGCAAAAACTCATCAAATAAAACCATAGAGCCATCAAAATAAGCACACAACAGAAAGAAAACGGAATTTGTCAAAACAGAACAGTCTGTAGCAATCTGACTATTTCGACTACTTCAATAACTCCAAAAAATCTTAAAAATTAGGACGACCTGAGAAATTTGTATATTGATCTACTGCAAGTGTTATGGGTATTTTATCACCCTCTGGTAAAAAACTAAAATTAATTTTGTGAGCATAAAAGTTTCTGTTTTTCAGCAAGATCAAATAACTATCACCCAAGAAGATCCTATAGGCTTTACTTGGCACAAACACTAATTAAAACACAAAAAACACAATCATAACAGTAGCATAATTGTGCTAACACTCAAGAACAGAAAGCAAAAGGCAAAAATAATTTTATTCGTTGGGTAGCCTCCCAACGAATGCTATAGTTTTACGCCCTTAACTAGGCATATGAATTGAAACACAAAGAGAGCATCATGAAACATATGGCAAACACATTTAAGTCTAACATACTTCCTATGCATAGGAATTTTATAAGCAAACAAATTATCATGGCAAGCAAAAACTAGAATATGCAAAGGAGAGGAATAAAACATTAACGATCTCAGCATAACGAGAGGTAATCTAGTAACATGACAATTTCTACAACCATATTTTCCCCTCGCATAATAATTATATGTAGGATCATAATCAAATTCAACAATATAACTATCACATAAAATATTCTCTTCATGACCCACATGCATGCAAAGTTGACACTCTTCCAAAATAGTGGGATTATCATCAAATAAAGTCATGACCACTCCAAGCCCACTTTTATCAAAAATTTCATAAGATTCAACACTCTCCAAATATGTGGGATTATTTTTAGCTAAAGTTGACACTCTTCCAAACCCACTTTCAATATTATTGCAAACATATTCATCACGAGGTTTAAATAAATTTTGAAGATCATAAGAAGAATCACCCCAATCATGATCATTGCAAAAAGTAGTAGAGATAGCAAAACTAGCATCCCCTAGCTTGGGGTTTTGCATATTATTAGCACAATTGACATTAATAGAATTTATAGTAAAATCATTGCAACCATGCTTTTCATTCAAGGAGCTATCATGAATCACTTCATAAATTTCTTCATCACCATTTTCAGATTCACAACTCTCAAGCAAAACTTCATAAAGATAATCTAGTGCACTCAACTCACTAGCAATTGGTTCATCATGATTGGATATTTTAAAAAGATTAGCAAGTGGATGTGGATCCATATCAATAGATTCAAGCAAGCAAAGATGCAGGCAAATAGAAGGCACATGGTAACACAAGTAGAGATAGCAAACAAGAGATTTGACGAGAAAACGATGAAGGAAAAAGAGGGCGAATAAAACGACAAATTTATGTGAAGTGGGGGAGAGGAAAATGGCAAATAATGTAAATTACGAGGAGATGAGATTTGTGATTAGGAACCTTGTTATGAAGAAGATCCTCCCCGGCAACGGCACCAGAAATTCCTTTTGATTGCTCTCTGACTATAGCGCCAGAAAAGCTCCTGTCTGCAAGGACTATGTCGGTATTTCCCTAAAGAGGAAGGGATGATGCAGCACAACGACGGTAGGTATTTCCCTCAGTGAAGAAACCAAGGTTATCGAACCAGTAGGAGAACCAAGCAACACAACGTAAACAACACCTACACACAAATAACAACACCTCGCAACCCGACATGTTAAAGGGGTTGTCAATCCCTTTCGAGTAATGATGCCAGAAATTTGTAGTAGATTGAAACAATAGATCGCAAATAAAATAAAGTGCAGCAAAGTATTTTTGTATTTTCGGTTTAATAGATCTGAATAAAATGCAAAGGAAAAGAAGATCGCAAGCAAATATATGAGGAAGAAGACCTGGGGGCGTAGGTTTCACTAGTGGCTTCTCTCGAGAAAGATAGCAAACGGTGGGTAAAAAATTAGTGTTGGGCAATTGATAGAACCTCAAATAATTATGACGATATCCATGCAATGATCATTACATAGGCATCACGTCCAACATTAGTAGACCGACTCCTGCCTGCATCTACTACTATTACTCCACACATCGACCGCTATCCAGCATGCATCTAGTGTATTAAGTTCATGGAAAACGGAGTAATGCAATAAGAACGATGACATGATGTAGACAAGATCCGTTTATCTATTGCGTAGATATAGATCCCATCTTTTTATCCTTAGTAGCAAGGATACATACATGTCGGTTCCCTTTCTGTCACTGGGATTAAACACCGTAAGATCGAACCCACTACTGGGCACCTCTTCCCATTGCAAGATAAATAGATCAAGTTGGCCAAACAAAACCCAAATATCGGAGAAGAAATACGAGGCTATAAGAGATCATGCATATAAGAGAACAAAGAAACTTAAATAACTTTCATGGATATAAAAAGATATGACTGATCATAAACTCAAAGTTCATCAGATCCCAATAAACACACCGCAAAAAGAGTTACATCATATGGATCTCCAAGAGACCATTGTATTGAGAATCAAGAGAGAGAGAGAGAGAGATGAAGCCATCTAGCTACTAACTACGGACCCGGAGGTCTACAAAGAACTACCCATGTATGATCGGAGAGGCACCAATGGAGGTGGTGAACCCCATCCGAGATGGTGTCCAGATTGGATCTAGTGGTTCTGGACTCTGCGGCGGCTGGATGAATATTTCGTCGACTCCCCTAGGGTTCTGGGCTTTTTGGGGTATTTATAGAGCAAAGAGGCGGTCTGGGGGGCACCCAAGGTGGGCACAACCCACCAGGGCACGACTGGGCCTCCTGGCGCGCCCTAGTGGGTTGTCCCCTCCTCGGGACTCCCCCCAGGTGCAACCAGGGCCCAACATGTTCCTTCTGGTCAATAAAAAATCTCTGTAAAGTTTCATGGCATTTGGACTCCGTCTCATATTGATTTTCTGCGCTGTAAAAAACACAAAAAAAACAGGAACTGGCACTTTGCACTATGTCAATAGGTTAGTACCAAAAAATGATATAAAATGATTATAAAACATCCAAGATCGATAATATAACAGCATGGAACAATCAAAAATTATAGATACATTGGAAACGTATCAGCATCCCCAAGCTTAACTCTTACTCGTCCTCGAGTAGGTAAGTGATAAAAACAGAATTTTTGATGTGGAGTGTTGTTTAACATGTCATATCATATTATTTTCTTTATAGCATGGACATTTGGAGTTTTTATGTGATTCAAAGCAATAGTCTAGTTTTGATATAATAATTTAGATACTCAAGCATATCAACAAGCAACCATATCTTTCAAAATATCAATGCTAAAATAAGTTATCCCTACAAAATCATATAATCTTGTCATGCTCTGTCTTCTTAACACAAAGTATTTATCATGCACAACCCCGATGAGAAGCCGAGCAATTGGTTCATACCTTTTAACGAGCTTCAGCTTTTTCAACCCACACGCAATACATGAGCGCAAGCCATGGATATAGCACTACGGGTGGAACAGAGTATGATGATAGGGGCAAATATAGAGAAGACAACAAAGTAAGGAAGTCTCACATCGATGCGGCTAACCAATGGGCTATGGAGATGCCCATCAATCGATATCAACGTGAGGAGTAGGGATTGCCATGCAACGAATGAACTAAGACCTATAAGTGTATGAAAGGTCAATATGAAAACTAAGTGGGCGTGCATCTAATCCTATAATGAAAAAATCCCACTAGTATATGAAAGTGACAACATAGGAGACTCTCAATATGAAAAACATGGTGCTACTTTGAAGCACAAGTGTGGTAAAGGATACTAACAATGCCCCTTCTCTATTTGTTTATTTTTTTTCTTTTCTTTTTCTTTTTATTTTCTTTTATTTTTTCTCATTTTCCGGAGCCTTATCCCGACTTGTGGGGGAATCATAGTCTCCATCCTTTCCTCACTGGGGTGCTGCTCTAAAAATGAATAATCATGATCATCACACTTCTATTTACTTATAACTCAAAAGAAATAAAAATTACAACTCGATACCTATGACAAAGTATGACTCTATATGAGTGCCTCTGGCACGTACCAGGATGTGCAATGATCTAGCGTAACATGTACGAAAAATGATGAACGGTGGCTGAGCTGCAACTACTATGTCAGCTATATGATCATGCAAAGCAATATGACAGTGAATGCTCAAGTCATCAAATGGAAGCGGTGGAAGTTGCATGGCAATATATCTCGGAATGGCCATGGAAAAGCCATAATAGGTAGGTATGGTCGCTGTTTTGAGGAAGATATAATAAGGCTTATGTGTGATAGAGCGTATCATATCACGGGGTTTGGATGCACCTGCAAAGTTTGCACCACGTCTCGATGTGAGAAAGGGCAATGCACGGTACCGTAGAGGCTAGCAATTTGCGAAAAGGCTAGAGTGCGTATAATCCATGGACTCACATTAGTCATAAAGAACTCATATACTTATTGCAAAAGTTTATTAGCCCTCGAAGCAAAGTACTACTACGCATGCCCCTAGGGGGATAGATTGGTAGGAAAAGACCATCGCTCGTCCCCGACCGCCACTCATAAGGAAGACAATCAAAAATAAGTCATGCTCCAACATCATAGCATAACGAGAGACTATACATGCATGCTTCGGGAATCACAAACCTTAACACCTATATTCCTACTAGAGCACAATTACTCATCAACATGACTCACATATCACATAATCATCTCTCTAAACTATTACTAAGAATCAAGTTTATTTTGTCCAATGATCTTCATGACATTTTTTCTTTATCCTTCTTGGATATCTATCACTTTGGGACTAATTTTCGCATGTTGCTTTTCATAAGCTCAAACAAATATAAGTGAAGATCATGAGCATAACAAATTTTCTTTCTCTCAAATTAATTTAAGTGAAGCAAGAGAGAAGTTCTTCAAAATTTTACTAACTCTCAAATAAAAATAAGTGAAGAAAGAGAGCATTTCTTCAAAAATACTAAACACACTATGCTCAAAAAGATATGAGTGAAGCACTAGAGCAAGTCCATTGCTCATAAAAATTTAAGTGAAGCATAGAGAGCAATTCTAACAAGTCATGACATAATTTTGGCTCTCTCAAATAGGTGTGTCCAGCAAGGATTGATGACTTAAAACACAAAATAAAACAAGCAAAGAATCTTATCATACAAGACGCTCCAAGCAAAACACATATCATGTGACGAATAAAAATATAGTCTCGAGTAAAATACCGATAGTTGTTGGAAGAAAGCGGGGATGTCACTCGGGGGCATCCCCAAGATTAGTTGGTTGATCATTCTTGGATAATATCTTGGGATGTTGGGGCATCCCCAAGCTTAGGATCTGCCATCCTTCCTTCATCCATCGTAAGATAACCCAAAACTTGAAAACTTCAATCACACAAAACTCAACAAAACCTTCATGAGATCTGTTAGTATAAGAATAATAAATCACTACTATAAGTGATGTATCAAACCAATTAATATTTTGTTTTCGTATTATATCTATTGTATTCCAACTTTTCTGTGGCAAAAACTCATCAAAGAAAACCATAGAGCCATCAAAATAAGCACACAACACAAAGAAAGCAGAATCTGTCAAAACAGAATAGTCTGTAGCAATCTGACTATTTCGAATACTTTAGTAACTCCAAAAAATCATAAAAATTAGGACGACCTGAGAAATTTGTATATTGATCTACTGCAAGCGTTATGGGTATTTTATCACCCTTTGGTAAAAAATTAAAATTAATTTTGTGAGCGTAAAAGTTTCTGTTTTTCAGCAAGATCAAACAACTATCACCCAAGAAGATCCTATAGGCTTTACTTGGCACAAACACTAATTAAAACACAAAAAACACAATCATAACAGTAGCATAATTGTGCTAACACTCAAGAAAAGAAATGAAAAAGCAAAAATAAATTTTATTCATTGGGTTGCCTCCCAACAAGCGCTATAGTTTTACGCCCTTAGCTAGGCATAATATTTCAACGATGCTCACACGAAAGATAAGAATTGAAACACAAAGAGAGAATCATGAAACATATGACAAACACGTTTAAGTCTAACATACTTCCTATGCATAGGAATTTTATAAGCAAACAAATTATCATGGCAAGCAAAAACTAGCATATGCAAAGGAGAGGAATAAAACATTAAAGATCTCAACATAACGAGAGGTAATCTAGTAACATGAAAATTTCTACAACCATATTTTCCCCTCTCATAATAATTATATGTAGGATCATATTAAAATTCAACAATATAACTATCACATATAATATTCTCTTCATGATCCACATGCATGCAAAGTTGACACTCTTCCAAAATAGTGGGATTATCATCAAATAAAGTCATGACCACTCCAAGCCCACTTTTATCAAAAATTTCATAAGATTCAACACTTTCCAAATATGTGGGATTATTTTTAGCTAAATTTGACACTCTTCCAGACCCACTTTCAATATTATTGCAAACATATTCATCACAAGGTTTAAATAAATTTTGAAGATCATAAGAAGAATCACCCCAATCATGATCATTGCAAAAAGTAGTAGAGATAGCAAAACTAGCATCCCCTAGCTTGGGGTTTTGCATATTATTAGCACAATTGACATTAATAGAATTTATAGTAAAATCATTGCAATCATGCTTTTCATTCAAGGAGCTATCATAAATCACTTCATAAATTTCTTCATCACCATTTTCAGATTCACAAATCTCAAGCAAAACTTCATAAAGATAATCTAGTGCACTCAACTCACTAGCAATTGGCTCATCATGATTGGATCTTTTAAAAAGATTAGCAAGTGTATGTGGATCCATATCAATAGATTTTAAGCAAGCAAAGATGCAGGTAAATAGAAGGCACATGGTAACACAAGTAGAGATAGCAAACAAGAGATCTGACGAGAAAACGGCGAAGGAAAAAGAGGGCGAATAAAACGGCAAATTTCTGTGAAGTGGGGGAGAGGAAAACGAGAGGAAAATGGCAAATAATGTAAATTACGAGGAGATGAGATTTGTGATTAGGAACCTTGTTATGAAGAAGATCCTCCCCGGCAACGGCACCGGAAATTCCTTTTGATTGCTCTCTGACTATAGCGCCAGAAAAGCTCATGTCTGCTAGGACTGCATCGGTATTTCCCCAAAGAGGAAGGGATGATGCAGCACAATGACGGTAGGTATTTCCCTCAGAGAAGAAACCAAGGTTATCGAACCAGTAGGAGAACCAAGCAACACAACGTAAACAACACCTACACACAAATAACAACACCTCGCAACCCGACGTGTTAAAGGGGTTGTCAATCCCTTTCGAGTAATGATGCCAGAAATTTGTAGTAGATTGAAATAATAGATCGCAAATAAAATAAAGTGCAGCAAAGTATTTTTGTATTTTCGGTTTAATAGATCTGAATAAAAATGCAAAGGAAAAGTAGACCGCAAGCAAATATATGAGGAAGAAGACCCGGGGGCCGTAGGTTTCACTACTGGCTTGTCTCGAGAAAGATAGCAAACGGTGGGTAAACAAATTACTGTTGGGCAATTGATAGAACCTCAAATAATTATGACGATATCTAGGAAATGATCATTACATAGGCATCACGTCTAAGATTAGTAGACCGACTCCTGCCTGCATCTACTACTATTACTCCACACATCGACCGCTATCCAGCATGCATCTAGTGCATTAAGTTCATGGAAAAATGGAGTATTGCAATAAGAATGATGACATGATGTAGACAAGATCCGTTTATCTATTGCGTAGATATAGATCCCATCTTTTTATCCTTAGTAGCAACGATACATACGTGTCGGTTCCCTTTCTGTCACTGGGATCAAACACCGTAAGATCGAACCCACTACCGGGCACCTCTTCGCATTGCAAGATAAATAGATCAAGTTGGCCAATAAACCCAAATATGGGAGAAGAAATACGAGGCTATAAGAGATCATGCATATAAGAGATCAAATAAACTCAAATAACTTTCATGGATATAAAAAGATATGACCGATCATAAACTTAAAGTTCATCAGGTCCCAACAAACACACCGCAAAAAGAGTTACATCACATGGATCTCCAAGAGACCATTGTATTGAGAATCAAGAGAGAGAGAGACATGAAGCCATATAGCTACTAACTACGGACCCGAAGGTCTACAAAGAACTACTCACGCATCATCGGAAGGCGCCAATGGAGGTGGTGAACCCCATCCGAGATGGTGTCTAGATTGGATCTGGTGGTTCTGGACTCTGCCGCGGCTGGATGAATATTTCATCGACTCCCCAAGGGTTCTGGGATTTTTGGGGTATATATAGAGCAAAGAGGCGGTCCGTAGGGCACCCGAGGTGGGCACAACCCACCAGGGCATGCCTGGGTCTCCTGTCGCGCCCTGGTGGGTTGTCCCCTCCTCGGGACTCCCCCCAGATGCAACCAGGGCCCAACATGTTCCTTCTGGTCCATAAAAAATCTCCGTAAAGTTTCGCGGCGTTTGGACTCCGTCTGTTATTGATTTTCTGTGATGTAAAAAAACAGAGAAAAAACAGGAACTGGCACTTGGCACTATGTCAAAAGGTTAGTACCAAAAAATGATATAAAATGATTATAAAACATCCAAGCTTGATAATATAACAGCATGGAACAATCAAAATTATGGATACGTTGGAGACGTATCACTCTGCGATAGTATCGGTACAACCTTAGAAAATCTCACTTTGAAGGCAAGGCCAACAATGAAATCACCCAAACATCTCTAGTGGAATATATTACACATGAAGACTGGACAACCCTTGTTAAACACTGGTATGATCCAAAGTATGAGGTAGGGTATATGTATTTGATCAGACCACATATGGAACTTGTATTTATGTATGTGCCTTACAAGTGTATCTTCTTCTAGGCTAACTGTTTGAAGAACAAGACCAACCGTTCTAAAGTGAAATTCCAATAGACAACAGGATCTCGTAGCTATATTGCACACTGCGAGGCTCTTGTAAATAGCTGCTAGTTCCTTCTTTTTTCTGTGCCATATTATCATATCTATAATGACTTGTTCCAAATACAGAGGAAAACCCGTGCAGACCAAAAAGAACCTGAACCGAATGCAGTGCAAATCTTCAAGGATTGCCACACCAGCAAGACGAAGGTCATGAGCACACCATTTCAAGCCGTTGTTGTAAGTCCTTACTCTTCTTGCCTTTGAACTGATTGGTACTGTGATGTGTTCATTTAACTGCTTGGTTTGCAGCCAATGTCAGTTACTCTATTCACTTTTATACACAGTTGTCTTAACGTATCATTTCACCTTACATGAAGAAGAGATGAAGGATATTCTTTTGGTCTTGATTTGTAATCTAGTTGTGATGTCCACGTGCGCACACAATGATACAATAGCATGTTTCTTTTATATCTGTTTGCCCATGATATGAATGATGTCATACTATGTTCATCCTACTTTAAACCATGTCTCTTTATCCTTAGATGTCAACGAATGTGAGGAAATAGACAATACAGTAGGCATGCTACATGGACATATGTTCCGAAAGTGATTTTATTATGTAGTTGGAACTACAATACATGCTAATGTATTACAGTAGTTCACCAAAATAAGTTATGTATAAACGTGAAACCTACTTTGTTTGTTTTTGTCTCATTAGTAACTTATCTGGTACACTAATCTACAAGTTCAAACTTTCAGCAAGCTATGGAACAAATGATTGAACAACCACAACCACCTGAAGGTGACGAGGCTACCACATGCACAATTGAGGGAGTCTTGGATTAGGGGGTCCCCGGGCGTCCGGGCTATGTGATATGGGCCAGACTGATGGGCCAAGAAGATACAAGATAGAAGGCCTTCTCCCATGTCCGGACGGGACTCTCCTTTGCATGGATGGCAAGCTTGGCGTTTGGATGTGAAGATTCCTTTCTCTATAAACCGACTTTGTACAACCCTAGGCCCCTCCAGTGTCTATATAAACCAGAGGGTTTAGTCCGTAGATGCAATCATAATCATATAGGCTAGACATCTAGGGTTTAGCCAGTACGATCTCGAGGTAGATCAACTCTTGTAACCCCTATACTCATCAAAGTCAATCAAGCAGGAAGTAGGGTATTACCTCCATTAAGAGTGTAACGCCCTCGATGCGGCTATATCTCCCACGTGTCGAAGCACGACTTAGAGGCATAACTGCATTGAAAGCAATGTCGCAAGTGAGGTAATCTTCACACAACCCAAGTAATACATAAGGGAAAGGGATACATAGTTGGCTTACAATCGCCACTTCACACAATACATGAATAAAGCATTACAACATCCAAAAACAATTAAGGTCCGACTACGGAACCAAAATAGAGAACAACCCCAAATGCGACAAGGTCCCCGATCGACCCCAACTGGGCTCCACTACTGATCAACTAGAAACGAAACAAGACTATGAAGACGATCTTCAACAAGCTCCTCCTTGAGCTGGGTTGCGTCACCTGCACGGTAATCGTCGGGACCTGAAACTGGTTTTGGAAGTATCTGTGAGCCATAGGGACTCAACAATGTCACACCCTCGCGATCAAGACTATTTAAGCTTATAGGTAGGGAAAAGGTATGAGGTGGAGCTGCAGCAAACGACTAGCATATTTGGTGGCTAACATACGCAAATGAGAGCGAGAAGAGAAGGCAAAGCACGATCGAGAAAGTATGATCAAGAAGTGATCCAAAACTACTTACGTCAAGCATAACTCCAACACCGTGTTCACTTCCCGGACACCGCCGAAAAGAGACCATCACGGCTACACACGTGGTTGATGTATTTTAATTAAGGTCAAGTGTCAAGTTCTCTACAACCGGACATTAACAAATTCCCATCTGCCCATAACCGCGGGCACGACTTTCGAAAGTTCAAATCCCTACAAGGGTGTCCCAACTTAGCCCATCACAAGCTCTCACGGACAACGAAGGATATTCCTTCTAGCGGGAAGACCCGATCAGACTCAGAATCCCGGTTACAAGACATTTCGACAGGTAAAACAAGACCAGTAAAGCCACCCGCTCTGCCGACAAATCCCGATAGGAGTTGCACATATCTCGTTCTCAGGGCACACCGGATGAGCGCTCCGTACAGCTAAAACCAAACCTCGAGTTTCCCCGAGGGGCGCTGCAAAGGACTCTAGTTTGGACCAACACTCAGAGGAGCACTGGCTCGGGGGTTTAATAAAGATGACCCTTGGGCTCTGGAAACCCAAGGGAAAAGAAAAGGCTAGGTGGCAAATGGTAAAACCAATGTTGGTCCTTGCTGGAGGAGTTTTATTCAAGACGAACTGTCAAGGGTTTCCCATTATCACCCAACCGCGTAAGGAACGCAAAATCCAGGAACATAACACCGATATGACGGAAACTAGGGCGGCAAGAGTGGAACAAAACACCAGGCATAAGGCCGAGCCTTCCACCCTTTACCAAGTATATAGGTGCATTAATTAAATAAGCGATATTGTGATATCCCAACAATAAAACATGTTCCAACAAGGAACAACATCTCCATGTTCCAACAAGGAACAAACTTCATCTTCACCTGCAACTAACAACGCTATAAGAGGGGCTAAGCAAAGCGGTAACATAGCCAAACAACGGTTTGCTAGGACAAGGTGGGTTAGAGGCTGAACATGGCAATATAGGAGGCATGATAAGCAAGTGGTAGGTATCGTAGCATAGGCATAGCAAAAGAGCGAGCAATCAAGCAAGCAAAGATAGAAGTGATTTCGAGGGTATGGTCATCTTGCCTGAGATCCCGCAAGGAAGAAGAACGAGTCCATGAAGAAGACAAACGGACGTAGACGAACGGATCCTCACAAACGCGACGTTATCGGCACCAACCCGAAGAAGCAACACCGGAAAGAAGCACACAACATAGTAAACAACCAACACATAAACAAGGCATGATATGCGGGATGCGGTATGCGATGCATATGCATGATTCGGAAAGGAATGATTGAACCTGGCCTCAACTTGGAAATCCAGGAGTGCCACTGGAAAGAGGAGTTGATTTCGGTTGAAATCGATATAAAGATCACCGGAATCGGATGCACGGTTTGGAAATGGCAAGCAAAACAAATATGGCACTCGTCTGCGATAAACAGCAAGTACCCTTCTAAATGTATCAAGATAAATAAGCTACTGCACTCAAACACAACAATAAAATGCATGGCAGAGATCCACTTATGATGCTTGACAAAAGATGAACACTGAGCTACGGCTAATTCATCCATTAACAGGTTCAAACAAGCATGGCAAAAGTGCAAAAGATAACAGGTTTTTCAGACTTGGTGAAATTAACACAAGTCTGGAATTTATCATCAGGAAGCACAATTTAGAGCATGAAAACTACATGCCACAGGAACATAACAAGGCAAAGAAAGGCATGGCATGAAGCTACTAAAAGCATGTAACAAAAGTCCCTTAGTGACCTTGAGCCAAAATGGATCAGAAAATACATTTGCAAGCATGTGAACATTGTAAAAACATAAATAGATTCAGACTTAGTGAAAAACTGGAGCATGCAAAAACAGTTAACGAGTAGGCATGTTTACGAGCTTGATGCACTCACTGCAGAGCATTGCATGACAAGCTAAGCATACATCCATCAAGAAGACATGGCATAGGAGCTAGACATGGCAAGAACAATAACATAGCATGCACGGATCGATAGCAACATCCTCGACAAAATCGCTAAACATGTCAACAATCTGCCAGAATCATTTTATAGCAAAAGTAGAGCTCGATTGACTCAAGCTAGGGTGCTCCATAATTGCAAACAAAGACACAGATGGATAGAGCACCACAATTTTAACAAAACATCTTTACTGATCATCCTCAAAAGAGGCACGGATCACTAGGAAACAACATGAACATATGGCATAAAAGCAAATCAGGAAAAGGACTTAGTGAAATTCTAAGTCCCTGAAATCAACATCACCGAGTAAGCTACTTTGCATGCTTGTGCTAGTCACCACAAAGATCACAAAAATACATGGCATACACCCCTGTAAAGATGGCATGGCATATAAAAAAACACATGTAGAGCTCAGGATCATAGCATGCACACATTAATCATGGCAAAAATGACAAAAGGCCATTTGCTGAAACAGATCTGACATAATCATCACATAGTCCTCTTCCAACAGCATTTCGGGAATCAAGATGAGCTCAAATGAAAATTATGCAATGAGATGAAATGATGTACTCTTCGAGACGAACATTTTGATATGCTACACGCATGAATCGGAGCAACGGGTGCAGAGTTATGATGCAACGAAGATTGCATAAAAATATACACATCTGGGGACTTAGAGAAATATTACCCAGCGGAAAAAGTCAACGGGCGGACGAGGAAAAGCGGGACGACGAGATCCAGGTGCGGGGCGCGGCGTTTGGATGAGATCCCGATGGATCTCATCCCGATCCACCGGATCTCGCCGGAGGAGATGACCGGAGATGACGTGGCGGCGGAGGCGGACGTCCGGCGACGCGGGGGTGGCGCAGCGAGCTAGCAACACGGCGGGGCGGCGGAAGGCGGCGGAGTGCGGCGCAGTGCGGCGGCCGGTGGCGAGCGCAGCGGCGAGGCGTGGGGTCTCCGGTGGGATGGCGCGGCGAGCTTGCGGCGGAGGCGAAACGGCGGCGGGAGGCGTGCGGTGGCCGGCGCTGAAGGCGGGCGGCGGCGTGGGGCTCGGGCGCCCGCGGGTGGCGGCGGCGGCGTCCCGGGCCGGGAGGGCCCGATTCGGGCCCCGGCGGGCCGTGGCGGCGGGGGAGGCGCGACTGACACTTGTAACGATAGGATAGGACGGGGCGGCGGCTGGACGCGTCCGGCACGGAGTCAGACATGTCCGGCGCGGCGCGGAGGGAAAATTTAGGGTTCATCCGCGAAAATGGAGGGGGTGACACCTATAGGTAGAGGGAGCTAGGAAGCTCCAAATGGAGTGCGGTTTGCGGCCACGCGATCGTGATCGAACACTCTAGACGACGGAGGGGTTTTTGGTGGGTTTTGGGCCAAATTGGAAGGGTGTTGGGCTGCAACACACACGAGGCCTTTTCGGTCCCTCGGTTAACCGTTGGAGTATCAAATGAAGTCCAAATGGTACGAAACTTGACAGGCGGTCTACCGGTAGTAAACCAAGGCCGCATGACAAGTCTCGGTCCAATCCGAAAACGTTTAACACCCGCACACGAAAAGACGTAGAAAGGGGCACCGGGTGACATAGGACCGCTGGATTGCAAAACGGACAACGGGGAAAATGCTCGGATGCATGAGACGAACATGTATGCAAATGAAATGCACATGATGACAAGATATGAAATGCATGACACGCAAGCAATGACAAGGCGACACAGCGAATAACTAGAAGACACATGGCACATCGGTCTCGGGGCGTTACAACACTCCACCACTACGAGAGGATCTCG
This sequence comes from Triticum urartu, assembly GCF_056163025.1. Classification (NCBI taxonomy): domain Eukaryota; kingdom Viridiplantae; phylum Streptophyta; class Magnoliopsida; order Poales; family Poaceae; genus Triticum; species Triticum urartu. Next base: position 417,558,973 of record NC_141875.1, read on the forward strand.
TCCCGAGATCTAGAATGGCACCGAAGGGAAAACGGAAGAGAAAAAAGAGGTAAAACTAAGTTGCTTCTTTGACAAATGAATGAAACCAATGAACCTTGAAAGGTTAAGCCATTTGGAGAAAAGAATACAACAGAGATGAATGAAGTTGAAAACACCCCGTTAGAAAAGAGGAACAAGGAAGAACAACTTCGGGCAGCACTCCGATAGAAAAGAGATATGAAACATGATAAGACGAAAAAAACTTGAGTAAAAGGGCACAACACTCCGGTTAAATGGATAAGCATGAAAAGAACAAGATCCTGACAAGAACAAGAAGAAGGTTTGAAGAGAACAACATCACAATGCCTCCGGAAGAAAGAAATAGAAGATAGATCGTTGGAATGAAAGGATGGAGAAGAAAATGACAACTTTTACCACCAAAGAGCTTGGAGAGCACCCTTCCAAGAAGGTTATAATGGAGTTCTTGGAAAATGAACAACGAAAACAAAAGGCTGCTTGTGGGCTTATGAAAACATCTCAAAACTTAGGGTGAAATTCTGCCACTAACGAAAACAAGATTGGATTGATAAGAATAAGGAGACGAGAAACTACTTCACCAGAAGGATAAATGAAGAACTTGGATCATTTGAGAGCACCACAATAGCAACAATCCTTAGGGAAGGCTTTAGGTGAAATATAACCCAAGATAACTCCAATGAAGAGATTGATGGATTTAAAATACCTCATTCTTAACAACAAGTGAATCATGAAACATGAACTCAAATTATCAAGAATGACATAATACCACCTCAAATGATACGGTTGAAAGAATTGCACTTTGGATTGCAAGATGAAGAAACTTGAGCTCCTTAGAAAAGAATCTCGATGAACACTTCGAGAAGGAATTTAAATCCTTAATGAACCATCATGTAGAACCTTCATGAAGAACTCCGGTAAACAAAAAGAATGAACAAACGAAAGAAGGATGAAAAGAATAAGATTGAAACCTTGCAATGATTAGATGGAGCTTTACGATGAGATAAAGTGAAGCTTGGAACTCCGGAATAAATATAAAGCATCTCGAACCGAGACTGTGATATGATGAACCACTTCGGAAAGAAGAAATTAGACCAGTTGGATGAAACAATAATAAGAATTACGTTATGCATCCCCTTCACCAATTTAAATTGATGACAAGCAATGGATTTGGCATACTACTTATTCTCGTTGAAAAGGATTAAGAGAGATATTGCACAAACTCAATGGACCACCGGTAGGATTGGAAGGAACGAATGAATCGATATGATACCGCAAGAAGAGAAAATCTTGGAAGAACCACCGTAAGAATTGAACAAAGGAGTAGCAAAAGCACAAATCACCGAAAAGAATTGGAAAACGAATGAAGATACTTGCGGGAATTTAGAAACATGAGAACGAATAGATCACGAGCTGATAAGAGAATACTTGAATGATGCACCGGTATGATTTGGAGAACAATAGCTGAAAGCTGAGAATGAGTAAATTTCTGAAATGATGGGCTTCGGAGTAAAGAAATGGAAACAACTCATGAAATGCTCCGGATAGATGAAAATAATTCTCACAATCTAAAATAATTATGAGAGGATAGCACGAAGCTAGAGCCATGAATCTTCAAGAGAACGGATGAGGATTTAGTAGGAACTCTTCTTCGGCCTTCAAAATCTGAGAATGACGACGAGAAACACCACCAAGAATTGTTTAGACACTCCGGAAGAATCAAAAGCATAGAGGTTGATACAATGATGAAAATAATGTGAAAGATTTTGGAGAAACACATCTGACTGATGAAAAATTCATTCTTACCACAAACTTCGAAAGAATTTGATGGTAACTCCGGGAGAATGAGAAGAGTCGGGTAAGATCCTGGAAAAGGACCTGTGGGTTAGGGCCCACTCAAAAGAAACACCGTAGAACGATTACTTGAAAGAGAGATAGCACCGGTTGAATTAAATGGCTTGAATGAGATAACAACCTCGAAAGAGCTTGAGGGGCTGTAAATTGGAAACACGAATCTTCGAGATATCTTGAGTACTCCGGAATGATTGAGTAGCGAGAGATGGATGATTAAGAGGTGCACCGGCATGAGAAAGCATTTGAAGCGAGGAAAAGGGAATATGATCAACACCGAAAGCTTGACTTGAAAACCACCGGAGAAGAAAGGAAAGAAGGATGATGAATTTGCATAGCATCTTCACGAGAACCACCGGGTAAGAACATTGAAAGAAAAGACTTAAGAAACTTCACATCCATAAGATGGATACTTGATTAAGAAATCCGAGTCCTCGAAGAAAAAGGGTGGGAGGGTGGGAAAACAAAGACAGCTTAGGACGGAAGAAATAAACAACTTTGAGAAGACTTGAGTTGATCTTGCGGATGTTGAAAAGATCGGATCCACTTGAAGAGAAACACGCCGGTTGAAAAGGATTGTCATGACAATCTCGATGATCAAGAAGGATTAGTATTCACATAGGAGTATGAGAACACCACTTAGGAAAGGTATGGAATCGATACTTGACTTCGAAGCAACTCGAATACCACAACTCAAAACAAACAAAGGATTGGCTCGCAGAATAAGCCGGAAATAACCGCATGATCCTACAAAAAATCGTGAAATTTGAGAAGAGAAGAGTCAAAACTCTACGTCAGGATGCCTCACCAGAGCGACGAAGGGACTGAGGAGTAAAAAGAAGTCCTACTCTCCGATATATATAATTCTAAATGACTCAAAACATTTTTCTAGACTCAACAACGCCAACAATCAAGCAGGGGGCTCCTAAGGTAGGGGAAGGCTCTGATACCAACTTGTAACGCCCTCGATGCGGCTATATCTCCCACGTGTCGAAGCACGACTTAGAGGCATAACCGCATTGAAAGCAATGTCGCAAGTGAGCTAATATTCACACAACCCAAGTAATACATAAGAGAAAGGGATACATAGTTGGCTTACAATCGCCACTTCACACAATGCATGAATAAAGCATTACGACATCCAAAAACAATTAAGGTCTGACTACGGAACCAAAACAGAGAACAACCCCAAATGCGACAAGGTCCCCGATTGACCTATACTGGGCTCCACTACTGATCAACTAGAAACGAAACAAGACTACGAACACAATCTTCAACAAGCTCCTCCTTGAGCTGGGTTGCGTCACCTGCACGGTAATCGTCGGGACATGAAACTGGTTTTGGAAGTATCTGTGAGCCACAGGGACTCAGCAATCTCACACCCTCGCGATCAAGACTATTTAAGCTTATAGGTAGGGAAAAGGTATGAGGTGGAGCTGCAGCAAACGACTAGCATATTTGGTGGCTAACATACGCAAATGAGAGCGAGAAGAGAAGGCAAAGCACGAGCGAGAAAGTATGATCAAGAAGTGATCCAAAACTACTTACGTCAAGCATAACTCCAACACCGTGTTCACTTCCCGGACACCGCCGAAAAGAGACCATCACGGCTACACACGTGGTTGATTTAAATTAAGGTCAAGTGTCAAGTTCTCTACAACCGGACATTAACAAATTCCCATCTGCCCATAACCGCGGGCACGGCTTTCGAAAGTTCAAATCCCTGCAGGGGTGTCCCAACTTAGCCCATCACAAGCTCTCACGGTCAACGAAGGATATTCCTTCTAGCGGGAAGACCCGATCAGACTCAGAATCCCGGTTACAAGACATTTCGACAGGTAAAACAAGACCAGCAAAGCCACCCGCTCTGCCGACAAATCCCGATAGGAGCTGCACATATCTCATTCTCAGGGCACACCGGATGAGCGCTCCGTACAGCTAAAACCAAACCTCGAGTTTCCCCGAGGGGGCGCAGCAAAGGACTATAGTTTGGACCAACACTCAGAGGAGCACTGGCTCGGGGGTTTAATAAAGATGACCCTTGGGCTCCGGAAACCCAAGGGAAAATAAAATGCTAGGTGGCGAATGGTAAAACCAATGTTGGGCCTTGCTGGAGGAGTCTTATTCAAGACGAACTGTCAAGGGGTTCCCATTATCACCCAACCGCGTAAGGAACGCAAAATCCGGGAACATAACACCGATATGACGGAAACTAGGGCGGCAAGAGTGGAACAAAACACCAGGCATAAGGCCGAGCCTTTCACCCTTTACCAAGTATATAGGTGCATTAATTAAATAAGAGATATTTTGATATCCCAACAATAAAACATGTTCCAACAAGGAACAACATCTCCATGTTCCAACAAGGAACAAACTTCATCTTCACCTGCAACTAACAACGCTATAAGAGGGGCTAAGCAAAGCGGTAACATAGCCAAACAACGGTTTGCTAGGACAAGATGGGTTAGAGGCTGAACATGGCAATATAGGAGGCATGATAAGCAAGTGGTAGGTATCGTAGCATATGCATAGCAAAAGAGCGAGCAATCAAGCAAGCAAAGATAGAAGTGATTTCGAGGGTATGGTCATCTTGCCTGAGATCCCGCAAGGAAGAAGAACGAGTCCATGAAGAAGACAAACGGACGTAGACGAATGGATCCTCACAAATGCGACGTTATCGGAACCAACCCGAAGAAGCAACACCGGAAAGAAGCACACAACATAGTAAACAACCAACACATAAACAAGGCATGATATGTGGGACGCGGTATGCGATGCATATGCATGATTCGGAAAGGAATGATTGAACCTGGCCTCAACTTGGAAATACAAGAGTGCCATTGGTAAGAGGAGTTGATTTCGGTCGAAATTGATATAAAGATCACCGGAATCGGATGCACGGTTTGGAAATGGCAAGCAAAACAAATATGGCATCGGTCTACGATAAACAGCAACTCGCCTTCTAAATGCATCAAGATAAATAAGCTACTGCACTCAAACACAACAACAAAATGCATGGCAGAGATCCACTTATGATGCTTGACAAAAGATGAACACTGAGCAGCGGCTAATTCATCCATTAACAGGTTCAAACAAGCATGGCAAAAGTGCAAAAGATAACAGGTTTTTCAGACTTGGTGAAATTAACACAAGTCTGGAATTTATCATCAGGAAGCACACTTTAGAGCATGAAAACTACATGCTACAGGAACATAACAAGGCAAAAAAGGCATGGCATGAAGCTACTCAAAGCATGTAACAAAAGTCCCTTAGTGACCTTGAGCCAAAATGGATCAGAAAATACATTTGCAAGCATGTGAACATTGCAAAAACATAAATAGATTCAGACTTAGTGAAAAACTGGAGCATGCAAAAACAGTTAACGAGTAGGCATGTTTACGAGCTCGATGCACTCACTATAGAGCATTGCATGACAAGGTAAGCATACATCCATCAAGAAGACATGACATAGGAGCTAGACATGGCAAGAACGATAACATAGCATGCACGGATCGATAGCAACATCCTCGGCAATATCGCTAAACATGTCAACAATCTGCCAGGATCATTTTATAGCAAAAGTAGAGCTCGATTGACTCAAGCTAGGGTGCTCCATAATTGCAAACAAAGACATGGATGGATAGAGCACCACAATGTTAACAAAACATCCTTACTGATCATCCTCAAAAGAGGCACGGATCACTACGTAACAACATGAACATATGGCATAAAAGCAAATCAGGACAAGGACTTAGTGAAATTCTAAGTCCCTGAAATCAGCATCACTGAGGGAAGCTACTTTGCATGCTTGTGCTAGTCACCACAAAGATCACAAAAATACATGGCATACACCCCTGTAAAGATGGCATGGCATATAACAAAACACATGTAGAGCTCAGGATCATAGCATGCACACATTAATCATGGCAAAAATGATAAAAGGCCATTTGCTGAAACAGATCTGACATAATCATCACATAGCCCTCTTCCAACAGCATTTCGGGAATCAAGATGAGCTCAAATGAAAATTATGCAATGAGATGAAATGATGTACTCTTCGAGAATAACATTTTGATATGCTACACGCACGAATCGGAGCAACGGGTGCAGAGTTATGATGCAACGAAGATTGCATAAAAATATACACATCTGGGGACTTAGAGAAATATTACCCCGCGGAAAAAGTCAACGGGCGGACGAGGAGAAGCGGGACGACGAGATCTAGGCGCGGGGCGCGGCGTTTGGATGAGATCTCGGTCGATCTCGTCCCGATCCACCAGATCTCGCTGGAGGAGATGACCGGAGACGACGTGGCGGCGGAAGCGGACGTCCGGCGACGCGGGGGCGGCGCAGCCGGCGCGGGGGCGGCGCGGCGAGCTAGCAGCGCGGCGGGGCGGCGGAAGGCGGCAGAGTGCGGCGCGGTGCAGCGGTCGGTGGCGAGTGCAGCGGCGAGGCGTGGGGTCGCCGACAGGATGACGCGGCGGCACGGCGAGCTTGCGGCGGAGGCGAAACGGCGGTGGGAGGCGCGCGGTGGTCGGCGCTGAAGGCGGGCCGCGGCGCGGGACTCGGGCGCCCGCGGATGGCGGCGGCGGCGTCCCGGGCCGGGAGGGCCCGATCCGGGCCCCGGCGGGACGCGGCGGCGGGGGAGGCGCGGCTGGCACTTGGCACGACAGGATAGGACAGGGCGGCGGCTGGACACGTCCGGCGCGAAGTCAGACATGTCCGGCGCGGCGTGGAGGGAAAATTTAGGATTCATCCGCGAAAATGGAGGGGGAGACACCTATTTCTAGGTAGAGGGAGCTAGGAAGCTCCAAATGGAGTGCGGTTTGCGGCCACGGGATCGTGATCGAACGCTCTAGACGACAGAGGGGTTTTTGGTGGGTCTTGGGCTAAATTGGAAGGGTGTTGGGCTGCAACACACACGAGGCCTTTTCGGTCCCTCGGTTAACCGTTGGAGTATCAAACGAAGTCCAAATAGTACGAAACTTGACAGGCGGTCTACTGGTAGTAAACCAAGGCCACATGACAAGTCTCGGTCCAATCCGAAAACATTTAACACTCGCACACGAAAAGAGGTAGAAAGGGGCACCGGGTGACATAGGAGCGCCGGATTGCAAAACGGACAACGGGGAAAATGCTCGGATGCATGAGACGAACATGTATGCAAATGAAATGCACATGATGACAAGATATGAAATGCATGACAAGCAAGCAATGACAAGGCGACACAGCGAATAACTAGAAGACACGTGGCACATCGGTCTCGGGGCGTTACAAAGAGGGCCCGAACCTGGGTAAACATCGTGTCCCCTGCCTCCTGTTACCTTCAATCCTCAGACGCACAGTTCGGGACCCCCTACCCGAGATCAGCCGGTTTTGACACCGACATTGGTGCTTTCATTGAGAGTTCCTCTGTGCTATCGACAAAAGGTTTGATGGCTTGTTCGATCATCCACAACGATGCCGTATCGGGGGAGACTTTCCTCCCCGTACAAATTTTTGTATTCGGCGACTTCGCACTACGTGCCAACTCGACTGGCCACCTTGAGCAGATCGACAGCTAGGCCCCTGGTCATTAGTTTTGGAAATCTAAACTATGTCGCTGATATCCGAGGAGACTTCATCTTCGAAGGCTTAGCGGCCCCGACCGCTGCTCTGGCCTTAGATCCAAAGCAGACTACCAGGTCCGAAGACGGGAGTTTAGAGCCCGCTGGACTTCCTGCAGTTATGGAACTTGTTGCCAGAGATCTGGAGGGGATTACGTCATCGGCAGACCCGAAGATGAACCGGGCTCCCCTTGTCGCTAAAGTGCCGGACTCCCCCTCGGACTCCAGACCCGAATTCTCAAAGTCCACGTCAAGCGAGCGTGGCCAGGAGGCTCTCACCCCGAGCGCCCCCGTGGACTCTCGCTTCCCAGTCCAAACCTCGCTCCTAAACGAGGCTCTGGACTTAATGCGATCCCTTGCCATTGCAGAGGAATCGCTTCTGAATTACACCTAGCCCGGACTAGGGGCTGAGAGCGGGGAATTTTACGTCCCACCCACCACCCACTTCATAGCCACTTTTGAAGACTTAACCGATATGCTGGACTACGCCTCCGAAGAAATCGATGGCATGGACGACGATGCCGGAGACGGACAAGGCCAAGACCCTCCGTTTACCGGACGTTGGACGGCCACCTCCACATACGACGTGTACATGGTAGACACACCCAAAGAGGATGACAACGGCGGCAAGAAGGATCCGGCAGAGGACAAACCTGCTGAAGCACCTCCAAAGCGTCGACGTCAACGGCGCCGCTCAAAATTGCATCATGAAAAAGACAACAATACCGGCACCAAAGACAATAACACTCCGAAGAATGCCGAAGACCCCGAAGACCCCGTCGAGCCAGCATCCGAACAGGATGATTGGGAGGATGGACAAGTTAACCCCGACGATCCAGTCGGGAACGAGGACTTGGAGGATAGTAACTTCCTACCAATCTCCGAAGAGGACGTGAGCCTCGGTGACGAAGACTTTATCATGCCAGAGGAACCCCTCGAACAAGAGTGCTTTAAGCGCTGGCTAATCGGCACTGCGAGAAACCTAAAAAAGAAGCAGCAGCAACTCCAAGCCGAACAGGATACGCTCAATGACAGATGGACTAAAGTCCTGACAGCCGAGGAATATGGCCTCGAATGGCCAACCAAGAGCTACCTGAAGTGCAAGCTGCTATCACAATTTGACGACGAGGCCTTTGAGCCAATACTGTCAAAGTATAAACCCGCTGACGAACCTGACCGACCACCACGTGGACGGGACAGACCGGCCACTTACGCCAAACACCAGCCCGTGCCACCCCGCAGTCGAGGCAGGGAGGCAGCGAACTCGGGCTATACCTATGACCTACGCAAGGACCTAGACAATAGAGCCGGTCAGACAAGATCAATCTATGGGTCAAGGGGGCATGCTCCAACGCGAGAGGACAGCCATCAGGCCTTGCGAGATAGGCACAACTCCACCCGGGCCAAAAACCGCATTCAGACTTCATCCGAGCTCTGCCGCGACATCACCCGATACAGAGGCGCCGCACACCCCTTGTGCTTCATCGATGAGGGATGGAGCACCAGTTCCCCAAAGGGTTTAAACTCGTGAACATTGAATCATATGATGGTACTACAGATCCCGCAGTATGGATCAAAGATTTTCTTCTCCATACTCACATGGCCCGCGGTGATGATCTCCATGCCATCAAATACCTCCCTCCAAAATTAAAGGGACCAGCACGGCACTGGTTAAACAGCCTCCCAGTAAACTATATCGGCAGCTGGGAAGACTTGGAGGGTGCCTTTAGAGACAACTTCCAAGGAACCTATGTTCGGCCTCCAACCGCGATGACCTTAGTCACATAGTCCAGCAACCCAGAGAATCAACCCGGAAGCTATGGACCAGGTTCTTAATTAAAAAGAACCAAATTGTGGTCTGTCCGGACGCCGAAGCCCTCGCGGCCTTTAAACACAACGTCCGAGACGAGTGGCTCGCCCGACACCTCAGCCAAGAAAAGCCGAAGTCCATGGCAGCCCTTACCGCACTTATGACCCGCTTTTGCGTGGGAGAAGATAGTTGGCTAGCTCGCTGCTACCTCTTGAGCACTGCGTTGGTTTTCCCTTGAAGAGGAAAGGGTGATGCAGCAAAGTAGCATAAGTATTTCCCTCAGTCTTTGAGAACCAAGGTATCAATCCAGTAGGAGACTACACGCAAGTCCCTCTTACCTACACAAACAAATAAGAACCTCGCAACCAACGCGATAAAGGGGTTGTCAATCCCTTCACGGTCACTTACGAGAGTGAGATCTGATAGAGATAATAATAATAAGATAAATATTTTTGGTATTTTTATGATATAGATTGAAAGTAAAGATTGCAAAATAAAATAGATTGGAAACTTATATGATAAAAGATAGACCCGGGGCCATATGTTTCACTAGTGGCTTGTCTCAAGATAGCATAAGTATTACGGTGGGTGAACAAATTGCTGTCGAGCAATTGATAGAAAAGTGCATAATTATGAGAATATCTAGGCATGAGCATATATATAGGCATCACATCCGCGACAAGTAGACCGAAACGATTCTGCATCTACTACTATTACTCCACACATCGACCGCTATCCAGCATGCATCTAGAGTATTAAGTTCATAAGAACAGAGTAACGCATTAGGCAAGATGACATGATGTAGAGGGATAAACTCAAGCAATATGATATAAACCCCATCTTTTTATCCTCAATGGCAACAATACAATATGTGCCTTGCTGCCCCTGCTGTCACTGCGAAAGGACACCGCAAGATTGAACCCAAAGCTAAGCACTTCTCCCGTTGCAAGAAAGATCAATCTAGTAGGCCAAACCAAACTGATAATTCGAAGAGACTTGCAAAGATAACCAATCATACATAAAAGATTTCAGAGAAGAATCAAATATTGTTCATAGATAAACTTGATCATAAACCCACAATTCATCGGATCTCGACAAACACACCGCAAAAAGCATTACATCAAATAGATCTCCAAGAAGATCGAGGAGAACTTTGTATTGAGATCCAAAGAGAGAGAAGAAGCCATCTAGCTAATAACTATGGACCCGAAGGTCTGTGGTAAACTACTCACACATCATCGGAGAGGCTATGGTGTTGATGTAGAAGCCCTCTATGATCGATTGCCCCTCCGGCAGAGCTCTGGAAAAGGCCCCAAGATGGGATCTCTTGGGTACAGAAGGTTGCGGCGATGGAAATAGGGTTTCGTGGTGCTCCTGGATGTTTTCGGGGTATATGGATATATATATATATATAGGAGGAAGAAGTAGGTCGGTGGAGCTGCGAGGGGCCCACGAGGGTGGGGGCGCGCCCAGGGGGCAGGCACGCCTCCCTGTCTCGTGGCCACCTCGTTTCTTTCTTGACGTCTACTCCAAGTCCCCTGGATCACGTTTGTTCCAAAAATAACTCTCCCGAAGGTTTCATTCCATTTGGATTCCGTTTGATATTCCTTTTCTGCAAACACTGAAATAGGCAAAAAAACAACAATTTGCACTGGGCCTTGGGTTAGTAGGTTAATCCCAAAAATAATATAGAAGTGTATAAATAAGCCCATTAACATCCAAAACAGATAATATAATAGCATGGAACAATCAAAAATTATAGATACGTTGGAGACGTATCAAGCATCCCCAAGCTTAATTCATGCTCGTCCTCGAGTAGGTAAATGATAAAAACAGAATTTTTGATGTGGAATGCTACCTAGCATAATTCTCAATGTAATTTTCTTTATTGAGGCATGAATGTTCAGATCTGAAAGATTCAAGACAAAAGTTTAATATTGACATTAAAATAATAATACTTTAAGCATACTAACTAAGCAATCATGTCTTCTCAAAATAACATGGCAAAAGAAAGTTCATCCCTACAAAATCATATAGTTTGGTCATGCTCCATTTTCGTCACACAAGAATGCTCTCATCATGCACAACTCCGATGACAAGCCAAGCAATTGTTTCATACTTTAGTAATCTCAAAAAAATTCAACTTTCATGCAATACATGAGCGTGAGCCATGGATATAGCACTATGGGTGGAATAGAATATAATGATGGGGTTATGTGGAGAAGACAAAAAAGGAGAAAGTCTCACATCGACGTGGCTAATCAACGGGCTAGGAAGATGCCCATCAATTCATGTCAATGCAAGGAGTAGGGATTGCCATGCAACGGATGCACTAGAGCTACAAATGTATGAAAGCTCAACAAAAGAAACTAAGTGGGTGTGCATCCAACTTGCTTGCTCACGAAGACCTAGGGCATTTGAGGAAGCCCATTGTTGGAATATACAAGCCAAGTTCTATAATGAAAAATTCCCACTAGTATATGAAAGTGACAAAACAAGAGACTCTCCATCATAAAGATCATGGTGCTACTTTGAAGCACAAGTGTGTAAAAAGAGGATAGTAGCATTGTCCCTTTTCTTCTTCTTTTTTTTCTCTTCTTTTTTTCTTTTTTGGGCCTTTCTTTTTTTTATTTGGCCTTTCTCTTTTTTGGGGACAATGCTCTATTAATGATGATCATCACACTTCTATTTATTTACAACTCAATGATTACAACTCGATACTAGAACAAAATATGACTCTATATGTGTGCCTCCGGCGGTGTACCGGGAAGGGCAATGAATCAAGAGTGACATGTATGATAAATTATGCATGGTGGCTTTGCCACAAATACGATGTCAACTACATGATAATGCAAAGCAATATGACAATGATGAAGCGTGTCATAAATGAAACAGTGGAAAGTTGCATGGCAATATATCTCGGAATGGCTATGGAAATGCCATAATAGGTAGGTATGGTGGCTGTTTTGAGGAAGGTATAAGGAGGTTTATGTGTGATAGAGTGTATCATATCACGGTGTTTGGATGCACCGGCGAAGTTTGCACCAACTCTCAAGGTGAGAAAGGGCTATGCACAGTACTGAAGAGGCTAGCAATGATGGAAGGGTGAGAGTGCGTATATCCATGGACTCAACATTAGTCATAAAGAACTCACATACTTATTGCAAAAATCTACAAGTCATAAAAAACCAAGCATTATGCACATGCTCCTAGGGGGATGGATTGGTAGGAAAAGACCATCGCTCGTCCCCGACCGCCACTCATAAGGAAGACAATCAAATAACACCTCATGTTTCAAATTTGTTACACAACGGTTACCATACGTGCATGCTACGGGACTTGCAATCTTCAACACAAGTATTTCTCAAATTCACAACTACTCAACTAGCACAACTTTAATGTCACCATCCTCATATCTCAAAACAATTATCAAGTACCAAACTTCTCATAGTATTCAATGCACTTTCTATGATAGTTTTTATTATACCCATCTTGGATGCCTATATTGACTCTTATAGTTTTTATTCAATGTGAAAGACTAAATGATAGTTTAGTATGTGGACTTGCTGAAAAGCTCTTATATTGACTCTTTCCGATATTATGATAAATTGCAATTGCTTCAATGACTGAGATTATAGTTTGTTAGTTTTCAATGAAGTTTATGATTCATAGTTGAAATTGTGAATGAATTGTTACTTTAGCATAAGAAATCATATGACAATATATATATATATGTTGCTGTTATAAGAATGATCATGATGCCCTCATGTCCGTATTTTATTTTATCGACACCTCTATCTCTAAACATGTGGACATATTTTTCGATATCGGCTTCCGCTTGAGGACAAGCGAGGTCTAAGCTTGGGGGAGTAGATACGTCCATTTTGCATCATGTTTTTATATCGATATTTATTGCATTATGGGTTGTTATTATACATTATGTCAAAATACTTATGCCCATTCTCTCTTATTTTACAAGGTTTACATGATAAGGGAGAATGCCGGCAGCTGGAATTCTGGGCTGGAAAAGGAGAAAATATTAGAGACCTATTCTGCATAGCTCCAAAAGTCCTGAAACTCCACGGAAGTCGGTTTTAGAATATATAAAAATATTAGGTGAAGGAAGCACCAGAGGGGGGCCACCCACCATCCACGAGGGTGGGGGGCGCGCCCTACCCCCTGCGCGCGCCCCCTGCCTCGTGGGCCCCCTGGCAGGCCCCCGATGCCCATCTTTGGCTATATGAAGTCTTTCGCCCTGGAAAAAAAGTCATAAGCAAGCTCTCGGGACAAAACTCCGCCGCCACGAGGCGGAACCTTGGCGGAACCAATCTAGGGCTTCGGCGGAGCTGTTCTGCCGGGGAAACATCCCTCCGGGAGGGGGAAATCATCACCATTGTCATCACCAACGATCCTCTCATCGGGAGGGGGCCAATCTCCATCAACATCTTCACCAGCACCATCTCATCTCAAACCCTAGTTCATCTCTTGTATCCAATCTTTGTCTCGAAACCTCAGATTGGTACCTGTGGGTTGCTGGTAGTGTCGATTACTCCTTGTAGTTGATGCTAGTTGGTTTATTTGGTGGAAGATCATATGTTCAGATCCTTTATGCATATTAATACCCCTCTAATTATGAACATGAATATGATTTGTGAGTGGTTACGTTTGTTCCTGAGGACATGGGAGAAGTCTTGCTATAAGTAGTCATGTGAATTTGGTATTCATTCGATATTTTGATGAGATGTATGTTGTCTTTCCTCTAGTGGTGTCATGTGGACGTCGAGTACATGACACTTCACCATTGTTTGGGCCTAGGGGAAGGCATTGGGAAGTAATAAGTAGATGATGGGTTGCTAGAGTGACAGAAGCTTAAACCCTAGTTTATGTGTTGCTTCGTAAGGGCTGATTTGGATCCATATGTTTCATGCTATGGTTAGGTTTACCTTAATACTTCTTTTGTAGTCGCGGATGCTTGCAATAGGGGTTAATAATAAGTGGGATGCTTGTCCAAGGAAGAGCAGTACCCAAGCACCGGTCCACCCACATACCAAATTATCAAAGTATCGAACGCGAATCAAATGAGGGTGATGAAAACTAGCTTGACGACAATCCCCATGTGTCCTTGGGAGCACTTTCCTTTACATAAGAGTTTGTCCAGGATTGTCCTTTGCTACAAAAAGGATTGAACCATCTTGCTGCACCTTATTAACCCGTTACAAATTACCTTATCACAAAACTATCTGTTACCGATAATTTCAGTGCTTGTAGAGAATACCTTTCTGAAAACTGATTATCATTTCCTTCTGCTCCTCGTTGGTTTCAACACTCTTACATATCGAAAGGACTACAATAGATCCCCTATACTTGTGGGTCATCAGGAGTTCGGATGTGAAGATTCCTTTCTTTGTAAACTGACTTTGTACAACCCTAGGCCCCTCTGGTGTCTATATAAACCGGAGGGTTTAGTCCATAGATGCAATCATAATCATACAGGCTAGACATCTAGGGTTTAGCCAGTACGATCTCGAGGTTGATCAACTCTTGTAACCCCTATACTCATCAAAGTCAAACAAACAGGAAGTAGGGTATTACCTCCATTAAGAGGGACCGAACCTGGGTAAGCATTGTGTCCCCTGCCTCCTGTTACCTTTGATCCTCAGACACACAGTTTGGGACCGCCTACCCGAGATTAGCCGGTTTTGACACCGACAACAATGTCACCTCTTGCTGCAGTGCGTCAGTATCTCTCCACTAATAGTGCAAAAGCACCTTCCTGCGTAATTCTAGGTTGGTTGTCAAGGTAATCTCGTCCAAATCGCCTACTGAACAAAATCTTCCGGCTAGACAGAGTGATATATCTGTGCTCCAGACACAAGTCTGTTGGGGATCGTAGCAGAAATTTAAAATTTTCTACGCATCACCAAGATCAATCTATGGAGTAATCTAGCAACGAGGGGAAGGAGAGTGCATCTACATACCCTTGTAGATCGCTAAGCGGAAGCGTTCAAGTGAACGGGGTTGATGGAGTCGTACTCGTCGTGATCCAAATCACCGATGTCCTAGTGCCGAATGGACGGCACCTCCGTGTTCAACACACGTACAGCCCGGTGGCATCTCCTATGCCTTCATCCAGCAAGGGGAGAAGGAGAGGTTGGGGAAGACTCCATCCAGCAGCAGCACGACGGCGTGGTGGTGGTGGAGGAGCGCGGGACTCCAGCAGGGCTTCGCCAAGCACTACGAGAGACGAGGAGGGAGAAAGGTAGGGCTGCGCCAACAGGGAGAGCAAATCACACGTGTTGGGCAGCCCCATACCTCAAGTATATATAGGGGGAGGGGAGGGGCTGCGCCCCCACCTAGGTTTCCACCGCTAGGGGTGGCGGCCAGCCCTAGATCCCATCTAGGGGGCGGCCAAGGGGGGAGAGAGGGGGGGCGCACCACTAGGTGGGCCTTAGGCCCATCTGAGCCTAGGGTTTCCCCCTTTTCCCTTCTCTCTTCGCCTTGGGCCCTGGTGGGGGGGCGCACCAGCCCACCTGGGGCTGGTCCCCTCTCACACTTGGCCCACGCAGCCCTCTGGGGCAGGTAGCCCCACCTGGTGGACCCCCGGGACCCTCCCGGTGGTCCCAGTACGTTACCGATAGACCCGAAACTTTTCCGGTGACCAAAACAGGACTTCCCATATATAAATCTTTACCTCCGGACCATTCTGGAACTCCTCATGATGTCCGGGATATCATCCGGGACTCCAAACAACATTCGGTAACCGCGTACATACTTTCCCTATAACCCTAGCGTCATCGAACCTTAAGTGTGTAGACCCTACGGGTTCGGGAACCATGCAGACATGACTGAGACACCTCTCCGGCCAATAACCAACAGCGGGATCTGGATACCCATGTTGGATCCCACATGTTCCACGATGATCTCATCGGATGAACCACGATGTCGAGGATTCAATCAATCCCGTATTCAATTCCCTTTGTCTAGCAGTACGATACTTGCCCGAGATTCGATCGTCGGTATCCCGGTACCTTGTTCAATCTCGTTACTGGCAAGTCTCTTTACTTGTTCTGTAACACATCATCCCGTGATCAACTCCTTGATCACATTGTGCACATTATGATGATGTCCTACCGAGTGGGCCCAGAGATACCTCTCCGTTTACACGGAGTGACAAATCCCAATCTCGATTCGTGCCAACCCAACAGACACTTTCGGAGATACCTGTAGTGAACCTTTATAGCCACCCAGTTACGTTGTGACATTTGGCACACCCAAAGCACTCCTACGGTATCCGGGAGTTGCACAATCTCATGGTCTAAGGAAATGATACTTGACATTAGAAAAGGTTTAGCATACGAACTACATGATATTTGTGCTAGGCTTAGGATTGGGTCTTGTCCATCACATCATTCTCCTAATGATGTGATCCCGTTATCAACGGCATCCAATGTCCATGGTCAGGAAACCGTAACCATCTATTGATCAACGAGCTAGCCAACTAGAGGCTTACTAGGGACATGGTGTTGTCTATGTATCCACACATGTATCTGAGTTTCCTATCAATACAATTCTAGCATGGATAATAAACGATTATCATGAACAAGGAAATATAATAATAACCAATTTATTATTGCCTCTAGGGCATATTTCCAACAGTCTCCCACTTGCACTAGAGTCAATAATCTAGTTCACATCGCCATGTGATTAAGACTTACAGGTCACATCGCCATGTGACCAACATCCAAGAGTCTACTAGACTCAATGATCTAGTTCACATCACTATGTGATAAACACTCAAAGAGTTCTGGGTTTGATCATGTTATGCTTGTGAGAGAGGTTGTAGTCAACGGGTCTTGCCATATTTAGATCCCTATGTATTTCACAAAACTTTATGTCATATCGTAGATGCTGCTACCACGTTCCACTTGGAGCTATTCCAAATTGTTGCTCCATTATACGTATTCGGTATCTCTACTCAGAGCTATCCGGATAGGTGTTAAGCTTGCATCGACGTAACTCTTTACGTCGAATTCTTTATCACCTCCATAACCGAGAAACATTTCCTTATTCCTCTAAGGATAATTTTGACTGCTATCTAGTGATCCAGTCCTAGATCACCTTTGTACCCTCTTGCCAGACATGTGGCAAGGCACACATCAGGTGCGGCACTTCAGCATGGCATACCGTATAGAGCCTATGACAAAAGCATAGGGGACGACCTTCGTCCTTTCTCTTTCTTATGTCGTGGTCAAGCTTTGAGTCTTACTCAACTTCACACCTTACAACTCAGGTAAGAACCCCTTCTTTAACTGATCTATTTTGAACTCTTTCAAAAACATGTCAAGGTGTGCGTTCTTTGAAAGTATCATCAGGCATCTTGATCTATTTCTATAGATCTTGATGCCCAATATGTAAGCAGCTTTATCCAGGTCTTCCTTTGAAAATCACTCTTCAAACAACCGTTTATGCTTTCCAGAAATTCTACATTGTTTCAGATCAACAATATGTCATCCACATATACTTATCAGAAATATTGTAGTGCTCCCACTCACTTTCTTGTAAATACAAGTTTCTAGCAAACATTGTATAAACCTAAAAGCTTTGATCACTCCATCAAAACATATATTCCGATTCCGAGATGCTTGCTCTAGTCCATAGAAGGATTGCTGGAGCCAGCATACCTTTTAGCATCCTTAGGATCGACAAAACCTTTTATTGTATCACATACAACTTTTCTTACGAAAACTGGTAAGAAAACTTGTTTTGACATCCATCTGTAAGATTTCATAATCGAAAAATACAGCTAATGCTATCATGATTCCGACGGACTTAAGCATCGCTATGGGTGAGAAATTCTCATCGTAGTCAACTCCTTGAACTTGTGAAAAGACTCTTTCCCACAAGTCGAGCTTCATAGACGGTAACATTACCGCCCACGTCCGTCTTCTTCTTAAAGATCCATTTATCTCAATGGCTTGCCGATCATCGGGCAAGTCCACCAAAGTCCATACTTTGTTCTGATATATGGATCCTATCTCGGATTTCATGGCTTCTAACCATTTGTCGGAATACGGGCCCACCATCGCTTCTCCATAGCTCGTAGGTTCATTGTTGTCTAACAACATGATGTCTAAGACAGGATTACCGTACCACTTAGGAGTAGTACATATCCTTGTCGACCTACGAGGTTCGATAGCAACTTGATCCGAAGCTTCATGATCACTATCATTAACTTCCTATTCAACAGACGTAGGCGCCACAGAAAACATCTTTCTGTGTTGCATCAATCTCTGGTTGAAGTAAAGGTTCGACAACCTCATCAAGTTCTATCTTCCTCCCACTCAATTCTTTCGAGAGAAACTCCTCGAGAAAGGACCCGTTCTTAGCGACAAACAATTTGCCCTCGGATCTGAGATAGAAGGTATACCCAACTGTCACTTTGGGTATCCTATGAATATGTGTTTGTCTGGTTTGGGTTCGAGCTTCTCCGGCTAAAGCCTTAAGCATCGCAGCCCCAAACATTAAGAAATGACAACTTTGGTTTCTTGCCAAACCAATGCTCATACGACATCGTCTCAACGGACTTAGATGGTGTCCTATCTAAAGTGAATGCAGCTGTCTCTAACGCATAACCTCAAAATGAAAACGGTAGATTGGTAAGAGACATCATAGATCACACCATATCTCATAGGGTTCGATTACGACGTCCGGACACACCATTACAACTGTGGTGTTCCAGGTGGCTTCAACTGTGAAACAATTCCACAATGTCTTAAGTGATTTGCCAAACTCATAACTCAGAAAATCCCCTTTTGATCAGATCGTAGGAACATGATCTTCTTTGTTATGATGATTCTTAACTTCACTCTGAAATCGCTTGAACTTTTCAAACGTTTCAGACTTGTGCTTCATTAGGTAGATATACCTATATCTACCCAAATCGTCAGTGAAGATGAGAAAATAGCGATGTCCACCACACACTTCAATTCTCATTGGATCACACGCATCAGCATGCATGATTTCCAACAAGTCACTTGCCCGTTTCATTGTACCTGAAACGGGGTCTTAGTCATCCTGCCCATGAGGCATGGCTCGCATGTGTCAAGTGATTCAAAATCAAGTGACTCCAAACATCCATTGACATGGAGTTTCTTCATGCATCTTACGCCAATATGACCTAAGCGACAGTGCCACGAGAAAGTGGTACTATCATTATTAACTCTACATCTTTGGCGTGAACATGTGTATTACCACGACCGAGATTCAATGAACCATTCACATAGGGTGCATGACCATGAAAGGTATCATTCATGTAAACAGAATAACCATTATTCTCTAACTTAAATGAATGACCGTATTGCAATGAACATGATCTAATCATATTCATGCTCAACGTAGACACCTGATAACATTTATCTAGGTTCAATACTAATCCCGAAGGCAGATGGAGCATGCGATGGTGATCTCATCAACTTTGGAAACACTTCCAACACACATCGTCACCTCGCCCTTAGCCAGTCTCCGTTTAGTCTGTAGCTTTTGCTTCAAGTCACCAGTAATAGCAACTGAACCGGTATCCAATACCCAGGTGCTACCAGGAGTACTAGCGAGGTACACATTAATAACACGTATATACTTTGTTGAAGTTGCCAGCCTTCTTATCTACCATGCATTTGGGGTAATTCCGCTACCAGTGACCGTTCCCCTTACAATAGAAGCACTTAGTCTCGGGTTTGGGTTCAACCTTGGGTTCCTTCACTGGAGCGGCAACTGATTTGCCATCCATGAAGTTTCCCTTCTAGCCCTTGCCCTTCTTGAAACCAGTGGTCTTATTAAACCATCAACACTTGATGCTCCTTCTTGATTTCTACCTTTTACGGTCTTAAGCACCGCGAACAGCTCCGGGATCAACTCCATCCCTTGCATGTCATAGTTCATCATGAAGATCTAGTAGCTTAGTGATAGTGGCTAGACAACTCTATCAATCACTATCTTATCTGGAAGTTTAACTCCCACTTGATTTAAGTGATTGTAGCACCCAGACATTCTGAGCACATGCTCACTAGCTGAGCTATTCTCCTCCATCTTGTTGGCAAAAGAACTTGTCAGAGGTCTCACACCTCTCAACACGGGCATGAGCCTGAAATCCCAATTTCAGCTCTTGGAACATCTCATATGTTCTATGGCGTTCAAAACGTCATTGGAATCCCGATTCTAAGCCGTAAAGTATGGTGCACTAAACTATCAAGTAGTCATCAGGATGTTTCTGTCAGGTGTTCACAACATCCACAGACGACGTTGTAGGGGTTTGCACATCGAGCGGTGCATCAAAGACGTAAGCCTTCTGTGTAGCAGTGAGGACACTCCTCGGACTACGGACCTAGTCCGCATCAGCGCTTACAATATCTTTCAACTTGGTCTTTCTCTAGGAACGTATTGAAACAGGGAGCTACAATGTGAGCTATTTATCTACAACATATTTGCAAAGACAATTTAGACTATGTTCATGATAATTGAGTTCATTTAATGAACTCCCACTCAGATAGACATCCCTTTAGTCATCTAAGTGAAACATGATCCGAGTCAACTAGGCCGTGTCCGATCATCACGTGAGACGGTCTAGTCAACATCGGTGAACATCTTCATGTTGATCGTATCTTCTATACGACTCATGCTCGACCTTTCGGTCTTCCGTGTTCCGAGGCCATGTCTGTACATGCTAGGCTCGTCAAGTCAACCTAAGTGTTTTTGCTGTGTAAATCTGGCTTACACCTGTTGTATTCGAACGTTAGAATCTATCACACCCGATCATCATGTGGTGCTTTGAAACAACGAACCTTCGCAACGGTGCACAGTTAGGGGGAACACCTTTCTTGAAATTTTAGTGAGGGATCATCTTATTTAAGCTACCGTCGTTCTAAGCAAATAAGATGTAAAACATGATAAACATCACATGCAATCAAATAGTGACATGATATGGCCAATATCATTTTGCTCCTTTTGATCTCCATCTTCGGGGCTCCATGATCATCGTTGTCACCGGCATGACACCATGATCTCCATCATCGTGTCTTCTTGAAGTTGTCTCGTCATCTATTACTACTATGGCTAACGCTTTAGCAATAAAGTAAAGTAATTACATGACGTTTATGTTGACATGCAGGTCATAAATAAATAAAGACAACTCTTATGGCTCCTGCCGGTTGTCATACTCATCGACATGCAAGTCGTGATTCCTATTACAAGAACATGATCAATCTCATACATCACATATATCATTCATCACATCCTTTTTGGCCATATCACATCACAAGGCATATGCTGCAAAAACGAGTTAGACGTCCTCTAATTGTTGTTGCAAGTTTTTTACGTGGCTGCTATAGGTTTCTAGCAAGAACGTTTCTTACCTACGCGAAAACCACAACGTGATATGCCAATTTCTATTTACCCTTCATAAGGACCCTTTTCATCGAATCCGATCCGACTAAAGTGGGAGAGACAGACACCCGCTAGCCACCTTATGCAACTAGTGCATGTCAGTCAGTGGAACCAGTCTCACGTAAGAGTACGTGTAAGGTCGGTCCGGGCCGCGTCATCCCACGATGCCGCCAAATCAAGATAAGACTAGTAACGGCAAGCAAATTGACAAAATCGACGCCCACAACAACTTGTGTTCTACTCGTGCATAGAAACTACGCATAAACCTGGCTCTGATACCACTGTTGGGGATCGTAGCAGAAATTTAAAATTTTCTACGCATCACCAAGATCAATCTATGGAGTAATCTAGCAATGAGGGGAAGGAGAGTGCATCTACATACCCTTGTAGATCACTAAGCGGAAGCGTTCAAGTGAACGGGGTTGATGGAGTCGTACTCGTCGTGATCCAAATCACCGATGATCCTAGTGCCGAACGGACGGCACCTCCGTGTTCAACACACGTACAGCCCCGTGACGTCTCCTACGCCTTGATCCAGCAAGGGGAGAAGGAGAGGTTGGGGAAGACTCCATCCAGCAGCAGCACGACGGCGTGGTGGTGGTGGAGGAGCGCGGGACTCCAGCAGGGCTTCGCCAAGCACTATGAGAGACGAGGAGGGAGAGAGGTAGGGCTGCGCCAACAGGGAGAGCAAATCACACGTGTTGGGCAGCCCCATACCTCAAGTATATATAGGGGGAGGGGAGGGGATGTGCCCCCACCTAGGTTTCCACCCCTAGGGGTGGCGGCCAGCCCTAGATCCCATCTAGGGGGCGGCCAAGGGGGGAGAGAGGGGGGGCGCACCACTAGGTGGGCCTTAGGCCCATCTGAGCCTAGGGTTTCCCCTTTTTCCCTTCTCTCTTCGCCTTGGGCCCTGGTGGGGGGGCGCACCAGCCCACCTGGGGCTGGTCCCCTCTCACACTTGGCCCACGCAGCCCTCTGGGGCAGGTAGCCCCACCTGGTGGACCCCCGGGACCCTCCCGGTGGTCCCGGTACATTACTGATAGACCCGAAACTTTTCCGGTGACCAAAACAGGACTTCCCATATATAAATCTTTACCTCCGGACCATTCCGGAACTCCTCGTGATGTCCGGGATCTCATCCGAGACTCCGAACAACATTCGGTAACCGCATACATACTTTCCCTATAACCCTAGCGTCATCGAACCTTAAGTGTGTAGACCCTACGGGTTCGGGAACCATGCAGACATGACCGAGACACCTCTCCGGCCAATAACCAACAGCGGGATCTGGATACCCATGTTGGCTCCCACATGTTCCACGATGATCTCATCGGATGAACCACGATGTCGAGGATTCAATCAATCCCGTATTCAATTCCCTTTGTCTAGCGGTACGATACTTGCCCGAGATTCGATCGTTGGTATCTCGATACCTTGTTCAATCTCGTTACCGGCAAGTCTCTTTACTCGTTCCGTAACACATTATCCCGTGATCAACTCCTTGATCACATTGTGCACATTATGATGATGTCCTACCGAGTGGGCCCAGAGATACCTCTCCATTTACACGGAGTGACAAATCCCAGTCTCGATTCATGCCAACCCAACAGACACTTTCGGAGATACCTGTAGTGAACCTTTATAGCCACCCAGTTACGTTGTGACATTTGGCACACCCAAAGCACTCCTACGGTATCCGGGAGTTGCACAATCTCATGGTCTAAGGAAATGATACTTGACATTAGAAAAGCTTTAGCATACGAACTACACGATCTTTGTGCTAGGCTTAGGATTGGGTCTTGTCCATCACATCATTCTCCTAATGATGTGATCCCGTTATCAACGACATCCAATGTCCATGGTCAGGAAACCGTAACCATCTATTGATCAACGAGCTAGTCAACTAGAGGCTTACTAGGGACATGGTGTTGTCTATGTATCCACACATGTATCTGAGTTTCCTATCAATACAATTCTAGCATGGATAATAAACGATTATCATGAATAAGGAAATATAATAATAACCAATTTATTATTGCCTCTAGGGCATATTTCCAACAATGTCCAATCCCTAATGGACGTTGTTTCGGAAACAAGAATAGTGGTTGACAAATGTCGTGAAGATATGAATGGTTTTGAAACCAGACTATCAGACATTTGTTTTGTTGTTCAAGAGCAATGGCGGAAAAAGGGGAAGATCATGCTGCTACATCAGATTCTACAACCTGAAACATTAGCACTCAGGTCAAATGATATGTGCTTCTATACATCTGATGGTGATTTTATTTGCAAGGACTGTAAACTTTATGTCAACAAGCCTTTTGTTGTATGGTTGGAATTTATTTTGTTGTGATACAACATTTATGCTGCTGCCAAAGGCTGCAGTAATTATGACGCTATTTTTGTATAGTGTAGGTTTATCTTAGTAATGTATTCGGCTGAAAGCTTAGTAGGAGCCCAATATGCCAACATTCGTCGGGCCCATTCCAATCTGGCTAAAAACAATTCTGGGCCGAAATTTGCATGTAGCCCACTAAAAATATCTGGGCCTAAATCAGCATAAGCTTTCATATTTTTCTGGTAGGCCTGTGCCCATAGTGGGACTTTAACAGGCCTAAACATAATTTGGGCCCTCAGTAATAATAGGCATTTACAGGTGTAAATATCTCGAGTCCATAAAAAACATGGGCTTTAATAGTCCGAAAGTGAGATTGGGCCCTGATTGTGCCAAATAACCCACTGGTCTTAGTAGGCCGAAATGGTGGCCCATTTACAATGCGGATCATCCACGGGCCAAAAGTTCGGTCGGGCTTGATTAGTGTCATTTTTATATGGCATATGGCCCATGGATTTCGTCCGACGTTAATAGGCCGAAAGTCACAATAGGCTGGAAGTGGCCCAAATCTATAGTGGGCCTCTAATAGGCCGAATGTCAGACATGGCTAAATATGACCCATATCCTTCACGGTCGTTTACGGGCCGAAAGTTTCAATGGCCTATAAATGGGTCCAAATGAATCAGGACCTTTAACAGGCCGGAAACACACCGGGTCGTAATTCGGCCCAAATACTTAGTGGATTGTTAACGGGCCAGAAGTGACCATGGGCCGCAATGATGACAAGTTTAGGACGGGCCATTAATGGGCTGATTTGGCACTAGTCGTACGGGCCTTAACTGGGAATGTTGGGCCTTTAGCTGGGCCGTCCCATTATGGTCTGCAAAATCTTGTGGGCCTTTAGCTGGGCCGGCCCATTATGGTCCGCTAAATCTTGTGGGATTTTAGTTGGGCCGGCCCATTTAATCTTTATGGGCCACTTTTGGGCCGGTCCACGTGTCAACATATCATAGGCGCATCTCGCCCATTGGATGAGTGACACCTGTGCCAACGCGGAGCTGACACGTGGTTCCGTCAGCTAATGAGAATTTTACACATGGAAAATCGGCATTGGTCATGGCTGTTAGCGGGTTATCGGATCCAAAACCGGACCCGATAGCTTAACTGTGACCCGTTACGGTGGATGCCACGTGTCGGTAACCCTTGATGAAAGCACTTCTATGATGCGCGATTTATTGTCATGGAAGTGGACACTTCCGTGATGATAATTTTGGTAATATCATGGAACACTTCTACGACAGAACAAATATGACTATCTTGATTCTGTCATAACATAGTCATGGATGTACATGCATGACAGAAAACGTGACCTACTGTGACAAACACGTATCATCACGGAAGTGTATTTTTTGCGTGGATGGCCATGGTGGGATAGACAAGGTTGCTTCTTCATGGACCCTTCGTGGGTGGAGCCCTCCGTGGACTCGCACAGCCGTTACCCTTCGTGGGTTGAAGTCTCCATCAACGTGGATGTATGATAGCACCACCTATCGGAACCACACCAAAAATCTCGGTGTCTACATTATGTTTGCTCCCTTCAAACTCCTCCCTTTACCTTCATATGCAAATGATTTACATTCCGCTGCTATACTCTTAGAATTGCATGTGTAGGTTGATTACTTGACTTGTGATAAGTTGCTAAAATCTGCCAAGACTTAAAATTGGGAAAAGGCTAGTTTTTTATTTGGTCAAGTAGTCTAATCACCCCCCTCTAGACATACTTTCGATCCTACACTATTCCAGTCCAGTCTGATCTGGGTCTGGTCAGTAGGGTTTCGGTCGTGACTGCCGGTAGGCATGGTGGTGCTGGTGGTGGCTCGGTGTGGTGGTGTTGGTCATCTCTCATGGTGGTGTTGGTCGGGTGAGGTCATGTGGCTTCTTCTGCGAGGTGCCACGGTGGTGGCGGTGTGAACAAGCAAGGACGATGTGCCCCATTCCGGTGGGCTGAGCTGCAGGTGTGCAACAATTCAAATGTCCTTGGAGGCATAGTTGTAGTGTTCAGTACCTCGCCCTCTCTCAGTTGAATAGTTGTCTTCGGCGAAATCCTAGGTCTAGTTCCGGGTCGGCGATGGGGCGTCCTCGACATCGTTCCTCTTTTGGGAGTATTGTTTGGATACATGGCTTGGAGGTCCTAGTTTGCATTCCTATGGTGCTCGTCGGTGTTCTGAATTTGGTCATTAGGGGCGATATGTACGCCATTGCGGGTGACTCATGGACGATGGCTTTCTCTGGGTAGTTCGAGTCCTGCCATCCACCTACCACCTCTTTTAGGAAATCAAGGGTGGTTGGTGCATCATCGAGGAGAGTTCTTTTGGAGGTGTTCGACGTTGGTTGGGATGCGACTCTGTTGGTCAGTTCAAGGCATACCCTTTTGCATTGAAGTTGTATTTGTGCGTTCGAGTCGGTGTGGTGTTTGCTTCTCACCGATCTATGGTGGAAGCTTGCCTAAGTTCTTGTATTTTTACCCTATGCCTTCTATAAAGCTATGGCACGCAATTTGCATGCCCTTGGAAAAATTAGTTGGCCTTGAAGGTCGCGAGGGTTCAAGTTTGAGAACTTTTGGACCTCTCTCTCGGATTGCAGTGATGTGGTGCGACGAGCTGGGAATGAGCACACCGGCCACACCGAACCCTACCAAATATTGCACCACAAGCTTAAAAGACCGGGCTTTGCTTATCCGGGTGCAGTGGAGGGCTCTTCTCCAAAGAAAAGATCCACCTCCATGCCACCCTTTTGGTTATCCTCCACCTTGACTTGGCCCAGGAGGACCATCGACTTTTTCCAGAAGAGCATGATCTTAGAGAAAGGCTCAAGAGGAGAGTTGTTAGCTTGGACGTGCTTGAGAGGACAAGAAAAATGCATTGTGCCTAAATAACTTGAAAGAAGATGATGAAAACACCAAATTCTTCCACCGCCAGATTAATGCTAGAAGAAGGAAGAACCATACCCATAGGCTTAACACACAACCATGGTTGGGTCACAGAGCATGACCAAAAGGAACAAATCCTTCATGACCACTTCTCTGATGCGATGTGAAAAGGAAGCACAAGATCCATGGACTCAAATTGGAATGATCTAAACCTTGAGGGCCATGATTTGTGAGACCTTGAGGACCTCTTTACCTAGAAGGAGGTGGGGGATGCCATCATGCAAAGGCCATGCAACAAGGCACACGGAACGGGGGGGTTCATAGGGATGTTCTTCAAAAAGTGTTGGGGAATTGTAAAAAATGACGTTATGAGAGCTATTCATCTCTTTGGCAACCTTCATGTTGTAAACCTCCATTGGCTCAACTCCCAAAACATTATGATTATCCCCAATAACGATGGTGCTTATACTCATCCATGCAATTGCCAAAAACATTACAAATGTCCTTGCTATCCGTCTTAGCCCTCACGTGCATGCCCTTGTATCCAACACACAAAGTACATTCATTAAAACAAGGAGTATTCATGCTAGCTTCATGTATGTGAGGAACATTACACAACAACTTCAGAAGAGAAAAACTCCCTCCCTGCTCTTGAAGCTTGACATTTGAAAGGCCTTTCACTCGATGCAATGGGAGTACATCATTGGCCTCCTTCAGAAAAAGAGGCTTTCCGGGAAAGTTCCGAAATTGGATGACTACCTACTTTGCACTTCCTCCTCGCGAGTCCTCTTGAATAGTGTGGCTTTTCCTAGTTTATCCAATGCACCTTGTTTTCATTTTCTTGTTGTGCCTAAAAGTATCTTCCAATCATCAACTAATATGCTCACAAGGCCCTTAGTTAAATCAAAGCAATACATTGCAAATGAGGGTATTGCTTGTGTAAAAGCTTTTATAGAAAATCTTCAACCACCTTAGATAGGAGTTTCTCCATTCACCCTTGGATGTGGTCCCATATCCAGTCCTTCAAATAAGCAAATACATTTGTCCTCAACGTCCCCACATGCACTAGCCCAAACATCTTTCATTTCGTGCCTCCTCTTGAACTGCCGGTTGCTGCATCGTATGAAACTTGTCATGTTACTCAGTGTTCTTACTAAACACAAAAGAGGATTTATCAACATTAACAATCTATCTTGAGAAAACCTCATAAAGAGGAAGGATACTTTGTAGATGATGCGAACTTAATTTCTCCGTTCACTTTCAGAAGAATTAGCGAGTCATCTGCAGTAGTATATGGTTACAACTCAGGGCATCTCAACACACCTTGTAAAGTGGAGAATGCTTCTGTATGAATTAAAAAGAGATAGGTGGAGAGATCTCTTTGGATGAGGCATTTACCTAGAGTGATCTCTTATATCAAAGTAACATTAAACTTGAATCTGAACTTCATTGTTGTGTGCATTTCATGATAGTGGCTACCCAACTTACCGCAAAACCCATCTTTCTTATCATCCCTTCAAAAAACTGCCACCCAACACGATCATATGTTTTACCCATATCAAGTTTCAAAGCCACATAACCAACTGAGCCTATCCTATTATTCTCCATGTAATGTGTGACTTCATAAGCAAGCAAAATGTTGTCCGTGATTAGATGGACTGGCACAAATGCACAATGGTCAGGAGCATTAGGCAGAATGGACTTAAAGTGACTTGCAAGCTCTTTAGAAATCAAATTTTACACTTCATGCAAAGACTTATAGGACATAACTATTTCAAACTTTCCGGCTTCTTTACCTTGGGGTTATGACCACACACGTTTCATTACAAGCCTACACAGCACATGTAAGACTTCATCTATGACATGTTCACCCACTGTTTCCAATGGCGCTTGAAGAACACATCCGACATATCATCACATCGAGGGCCTTGAGGCCAGCAGTACTATCCAAGGCGCTCCTCGCCTTCTCACTTGTGAACTCCTTCATTAAGACCTTGTTCATATCCATTGTCATCGGGCCGGAATTCGGTCCAAGAGATCCTCCATAGGATCCCCAACATGTGAAGTAAAGAAAGAACAAAATTAGTTAGTTTTTTCCTCTGCCATCTCTGCCTCCTCAACCACCCTCCTCCATTTTCGGTTTTAGTTTGCTGATGTGATTCATCTTTTTCCTAGCGGACGCATATAGCCTAAAAATTGATGTGTTATTGTCGCCTTTCTCCATCCAGTTCATGTAAATGACCTGTTGCTTTAAGTAAAGGTCTAACTGATATTCTAGCCTCTATAGTTTATACTTCAGTAGCCGCTCACGCCAGACCGACCGAGGGGATATGTCACTTCTTTGGCATGCCACCAACTCCTTTTTTAGCATGTATACTTTCTTCTCCAATTTGACCAAACATGTGGCACTCCACACGATAAGGTTCTTTGCCACACCTTTGATGCATCCACCACGGAGCCTCCTTATTTCTCTTATCCATGCATTCTACACCACAGTGACTGCACTGCTCTTTCTCTAGACATTTTGCGTCAAAACGAAATTGACCTCCCCTTCATGTACTCTTCCTCTTCCTTACTTCATATTCCACATGCACTATCAACGCTCGATGATCAGAATGGCGTGGATCACCATGCACCACCTTATAAAATAGAAATTTCGGCACTAACTTGGTGAAGCTACCGCTCTGTCAAGTCTCGCGTGGATATATTTTTGGGAGTTACAACTACCGTTTTGCAAGTAAATGGGTCTCCAACAAAACCAAGATCATGTAGATCACAATCCTCCAAAGCACTCCCAAAACTGTCCATCGCCCGTTGGGGCTAAGCCGCCCCTCCCTCCTTCTCACACTGAACGAAGATCTCATTGAAATCTCCCGCCATTACCATGGTTTATTGCCATGAATATTTAGAGTACGTAGCAACTGCCACATTTTATTCGTCTCGTCTGTTTTAACTCCTACTAATATCTCGGTGTCAACATTTGCTCCCCCCCCCCCTATTGTTCTCTCCTATCTACTCCCTCCGTCCCATAATGTAAGAGCGTTTTTGACACTACAATAGTATAAAAACGCTCTTATATTATGGGACGGAGGAAGTACTATATGACGTTTTGGTAAAATGTCATATATTTTGGAACGGAGGCAGTAAAAGGTAAATATGTTTTCCTCGGAGGGCCACAATGCATGGAATTATCCGGTTGTCGGAAAGGGCAAACCCATAAATTGCCATCGCAACGTTGCGAAGTGCGTATTCGGCTCTCCTCGTGTTTCCTAGGTCACGCTGCTCCAACGTTCCCGCCCGCCCACCGCCGCCGCCGCCACCAATATCGACATCGCCGGCGTTCCCAGCGGGATCATGTCAGGCAATCCCGGGAACGCGGCAGCCCCGAAGCGGCAGCGGAGGCGGCGCCCGAGGGACGCGGAGGACGGCTCCGCGTTCCCCAGGGTTGTCACGAGCCGGCCAAGAGGTGCCGACCAGGTCCGCGAGGTGGCCATGGTGCCAGCGGAGGCCATGGATATCGATGCGGGGACAAGTTCTAACGCCGCCACAGGAGGCGTGGATGGATCGTACCTCAGCGACACACGGTAGTGGCACGCGCCTCATATTTGTTTCGATCGAATTTGCGCATGAAATATTTCCCCAACTGTACATACCTACCATATACTGTATATTTCTCGTGTGGTAAGCATTTTTCAATTCGTACTGTTCCTCGGCTTTACAAGTTATGGGTATCATTCGGAGTTGGCCTCGAATGACATGTAGTTGTAGTTCGTGACACGGTCGGCTGCTACCGTATCTGTGTTCATCAAATTATTGGGGATTACATTGGCGTCACAAGCATTTTTCTGCCATTCTCATTTTGAAAATTTCGTTTTTATTGCATATTGCAGGTTCGATCAATGCGCTGTTTCTCCATTGTCATTGCAAGGAATCAAAGATGCTGGGTATGAAAGGCTGACCCGCGTCCAGGAGGCAACTCTGCCAGTAATTCTTCAAGGTCAGCAATAACGCAAACTATTTTTGCTCCGTAGTCTTGGGAAACCCTGAAACTAAAATTCCAATAATTTGTTGAGTGCAGGCAAGGATGTTCTTGCAAAAGCAAAGACTGGAACAGGAAAAACCGTTGCATTTTTGGTATTCTTTCGCCTTCAGCACAACTAGTCAATTTGATGGCTTTCACAGCTCATGGCTTATTGCAGTGATGTTACCGTGGGGATTAACCAATCTGACTGACTTTCAAATTCTTATTGTTAGCTTCCAGCCATTGAACTTCTGTCTACATTACCCCGTTCTACATCGATAAATTTGCTGGTGATGCTCCCTACTAGGGAGCTCGCATACCAAGTGGCCGTTGAGGCTAGGAAGCTTCTTAAGTATCACAGCTCACTGGGCGTGCAGGTTGTAATTGGTGGCACAAAATTATCTCAAGAGCAAAGAAGCATGCGATCCACGCCATGTCAGGTCGTACCATCAACTGTATCGGCTTCAGTTTGTTCATATCTGAATGTAGTTTATGTGCTAATACATACTACCGATCAAACAGATTCTTGTTGCTACACCTGGAAGGCTCATCGATCATCTTCAAAACACACCTGGTTTTTCTGCCCGGATTAAAGGTGTGAAGGTTCTTGTTCTTGATGAAGCTGACCGCCTATTGGATATGGGATTCAGAAGAGATATTGAGAAAATAATTGCTTTCATTCCTAAGGAACGGCAAACACTGCTATTTTCTGCTACTGTTCCAGGAGAGGTATCTCTTTTTCTCATGTCACCTCTTTGTATGTGAAGTCCTGATGCAATCTGATCTTTTGAATGTTCACTCTTAGGTCCGTGAAGTATCTCATTTAGCAATGCAGAAGGATTACAAGTTCATCAATACTGTTCAAGAGGGTGATGAGGAGACACATGCACAGGTCTAAATCTGTCATTTTCCTGAGTTGTTAGATAGAATTTTGAAGTAAGCTTGGCAGCTAGCTCATAGGCACCTTCCATTATTACTCATGTATCAGGTAAATCAGATGTACATGGTTGCACCATTAGACCTCCACTTCTCTATATTATATGGTGTCTTAAAGAAGCATATTGCAGAAGATGCAGAATACAAAGTAAGTTAATCTCGCAGGTTTTGTTTTTGATAGGGTGTCACCTCACCAAGGTGCCGGTTTACATCTTAGTTATTTTCCATGGTTGACATTACCCATGCAATTTTGCAGGTTATTATATTCTGTACTACAGCAATGGTCACCAAGCTTGTTGCTGAAATTCTCTCCCAGCTGAAACTGAATATAAGAGAGATTCATTCCAGGAAGTCACAATCTGCCAGAACAAAGGTCTCAGATGAATTTAGGAAGTCAAAGGGCTTGATATTAGTCAGTTCTGATGTTTCTGCCCGTGGTGTTGATTATCCTGATGTCTCGCTTGTCATACAGGTAGGTTCCGTTGTCATATAATTTATCCAAAGAACTTGTATAAGGTGTACATTCCTCATAAATCTTATCTGCTCGTGCAGGTTGGGTTGCCTTCTGATAGACAGCAGTATATACATAGACTTGGTCGTACTGGAAGGAAAGGCAAGGAAGGGCAAGGCATTTTACTGTTAGCTCACTGGGAAAAATGTTTCCTTAGTAGCGTTAATGATCTGTCAATAACAGAGACGGTGGCACCTCCAGTTAATCCAAGCATTCAAGCAGAAGTAAGCAGTATATGATTTTTATTATCTTTTCATCTACCACACTTTGTACTCTGGTTAGTTAGGTGCATATTTAGCAAGAAAGTCTGCTTATGAAATCTCAGTCTATTTTCACCCTGTAAAGCTAACGTATTTGGCACTTATGTTTCCTTGGCTGATAGGTGAAAGGTGCCATCAGGAGAGTGGAGATAAAGACGAAAGAATCGGCCTATCAAGCATGGTTAGGGTACTACAACTCAAACAAGACCATCAGCAGAGACAAGTCAAGACTTGTTAAGCTTGCAGAGGACTTCAGTCAGAGCATGGGGCTTGAAATTGTGCCAGCCATACCGAAACTCATTCTTCGGAAGATGGGCCTTCAAAATGTTCCTGGGCTGAGGTCTTCGTGAATCTGATGTTTGAAGGTGAAGCAGGATTTGTTTGCTAGAGAAGGCACTATGTGCATTTGTGCAACCATACTGCTCTCACCCTCGTGAACAGTAAGTAATTTGCCTGGAGTTGTACCCCGGTGCTGCACTCTTTATCAACCGATCTTTCAATTGACAATATGCAGGTTCCTGGTATAACATGTTGTCCGGTGTGGTATTTTTGAACCTTAACTATAGCCCTGAGCTACTTTTAAGAAGGGAGAGGCGTGTGTTTGGCTATTTAGTGAATGGATGGCAATACATCATACACTCACGTTGCTACATTATTCATCAACTTGTATCATTTATGCTATTCTTATGGAATCGGAATTCTGAATTATTTTGTCATTATTCATTGCCAGCTTACACTCATTTCTTTAATACTGTAACTAGGTTTTGCCTCACTGTTGTGTTCTTCTTTTTGTTAGATAAGATGCCTTTGGTTTTGCGTCGCGAATTAAGAAATACTAGTCCAGTATAGTTTTGGTGTAACTAGGTTTTGCCTCACTGTTGTATTCTTCTTTTTGTTAGCCATCTCAAAAGACTGGAATGAACCGTTAGCTATCTCAGAAGACAAAAACAAAAATCAAAAGTCCACAAATTTCTAGCGATTCCTTTGTTATTAACCTGAAACCAAAGGGAGATGGGGCATGATACGAATTGTTCACCGGCCACCACATTTTCGTGCGGAGGAACAAACAGTTAGGAACAGATCCGATGGAAGTGCAAGTGCGTAGCGTAGGGATGGGATGGTATGCAAGATCGGCAGTTGCAGGTTATGCTTGAGCGTGCCGGGTCAAGTTGGTGAGAGGTTTGGGGAGCCATGCCAGCGTCGTGGGCGCGTCACGGTCAACGTCACAACATTTGTGTTGGAGCTTGGAACCCATTGCCCGCAGAGGCGTTTTTTTTTTGCAGGGTTTGGACCAAGGATTCACGAAGAGAGCAGCTGCTACTTACAAGAATGATGTATCGTTTGTTTGGACTGGAGCAACAAAATTTTGCATTGAGACCAAAGCCTGACTCGATAAATTTGGTCCAATCTGATAATATTCCGTTGGAAATGTCAAGACTGTCGTGTGGCCATCCTCGGACAACACAGCCAGCTGTGCGCACGCAGGTGCCATTACTCACTGCACAAGTGCAGTGCAGGACCTCTGAAAAATCTTTGGTTGTGGGTGAGTTGCCAGCCTGAATGCATGAGGTGTGAAATGGCCCGCACGGCAAGTGGCGCGGCACAATCATGCACGCCAAAAGGCACACCAGACCGGACGCCAAGTGGCTCGGGCGGTTCGGGGTGGCGCCCGCCCACCACGTACCAGCACCATACCTTCAACCCCCTTTGTTTTCTTCTTTTCTAGTACTTCCTTCGTCGCCTGGTGAAAAATGTACTCTCTCCGTCCAGAAATACTTGTCATTAAAATGGATAAAAATGATAGATTTAGACGTATTTTATTTCTAGATACATTTTTATATATTTATTTTGATGACAAGTATTTTTGGACGGAGGAAGTACATATAGAAATTTTAGGACAAATTATGAAGTGGAGTAAAAAATGCATTGAAAAGATGCAAGCCACCATCTCTCTCCTTTTTAATTACCCAACCCCAATGAGCTAAGTGCATGTAGAAATTAAGAAGACTGTGCTTAGAATGTTATTGTTTTGATTATCATGTGATGAGAGAGAAACATTTTTTCCTACTCCCTCCATTTTAAATTACTTGTCGCAGGTATGGATGTATCTAGATGTATTTTAGTTCTAGATACATCATTTTCTGCGACAAGTAATTTGGAACGAAAGGAATACTTTAAAATGCATTAAAAAAATAAAAATACATTTTTATGGACAAATTTCAAAACCAAAATGTACACTCTTCATCTGATGAAGAGAGTACAACTTATGAACGGAGACGCTGAGAACATGCTACACTCGTTCCATAAACGCACACACTCTCCCTACTGTCTTCTTGTTTTTACGTGAATTTAAGCATATCTAGGATATTCACCGGCATGTCTTGAGATTAACAAACTAGCGATAGTCAACTCATAGTTGAATGGACATTTCACACCACAGAAAAAAGGGCACCGAAGAGGCTAAAATAAATTCTGAAAATATCCGACCATCCGTGTTAAGTCTAACCTACTCTCGACTATCCGACCATTTGAATTCTGAAAATAAATTCTGAGTAGATGGGTTGGTTTTACCATAAAGAATCTAATCATATGAGCAATGCTCCGTTCATCATACCTTGGCAAAAGGCACAAATTTGACCTTAGATCGAAACTATTTCACAAACTTAACTGTTCTTAAAAGTATTTCATCCGGCTGACCTTTAATGTGCAGCGCCTGACAGCAAGGCGCTGCACTCTACTGTGCAACGCCTAACACTTAGGCGCTTAGCTCTAAGGAGTTGCACTACACTGTGCAGCGCCTAGCTGTAAGGAGTTGCACAGTAGAGTGCAGCGCCTTGTTGTCGGGCGCTACACAAAAGGGTCAGCAATGTGAAATACTTTCAAAAGTAGTTTACTTTGTGAAATACTTTCGCTTT
This sequence comes from Triticum urartu, assembly GCF_056163025.1. Classification (NCBI taxonomy): domain Eukaryota; kingdom Viridiplantae; phylum Streptophyta; class Magnoliopsida; order Poales; family Poaceae; genus Triticum; species Triticum urartu. The sequence continues at coordinate 417,594,600 of NC_141875.1, forward strand.
GAGGTCAAATTTGTCAATTTTACCTTCGACTGCTAAATACCCTTGACTGAAGCCTGCTAGAGTTAACCCGTGGTCACGTCAATGCATGTTGCAAAGTGCAGCGCTATTATTTAATTTGTACTCCCTCAATAGATCATTATTTTAGTGATCTAAACATTTTTATATTTTTTTACAGAGGGAATAGCTTCCTAAGATCTGTATATTGAAGGAAAAAGCTTTGGTTCAGCCGGCGGATAACTCTCACACGTCGGCCGCCTCGTACATCGTTCAATCCGTGATGATCGTGTGGCATGGATAACACATAGTAGCGCTGTTTGGACCACATAGCACACATCACATCCTACAAACAGTTGGTATGTTACGGGATCTGGATCTGAACCCCCTCAAGATCTGCAGCAAGACCTTTGTTGCGAAGAAATTCCAAAACAAGATCTCTGTTGCAGAAAATGAAAAAATATAGACAAGGGTGATCTTTAAAATTTCTGCAACAAGATCTCCGTTGCGAAAAGATTCTGCAATAAAATCTTTGTTGCAAAAAAATACAGGGACATCGATGCTGCGAGCAGCATCATCTCCTTAATTTCACGGGGTCCGTTTCGAAAATAATTTTTGGAACATAAACTTTGTTACAAAAAAATTCAAGGACATGTCCCCTGTTGCAATTGATCTTTAAATTTTTTTTGCAACGGGGCCACTGTTGTAAAAACAAAAAACCACATGCTCGTGTCGTGAGATTTTTAAAATTCTGCAACAAGACCTTTGTTGCGAAGAAATTCCGAAGCAAGAGCTCTGTTGCAGAAAATTAAAAAGTACAAACAATGGTGGTCTCTAAAATTTCTGCAACAGGATCTCCGTTGCGAAAAAATTCTGCAATAAGATCTCTGTTGCAAAATAAAAATAAAAAAATACAGGCTCAGGTGATTGCAACAAGCAGATTGTTGCAGAAACACAACTCTTATTGCAAAGTATAGCTGCTTATTTTGATAGATCGGATGATCATTAATGTGTCCATCCAATGGTTGGGGAGGCGGCGGATCCTTTTTAAATTTCCGCCGGCGAACGCGTAGCGTCGCCCTATATTGGAAGAGCGTTGTAATTTTAAGAATTTTATATGCATCACTTTTTTTTTGACTTAGGCACCTTGGAACTATTGGAAACAACTTAGGAGTGTGTTGTTTCTGTATGTTCATAAAATCAACGTTTGTAGCTTCCTATGATTTTTTTATCAAAGCATTGTAATCTCAAGGAATTTTATATGTATTATTTTTTGACTTGGCCATCTTGGAACTATTGGAAAAAAAACTTAGGAGTGTGTTGTTTCTGTATGTTCATAAAATCAAACCTCATTGCCGGTGGTGTGGTGGTGAATTTGTCTTGGACTTCGTTGTTCTAACAAATGGTGCGGAAACCTATATCTTTTGTGTCTGATTTTTTTAGCCTGGTCATAGTTGGGAGTAACTTATACTAGTGTCATGGATATGACACTAGTCTAAATTACTATTTTCATAGTGCAAAGTATCATAGGAGTGATGTCATAGATGGCTTCATTTATTAGCCTATAGACTCATTTTACCTCAGGAAGAGCTATGTTACAGTAACATATTATGTTACTCCAAACACATTTTTTCTCATTAAAATACTTGCCACATAAGCAGAATTGCCTTAGGGTGTGTTAAGTTACTACCTAAGTTGCCCCATTATGACCAACCTTACTCTCTTTTCCTTTTAGGAATGTATAGAGTTTCTGTGGAGTTTTCTGTGAAGAAATATAAATCATTTGGACTTTTTTTTTGGGACTTTTACATCTATGCCCCTAATTTGCGCCCACTCTCAGATTTACCCCTAATTTCAAAGGCTGCTCAAATTTGCCCCTCCGCCGTTAGGTGCACTTACAGAAATACCCTTCTGTGCCGTTACCGTCCGGTCAAAGCAGGTCAAAGCTGGTCAAAGGGCTTTGCCCGTCTTGAAAAAAATAGCAAAAAAATTCTAAAAAATTTGAAAATTTGTGGGATCAAAGATACTCAGGTTCGCAAAGTGCGTGCAAAGTTCCATGCTGTTTGTACATTCCAGGAGCTCGTGTTAGAGGAAAAACAATAATATGTAAGCCGGTGAACAGTAAATTCAAAAAAATAGCAAGAAAATTCGAAAAAATATGAATTTTTTTGGCATCAAAGAGGCTCGGGTCTGCAAGCTGCATGCAATTTTTTGTTGTGTTTGGACATTAGAGGGGCTTGTGGAGAAAAAAACAAAATTTGGCTCGGGAAAAAACTTGGGAAAATGACTATTTTGTTTTTTCTTGCTAGAGCTCCTCGCATGTCATTTGATCACAAAAACTTGCAAGCACCTTCTGCACCCAAGCCACTTTGATGCCAAAAAAATTCATATTTTTTTAAATTTTCTTACTATTTTATTTCAAATTTATTGTTCACAAGCGTGCAGATTAACTGTTTTTCCTCACCACGAGCTCCTAGAATGTCCAAATAGCACGAAAATATGCACACACCTTGGGCACATAAGTATCTTCGATCTCACAAAATTTTAGATTTTTTGATTTTTTTGCTATTTTTTTCAGGACGGTCAAAATTGTTTGACCGGACAGTAACGGTGCAGAAGGACATTTCTATAAGGGCACCTAACGGCGGAGGGGCAAATTTGAGCAGGCTTTCGAATTAGGGGTATATCTGATTAGGTGGTTTGAGTTAGGGACAGAAATGCAAATGGCCCTTTTTTTTGAGGGAAACAGCAGGACTCTGCTGCGTATTTTTATTAATTTTCAAATAAAAAATACAAATGGTCCAAGTAAGAGAAAAACTATACATCAGAACGAAAAAGAAAACCTAGGAAAGGTAAAAAGAACAAACATACATACATACATACATACATACATACATACATACATACATACATACATACATACATACATACAAGGAAAACAAGCAGCAAAGACACCCATCTGGACCAGCAAGTTATCTGAACATTGCAACCCAATCCGCCATGCCGGAATAATCCTATCTTCTTGCTCTATGAGTGAGCCATTTCATCTCTTCTTTGAATTTGCGCCTGGAAGTATATAGATTTGGGGGAATCTTTTTAAAAATGAAATCGTTCCGCGTTGTCCATATAGCCCAGGATACCAGAATGATGATTTCCAGAGCAAAAGGCAAATTGATAAGATGCTTGAGATGCGCCACTTCTTCCTGAATATTTGTATTCTAGGGCTGCCATGAGGGACACACATATTGCCAACAGAGCTGAGCATATGGGCATTGGAAGAAGAGATGATCTCTTGTTTCCAGGGAGTGTTGATTACACATAACACAGGTGTAATCCTCAATGAAGAAATTTTTCCGGTCCATCCATCCATCCATGTCTGTATGCATTTTATATCCAGCCGGGAGATCAATGTTTCTCTTGTTTATATGCTTTTTATATGAACGAAGGCACATTCTACCATCCTTACTTCTATGCATATATTTGGCGGGGAAGGGACTTCTAGCACCCCGCGGCCCGCGCAGTCACTTTGTGGGCCGTTGTTCTGCGGCATAATTCACAAACATGGTTGCGTATAACGGGCATTTTTCCTCGTATGACCATCACCAAAAGCATGTAATGGCTTCGTGAATGGGAAAAATCAATATACCTATACAAGTGGGATCACATCTTCTACTATCAAAGCTCATGATGTTTAGTGTTACAATGGAAATGAAAAAGGACTGACTAGTTATATATATGAATAATTAATGCAAGTTTGATGTTCTTGGACTTGTTGAATCTGTGTAGTATCAAAGATTCTGATGTCCAATCTTACAATCCAAATGAAAATGGAGCCACTTGTTATACATATGTAAAAATTATTGTTTTAAGTTACATAGACTGAAACTCACTTTTATGTGACTCTATTACTAACTTCACTTATATACTTCATGAAAATAGGATTAGATTTTGTTCTTTCATTATAGCTGGTAAGTATGAAATGTTTTATGTGTGAACTAACTAATAAAATGTAGTGAGAAGAATGTATGAATTATAAGTTCGTACATTTGATTATGTAATTGCAATTTTTGGGATGTAATGCATGTACAATGCAAATGAAAAGGCAACAACTAGTTATATATATGAAAAAAGTAATTCAAGTTTGATCATTTTAGACTTGTTGAATATTTCTAGTATCAAAGATTCTGATGTCCAATCTTACAATGCAAATGAAAATGGAGGCACTTGTTATACGTATGTAAACGTTTTTGATTAAAGTCACAGAGATTGAAACTTACTTTTAATTGAATGTATTAGTGAGTTCAGTTGTATGAATTGAGCAAAATGGGATTTTATTGTATTTATTCATTATTGTTGATAAGTATGAAATGTTCTGTGTGAAAATAAATAAATAATGAATGTATGAATTATAGTATCAGGCACTGATTATATAATTGTAAGTTCTGGGATGTAAAACCATAACATAAAGAGCCCTATGTTGTCTTCAAAATTGTTTTGTATTATATATATTTTATTATATAAGTTTTTGAATGTTATGTAATACGGTAAGTTTAGTTTTTCTGTTTTATTTATTGATAAAGTTTGATTTGAATGATATAGACATATTTGTTTGCTTATTCACTAAGTTTTGTTTGAGCCATGCAAAGATGTCTTTAGATCAAGTTATCCAGCATCAAAATATACTAAATATTTAAGATATTATTTCACCGAGTAAGATGATTCACTCCGGAAAAATGAGGATGAAAACCACCTGTGGGTCCAACTCACTTCTGCAAGGTCATTCTGGCACCTAAGTTGGAGTGTCTGCCGACTCCCACTGACTTCAGCAAGCACATGACAACAATACAACCGGAAATCATTCCTCGGATGAGCACCAACTTCAACTGGAGGGTCATAGTCCGAGTGGTCAATGGTAGGCTCACCCATGGTAAATGGTGGACATGCTTCTTCGTAGCTCACCAGTTGTATATCGGGTACCTCATCACCTTCAAGGTGTTGACTCTCGACAGCTTCAAGGTCAACATCTTCAACCACTCCGGCACTGGGGTGGTGGCCAAGTGTAAGGAGCACGTTGAAGCATTTGCATAGAAGCGTTAGTGTGTTTTCTTTAGTAGTGTATGTTGGTTTAAGACTCTGTGTGGTTAATCCTTAAGGGCATGTTTGTTTTTAGACTGTTGTTATGTGGTTGTTAATGTAGTGACTAATGCTTGTTGAAATTGCTATGTTGTGTCTATGGATGTGTGTGTTCATAACCTCACCACTCAAAAAATTGATGTCTTCTGTGTAACCAAAAACAACTATTTGCATTTGGTTAGTTGAGGCTTGCAACCAAACACATGTTTGTCTATGTGCTTCTGCTCAGCCAGTCTGCGGGGAGGAATGCATGCAACTAAACTATGCGCAGAACATGGTTTTCTGCCTGTATTCACTCGGCCAGCCCCATCGGGCCATAGATGCAAGGAGGCCAAAATTCATGCAAGTAACCAAATAGAGAATAGACGTATGAAGTAGTAGTACTGTTATCAAGAGGCGGAAGAATATGAACAGGAGCAATGAAGCAAATGTACCAAGTATTAAGAAGACAAAACAGGAGAGGTGAAATGTAACACAAGGTCAGGCGAAAGGACGAAGAAGAATAGGAACAGGAAGGGGGATCGAAAGAACGTACAAGAAGTAGATGTATGAATTAGCGGTACAAGATAGATATGTATATCATCTTGTACTTATAGGGTTTGCAATTTACATCTATTTTTGCAGCCAATTGCAGTCCGTATTTAGCTTTCCAGTCGCGGACAAGGAGGCGCGCATGCAGGCCATTGTGTGCCTTGCGAATTTCTATTATTTGGCGAAGTGAGAATGGGGTATCGCCCCGTTGGCTGGTTGGCAGCTAGCCGACCCATGTTTGAGGCTCGACTCTAGCGTGTGGTGCTCGCGGAGGTTTCTTCTATATATAAAAAGGGCCATCAAGGGTTAACCCTGGGTTGGTCCCATTTTTTATTTACTTGGCGAAATGTTTGACGTGTGTGTAGATAGAGATTAGCATGATGAGAGCGCCCTTCTAAGCTCGAGCTCATATGATCTTGGTATGAACTAGTAAAATCCAGAAAAAATGACATTTTTTCAAGAATGTATCATTTCATTATGAAATTTTGCAAGCATTGAAAACATTTGTCAATGGTTGCTAAAAAAATCAGATTATTTTGAGTATTTTTTGATTTTTAAAGATTTATCCGACCTCACATGAGCTCGAGCTTAGATACTCCACGTGCATGGCGAAAGTGCCCGATTAAGCTAGTTATTGTTGCTTAGATGCTTTGAAACTGATGGAGTATGGCCGCAGCACATGTGGATGTTGGGGAACGTAGTAATTTCAAAATTTTCCTACGCACACGCAAGATCATGGTGATGCATAGCAACGAGAGGAGAGAGTGTTGTCTACGTACCCTCGTAGACCAGAAGCGGAAGCGTTATAACAACGTGGTTGATGTAGTCGTACGTCTTCACGGCCCGACCGATCAAGCACCGAAACTACGGCACCTCCGAGTTTTTGCACACGTTCAGCTCGATGACGATCCCCAGACTCCGATCCAGTGTGGGGGATGAGTTCCGTCAGCACGACGGCGTGGTGACGATCTTGATGTTCTACCGTCGCACAATCACGAAGATCAACTTCTGTGTCTAGAGGTGCCCCCCTGCCCCTGTATATAAAGGAGCAAGGGGGGAGGCCGGCCGGCCCTTGGGGCGCGCCAAGGAGGGGGGAGTCCTCCTCCTAGTAGGAGTAGGACTCCCCTTTCCTAGTCCAACTAGGAAGAGAGAAGAGGGAAGGAAAGAGAAGGAGAGGGAGAGGGAAAGAGGGGTCGCGCCCCCCTTCCCTAGTCCAATTCGGACTCCTCATGGGAGGGGGCGCGCCACCTCCTGGGCTGCTGCCCTTTCTCTCCCCTCAGGCCCACTAAGGCCCAATACTTCCCCGGGGGGTTCCGGTAACCCTTCCGGCACTCCGGTTTTCTCCGAAATCACCCGAAACACTTCCGGTGTCCGAATATAGCCATCCAATATATCGATCTCTATGTCTCGACCATTTCGAGACTCCTCGTCATGTCCCCGATCTCACCCGGGACTCCAAACTACCTTCGGTACATCAAATCACATAAACTCATAATGAAACTGTCATCGTAACGTTAAGCGTGCGGACCCTACGGGTTCGAGAACAATGTAGACATGATCGAGACACGTCTCTGGTCAATAACCAATAGCGGAACTTGGATGCTCATATTGGCTCCTACATATTCTACGAAGATCTTTATCGGTCAGACCGCATAACAACATATGCTGTTCCCTTTGTCATCGGTATGTTACTTGCCCGAGATTCGATCGTCGGTATATCAATACCTAGTTCAATCTCGTTACCGGCAAGTCTCTTTACTCGTTCCGTAGTACATCATCTCGCAACTAACTCATTAGTTGCATTGCTTGCAAGGCTTAAGTGATGTGCATTACCGAGAGGGCCCAGAGATACCTCTCCGACAATCGGAGTGACAAATCCTAATCTCGAAATACGCCAACCCAACATGTACCTTCGGAGACACCTGTAGAGCACCTTTATAATCACCCAGTTACGTTGTGACGTTTGGTAGCATACAAAGTGTTCCTTCGGTAAACGGGAGTTGCATAATCTCATAGTCATAGGAACATGTATAAGTCATGAAGAAAGCAATAGCAACATACTAAACAATCAAGTGCTAAACTAACGGAATGGGTCAAGTCAATCACATCATTATCCTAATGATGTGATCTCGTTAATCAAATGACAACTCATGTCTATGGCTAGGAAACATAACCATCTTCGATTAACGATCTAGTCAAGTAGAGGCATACTAGTGACACTTTGTTCGTCTATGTATTCACACAAGTATTACGCTTCCGGTTAATACAATTCTAGCATGAATAATAAACATTTATCATGATATAAGGAAATAAATAATAACTTTATTATTGCCTCTAGAGCATATTTCCTTCAGTCTCCCACTTGCACTAGAGTCAATAATCTAGATCACATCGCCATGTGATTTAACATCAATAGTTCACATCACCATGTGATTAACACCCATAGTTCACATTGTCATGTGACCAACACCCAAAGGGTACTAAGGTGTGATCATGTTTTGCTTGTGAGAGAAATTTAGTCAACAGGTCTGCCACATTTAGATCCGTATGTATTTTGCAAATTTCTATGTCTACAATGCTCTGCACGGAGCTACTCTAGCTATTTGCTCCCACTTTCAATATGTATCCAGATTGAGACTTAGAGCCATCTGGATCAGTGTCAAAACTTGCATCGACATAACCCTTTACGATGAACCTTTTTGTCACCTCCATAATCGAGAAACATATCCTTATTCCACTAAGGATAATTTTTGACCGCTGTCCAGTGATCTACTCCTAGATCACTATTGTACTCCCTTGCCAAAATCAGTGTAGGGTATACAATAGATCTGGTACATAGCATGGCATACTTTATAGAACCTATGGCTGAGGCATAGGGAATGACTTTCATTCTTTTTCTATCTTCTGTCGTGGTCGGGCTTTGAGTCTTACTCAATTTCACACCTTGTAACACAGTCAAGAACTCTTTATTTGACTGTTCCATTTTGAACTACTTCAAAATCTTGTCAAGGTATGTACTCATGGGAAAAACTTATCAAGCGTCTTGATCTATCTCTATAGATCTTGATGCTCAATATGTAAGCAGCTTCACCGAGGTCTTTCTTTGAAAAAACTCCTTTGAAACACTCTTTTATGCTTTGCAGAATAATCCTACATTATTTCCGATCAACAATATGTCATTCACATATACTTATCAGAAATGTTGTAGTGCTCCCACTCACTTTCTTGTAAATACAGGCTTCACCGCAAGTCTGTATAAAACTATATGCTTTGATCAACTTATCAAAGCATATATTCCAACTCCGAGATGCTTGCACCAGTCCATTGATGGATCGCTGGAGCTTGCATATTTTGTTAACACCTTTAGGATTGACAAAACCTTCTGGTTGCATCATATACAACTCTTCTTTAAGAAATCCATTAAGGATTGCAGTTTTGTTATCCATTTGCCAGATTTCATAAAATGCGGCAATTGCTAACATGATTCGGACAGACTTAAGCATAGATACGAGTGAGAAACTCTCATCGTAGTCAACACCTTGAACTTTGTCAAAAACCTTTTTCGACAAGTCTAGCTTTGTAGATAGTAACACTACTATCAGCGTCCGTCTTTCTCTTGAAGATCCATTTATTTTCTATGGCTTGCCGATCATCGGGCAAGTCAACCAAAGTCCACACTTTGTTCTCATACATGGATCCCATCTCAGATTTCATGGCCTCAAGCCATTTTGCAGAATCTGGGCTCATCATCGCTTCCTCATAGTTCGTAGGTTCGTCATGGTCTAGTAACATAACTTCCAGAACAGGATTACCGTACCACTCTGGTGTGGATCTCACTCTGGTTTACCTACGAGATTCGGTAGTAACTTGATCTGAAGTTACATGATCATCATCATTAGCTTCCTCACTAATTGGTGTAGTAGTCACAGGAACATATTTCTGTGATGAACTACTTTCCAATAAGAAAGAAGGTATAATTACCTTATCAAGTTCTACTTTCCTCCCACTCACTTCTTTCGAGAGAAACTTCTTCTATAGAAAGTATCCATTCTCAGCAACGAATGTCTTGCCTTCGGATCTGTGATAGAAGGTGTACCCAACTGTCTCCTTTGGGTATCCTATGAAGACACATTTCTCCGATTTGGGTTTGAGCTTATCATGATGAAACTTTTTCTTATAAGCATCGTAACCCCAAACTTTAAGAAACGACAACTTTGGTTTCTTGCCAAACCATAGTTCATATTGTGTCGTCTCAACGGACTTAGATGGTGCCCCTTTTTAACGTGAATGCAGCTGTCTCTAATGCATGATCCCAAAACGATATTGGTAAATCAGTAAGAAACATCATAGATTGTACTATATCCAATAAAGTATGGTTATGACGTTCGGACACACCATTATGTTGTGGTGTTCCAGGTGGCATGAGTTTGTGAAACTATTCCACATTGTTTTAATTGAAGACCAAACTCGTAACTCAAATATTCTCCTCCACGATCATATCGTAGAAACTTTTATTTTCTTGTTGCGATGATTCTCCACTTCACTCTGAAACTCTTTGAACATTTTTCAAACGTTTCAGACTTGTGTTTCATCAAGTAGATATACCCATATCTGCTCAAATCATCTGTGAAGGTCAGAAAATAATGATACTTGCCGTGAGCCTCAACACTCATCGGATCACATACATCAGTATGTATTATTTCCAATAAGTCAGTTGCTCGCTCTATTGTTCCGGAGAACGGAGTCTTTAGTCATCTTGCCCATAAGGCATGGTTCGCAAGCATCAAGTGATTCATAATCAAGTGATTCCAAAATCCCATCAGCATGGAGTTTCTTCATGCGCTTTACACCAATATGACCTAAACTGCAGTGCCACAAATAAGTTGCACTATCATTATTAACTTTGCATCTTTTGGTTTCAATATTATGAATATGTGTATCACTACGATCGAGATCCAACGAGCCATTTTCATTGGGTGTGTAACCATATAAGGTTTTATTCATGTAAACAGAACAACAATTTATTCTCTTACTTAAATGAATAACCGTATTGCAATAAACATGATTGAATCATATTTATGCTCAACGCAAACACCAAATAACACTTACTTATGTTCAACACTAATCCCGAAAGTATAGGGAGTGTACGATGATGATCATATCAATCTTGGAACTACTTCCAACACACATCGTCACCTCACCCTTAACTAGTCTCTGTTCATTCTGCAACTCCCGATTCAAGTTACTAATCTTAGCAACTGAACTAGTACAAAATACTGAGGTGTTGCTATGAACACTAGTAAAGTACACATCAATAACATGTATATCAAATATACCTTTGTTTACTTTGCCATCCTTTCTTATCCGCCAAATACTTGGGGCAGTTCTGCTTCCAGTGACCAGTCCCTTTGCAGTAGAAGCACTTAATCTCAGGCTTAGGTCCAGACTTGGGCTTCTTCACTTGAGCAGCAACTTGCTTGCCGTTCTTCTTGAAGTTCCCCTTCTTTCCCTTTGCCCTTTTCTTGAAACTAGTGATCTTGTTAACCATCAACACTTGATGCTCTTTGCTTGATTTCTACCTTCGTCGATTTCAGCATCACGAAGAGCTTGGGAATTACTTTCGTCATCCCTTGTATATTATAGTTCATCACGAAGTTCTACTAACTTGGTGATGGTGACTAGAGAATTCTGTCAATCACTATTTTATCTGGAAGATTAAGTCCCACTTGATTCAAGCGATTGTAGTACCCAGACAACCTGAGCACATGCTCACTGCTTGAGCTATTCTCCTCCATCTTTTAGCTATAGAACTTGTTGGAGACTTCATATCTCTCAACTCGGGTATTTGCTTGAAATATTAACTTCAACTCCTGGAACATCTCATATGGTCCATGACGTTCAAAACGTCTTTGAAGTCCCGATTCTAAGCCGTTTAAGCATGGTGCACTAAACTATCAAGTAGTCATCATATTGTGCTAGCCAAATGTTCATAACATCTGCATCTGCTCCTGCAATAGGTTTGTCACCTAGCGGTGCATCAAAGACATAATTCTTCTGTGCAGCAATGAGGATAAACCGTAGATCACGGATCCAATCCGCATCATTGCTACTAACATCTTTCAACTTAGTTTTCTCTAGGAACATATCAAAAATAAAACAGGGGAGCTAAACGCGAGCTATTGATCTACAACATAGATATGCTAATACTACCAGGACTAAGTTCATGATAAATTAAAGTTCAATTAATCATATTACTTAAGAACTCCCACTTAGAAAGACATCCCTCTAATCTTCTAAGTGATCACGTGATCCAAATCAACTAAACCATAACCGATCATCACGTGAAATGGAGTAGTTTTCAATGGTGAACATCACTATGTTGATCATATCTACTATATGATTCACGCTCGACCTTTCGGTCTTAGTGTTTCAAGGCCATATCTGCATATGCTAGGCTCGTCAAGTTTAACCTGAGTATTCCGCGTGTGCAAAACTGGCTTGCACCCGTTGTAGATGGACGTACAGCTTATCACACCCGATCATCATGTGGTGTCTGGGCACGACGAACTTTGGCAACGGTGCATACTCAGGGAGAACACTTTTATCTTGAAATTTAGTGAGAGATCATCTTATAATGCTACCGTCAATCAAAGCAAGATAAGATGCATAAAAGATAAACATCACATGCAATCAATATAAGTGATATGATATGGCCATCATCATCTTGTGCTTGTGATCTCCATCTCCGAAGCATCGTCATGATCACCATCGTCACCGGCGCGACACCTTGATCTCCATCGTAGCATCGTTGTCGTCTCGCCAATCTTATGCTTCTACGACTATCGCTACCGCTTAGTGATAAAGTAAAGCATTACAGGGTGATTGCATTGCATACAATAAAGCGACAACCATATGGCTCCTGCCAGTTGCCGATAACTTGGTTACAAAACATGATCATCTCATACAATAAAATTTAGCATCATGCCTTGACCATATCACATCATAACATGCCCTGCAAAAACAAGTTAGACGTCCTCTACTTTGTTTGTTGCAAGTTTTACATGGCTGCTACGGGCTTAGCAAGAACCAATCTTACCTACGCATCAAAAACCACAACGATAGTTTGTCAAGTTGGTGCTGTTTTAACCTTCGCAAGGACCGGGCGTAGCCACACTCGGTTCAACTAAAGTTGGAGAAACTGACACCTGCCAGCCACCTGTGTGCAAAGCACGTCGGCAGAACCAGTCTCGCGTAAGCGTACGCGTAATGTCGGTCCGGACCGCTTCATCCAACAATACCGTCGAACCAAAGTATGACATGCTGGTAAGCAGTATGACTTATATCGCCCAAAACTCACTTGTGTTCTACTCGTGCATATAACATCAACACATAGCAATGAGACCGGAAGCGGAAGCGTTATAACAACGTGGTTGATGTAGTCGTACGTCTTCACGGCCCGACCGATCAAGCACCAAAACTACGGCACCTCCGAGTTTTTGCACACGTTCAACTCGATGACGATCCCCGGACTCCGATCCAGCAAAGTGTCGGGGATGAGTTCCGTCAGCACGACGGCGTGGTGGCGATCTTGATGTTCTACCGTCGCAGGGCTTCGCCTAAGCACCGCTACAATATTATCGAGGATTATGGTGGAGGGGGGCACCGCACACGGCTAAGAGAACGATCACGAAGATCAACTTCTGTGTCTAGAGGTGCCCCCCTGCCCCTGTATATAAAGGAGTAAGGGGGGAGGCCGGCCGGCCCTTGGGGCGCGCCAAGGAGGGGGGAGTCCTCCTCCTAGTAGGAGTAGGACTCCCCTTTCCTAGTCCAACTAGGAAGAGAGAAGGGGGAAGGAAAGAGAAGGAGAGGGAGAGGGAAAGAGGGGTCGCGCCCCCCTCCCCTAGTCCAATTCGGACTCCTCATGGGAGGGGGCGCGCCACCTCCTGGGCTGCTGCCCTCTCTCTCCCCTCAGGCCTACTAAGGCCCAATACTTCCCCGGGGGGTTCCGGTAACCCTTCCGGCACTCCGGTTTTCTCCGAAATCACCCGAAACACTTCCGGTGTCCGAATATAGCCATCCAATATATCGATCTTTATGTCTCGACCATTTCGAGACTCCTCGTCATGTCCCCGATCTCATCCGGGACTCCAAACTACCTTCAGTACATCAAATCACATAAACTCATAATGAAACTGTCATCGTAACGTTAAGCGTGCGGACCCTACGGGTTCGAGAACAATGTAGACATGATCGAGACACGTCTCTGGTCTAATAGCGGAACCTGGATGCTCATATTGGCTCCTACATATTCTACGAAGATCTTTATCGGTCAGACCGCATAACAACATACGTTGTTCCCTTTGTCATCGGTATGTTACTTGCCCGAGATTCGATCGCCGGTATCTCAATACCTAGTTCAATCTCGTTACCGGCAAGTCTCTTTACTCGTTCGGTAATACATCATCTCGCAACTAACTCATTAGTTGAATTGCTTGCAAGGCTTAAGTGATGTGCATTACCGAGAGGGCCCAGAGATACCTCTCCGACAATCGGAGTGACAAATCCTAATCTCGAAATACGCCAACCCAACATGTACCTTCGGAGACACCTGTAGAGCACCTTTATAATCACCCAATTACGTTGTGACGTTTGGTAGCACACAAAGTGTTCCTCCGGTAAACGGGAGTTGCATAATCTCATAGTCATAGGAACATGTATAAGTCATGAAGAAAGCAATAGCAACATACTAAACGATCAAGTGCTAAACTAACAGAATGGGTCAAGTCAATCACATCATTCTCCTAATGATGTGATCTCGTTAATCAAATGACAACGCATGTCTATGGCTAGGAAACATAACCATCTTCGATTAACGAGCTAGTCAAGTAGAGGCATACTAGTGACAGTTTGTTTGTCTATGTATTCACACAAGTATTACGCTTCCGGTTAATACAATTCTAGCATGAATAATAAACATTTATCATGATATAAGGAAATAAATAATAACTTTATTATTGCCTCTAGGGCATATTTCCTTCAGTGGATCCAGTAGGCGTTACTGATGCTGCATTCATTTATCATGCCCATCTTAGCGAGTAGCTGAGGTGGTTAATGGTTACGCAGCATGTTGTTGTCGCCTTCTCTGACTCCGTCACCCGCTCTCTTTTTTTTGAAAGAAAACATCCACTTTATTAATTGGAAATTATAGTTACATCGTCTATAAGAAAAGATACAATATTCTTCATAGGCTCCTCAAACCAAACTCTAGTTACAGAAACTTTCGCTAGCCTAGCAAGTTCATGAGCAACCTTATTGGCTTCTCTATTACAATGTTCAAATCTAGTCAACGGAAAATCGCATGCCATGAAGTAGCAATCCTCGAATACTGCCGCCGCAACTCCCGCCGATTGTCCTCCATTCTTCATTGTGCCGATGACTTCCATATTATCAGAGTTAATAATAAAACGATTGCATCCCATCTTTTGTGCAAGAATTAGACCAAACCTAAGAGCCATCGCTTCTGCTATTAGTACATCAGCACACCAATCGATTTTCCAATTTCCGCCAGCAATGAAGTTTCCTCTGTCATCTCTGAGCACCGCACCTGCCGTGCCCCTAAGCATATCATGGTCAAAAGAAGCGTCACCATTTAGTTTAACAAAACCCATAGGAGGTCGGCTCCATCCTTCTTTTCTACTAGTCGCACTAGGGGAGTGGGCATTCACATAGTTTGCAGTTATAGCACGAATCCCCATTGAAATCTGATTCACTTCTTGAGATTTCCCTTCATGAACCAACATGCGTCTCTCCCACCATAAATACCAGGCGGTTACCGCGATTAATTCACTTGTATTTTGGAAACCTAATATAGATAGTTCTTGGTGTGGCATAAGAAGTAAAAATTCAAGAACCGCCTCACCCGCATGATCAATAATACAAGCTTTCTTAATTACCTCATACATCCCCAGCTTTTCCCAAACCTCTTTTGCCTTCTGACACAGAAACAAGATGTGCTTTGTATCTTCTTGCCCATTCGAGCAAGATGGGCAAAGGGGCGAAACTTTCATATGTCTATTGGCAAGTTAACATGACACGGTAGAGTTCCATGCAACGTTCGCCAAATAAATATCTTTACCTTTGCCGGACACGATAATATCCAAATCTTACCCCAAATAGGATTGACATTGGTACGACCCATACCATTAGTATATTGCAATTTCCTCCCGTGTTGTTGCTTCCATTCCTCGAAATAAGCTGATCGAACAGTGAATACACCATTTTTTGTATAGCTCCAGGTGATGAAATCCGACATCTTCTGCACAGGGAGGGGAATCGCGAGGACCCTTTTGAAAGAACATGCGGTGCCCCCATGTTTGGTTTTGGTAACTGATGACAATCTCTATGGACTAATGGTTGCCTTGAGTTATATTTGAAGGTTTTGTCCATAGGCTTTTCTTGGAGTACATGTGTTGGTTTCAAGGAGAGTTTGTGTCGACCAAGGTGTTATTCAAGGAATTATCCAAAGATTGGTCATGTGAGAGTTGAGCTTATTGCAAGCATGTCTTGAAGAAGAAGATTGTGTGATCATTTATGTCTACCTTCAAGACATCATTCAAATGAAGAGAATTGGAAAGGTTCAAGGATGATCAAGACTAAGTCAAGAGTGAATCAAGTTGATCAACTCACAAAGCGCAGAAGATGTACCGAGAGGGATCAAGTGATCCCATGGTATGGTAAGAATTGTCAATTACGCTTTGTGTACTAACCCATGGTCTTCGTGAGAGTTCTTTGTGGGGTTAGGTTGCGGTGTGCAAGTTCAAGTGGAGCATCACGAAGAGATCAAATGCTTGAAGCTTGCCGTCCTTTGTGGTGATAATGGACTTGTGAAGGTGTGCGGAAGAGTGGCTCACCCATAGTGGAGTATGGGGGAGCAATCAACTAGTCTTCATCGAGTCAACACAATCAAGAAAGGTGGTCCAACTTGAGGGAGTCAAGATTGTCATCATCTAGCTCAAGTGGACCATGTGCAAGGCAAAGGTTTGCCCTTGATAGGTTTTCTATTTTACCGGTCTCATGATGGTAGTTGGGAGACCGGGTTATAGGATCGATTGCCGTACTATCAAGGGGGGCTCTCGATGAGTAGCTTGATCGTATCGTTCGTAGAGAGCTCAAACCATTGCATCCTTGCATCATCTTTCTTGGTTCTTGTTTGGTTCTCTTTGTGAGTCTTAGAGCTTATGGTCATCTTGATGACAAGCTCGAGTTCATCGAAAACGGAGTTCACATGCATCTTCTATGATGTTTTCGATGTTGGAGGTTTTGCCGGTTCTTCTCGGTTGGAGGTTTCACTCCTCTATTTGTTGGCATACCTCCCCTGCCTCTTCTTACTATATCCAATCACTGTTTTGATGCTACTCGTCGTCTTGTTTCCAACAAGCTTGAGTTTGCTCAATTCGGAGCTCATATGCAGAAGTTATGGCAGTTCTGATTTTCTTGAGAGTGCTTTTTGTCTGGTCCCAGCGGTAGTACCGCTTGGAGCTCTCACCCATTGTACCGCTGCTTCCGGGTGGTGGTACCGCCAACTTGCTCAACAAGACTTGGGTAGTTGTTCCGGCCAGGCACCGCCCAAGTACCGGTCAGGCCTCTGTTTTGATGCGGTACTCGGGCGGTGGTGGCCCGGTTGGTCCGGTCGTACCGGTACCACCGGTGTCCGGAGCGGTTCGACCGCTCAGGACTTGGCCGCCCGAACGCTCAAGGCCATGCGGTTGCACCGGCCCGGTACCGCTCGACTACCGCACTCAGGGGTGACTCCCTTCTGTTCCTATGCGGTGGTTGAGCAGTGGCTGGGCGGTTGGTCCGGTTGTTCTTCTCAACCGGTGCTACCGCCTGGTCGCCCGGTTGTACCGCCTGGTAGGGTTCTGCACGTATACTGTGAGTCCCGGTTGTACCGGGACCAGGAGCAGTAGTACCGCTCGTGTGCGGGCTGAGCACATAACGGTTGGATTTTCCCCCTCCTATAAAAGGGGGTCTTCTTCCCCATTGAACCTAACCCTTTGAGCTCGTTCTTCCCCCTTTGTTGACCTTCTTTGAGCTTGCTAACTCTCATTCCCTTCATGGATTCTTGCTAGTTTTTGAGGGAAAAGAGAGAGGAGATCTAGATCCACATTTCCACTAATCACTTTCTCCTCTATGTGAGGGGAACCCCTTGGATCTAGATCTTGGAGTTCTTGGTGTTCTCCTTCTTGTTCTTCCTCTCATTTTCCTCCCTAGCATTAGTTGCTCCGGTGGGATTTGAGAGAGAAGGACTTGGGCACTCTGTGTGCCCTTGCTATTGCATTTGGTGCATCGGTTTGAGTTCTCCACGGTGATACGTGGAAGTGAAGTTTGAGAAGCTTATTACTCTTGGGTGTTTGGGCACCCTAGAGCTTGTTCCTCTTGGCTGCCTTGGCGCCCTAGACGGTTGGTGTTGTTCGGAGCTCAATCATTGTGGTGTAAAGCTCCGGGCAAGCGTCGGGGTCTCCAATTAGGTTGTGGAGATCGCCCCGAGCAATTTGACGGGTACCGGTGACCGCCCCCAAGGGTTGCCAAAGTGTACGGGTTCGGTGACCGCCCCCAAGGGTTGCCATTTGTACGGGTTCGGTGACCGCCCTCAAGGGTCCCTTAGTGGAATCACGGCATCTTGCATTGTGCGAGGGCGTGAGGAGATTACGGTGGCCCTAGTGGCTTCTTGGGGAGCATTGTGCCTCCACACCGCTCCAAACGGAGATTACCATCCGCAAGGGTGTGAACTTCGGGATACATCATCGTCTCCGCGTGCCTCGGTTATCTCTTACCCGAGCTCTTTACTTATGCACTTTACTTTGTGATAGCCATATTGTTTCTTGTCATATATCTTACTATCACATAGTTGCTTATCTTGCTTAGCATAAGTTGTTGGTGCACATAGGTGAGCCTAGTTGTTTTAGGTTTTGTGCTTGACAAATTAACCGCTAGGTTTATTCCGCATTTGTTCAAGCCTAAATCGTAATTATTTTAAAACGCCTATTCACCCCCCCCCCTCTAGGCGACATCCACGATCTTTCACCTTTGCACATCAATTGGCCACAAAGTTTGTCTCACCAAATCTTCATCCCAGAAATTCGTGATTGAATCAATAAGATCAGCCACCTTTGAAAGAAGTTGCCCACCTCGATGAGTAATAATTTTCCTATTCGCACAATTCGAAATCCACGCATCTCTCCAAATACCGATGTTTTGTCCATTTACAACTCGCCAGATATAACCATTTCTCAAAGAGTTCACTCCCGCCATAATGCTTTGCCAAGTAAAAGAGGATCCCTTCTTTAAACTTGCGTTCATCAAATCTCCCTCAGGGAAATATTTAGCTCTCAAGATGGTTGCACATAAAGATTCCGGATTCTCGAGAAGACGCCACGCTTGTTTAGCTAAAAGCGCCAGGTTGAAACAGTGTATATCTCGGAAGCCCATACCTCCTTGATCTTTTGGAACACACATTTCCTACCATGCCATCCAATGCATCCTCTTCTGATTGTCCTCGTCACCCCACCAAAATTGCGACATCGCGTCAATAATTCCTTTGCATTTTTTTAGGAATTTTAAAGACGGACATGGCATAGGTGGGGATGGCTTGTACAACAGATTTGAGCAGAATTTCCTTCCCTCCAGAAGATAACAATTTTTCCTTCCATCCACTAATTTTCATAATGATTCGGTCGATCAGGAACTGGAAACAATCACTTTTGTCCATGCCCACATTTGCCGGCAAACCCAGGTATTTGTCATTGAGGGCTTCAGTCATAATATATAAAATTGTACATATTTGTGCCTTGTCTTCCACTTTGGTATTGGGACTAAAAAATATACTAGATTTTTCAACACTAACCATTTGCCCCGAAGCGGCACAATACAAATCCAAAAGTGATTTCAGCACCTCCGCACTCCTTGGATTGGCTCGCATAAGGATCAAAGAGTCATCAGCAAAAAGAAGATTAGAAATTGATGGGGCATCTCTGCAAACCTTTATACCGGAAATGTTTCCATTCTCCTCCACATTAGCTAAAAGGGCAGTCAAACCCTCTGTACATAACAAGAATAAGTAGGAAGAAAGGGGCTCTCCCTGCCTCAATCCTCTAGTTGGTTTAAAGCTCTCCGTCTCATCGTCATTAATACGGACCCGGTACTCCACAGAGGATACACATTTCATAATTAAATTCACCCAACTCTCTTTAAAACCCAATTTTAGCATAATTTCCTTTAAGAAACACCACTCCACTCGGTCGTATGCTTTGTGCATATCTAATTTGATGGCACACAAACCCTCTTCACCCGCCCTTTTCTTTTTAATTGTATGGAAACAGTCATATGCCACCAAGATATTGTCTGTAATCAATTTTCCGGGCACAAAGGCACTATGAGTTGGGCTAATAATATCTGATAGGATTATCTTTGACGAGCAGCAACCATTTTTGAAATAACCTTATACACCTCATTGCACAAGCTAATTGGTCTAAATTGGGTTACCTTTTCAGGAGAATTAATCTTTGGGACCATTACAATTGCAGTATCATTCCATCCAGTTGGTATAGAACAGGTATTTACCGCTTGGAGAACCTCTTCGGTCAGGTCATCTCCCAACATAGACCAAAATCTTTTGTAAAAAATAGCGTGGAGACCGTCAGAACCTGGCGCTTTTAAATCATCAATATCAAAAAGGGCCTTTCTAAACTCCTCGCTCTCTACTCTACAGATGGGCATGGCATGGTGGAACAGTCTCAGGCATTCAAACCGCAGCGAGTCGTATGCGAGCCATAGAAGAGTATGGTGGGGATTGGGGGGATGGGAGGTTATCGTCTTGTACTCGACTCAATTGTGTACACTCCAAATAAGAGAGAAAGGATGGCATAGCATGTGAGACCGGCAGGGAATGAATCGCACTAGCATTTTTTGTTGGGTTGAAATGGAAATGGGGAGTAATGAATGCGATCGTTGCACAAAGTAAATCGTATGTATCGTATACTTTCTAGTCTGAGTTCCTCATAAATCTTTAGTTGTGAGAGTAGGGGAGTGAGGGGGAAAAGATTTTAGTTTGGTGTATTAGACATATTTAAGAAGATTGTGATGGATGTGTATGTTTGCTGTATTATGTGTGTGTCTATGTTGTATTTGTTGATAAGATTGAGATTTGAAAACGGAGGGAGTTTGTAGTTTGTAGGTGTGGTTTAGGGGGTGTGTGGGGGGGGAGAGATTTGTGTAGGAATACTAGGAGGATCCTAGATCGAGATAGCCGACCAAGCATTTGGCAGCGGCACAGCAATTTTCTGCACATCTTTTTCTCCAAGAATCAGCCAGAATATACTACTCCGGCAGCAGGTCGCGGAATCTCGCCCGATATTAAAAAAACATTTTTACTCGTCCCATCTTCCTCGCATGGAGGCGCTCGGTCGGTCTGATCGACATAACCGCAAGATTAATTTACCCAGCGACGGACAATAATTAGCGAACGTATACAGGGGAAGGCATCGTTGGCGTCCAGGCGCTCCGGCCTCGTCTCCTCCGACGCCTTTCGTCCTCTCGCCCTAGCACAGGAGAAGAGCGTTTTTCTTCTTTTTGAAACCAACCGCTTTCGATTGTTGTTCACAAGGAGTAGTGACAAATCGGATGTGGTGGCGGCGAGAAAACATGATGGGACAAAAAAAGAGTGTAACTATCCACAATTTTAAAACGCTACAAGTCTCCATATAGTAGCTCACAAACTGTTGAAGTAAATCTAACTGATTCGCTGTGCTGACCTTTTACACAATTGCTTTTTGTGCGGTGGTTGCAATGTGTTAGCGGGCACGAAACTGTGAATAATTCTCCCTATCACCAGAAGAATGGCCTTCAATAAATAAGTTTCATCTAGTACCCAGCATACATTTCTTATTGAGGTTCTTGGTGCGCTTAAACCTCTTATTTTCTGAACCCTCAAAAACTATCTGTGCTAAGCACATAGTATGAAACTACCGGTTTCGTGGCAAGGGTTCCAAAAGGTTACCTGATTAATTTTTTTCACGGGTAACTACCGCAAATTTGTCTTTTTAATAACCCAAAGGATCGGTTGATTTATTTTTACCCCGTTTATAATATCTCTGGTCCTTTCATTAGGCCACGTGGCAGCAACTATTAACCCCGCTTGATTGAACCGTTAAGTTTGACAAGGGCCCACCCTCCAGATTCTTCTTCTCCCATCTCTTTCTTCACTGGTCCAGTACTACCTCTCCCTGGAGTATACCTGGCCATGGGAAACCCGCCCCAGTCGGCCTAACCCGACCCAGCCCAAAATAGCCCGACCCAATCCGATCTTGGCCACGGGCCGGGCATGCGCCTAAGTTTTGAGCCTGAAGGCCAAGGCGGGCCGAGCTTGGGCTTTGCATATGTGCATTTTAAGGAAGAGTCCCGGCCTGAGGCCCGACAGGCTTTTCCATTAATGGGTTGGGTTTGGGCCTGAAATCTAGGCCTGAATGCCGGATTGAGCATGGGCCTGGGTTTTCTGCTGGGGGCTTTTTTTAGGCCCGACATGACTTATGGCCAGGTATACCCTGGAGCACTCCCTTTCTCCCCACCATGCCTAGCCGTCCTCAGCAACGACATCACGAACATGACCTCTGGGTTGCCGTCAAACGCGGCCAGTTGCTCAATGCCCCTGGGATGCCATGTGTTCTACCTCATGACCTCAATCATGTCGCCTCTCCAACGGATCTCCTCCTCCAGGGGAAATATCAGGTGCTCCCGTCGTTGGGGTGCTCCCCATGCTCTAACTTAAAAAAATGTTTCAAAAACCAAATATGTCGGGGAACGTAGGAATTTCAAAAAAATTCCTACGCACACGCAAGATCATGGTGATGCATAGCAACGAGAGGGGAGAGTGTTGTCTGCGTACCCTCATAGACCGACAATGGAAGCGTTGACACAACGTAGAGGAAGTAGTCGTACGTCTTCTCGGTCCAACCGATCCAAGTACCGAACGTACGGCACCTCCGAGTTCTGCACACGTTCATCTCGGTGAAGTCCCTCGAGCTCCGATCCAGCCGAGTGTTGAGGGAGAGTTTCGTCAGCACGACGGCGTGATGACGGTGATGATGTTTTACCGACGCAGGGCTTCGCCTAAGCACCGCTACGATATGACTGAGATGGAATATGGTGGAAGGGGGCACCGCACACGGCTAAGGAACGATCATGAAGATCAACTTGTGTGTCATGGGGTGCCCCCTTGCCCCCGTATATAAAGGAGGGAGAGGGGGAGGTGCGGCCGGCCCTAGGGGTGCCCCTGGAGGAGTCCTACTCCCACCGGGAGTAGGACCCCCCCCCCTCTTGCCTTGTTGGAGAAGGAGAGGGGAAGGGGGAAACAGGAAAGGGGGGCGCCGCCCCCCTTCCTTGTCCTATTCGGACTAGGGGGGAGGGGCGCGCAGCCTGCCCTGGCCCATGTAGGCCCATTAACCCGGGGGGGGTTTCGGTAACCCCCCGGTGCTCCAATAAAATCCCGATTTCACCCGGAACGTTTCCGATATCCAAATATAGGCTTCCAATATATCAATCTTTATGTCTCGACCATTTCGAGACTCCTCGTCATGTCCGTGATCACATCCGGGACTCCGAACAACCTTAGGTACATCAAAACACAAAAACCCTAATTCGATCGTCACCGAACTTTAAGCATGCGGACCCTACGAGTTCGAGAACTATGTAGACATGACCGAGACACGTCTCCGGTCAATAACCAATAGCGGAACCTGGATGCTCATATTGGCTCCTACATATTCTACGAAGATCTTTATCAGTCAGACCGCATAACAACATACGTTGTTCCCTTTGTCATCGGTATGTTACTTGCCTGAGATTCGATCGTCAGTATCTCAATACCTAGTTCAATCTTGTTGTCGGCAAGTCTCTTTACTCGTTCCGTAATACATCATCCCGCAACTAACTTATTAGTTGAAATGCTTGCAAGGCTTGAGTGATGTGCATTACCGAGAGGGCCCAGAGATACCTCTCCAACAATCGGAGTGACAAATCCTAATCTCGAAATATGCCAACCCAACAAGTACCTTCGGAGACACCTGTAGAGCACCTTTATAATCACCCAGTTACGTTGTGACATTTGGTAGCACACAAAGTGTTCCTCCGGTAAACGGGAGTTGTATAATCTCATAGTCATAGGAACATGTATAAGTTATGAAGAAAGCAATAGCAACAAACTAAACGATCAAGTGCTAAGCTAACGGAATGGGTCAAGTCAATCACATCATTCTCCTAATGATGTGATCCCGTTAATCAAATGACAACTCATGTCTATGGCTAGGAAACATAACCATCTTTGATCAACGAGCTAGTCAAGTAGAGGCATACTAGTGGCACTCTGTTTGTCTATGTATTCACACATGTATTATGTTTCCGGTTAATACAATTCTAGCATGAATAATAAACATTTATTATGATATAAGGAAATAAATAATAACTTTATTATTGCCTCTAGGGCATATTTCCTTCAGTCTCCCACTTGCACTAGAGTCAATAATCTAGATTACACAGTAATGATTCTAACACCCATGGAGCCTTGGTGTTGATCATGTTTTGCTCGTGGAAGAGGCTTAGTCAGCGGGTCTGCAACATTCAGATCCGTATGTATCTTCAAATTTCTATGTCTCCCACTTGGACTAAATCCCGAATGGAATTGAAGCGTCTCTTGATGTGCTTGGTTCTCTTGTGAAATCTGGATTCCTTCGCCAAGGCAATTGCACCAGTATTGTCACAAAAGATTTTCATTGGACCCGATGCACTAGGTATGACACCTAGATCGGATATGAACTCCTTCATCCAGACTCCTTCATTTGCTGCTTCCGAAGCAGCTATGTACTCCGCTTCACATGTAGATCCCGCCACGACGCTTTGTTTAGAACTGCACCAACTGACAGCTCCACCGTTCAGTATAAACACGTATCTGGTTTGCGATTTAGAATCGTCCGGATCAGTGTCAAAGCTTGCATCAATGTAACCATTTACGATGAGCTCTTTGTCACCTTCATATACGAGAAACATATCCTTAGTCCTTTTCAGGTACTTCAGGATGTTCTTGACCGCTGTTCAGTGATCCACTCCTGGATTACTTTGGTACCTCCCTGCTAGACTTATAGCAAGGCACACATCAGGTCTGGTACACAGCATTGCATACATGATAGAGCCTATGGCTGAAGCATAGGGAACATCTTTCATTTTCTCTCTATCTTCTGCGGTGGTTGGACATTGAGTCTTACTCAACTTCACACCTTGTAACACATGCAAGAACGCTTTCTTTGCTTGATCCATTTTGAACTTCTTCAAAACTTTGTCAAGGTATGTGCTTTGTGAAAGTCCAATTAAGTGTCTTGATCTATCTCTATAGATCTTAATGCCCAATATGTAAGCAGCTTCACCGAGGTCTTTCATTGAAAAACTCTTATTCAAGTATCCCTTTATGCTATCCAGAAATTCTATATCATTTCCAATCAGTAATATGTCATCCACATATAATATCAGAAATGCTACAGAGCTCCCACTCACTTTCTTGTAAATACAGGCTTCTCTAAAAGTCTGTACAAAACCAAATGCTTTGATCACACTATCAAAGCGTTTATTCCAACTCCGAGAGGCTTGCACCAGTCCATAAATGGATCGCTGGAGCTTGCACACTTTGTTAGCTCCCTTTGAATCGACAAAACCTTCCGGTTTCATCATATGCAACTCTTCTTCTAGAAATCCATTCAGGAATGCAGTTTTGACATCCATATGCCAAATTTCATAATCATAAAATGCGGCAATCGCTAACATGATTCAGACAGACTTAAGCATCGCTACGGGTGAGAAGGTCTCATCATAGTCAATCCCTTGAACTTGTCGAAAACCTTTCGCAACAAGTCGAGCTTTGTAGACAGTAACATTACCGCCAGCGTCAGTCTTCTTCTTGAAGATCCATTTATTCTCAATTGCTTGCCGATCAACGGGCAAGTTAACCAAAGTCCACACTTTGTTCTCATACATGGATCCCATCTTAGATTTCATGGCTTCTAGCCATTTTGCGGAATCTGGGCTCACCATCGCTTCTTCATAGTTCGTAGGTTCATCATAATCTAGTAGCATGACTTCCAGAACAGGATTACCGTACCACTCTGGTGCGGATCTTACTCTGGTTGATCTATGAGGTTCGGTAGTAACTTGATCTGAAGTTTCATGATTATTATCATTAGCTTCCTCACTAATTGGTATAGGTGTCACAGAAACCGGTATCTGTGATGTACTACTTTCCAATAAGGGAGCATGTACAGTTACCTCATCAAGTTCTACTTTCCTCCCACTCACTTCTTTCGAGAGAAACTCCTTCTCTAGAAAGGATCCATTCTTAGCAACAAATGTCTTGCCTTCGGATCTGTGATAGAAGGTGTACCCAACAGTCTCCTTTGGGTATCCTATGAAGACACATTTCTCCGATTTGGGTTCGAGCTTATCAGGTTGAAGCTTTTTCACATAAGCATCGCAGCCTCAAACTTTCAGAAACGACAACTTTGGTTTCTTGCTAAACCACAGTTCATAAGGCGTTGTCTCAACGGATTTCGATGGTGCCCTATTTAACGTGAATGTGGTCGTCTCTAAAGCATAACCCCAAAACGATAGCGGTAAATCAGTAAGAGACATCATAGATCGCACCATATCTAGTAAAGTACGATTACGACGTTCGGACACACCATTACGCTGTGGTGTTCCGGGTGGCGTGAGTTGCGAAACTATTCCGCATTGTTTCAAATGTACACCAAACTCGTAACTTAAATATTCTCCTCCACGATCAGATCATAGAAACTTTATTTTCTTATTACGATGATTTTCAACTTCACTCTAAAATTCTTTGAACTTTTCAAATGTTTCAGACTTATGCTTCACTAAGTAGATATACCCATATCTGCTTAAATCATCTGTGAAGGTGAGAAAATAACGATATCCGCCACGAGCCTCAACATTCATCGGACCACATACATATGTATGTATGATTTGCAACAAATCTGTTGCTCTCTCCATAGTACCGGAGAACGGCGTTTTAGTCATCTTGCCCATGAGGCACGGTTCGCAAGTACCAAGTGATTCATAATCAAGTGATTCCAAAAGTCCATCAGTATGGAGTTTCTTCATGCGCTTTACACCGATATGACCTAAACGACAATGCCACAAATAAGTTGCACTATCATTATCAACTCTGCATCTTTTGGCTTCAACATTATGAATATGTGTATCACTACTATCGAGATTCATCAAAAATAGACCACTCTTCAAGGGTGCATGACCATAAAAGATATTACTCATATAAATAGAACAATCATTATTCTCTGATTTAAATGAATAACCGTCTCGCATCAAACAAGATCCAGATATAATGTTCATGCTCAACGCTGGCACCAAATAACAATTATTTAGGTCTAATACTAATCCCGAAGGTAGATGTAGAGGTAGCGTGCCGACTGCGATCACATCGACTTTGGAACCATTTCCCACGCGCATCGTCACCTCGTCCTTCGCCAGTGTTCGCTTAATCCGTAATCCCTATTTCAAGTTGCAAATATTAGCAACAGAACCAGTATCAAATACCTAGGTGCTACTGCGAGCTCTAGTAAGGTACACATCAATAACATGTATATCACATATACCTTTGTTCACCTTGCCATCCTTCTTATCCGCCAAATACTTGGGGCAGTTCCGCTTCCAGTGTCCAGTCTACTTGCAGTAGAAGCACTCAGTTTCAGGCTTAGGTCCAGATTTGGGTTTCTTCTCCTGAGCAGCAACTTGCTTGCTGTTCTTATTGAAGTTCCCCTTGTTCTTCCCTTTGCCTTTTTTCTTGAAACTGGCGGTCTTGTTGACCATCAACACTTGATGCTCCTTCTTGATTTCTACCTCCGCAACCTTTAGTATTGCGAAGAGCTCGGGAATCGTCTTATCCATCCCTTGCATGTTATAGTTCATCACGAAGCTCTTGTAGCTTGGTGGCAGTGATTGAAGAACTCTGTCAATGACACTATCAACAGGAAGATTAACTCCCAGTTGAGTCAGGTGATTATGATACCCAGACATTTTGAGTATATGTTCACTGACAGAACTATTCTCCTCCATCTTGCAGCTATAGAACTTATTGGAGACTTCATATCTCTCAATCTGGGCATTTGCTTGAAATATTAACTTCAACTCCTGGAACATCTCATATGCTCCATGACGTTCAAAACGTCATTGAAGTCCCGATTCTAAGCCGTAAAGCATGGCACACTGAACTATCGAGTAGTCATCAGCTTTGCTCTGCCAGACGTTCATAACATCTGGTGTTGCTCTAGCAGCAGGCCTGGCACCCAGCGGTGCTTTCAGGACGTAATTCTTTTGTGCAGCAATGAGGATAATCCTCAAGTTACGGACCTAGTCCGTGTAATTGCTACCATCATCTTTCAACTTTGCTTTCTCAAGGAACGCATTAAAATTCAACGGAACAACAACACGGGCCATCTATCTACAATCAAACATAGACAAGCAGTATACTATCAGGTACTAAGTTCATGATAAATTTAAGTTCAATTAATCATATTACTTAAGAACTCCCACTTAGAAAGACATCCCTCTAATCTTCTAAGTGATCACGTGATCCAAATCAACTAAACCATAACCGATCATCACGTGAAATGGAGTAGCTTTCAATGGTGAACATCAATATGTTGATCATATCTACTATATGATTCACGCTCGACCTTTCGGTCTCAATGTTCCGAGGCCATATCTGCATATGCTAGGCTCGTCAAGTTTAACCTGAGTATTCTGCGTGTGCAAAACTGGCTTGCACCCGTTGTAGATGGACGTAGAGCTTATCACATCCGATCATCAGGTGGTGTCTGGGCACGACGAACTTTGGCAACGGTGCATACTCAGGGAGAACACTTTTATCTTGAAATTTAGTGAGAGGTCATCTTATAATGCTACCGTCAATCAAAGCAAGATAAGATGCATAAAAGATAAACATCACATGCAATCAATATAAGTGATATGATATGGCCATCATCATCTTGTGCTTGTGATCTCCATCTCCGAAGCACAGTCATGATCACCATCGTCATTGGCACGACACCTTGATCACCATCGTAGCATCATTGTCGTCTCGCCAATCTTATGCTTCCACGACTATCGCTACCACTTAGTGATAAAGTAAAGCATTACAGCGCAATTGCATTGCATACAATAAAGCGACAACCATATGGCTCCTGCCAGTTGCCGATAACTCGGTTACAAAACATGATCATCTCATACAATAAAATTTAGCATCATGTATTGACCATGTCACATCACAACATGCCCTGCAAAAACAAGTTAGACGTCCTCTACTTTGTTGTTGCAAGTTTTACGTGGCTGCTATGGGCTTAGCAAGAACCGTTCTTACGTACACATCAAAACCACAACGATAGTTTGTCAAGTTGGTGCTGTTTTAACCTTCGCAAGGACCGGGCGTAGCCACACTCGGTTCAACTAAAGTTGGAGAAACTGACACCCGCCAGCCACCTGTGTGCAAAGCACGTCGGTAGAACCAATCTCGCGTAAGCGTACGCGTAATGTCGGTCCGGGCCGCTTCATCCAACAATACCGCCATACCAAAGTATGACATGCTGGTAAGCAGTATGACTTATATCGCCCACAACTCACTTGTGTTCTACTCGTGCATAACATCAACGCATAAAACCTGGCTCGGATGCCACTGTTGGGGAACATAGTAATTTCAAAAAAATTCCTACGCACACGCAAGAGATTCGATCGTCAGTATCTCAATACCTAGTTCAATCTCGTTATCGGCAAGTCTCTTTACTCGTTCCATAATACATCATCCCGCAACTAACTTATTAGTTGCAATGCTTGCAAGGCTTGAGTGATGTGCATTACCGAGAGGGCCCAGGGATACCTCTCCGACAATCGGAGTGACAAATCCTAATCTCAAAATACGCCAACCCAACAAGTACCTTCGGAGACACCTGTAGAGCACCTTTATAATCACCCAGTTACGTTGTGACATTTGGTAGCACACAAAGTGTTCCTCCGGTAAACGGGAGTTGCATAATCTCATAGTCATAGGAACATGTATAAGTTATGAAGAAAGCAATAGTAACAAACTAAACGATCAAGTGCTAAGCTAATGGAAAGGGTCAAGTCAATCACATCATTGTCCTAATGATGTGATCCCGTTAATCAAATGACAACTCATGTCTATGGCTAGGAAACATAACCATCTTTGATCAACGAGCTAGTCAAGTAGAGGCATACTAGTGACACTCTGTTTGTCTATGTATTCACACATGTATTATGTTTCCGGTTAATACAATTCTAGCATGAATAATAAACATTTATCATGATATAAGGAAATAAATAATAACTTTATTATTGCCTCTAGGGCATATTTCCTTCAAAATAATCATTAGAGAACAACAAATGAGACATCCTCCTCCTGATCACGTGCTCTTCTTCTACCAAAATCCCTCGAAAGGGTGAAACACCGCTTCCTCTCACATATCCCCTACCAGAGCCACTAGCACCTCCTAGATTTCTCCGCTCATCGGCAAGGATGAACTCACCCGATTTAAATTTGGAAGCATCATGTTCTCCCATTCCACACTCCTCACACCATTGCCCCAAAACTCCATAGTTATTACAAAAGTTTGGCAATTTTCCATACTTTACTTGGTACCAATCCTTATTTCCCGCCCTCGCACTCGATACAAATCTTTCTAGTTTTTTTACATCAAGATTCACTTACACTCGAACAAAAGCACCAGCATACCCTGCTCACAACTGAATTTGAACCTCAAGAATCTTCCCCGTCTTTGCACACATACTTTGATCACCACATCATTTAAATAGTTGTCCGGCAACTACAAGACTCTCGCCCACATTGCTATCGTATCCAAGGCAACCCATTCAGGGTTTGTGAATCCATCGTATTCCACCCAGATAAGGGCTTGATTTCTAAATAGCCACCGTCCATTGAACATCGATGTGTTCTAGTCGCCAAGACACCCAAACTGGATCGTAAAAAGTTTTCTTCGATCAATCTCCGACGAACCTCCTTCGTCGGATTCCAAGTCCATCTCATATCCTCATATAGCTTCGACGGACTAGAGCCTTTCTCTGTATGGACCCTAGCTATTGCTAGCCACTTTGATTGAACATCCGACAGATCCGACTCCTCTTTCCATACAAAATCGGCCCCATCACCTTCATGGAGATCGAGGTAATTGAGTAGCGCCTCCACATCCTTACTATCCTTCCTCTTCCTCCTTGAACTGCTATCTTCTGTCGCCATCGTACCTTCTGCAGACTTGCGAACCCTAAAACTTTCGTGTAACCCCTAATGAACCAAAGTCGGGAAGAAACGATAGGTTGCCTTTGGATCAACACGAGTTGGCGTAGCGATAGTCCCTTTGTCATCGGTATGTTACTTGTCCGAGATTCGATCGTCGGTATCTCAATACCTAGTTCAATCTCGTTACCGGCAAGTCTCTTTACTCGTTCCGTAACACATCATCCCGCAACTAACTCATTAGTTGCAATGCTTGCAAGGCTTATAGTGATGTGCATTACCGAGTGGGCCTAGAGATACCTCTCCGACAATCGGAGTGACAAATCCTAATCTTGAAATACGCCAACCCAACAAGTACCTTCGAAGACACGTGTAGAGCACCTTTATAATCACCCAGTTACATTGTGACATTTGGTAGCACACAAAGTGTTCCTCCGGTAAACGGGAGTTGCATAATCTCATAGTCATAGGAACATGTATAAGTCATGAAGAAAGCAATAGCAACAAACTAAACGATCAAGTGCTATGCTAACGGAATGGGTCAAGTCAATCACATCATTCTATAATGATGTGATCCCGTTAATCAAATGACAACTCATGTCTATGGCTAGGAAACTTAACCATCTTTGATTCAACGAGCTAGTCAAGTAGAGGCATACTAGTGACATATTGTTTGTCTATGTATTCACACATGTATTATGTTTCCGGTTAATACAATTCTAGCATGAATAATAAACATTTATCATGATATAAGGAAATAAATAATAACTTTATTATTGCCTCTAGGGCATATTTCCTTCATCTTCTTCTAGCACTTGAGCACAATTATCCTTTCCATCATACTCACGAAAGATATTAAAAAGGTGAAGCGTATGAGACAAACTCAATTCCATTTTTTTGTAATTTTCTTTTATAAACTAAACTAGTGATAAAACAAGAAACTAAAAGACTCGATTGCAAGATCTAAAGATATACCTTCAAGCACTCACCTCCCCGGCATCGGCGCCAGAAAAGAGCTTGATGTCTACTACACAACCTTCTTCTTGTAGATGTTGTTGGGCCTCCAAGTGCAGAGGTTTGTAGGACAGTAGCAAATTTCCCTCAAGTGGATGACCTAAGGTTTATCAATCCGTAGGAGGCGTAGGATGAAGATGGCCTCTCTCAAGCAACCCTGCAACCAAATAACAAAGAGTCTCTTGTGTCCCCAACACACCCAATACAATGGTAAATTGTATAGGTGCACTAGTTCGGCGAAGAGATGGTGATACAAGTGGTATATTGATAGTAGATATGGGTATTTGTAATCTGAAATTATAAAAACAGCAAGGTAACTAATGATAAAAGTGAGCGTAAACGGTATTGCAATGATAGGAAATAAGGCCTAGGGTTCATACTTTCGCTAGTGTAAGTTCCCTCAACAATAATATCATAATTGGATCACATAACTATCCCTCAACATGCAACAAAGAGTCACTTCAAAGTCACTAATAGCGGAGAACGAACGAAGAGATTATGGTAGGGTACGAAATTGAAGGAAATATGCCCTAGAGGCAATAATAAAGTTATTATTTTATTTCCTTATATCATGATAAATGTTTATTATTCATGCTAGAATTGTATTAACCGGAAACATAATACTTGTGTGAATACATAGACAAACTAAACGTCACTAGTATGCCTCTACTTGACTAGCTCGTTAATTGAAGATGGTTATGTTTCCTAAGCATAGACATGTGTTGTCATTTGATTAACGGGATCACATCATTAGGAGAATGATGTGATTGACATGACCCATTCCATTAGCTTAGCACCCGATCGTTTAATATGTTGCTATTGCTTTCTTCATGACTTATACATGTTCCTATGACTATGAGATTATGCAACTCCCGTTTGCCGGAGGAACACTTTGTGTGCTACCAAACGTCACAACGTAACTGGGTGATTATAAAGGAGCTCTACAGGTGTCTCCAAAGGTACATGTTGGGTTGGCGTATTTCGAGATTAGGATTTGTCACTCCGATTGTCGGAGAGGTATCTCTGGGCCCTCTCGGTAATGCACATCACATAAGCCTTGCAAGCATTGCAACTAATGAGTTAGTTGCGAGATGATGTATTACGAAACGAGTAAAGAGACTTGCCGGTAACGAGATTGAACTAGGTATTGAGATACCGACGATCGAATCTCGGGCAAGTAACATACCGATGACAAAGGGAACAATGTATATTGTTATGCGGTCTGACCGATAAAGATCTCCGTAGAATATGTAGGAGCCAATATGAGCATCCAGGTTCTGCTATTGGTTATTGACTGGAGACGTGTCTCGGTCATGTCTACATTGTTCTCGAACCCATAGGGTCCGCACGCTTAACGTTACGATGACAGTTTCATTATGAGTTTATATATTTTGATGTACCGAAGATTGTTCGGAGTCTCGGATGTGATCACGGACATGACGAGGAGTCTCAAAATGGTCGAGACGTAAAGATTGATATATTGGACGGCTATATTCGGACACCGGAAGTGTTCCGGAGAAGTTTCGGATAAAACCGGAGTACCGGCGGGTTACCGGAACCCCCCGGGGGTTAATGGGCCTCATGGGCCCAAAGTGGAGAAGAGGAGGGGCGGCCAGCGCAGGCCGCGCGCCCCCTCCCCCTCTAGTCCAAATTGGACAAGGAGGGGGGGGGGCGCCCCCCCTTTCCTTCCTCTCCTCTCTCCCTCCCTTCCCCCTCTCCTAGTTGGACAAGGAAAAAGGAGGGAGTCCTACTCTCGGTAGGAGTAGGACTCCTCCCTGGCGCACCTCCTCCTGGCCGGCCGCCCCTCCCCCTTGCTCCTTTATATACGGGGGCAAGGGGCACCTCTAGACACACAAGTTGATCTTGAAGATCGTTCTCTTAGCCGTGTGCGGTGCCCCCCTCCACCATAATCCTCGATAATATTGTAGTGGTGCTTAGGCGAAGCCCTGCGACAGTAGAACATCAAGATCGTCACCACACCGTCGTGCTGACGGAACTCTTCCCCAACACTTTGCTGGATCGGAGTCCAGGGATCGTCATCGAGCTGAACATGTGCTAGAACTCGGAGGTGCCGTAGTTTCGGTGCTTGATCGATCGGGCCGTGAAGATGTACGACTACATCAACCGCGTTGTCATAACACTTCCGCTGTCGGTCTACAAGGGTACGTAGACAACACTCTCCCCTCTCATTGCTATGCATCACCATGATCTTGCATGTGCGTAGGAATTTTTTTGAAATTACTACGTTCCCCAACAGTGGCATCCGAGCCTAGGTTTTATGTTGATGTTATATGCACGAGTATAACACAAGTGAGTTGTGGGCGATATAAGTCATACTGCTTACCAGCATGCCATACTTTGGTTCGGCGATATTGTTGGATGAAGCGGCCTGGACCGACATTTCGCGTACGCTTACGCGAGACTGGTTCTACCGACGTGCTTTGCACACAGGTGGCTGGCGGGTGTCAGTTTCTCCAACTTTAGTTGAACCAAGTGTGGCTACGCCCGGTCCTTGTGAAAGTTAAAACAGCACCAACTTGACAAACTATCGGTGTGGTTTTGATGCGTAGGTAAGATTGGTTCTTGCTTAAGCCCGTAGCAGCCACGTAAAACTTGCAACAACAAAGTAGAGGACGTCTAACTTGTTTTTGCAGGGCATGTTGTGATGTGATATGGTCAAGACATGATGCTAAATTTTATTGTATGAGATGATCATGTTTTGTAACCGAGTTATCGGCAACTGGTAGGAGCCATATGGTTGTCGCTTTATTGTATGCAATGCAATTGCGTTGTAATGCTTTACTTTATCACTAAGCGGTAGCGATAGTCATGGAAGCATAAGATTGGCGAGACGACAACGATGCTACAATGGTGATCAAGGTGTCGCGCCGGTGACGATGGTGATCATGACGATGCTTCGAAGATGGAGATCACAAGCACAAGATGATGATGGCCATATCATATCACTTATATTGATTGCATGTGATGTTTATCTTTTATGCATCTTATCTTGCTTTGATTGATGGTAGCATTATAAGATGATCCCTCACTAAATCATCATAGTAAAAGTGTTCTCCCTGAGTATGCACCGTTGCGAACCATTGCGAAAGTTCTTCGTGTTGAGACACTACGTGATGATCGGGAGTGATAGGCTCTACGTTCAAATACAACGGGTGCAAAACAGTTGCACACGCAGAATACTCAGGTTTAACTTGACGAGCCTAGCATATAACAGATATGGCCTCGGAACACGGAGACCGAAAGGTCGAGCATGAATCATATAGTAGATATGATCAACATAGTGATGTTCACCAATGAAACTACTCCATCTCATGTGATGATCGGACATGGTTTAGTTGATTTGGATCACGTGATCACTTAGAGGATTAGAGGGATGTCTATCTAAGTGAGAGTTCTTTAGTAATATGATTAATTGAACTTAAATTTATCATGAACTTAGTACCTGATAGTATCTTGCTTGTTTATGTTTGATTGTAGATAGATGGCCCGTGTTGTTGCTCCGTTAAATTTTAATGTGTTCCTTGAGAAAGCAAAGTTGAAAGATGATGGTAGCAATTACACAGACTGGGTCCGTAACTTGAGGATTATCCTCATTGCTGCACAGAAGAATTACGTCCTGGAAGCACCGCTGGGTGCCAGGCCTGCTGCTGATGCAACTGACGACGTTAAGAACGTCTAGCAGAGCAAAGCTGATGACTACTCGATAGTTCAATGTGCCATGCTTTACGGCTTAGAATCGGGTCTTCAACGACGTTTTGAACGTCATGGAGCATATGAGATGTTCTAAGAGTTGAAGTTAATATTTCAAGCAAATGGCCGGATTGAGAGATATGAAGTCTTCAATAAGTTCTATAACTGCAAGATGGAGGAGAACAGTTCTGTCAGTGAGCATATACTCAAAATGTCTGGGTATAATAATCACTTGATTCAATTGGGAGTTAATCTTCCAGATGATTGCGTCATTGACAGAATTCTCCAATCACTTCCACCTAGCTACAAGAGCTTCGTGATGAACTATAATATGCAAGGGATGGATAAGACAATTCCCGAGCTCTTCGCAATGCTGAAAGCTGCGGAGGTAGAAATCAAGAAGGAGCATCGAGTGTTGATGGTCAACAAGACCACTAGTTTCAAGAAAAAGGGCAAAGGGAAGAAGAAGGGGAACTTCAAGAAGAACAGCAAGCAAGTTGCTGCTCAGGAGAAGAAACCCAAATCTGGACCTAAGCCTGAAACTGAGTGCTTCTACTGCAAGCAGACTGGTCACTGGAAGCGGAACTGCCCCAAGTATTTGGCGGATAAGAAGGATGGCAAGATGAAAAAAGGTATATGTGATATACATGTTATTGATGTGTACCTTACTAATGCTCGCAGTAGCACCTGGGTATTTGATACTGGTTCTGTTGCTAATATTTGCAACTCGAAACAGGGAATACGGATTAAGAGAAGATTGGCTAAGGACGAGGTGACGATGCGCGTGGGAAATGGTTCCAAAGTCGATGTGATCGCGGTCAGCACGCTACCTCTACATCTACCTTCGGGATTAGTATTAGACCTAAATAATTGTTATTTGGTGCCAGCGTTGGGCATGAACATTATATCTGGATCTTGTTTGATGCGAGACGGTTATTCATTTAAATCAGAGAATAATGGTTGTTCTATTTATATGAGTAATATCTTTTATGGTCATGCACCCTTGAAGAGTGGTATATTCTTATTAAATCTCGATAGTAGTGACACACATATTCATAATGTTGAAGCCAAAAGATGCAGAGTTGATAATGATAGTGCAACTTATTTGTGGCACTGCCATTTGGGTCATATCAGTGTAAAGCGCATGAAGAAACTCCATACTGATGGACTTTTGGAACCACTTGATTATGAATTGAAGGAAATATGCCCTAGAGGCAATAATAAAGTTATTATTTATTTCCTTATATCATGATAAATGTTTATTATTCATGCTAGAATTGTATTAACCGGAAACATAATACATGTGTGAATACATAGACAAACAAAGTGTCACTAGTATGCCTCTACTTGACTAGCTCGTTAATCAAAGATGGTTATGTTTCCTAACCATGAACAATGAGTTGTTATTTGATTAATGGGATCACATCATTAAGTGAATGATCTGATTGCCATGACCCATTCCATTAGCTTAGCACCCGATCGTTTAGTATGTTGCTATTGCTTTCTTCATGACTTATATATGTTCCTATAACTATGAGATTATGCAACTCCCGTTTACCGGAGGAACACTTTGGGTGCTACCAAACGTCACAACGTAACTGGGTGATTATAAAGGAGTACTATAGGTGTCTCCAAAGGTACATGTTGGGTTGGCGTATTTCGAGATTAGGTTTTGTCACTCCGATTGTCGGAGAGGTATCTCTGGGCCCTCTCGGTAATGCACATCACTTAAGCCTTGCAAGCATTGCAACTAATGAGTTAGTTGCGAGATGATGTATTACAGAACGAGTAAAGAGACTTGCCGGTAACGAGATTGAACTAGGTATTGGAATACCGACGATCGAATCTCGGGCAAGTAACATACCGATGACAAAGGGAACAACGTATGTTGTTATGCGGTCTGACCGATAAAGATCTTCGTAGAATATGCAGGAGCCAATATGGGCATCCAGGTCCCGCTATTGGTTATTGACCGGAGACATGTCTCGGTCATGTCTACATTGTTCTCGAACCGTAGGGTCCGCACGCTTAAAGTTACGATGACAGTTATTATGAGTTTATGCATTTTGATGTACCGAAGTTTGTTCGGAGTCCCGGATGTGATCACGGACATGACGAGGAGTCTCGAAATGGTCGAGACATAAAGATTGATATATTGGAAGCCTATGTTTGGATATCGGAAGTGTTTCGGGTGAAATCGGGATTTTACCGGAGTAGCGGGAGGATACCGGAACCCCCCGAGGAGCTAGATGGGCCTTATTGGGCCTTAGTGGAAAAGAGAAGAGGCAGCCCATAGTGGGCCGTGCGCCCCTCCCCTCCCTTGGTCCGAATAGGACAAGGAGAGGGGGCCGGCCCCTCTCTCTCTTTTCCCCCCTCCGCGAATCATATTCCAACTAGGATTGGGGGGGGGAATCCTACTCCCAGAGGGAGTAGGACTCTCCTGGCGCGCCCTCCTTGGCCGGACAGCCTCCCCCCTCTAGTCCTTTATATACGGAGGCAGGGGCACCCCAGAGACACACAAGTTGATCCTCGTGATCGTTCCTTAGCCGTGTGTGGTGCCCCCTGCCACCATATTCCACCTCGGTCATATCGTTGTAGTGCTTAGGCAAAGCCCTGCGTCGGTGGAACATCATCATCGTCACCACGCCGTTGTGCTGACGGAACTCATCCCCGAAGCTTTGCTGGATCGGAGCCCGGGGAGCGTCATCGAGCTGTACGTGTGCTAAGAACTCAGAGGTGCCGGAGTAACGGTGCTTGGATCGGTCGGATCGGGAAGAAAACGTACGACTACTTCCTCTACGTTGTGTCAAAGCTTCTGTTGCGATCTACAAGGGTACGTAGATCATACTCTCCCCTCTCGTTGCTATGCATCACCATGATCTTGCGTGTGCATAGGAAATTTTTTGAAATTACTGCGTTTCCCAAGAGTGGTATCAGAGCCTAGGTTTTATGGTTTGATGTTATATGCACGAGTAGAACGCAAGTGAGTTGTGGGCGATATAAGTCATACTGCCTACCAGCATGTCATACTTTGGTTCGGCGGCATTGTTGGACGAGACGACCCGGACCAACATTACGTGTACGCTTATGCGAGACCGATTCTCCCGACGTGCTTTGCACATAGGTGGCTTGCGGGCGACTGTCTCTCCAACTTTAGTTGAACCAAGTGTGGCTACGCCCGGTCCTTGTGAAGGTTAAAACGGAGTCAAATTAACAAACTATCATTGTGGTTTTGATGCGTAGGTAAGATTGGTTCTTGCTTAAGCCCGTAGCAGCCACGTAAAACTTGCAACAACAAAGTAGAGAACGTCTAACTTGTTTTTGCAGGGCATGTTGTGATGTGATATGGTCAAGACATGATGCTGATTTTTATTGTATGAGATGATCATGTTTTGTAACCGAGTTATCGACAACTGGCAGGAGCCATATGGTTGTCGTTTTATTGTATGCAATGTAATCGCGATGTAATGCTTTACTTTATCACTAAACGGTAGCGATAGTCGTGGAAGCACAAGCTTGGCGAGACGACAACGATGCTACGATGGAGATCAAGGTGTCGCACCGGTGACGATGGTGATCACGACGGTGCTTCGGAGATGGAGATCACAAGCACAAGATGATGATGGCCATATCATATCACTTATATTGATTGCATGTGATGTTTATCCTTTTATGCATCTTATCTTGCTTTGATTGACGGTAGCATTATAAGATGATCTCTCACTAAATTATCAAGAAGTGTTCTCCCTGAGTATGCACCGTTGCGAAAGTTCTTCGTGCTGAGACACCACGTGATGATCGGGTGTGATAGGCTCTACGTTCAAATACAACGGGTGCAAAACAGTTGCACATGCGGAATACTCAGGTTATACTTGACGAGCCAAGCATATACAGATATGGCCTCGGAACACGGAGACCGAAAGGTCGAGCGTGAATCATATAGTAGATATGATCAACATAATGATGTTCACCAATGAAACTGCTCCATCTCACGTGATGATCGGACATGGTTTAGTTGATTTGGATCATGTAATCACTTAGAGGATTAGAGGGATGTCTATCTAAGTGGGAGTTCTTTAAGTAAATTAACTGAACTTAAATTTATCATGAAACTTAGTACCTGTTAAGTATCTTGCTTGTTTATGCTTGTTTGTAGATAGATGGCTCGTGTTGTTGTTCCGTTGAATTTTAATGCGTTCCTTGAGAAAGCAAAGTTGAAAGATGATGGTAGCAATTACACGGACTGGGTCCGTAACTTGAGGATTATCCTCATTGCTGCACAGAAGAATTACGTCCTGGAAGCACCGCTGGGTGCCAGGCCTGCTGCAGGAGCAACGCCAGATGTTATGAATGTCTGGCAGAGCAAAGATGATGACTACTCAATAGTTCAGTGTGCCATGCTTTACGGCTTAGAATCGGGACTTCAACGACGTTTTGAACGTCATGGAGCATATGAGATGTTCCAGGAGTTGAAGTTAATATTTCAAGCAAATGCCCAGATTGAGAGATATGAAGTCTCCAATAAGTTCTATAGCTGCAAGATGGAGGAGAACAGTTCTGCCAGTGAGCATATACTCAGAATGTCTGGGTATAATAATCACTTGATTCAATTGGGAGTTAATCTCCCAGATGATTGCGTCATTGACAGAATTCTCCAATCACTGCCACCAAGCTACAAGAGCTTCGTGATGAACTATAATATGCAAGGGATGAATAAGACTATTCCCGAGCTCTTCGCAATGCTGAAAGCTGCGGAGGTAGAAATCAAGAAGGAGCATCAAGTGTTGATGGTCAACAAGACCACTAGTTTCAAGAAAAAGGGCAAAGGGAAGAAGAAGGGGAACTTCAAAAAGAACAGCAAGCAAGTTGCTACTCAAGAGAAGAAAACCAAATCTGGACCTAAGCCTGAAACTGAGTGCTTCTATTGCAAGCAGACTGGTCACTGGAAGCGAAACTGCCCCAAGTATTTGGCGGATAAGAAGGGTGGCAAGGTGAACAAAGGTATATGTAATATACATGTTATTGATGTGTACCTTACCAATGCTCGCAGTAGCACCTGGGTATTTGATACTGGTTCTGTTGCTAATATTTGCAACTCGAAACAGGGACTACGGATTAAGCAGAGATTGGCTAAGGACGAGGTGACGATGCGCGTGGGAAACGGTTCCAAAGTCGATGTGATCGCGGTCGGCACGCTACCTCTACATCTACCTTCGGGATTAGTATTAGACCTAAATAATTGTTATTTGGTGCCAGCGTTGAGCATGAACATTATATCTGGATCTTGTTTAATGCGTGACGGTTATTCATTTAAATCAGAGAATAATGGTTGTTCTATTTATATGAGTAATATCTTTTATGGTCATGCACCCTTGAAGAGTGGTCTATTCTTATTGAATCTCGAGAGTAGTGATACACATATTCATAATGTTGAAACCAAAAGATGCAGAGTTGATAATGATAGTGCAACTTATTTGTGGCACTGCCGTTTAGGTCATATCGATGTAAAGCGCATGAAGAAACTCCATACTGATGGGCTTTTGGAACCACTTGATTATGAATCGCTTGGTACTTGCGAACCGTGCCTCATGAGCAAGATGACTAAAACACCGTTCTCCGGTACTATGGACAGAGCAACAGATTTGATGGAAATCATACATACAGATGTATGTGGTCCAATGAATATTGAAGCTCGTGGCGGATATCGTTATTTTCTCACCTTCACAGATGATTTAAGCAGATACGGGTATATCTACTTAATGAAACATAAGTCTGAAACGTTTGAAAAGTTCAAAGAATTTCAGAGTGAAGTTGAAAATCATCGTAACAAGAAAATAAAGTTTCTACGATCTGATCGTGGAGGAGAATATTTGAGTTACGAGTTTGATGTACATTTGAAAAATTGTGGAATAGTTTCGCAACTCACGCCACCCGGAACACCACAGCGTAATGGTGTGTCCGAACGTCGTAATCGTGCTTTACTAGATATGGTGCGATCTATGATGTCTCTTACTGATTTACCGCTATCGTTTTGGGGATACGCTCTAGAGACGGCCGCATTCACGTTAAATAGGGCACCATCAAAATCCATTGAGACGATGCCTTATGAACTGTGGTTTGGCAAGAAACCAAAGTTGTCGTTTCTGAAAGTTTGGGGCTGCGATGCTTATGTGAAAAAGCTTCAACCTGATAAGCTCGAACCCAAATCGGAGAAATGTGTCTTCATAGGATATCCAAAGGAGACTATTGGATACACCTTTTATCACAGATCCGAAGGCAAGACTTTTGTTGCTAAATTCGGAAACTTTCTGGAGAAGGAGTTTCTCCCGAAAGAAGTGAGTGGGAGGAAAGTAGAACTTGACGAGGTAACTGTACCTGCTCC
Organism: Triticum urartu; assembly: GCF_056163025.1. Classification (NCBI taxonomy): domain Eukaryota; kingdom Viridiplantae; phylum Streptophyta; class Magnoliopsida; order Poales; family Poaceae; genus Triticum; species Triticum urartu. The sequence goes on from NC_141875.1 coordinate 417,636,758, forward strand.
CTTATTGGAAAGTAGCACATCACAGAAAACTGTTTCTGCGACACCTACACCAGTTAGTGAGGAAGCTAATGATGATGATCATGAAACTTCAGAACAAGATACTACTGAACCTCGTAGATCAACCAGAGTAAGATCCGCGCCAGAGTGGTACGGTAATCCTGTTCTGGAAGTCATGCTACTAGATCATGATGAACCTACGAACTATGAAGAAGCGATGGTGAGCCCAGATTCCGCAAAGTGGCTTGAAGCCATGAAATCTGAGATGGGATCCATGTATGAGAACAAAGTATGGACTTTTGTTGATTTGCCCGATGATCGGCAAGAAATTGAGAATAAATGGATCTTCAAGAAGAAGACTGACGCTGACGGTAATATTACTGTCTACAAAGCTCGACTTGTCGCAAAAGGTTTTCGGCAAGTTCAAGGGATTGACTACGATGAGACCTTCTCACCCATAGCGATGCTTAAGTCTGTCCGAATCATGTTAGCAATTGCCGCATTTTATGATTATGAAATTTGGCAGATGGATGTCAAAACTGCATTCCTGAATGGATTTCTGGAAGAAGAGTTGTATATGATGCAACCAGAAGGTTTTGTCGATCCAAAGGGAGCTAACAAAGTGTGCAAGCTCCAGCGATCCATTTATGGACTGGTGCAAGCCTCTCGGAGTTGGAATAAACGTTTTGATAGTGTGATCAAAGCATTTGGATTTATACAGACTTTTGGAGAAGTCTGTATTTACAAGAAAGTGAGTGGGAGCTCTGTAGCATTTCTGATATTATATGTGGATGACATATTACTAATTGGAAATGATGTAGAATTTCTGGATAGCATAAAGGGATACTTGAATAAGAGTTTTTCAATGAAAGACCTCGGTGAAGCTGCTTACATATTAGGCATTAAAATCTATAGAGATAGATCAAGACGCTTAATTGGACTTTCACAAACCACATACCTTGACCAAGTTTTGAAAAGTTCAAAATGGATTAAGCAAAGAAAGGGTTCTTGCCTGTGTTACAAGGTGTGAAGTTGAGTAAGACTCAATGCCCGACCACTGCAGAAGATAGAGAGAATATGAAAGATGTTCCCTATGCTTCAGCCATAGGCTCTATCATGTATGCAATGCTGTGTACCAGACCTGATGTGTGCCTTGCTATAAGTCTAGCAGGGAGGTACCAAAGTAATACAGGAATGGATCACTGGACAGCGGTCAAGAACATCCTGAAATACCTGAAAAGGACTAAGGATATGTTTCTCATATATGGAGGTGACAAAGGGCTCATCGTAAAAGGTTACGTTGATGCAAGCTTTGACACTGATCCGGACGATTCTAAATCGCAAACCGGATACGTGTTTACATTAAATGGTGGAGCTGTCAGTTGGTGCAGTTCTAAACAAAGCGTTGTAGCGGGATCTACATGTGAAGCGGAGTACATAGCTGCTTCGGAAGCAGCAAATGAAGGAGTCTGGATGAAGGAGTTCATATCCGATCTAGGTGTCATACCTAGTGCATCGGGTCCAATGAAAATCTTTTGTGACAATACTGGTGCAATTGCCTTGGCAAAGGAATCCAGATTTCACAAGAGAACCAAGCACATCAAGAGACGCTTCAATTCTATCCGGGATCTAGTCCAGGTGGGAGACATAGAGATTTGCAAGATACATACGGATCTGAATGTTGCAGACCCGTTGACTAAGCCTCTTCCACGAGCAAAACATGATCAGCACCAAGGCTCCATGGGTGTTAGAATCATTAATGTGTAATCTAGATTATTGACTCTAGTGCAAGTGGGAGACTGAAGGAAATATGCCCTAGAGGCAATAATAAAGTTATTATTTATTTCCTTATATCATGATAAATGTTTATTATTCATGCTAGAATTGTATTAACCGGAAACATAATACATGTGTGAATACATAGACAAACAAAGTGTCACTAGTATGCCTCTACTTGACTAGCTCGTTAATCAAAGATGGTTATGTTTCCTAACCATGAACAATGAGTTGTTATTTGATTAACGGGATCACATCATTAAGTGAATGATCTGATTGACATGACCCATTCCATTAGCTTAGCACCCGATCGTTTAGTATGTTGCTATTGCTTTCTTCATGACTTATATATGTTCCTATAACTATGAGATTATGCAACTCCCGTTTACCGGAGGAACACTTTGGGTGCTACCAAACGTCACAACGTAACTGGGTGATTATAAAGGAGTACTATAGGTGTCTCCAAAGGTACATGTTGGGTTGGCGTATTTCGAGATTAGGTTTTGTCACTCCAATTGTCGGAGAGGTATCTCTGGGCCCTCTCGGTAATGCACATCACTTAAGCCTTGCAAGCATTGCAACTAATGAGTTAGTTGCGAGATGATGTATTACAGAACGAGTAAAGAGACTTGCCGGTAACGAGATTGAACTAGGTATTGGAATACCGACGATCGAATCTCGGGCAAGTAACATACCGATGACAAAGGGAACAACGTATGTTGTTATGCGGTCTGACCGATAAAGATCTTCGTAGAATATGCAGGAGCCAATATGGGCATCCAGGTCCCGCTATTGGTTATTGACCGGAGACATGTCTCGGTCATGTCTACATTGTTCTCGAACCGTAGGGTCCGCACGCTTAAAGTTACGATGACAGTTATTATGAGTTTATGCATTTTGATGTACCGAAGTTTGTTCGGAGTCCCGGATGTGATCACGGACATGACGAGGAGTCTCGAAATGGTCGAGACATAAAGATTGATATATTGGAAGCCTATGTTTGGATATCGGAAGTGTTTCGGGTGAAATCGGGATTTTACCGGAGTAGCGGGAGGATACCGGAACCCCCCGAGGAGCTAGATGGGCCTTATTGGGCCTTAGTGGAAAAGAGAAGAGGCAGCCCATAGTGGGCCGCGCGCCCCTCCCCTCCCTTGGTCCGAATAGGACAAGGAGAGGGGGCCGCCCCCTCTCTCTCTTTCCCCCCCTCCGCAAATCCTATTCCAACTAGGATTGGGGGGGGAATCCTACTCCCAGAGGGAGTAGGACTCTCCTGGCGCGCCCTCCTTGGCCGGCCAGCCTCCCCCCTCTAGTCCTTTATATACGGAGGCAGGGGCACCCCAGAGACACACAAGTTGATCCTCGTGATCGTTCCTTAGCCGTGTGCGGTGCCCCCTGCCACCATATTCCACCTCGGTCATATCGTTGTAGTGCTTAGGAGAAGCCCTGCATCGGTGGAACATCATCATCGTCACCACGCCGTTGTGCTGACGGAACTCATCCCTGAAGCTTTGCTGGATCGGAGCCCGGGGAGCGTCATCGAGCTGTACGTGTGCTAAGAACTCGGAGGTGCCGGAGTAATGGTGCTTGGATCGGTCGGATCGGGAAGAAGACGTACGACTACTTCCTCTACGTTGTGTCAACGCTTTTGTTGCGGTCTACAAGGGTACGTAGATCATACTCTCCCCTCTCGTTGCTATGCATCACCATGATCTTGCGTGTGCGTAGGAAATTTTTTGAAATTACTGCGTTCCCCAACATGAATCACTTGGTACTTGCGAACCGTGCCTTATGGGCAAGATGACCAAAACACCATTCTCCAGTACTATGGAGAGAGCAACAGATTTGTTGGAAATCATACATACAGATGTATGTGGTCCAATGAATGTTGAGGCTCATGGCGGATATTGTTATTTTCTCACCTTCACAGATGACTTAAGCAGATATGGGTATATCTACTTAATGAAACATAAGTCTGAAACATTTGAAAAGTTCAAAGAATTTCAGAGTGAAGTTGAAAATCATCGTAACAAGAAAATAGAGTTTCTACGATCTGATCGTGGAGGAGAATATTTGAGTTACGAGTTTGGTGTACATTTGAAACAATGCGGAATAGTTTCGCAACTCACGCCACCCGGAACACCACAGCGTAATGGTGTGTCCGAACGTCGTAATCGTACTTTACTAGATATGGTGCGATCTATGATGTCTCTTACTGATTTACCGCTATCGTTTTGGGGTTATGCTTTAGAGACGGCCGCATTCACGTTAAATAGGGCACCATCGAAATCCGTTGAGACAACGCCTTATGAACTATGGTTTGGCAAGAAACCAAAGTTGTCGTTTCTTAAAGTTTGGGGTTGCGATGCTTATGTGAAAAAGCTTCAACCTGATAAGCTCGAACCCAAATCGGAGAAATGTGTCTTCATAGGATATCCAAAGGAAACTATTGGATACACCTTCTATCACAGATCCGAAGGCAAGACTTTTGTTGCTAAATTCAGAAACTTTCTAGAGAAGGAGTTTCTCTCAAAAGAAGTGAGTGGGAGGAAAGTAGAACTTAATGAGGTAACTGTACCTGCTCCCTTATTGGAAAGTAGTAGATCACAGAAACCGGTTTCTGTGACACCTACACCAATTAGTGAGGAAGCTAATGACGATGATCATGAAACTTCAAAACAAGTTTCTACTGAACCTCGTAGATCAACCAGAGTAAGATCCGCACCAGAGTGGTACGGTAATCCTGTTCTGGAAGTCATGCTACTAGATCATGATGAACCTACGAACTATGAAGAAGCGACGGTGAGCCCAGATTCCGCAAAATGGCTTGAAGCCATGAAATCTGAGATGGGATCCATGTATGAGAACAAAGTGTGGACTTTGGTTGACTTGCCCAATGATCGATAAGCAATTGAGAATAAATGGATCTTCAAGAAGAAGACTGACGCTGACGGTAATGTTACTGTCTACAAAGCTCGACTTGTCGCAAAAGTTTTTCGACAAGTTCAAGGGATTGACTAAGATGAGACCTTCTCACCCGTAGCGATGCTTAAGTCTGTCCGAATCATGTTAGCAATTGCCGCATTTTATGATTATGAAATTTGGCAGATGGATGTCAAAACTGCATTCCTGAATGGATTTCTGGAAGAAGAGTTGTATATGATGCAGCCGGAAGGTTTTGTCGATCCAAAAGGAGCTAACAAAGTGTGCAAGCTCCAGCGATCCATTTATGGACTGGTGCAAGCCTCTTGAAGTTGGAATAAACGCTTTGATAGTGTAATCAAAGCATTTGGGTTTGTACAGACTTTTGGAGAAGCCTGTATTTACAAGAAAGTGAGTGGGAGCTCTGTAGCATTTCTGATATTATATGTGGATGACATATTACTAATCGGAAATGATATAGAATTTCTGGATAGCATAAAGGGATACTTGAATAAGAGTTTTTCAATGAAAGACCTCGGTGAAGCTGCTTACATATTGGGCATTAAGATCTATAGAGATAGATCAAGACGCTTAATTGGACTTTCACAAAGCACATACCTTGACAAAGTTTTGAAGAAGTTCAAAATGGATCAAGCAAAGAATGGATTCTTGCCTGTGTTACAAGGTGTGAAGTTGAGTAAGACTCAATGCCCGACCACTGCAGAAGATAGAGAGAAAATGAAAGATGTTCCCTATGCTTCAGCCATAGGCTCTATCATGTATGCAATGTTGTGTACCAGACCTGATGTGTGTCTTGCTATAAGTCTAGCAGGGAGGTACCAAAGTAATCCAGGAGTGGATCACTGGACAGCGGTCAAGAACATCCTGAAATACCTGAAAAGGACTAAGGATATATTTCTCGTATATGGAGGTGACAAAGAGCTCATCGTAAATGGTTACGTTGATGCAAGCTTTGACACTGATCCAGACGATTCTAAATCGCAAACCGGATACGTGTTTACATTAAATGGTGGAGCTGTCAGTTGGTGCAGTTCTAAACAAAGCGTTGTGGCAGGATCTACATGTGAAGCGGAGTACATAGCTGCTTCGGAAGCAGCAAACGAAGGAGTCTGGATGAAGGAGTTCATATCCGATCTAGGTGTCATACCTAGTGCATCGGGTCCAATGAAAATCTTTTGTGACAATATTGGTGCAATTGCCTTGGCAAAAGAATCCAGATTTCACAAGAGAACCAAGCACATCAAGAGACGCTTCAATTCCATCCGGGATCTAGTCCAGGTGGGAGACATAGAGATTTGCAAGATACATACGGATCTGAATGTAGCAGACCCGTTGACTAAGCCTCTTCCACGAGCAAAACATGATCAGCACCAAAGCTCCATGGGTGTTAGAATCATTACTGTGTAATCTAGATTATTGACTCTAGTGCAAGTGGGAGACTGAAGGAAATATGCCCTAGAGGCAATAATAAAGTTATTATTTTATTTCCTTATATCATGATAAATGTTTATTATTCATGCTAGAATTGTATTAACCGGAAACATAATACTTGTGTGAATACATAGAGAAACTAAACATCACTAGTATGCCTCTACTTGACTAGCTCGTTAATCGAAGATGGTTATGTTTCCTAACCATAGACATGTGTTGTCATTTGATTAACGAGATCACATCATTAGGAGAATGATGTGATTGACATGACCCATTCCATTAGCTTAGCACCCGGTCGTTTAGTATGTTGCTATTGCTTTCTTCATGACTTATACATGTTCCTATGACTATGAGATTATGCAACTCCCGTTTGCCGGAGGAACACTTTGTGTGCTACCAAACGTCACAACGTAACTGGGTGATTATAAAGGAGCTCTACAGGTGTCTCCAAAGGTACATGTTGGGTTGGCGTATTTCGAGATTAGGATTTGTCACTCCGATTGTCGGAGAGGTATCTCTGGGCCCTCTCGGTAATGCACATCACATAAGCCTTGCAAGCATTGCAACTAATGAGTTAGTTGCGAGATGATGTATTACAAAACGAGTAAAGAGACTTGCCGGTAACGAGATTGAACTAGGTATTGAGATACCGACGATCGAATCTCGGGCAAGTAACATATCGATGACAAAGGAAACAATGTATGTTGTTATGTGGTCTGTCCGATAAAGATCTTCGTAGAATATGTAGGAGACAATATGAGCATCCAGGTTCCGCTATTGTTTATTGACTGGAGACGTGTCTCGGTCATGTCTACATTGTTCTCGAACCCGTAGGGTCCGCACGCTTAACGTTATGATGACAGTTTCATTATGAGTTTATATATTTTGATGTATCGAAGATTGTTCGGAGTCCCGGATGTGATCACGGACATGACGAGGAGTCTTGAAATGGTCGAGACATAAAGATTGATATATTGGACGGCTATATTCGGACACCGGAAGTGTTCCGGAAAAGTTTCGGATAAAACCGGAGTACCGGGGGGTTATCGGAACCCCCCCGGGGGTTAATGGGCCTCATGGGCCCAAAGTGGAGAAGAGGAGGGGCGGCCAGGGCAGGCCGCGCGCCCCCTCCCCCTCTAGTCCGAATTGGACAAGGAGGGGGGCGGCGCCCCCCTTTCCTTCCTCTCCTCTCTCCCTTCCTTCCCCCTCTCCTAGTTGGACAAGGAAAAAGGAGGGAGTCCTACTCCCGGTAGGAGTAGGACTCCTCCCTGGCGCGCCTCCTCCTGGCCGGCCGCCCCTCCCCCTTGCTCCTTTATATACGGGGGCAAGGGGGCACCTCTGGACACACAAGTTGATCTTGAAGATCGTTCTCTTAGCCGTGTGCGGTGCCCCCCTCCATCATAATCCTCGATAATATTGTAGCGGTGCTTAGGCGAAGCCCTGCGACAGTAGAACATCAAGATCGTCACCACACCGTCGTGCTGACGGAACTCTTCCCCGATACTTTGCTGGATCGGAGTCCGGGGATCGTCATCGAGCCGAACATGTGCTAGAACTCGGAGGTGCCGTAGTTTCGGTGCTTGATCGATCGGGCCGTGAAGACGTACGACTACATCAACCGCGTTGTCATAACGCTTCCGCTGTCGGTCTACGAGGGTACGTAGACAACACTCTCCCCTCTCGTTGCTATGCATCACCATGATCTTGCGTGTGCGTAGGAATTTTTTTGAAATTACTACGTTCCCCAACAGAAACCACTTCAAAGTTATTCTTTGCAATCAATCCGTTGGGCTATTCCTATAAGTGTCACAAACAGCCCTAGAGTTCGTACTAGAATAACACCTTAAGACACAAATCAACCAAAACCCTAATGTCACCTAGACACTCCAATGTCACCTCAAGTATCCGTGGGTATGATTATACGATATTCGTCACACAATCTCAGATTCATCTATTCAACCAACACAAAGGACCTCAAATAGTGCCCCAAAGTTTCTACCGGAGAATCACGACAAAAACGTGTGCCAACCCCTATGCATAGGTTCATGAGCGGAACCCGCAAGTTGATCACCAAAACATACATCAAGTGAATCACGTGGCATCCCATTGTCACCACAGATACGCACGGCAAGACATACATCAAGGGTTCTCAAATCTTTAAAGACTCAATCCGATAAGATAACTCCAAAGGTGAAACTCAATTCATTACAAGAGAGAAGGGGGGGAGGAGAAACATAGGATCTAACTATAATAGCAAAGCTCGCGATACATCAAGATCGTGCCAAATCAAGAACACGAGAGAGAGAGAGAGAGACCAAACACATAGCTACTGGTACATACCCTCAGCCCCGAGGGAGAACTACTCCCTCCTCGTCATGGAGAGCACCGGGATGATGAAGATGGCCACCGGAGAAGGATTGCCCCCTCCGGCAGGGTGCCGGAACGGGTCTAGATTGGCTTTTGGTGGCTACAGAGGCTTCTGGCGGCGGAACCCCCGATCTATTCTTCGTTTTGGAAGTTTTAGGGTGCGACGATATATATGGGTGCAGGAAGTACGTCGGAGGAGCCACGGGGGCCCCACGAGGCAGGGGCGCGCCCTAGGGGGGTGGGCGCCCCCCCCCCCCCCCCCACCCTCGTGGGCAGCCCGTGTCTCCCCTGACGTGCACTCCAAGCTCCCCTGGGTTGCTTTCCTTCCAAAATTAACTTCTCAAGTTGATTTCGTTCCGTTTCGACTTCGTTTGATATTCCTTTTCTTCGAAACACTAAAATAGGCAAAAAACAGCAAATCTGGGTTGGGCTTCCGGTTAATAGGTTAGTCCCAAAAGTAATATAAAAGTGGAAAATAAAGCCCAATATTGCCCAAAACAGTAGATAATATAGCATGGAGCAATCAAAAATTATAGATACGTTGGAGACGTATCAATCACCACATCATTTAAATAGTTGTCCGGCAACTTCAAGACTCTCGCCCACATTGCTATCGTATCCAAGGCAACCCATTCAGGGTTTGTGAATCCATTGTATTCCACCAAGATAAGGGCTTGATTTCTAAATAGCCACAGTCCATTGAACATCGATGTGTTCCAGTCGCCAAGACACCCAAACTGCACCGTAAAAAGTTTTCTTTGATCAATCTCCGACGAACCTCCTTCGTCGGATTCCAAGTCCATCTCATATCCTCATATAGCTTCGACGGACTAGAGCCTTTCTCTGTATGGACCCTAGCTATTGCTAGCCACTTTGATTGAACATCCGACAGATCTGACTCCTCTTTCCATACAAAATCGGCCCCATCACCTTCATGGAGATCGAGGTAATTGAGTAGCGCCTCCACATCCTTACTATCCTTCCTCTTCCTCCTTGAACTGCTATCTTCTGTCGCCATCGTACCTTCTGCAGACTTGCGAACCCTAAAACTTTCGTGTAACCCCTAACGAACCAAAGTCGGGAAGAAACGATAGGTTGCCTTTGGATCAACACGAGTTGGCGTAGGGATTCCGGGGTGTGAGGGGTAGATTGGTTGGAAGGAAAGAAACTCTCAACCTTCATGTCGCTAGAGGGCTCCTAAACCCTAGCTCCTGGCTTAGGGGAAACCCTTTTTTGTATGGATCGTTTTTAGTTCTCTTGCCTAAAAACAAATAGTTTTATGCTATATACTCATTTGCGCCGCTACAAATTTGAAGTGCCCCAGCCGTGATTCACACTCGTTCCTACAGGATTCGGCAGTCACGAGTCGATCAGGCCTAAAAACTATGGATTTTGAACTAGCGAATGTGCCCTGGGAGGACATGTCAAACAAACATATTTTATGACATTTTGCGTTGTCATGAGGACGGCATTTTTTTAGGAAGCATGACAAATTCGTCTAGCTCAGTTTCTCTTAGAATTTACCATGCTTATACTAAATAAAATTGCCATCCTCACAACAACCTAAACAGCCATAAAACGTGTGTCTTGTCATGCCCTTCCAGAAAAACGTGAGCACGATAACATTTCCCAAAACATACAGGCACGCAGGCATTCCGTATGCAGGTGGTACAAAAGTCGTACGCAGCAAAAAACAGACACGAAGGAATTAGGAATAATGCCGCGATGGATACCGTTTGGGAAAACAAGGTGCACCTTTCTTGGTCTCTCGGCCGCGGCCCGCGACGGGACGGAGATTCCCATGCTCCATCGTCGACGGCCGCGATTTTTCCTCGGCCGCTTCTTGTGACTGACGGGGACTCTTCACTGCAGCCCGTTCCTGTGTTTACTCCTCTCTTGTTCTATTGTACCCCTATTTTCCGGAACTACCCTCTCGGCCGCGCACATGCTGCGCACGGTGTATCCGTGCATGCAATTTGCTCCCGCAACCGGACCACCTGTCGCCTCTTGATGGTGTCCCGCCCGCATTGATCACAGAATGACACGAGGGTAGGACGGTCATTTCACCTGCTCATATCAGTCTTCCCGCTGTCGTGGCGTCCAAAGAGGCTTGTTTTTCTCTCGGTTTCGCCCACCTCGCTCGCGTGGCCGACCTGTCTCTCTCTCTCTCTCCTTGTTCCTCTACCCGTCTCCGGTATTAAAGCCCCATCGCCGTTCGCCCAACTCCTCCGTGCTCCCCTCCCTTGGGCGCACGGATCGATCGCCGAGGCCGAATCAAATACACCGCCACCAAGAGGCCAGCCCAACCAACGCCAACCACCATCATCCCCGCCCCCGCCTGCGCGCTGGATCCCTTTGCCTAGCAGCGCGGCTCCGGGAGGACCGGTCCATTCCATCCAAGTGCGCATGGTGGCGAGCATTGCCGGGGCGGCGGCGGCGGCGGCGTCGTCCGCGCACGCGCCGGCCGGGCGGCGGGCCAAGAGGGAGCCGGTCCACATGCACGCCGGCATCCGGCGGTCGAGCTCCGAGCCGCACCTCCGCTGCTCCCGCCGCGGCGGGGCCGCGGGCGCGTCGCTCACCACCAGCCGCTCCATCGGCGTCTTCCCCTTCCAGTTCGGCGCCGCGCCGCTGCGCCCGCCGCCGCTCCCCGACGGCGGCGGCGGCGGGGACTACCGGCTCCTCACCGTGTGCGCCGGCGAGACCGACCCGGACCCGGACCCGGAAATGCCGCAGGTCAGGACGCCCGAGGACCACTGGCTGGACCGGCTCCTGGAGCTGCGCTCCCGCTTCCACGACCCCACCAAGCGCTTCTTCACCGACAACGACAACCTCTTCGAGGAGGAGGACGACGACGACTACCACGAGGACGGCGGCTGCGGCGTGAACTGCGATGAGGAGCACACCGCGCCGGAGGCCGATGACAAGTGGGACCGCGAGTCCTTCGTCAAGCTGCTGGCGCGGGCCCCTCCGGGCGATGCCCGGCTGTTCGCGCAGCTGGCCTTCCTCTGCAACATGGCCTACGTCATCCCGGAGATCAAGGTGAGCGCTACGGGAACGATAGAATCGTGGCCGCCCGCCTGGACTTGGACGGCCCGGATCCACCGATCTGGCCGCCGAGTTAGCTCAACTAATAAAAACGCTGGCTTTAATTGCTACGAGAGAGTCGCCGCGCGTACAGGCTGGGAGGTGCCCACTGGCCTGGAGTATTAATTTCTTATTAAGGGATTAATGTTTGCCAGATTTAGGTAGGAAAAGCAAGCGCAGGCAGCACCCGTGTCTTTAATTTCCATCGCCGATTATCTTGGTGGCCGATCTGTCCAGGCACGTAGTAGTAGTCACCAACTTGCGCTTCATCCTTTTTCATTGACAATTTCCTCGTCTAATTAGTGGCCTTTTTCGTTAACCCAAAATACAGAAATCTGTCGTAATCAACACGTAGGAGTAGTTTTCTGGAATCAAGGGTGGCATTTTCGAGGTGGTTGCCTGAAAAGTTTCGTGCCGGTAGCAATTTCTGGGTGTGACTTGTGTATACTGTCATAATCTTCCAGTTGCGGTCAACGATGAAACCATGCAACAATCTACACATTTTTTTTCGTCCTAATTTTGATTTTCGTTGTTGCTGGAATTACAGAGGGCTGAGCTGAGGAAACACTACGGACTCGAGCTGGTGACGTCGTCGGTACAGAAGAAGGCCGAGGCCAGCGCCGTGAGCGCTCAGGTGGACGGCGACTCCACCCGGCCGCCGGGCGACGCGCAGCAGTACGAAGTGGCTGCGGAGCCACAGCCGCGGCGGCCGGTCCGCCGCTCCAACCACCTGGCCTACGAGGTGGCCGCGTCGGCCGCGTCCTACGTCCAAGCGCGGGCCCGCGGCCTGCTCTCGCTCCGCGGGCATCAGCAGCCACCGGCCGGGGAAGAAGACCGGCTGTACAACTCCGGCATGGCGGCCTACGTTGCCGCTTCCACGGTGACGGCGGTGGTGGCCGCCGAGGACGAGGCGCGGCAAGAGGCCGCGCGTGACCTGCGGTCGCCGCTGTCCTCGCCGTGCCAGTGGTTCGTCTGCGACGAGGCCGACATGCGCACCCGCTGCTTCGTCATCCAGGGCTCCGACTCGGTCGCGTCCTGGCAAGCCAACCTCCTCTTCGAGCCCACCGCATTCGAGGACACCGGCGTTCTCGTGCACCGCGGCATCTATGAGGCGGCCAAGGGCATCTACGAGCAGCTCATGCCGGAGATCGTGGAGCACCTGAGGGCGCACAAGGATGGCGCTCGTCTGCGGTTCACGGGGCACTCGCTCGGCGGCAGTCTGGCGCTGCTTGTGAGTCTGATGCTGGTGGCGCGCGGGGTGGTCGGTCCGGAGTCGCTGCTCCCCGTGGTCACCTTCGGAGCGCCGTCGGTGTTCTGCGGCGGGCAGCGCGTGCTGGAGGCGCTCGGCGTCGGCGAGGACCATGTCCGCGCCGTGGCGATGCACCGGGACATCGTGCCTAGGGCATTCTCGTGCCGGTACCCCGGCCATGCCGTCGCCGTGCTCAAGCGGCTCAACGGCGCGCTGCGCACGCACCCCTGCCTCAACAGCCAGAAGGTGCTGTACACGCCGATGGGCACGACGTACATCCTGCAGCCGGACGGCAAGGCGTCGCCGCACCACCCGTTCCTGCCGGAGGGCGCGGCGCTGTTCCGGGTGGCCAACCCGGAGGAGCGCGCGGAGCCGTCGGGGTCGGGGAGGGCCGTGGTGGCCAGCGCCCTGCGCGCGTTCCTCAACTCGCCGCACCCGCTGGAGACGCTGAGCGACCTCTCGGCCTACGGGTCCGAGGGCGCCATCCTCCGAGACCACGAGTCCGGCAACTACTTCCGGGCGCTCTACGCCCTCACCAAGGTGGCGCCCCGCCGGCGGAAGCAGCCGGAGATCGTGTGGAGGCTTCCCGGCGTGGAGCGGCTGCAGCAGTACTGGTGGCCGGGGGTGGCGGGCACCGTGGTCCCGAGGCCGGTGGCCGTCCGCAGCAAGGAGCTGGTATCCGAAGCCTGAATCACTGCAATTCAAGCAGGTTTACATTCTTTTCTTTGGGTTCTTTGATGTGTGGGGCGAATGCATCAATGGTACATACGAGAGTACAGAAATATCAGTCGACTTTCTTGGTGTAGGTTTAGTGTAGTAGAGTAAGTACTCTCTCCGCACCAAAATATAAGACGTTTTTGCAGTTCAAATTTGAACTGAACTGCAAAAACGTCTTATATTTTGGTATAGAGGTAGTACATTGCAAGCGTATGCGTATAGTAGGAGCATTGATGTGGTTTGTTGTCCTGGCTGGTGGCCTGCAAAGTTGTGCAGGCCGCTGAATAATGCAATGGTGATTTGTCAAGGGATCATGTGATTGTGATCCAGTGAACTCCACCTGTAAATTCGTTGTTATATAAAGGAAATGAAATGTTGTTATAAAGGAACAACCCAACGAAAATGACGTGTCTCTTGCTCTGCTACTCATTGCATCCAATGCACCTCTGTATTGTATAGGTCACTTCCCAATTCCTTCGCCATTTGGCTATACGCTCCAAATGGGTTCCTTATAACGGCTCGATATACTTCACTTATCTATGTCCAGTCAATAGTATTTTGGAGGATTAAAATCCTTGGGAATTCTTCCTATGTTAGCTGTTTCATTCAATGTGAATCCTATAAGAATTTTTCAAGGACTTTTTTGTACTATTTCCAGCAGGATTTCTAGCATCCTTTCAAATCTGTTCCAAAGAATCATTTGTTTTTCCTATGATGCGATCAAACAACCTAAAATCATGTAGGATTGAGATGAGTATGACATTCCAATCCTTTGTTTTTCATATTCTCGCATTTTTAGAATCCTACGAATCAAAGAGGCCCTAACATGTTTTGAGTATCTTAATATATATTAGATACAGATTAAAATGAGTGAACAAACATACTAAAACGTTTAGTGTATATGCATATCTGATTTAGAAAAAAGTATAACATCTTATATTTGTGAATGGAGGGAGTACTAGCTTAATGCACACGTGATGCCAAAGAACAACAAACTGGGGTATACTAGTAACATTGGAGAAAACAGAGTAAATAGCATAAAACTACTACTTTACGGGCTAGGGTTTTAAAAAACTACCAATTTTTAATTTTTCTCAGATAACTACCAAGTCAGGGGTCAGCTGTTTCAAAAGACACAAATCGCCGAGTGCTTATCAATTGATCATGATTATGACAGCTGGGGCCCGCACGTAAGATAACCGTTTGTTTGACTGTTTAGTTTGACCGTTAACTTACATGTGGGGCCCATATTCTGTAAAAAATGGAAAAGCAATAAGGTCCCTAAGTTTTCTTAAAAAAAGCAATCGGGTCCCTGATTTTTTTCACAAAAAGCAATCGGGTCCCGGTAAGGAGAAGACGCGCCCGAGGGCGCTGGCAGCTCGCCGGCGGCCAGGTCACGGGCCAGGTGGAAGGAGGCGCCACCGCTTTGCTCGGCGCGAAGGAGGTGCTTCTCCGGCGGGCGACGGGCTGAGTCCACTCCTTGCCGGCCGCTGCTCTTGGCCATGGCGCTCTACCTTGCCCCTTCCGTCGTTTATGTGTCCGCCGCCACGCACAAGAAGAATCCAGCGGCCGTCGTCGCCGAGATGGCCAAGAACCACACCTGCGGCCGCCGTTGACGCCTTTGCCGGCCTCCTCGAGCTCGCCGTTGACGACGATGCGGATGTCATGCGCTGCTGCTGGAGCGCGCGCCTCCCACTGCCGCGGACGAGGCCGGACTCTGGCACGGCCGCCGGAAGGCCCTCGAGCTTCGCACGGCCTCTGTCATGCCTCCTCGTCGCCACCTCCAACACCTGGAGCTTCGGCGAGCTTGTACCACGGCCATGGGGAGGTTGGGGAAGGGAAGGGAGGGGAGGGTCTTCGCCGGCTACGGAAGGGATGGGAGGTCGCCTGCTAGGGAGGAGAGAGGGTCGCCGGCTCGGGAGAGATATCACCGGAGGAGAGGAGAGGAGAGAAGAGCTAGAGGGCTCAGGAAGAGAGGAAGAAGAAAGGGAAGAGGAAGAGGAAGCTTACATGTGAGCCCTACATGTTAGTTAACGGTCAAACACACGATCAAACAGACAGATTGTTTAGGTACGGACCCGACCTGTCATAAACAGGTTTAATTTTTAAACAACGGTCATTTGGGTTTTTTTGAAACAGCCGACCCTTGACTTGGTAGTTATCTGAGAAAAATTAAAAAACTGGTAGTTTTTTGGAACCCTATCCCCTAAAGTAGTAGTTTTATGCTATTTACTCGAGAAAACAAGAGTGCAACTTGCGCGAGATGATCGGTTTAGTGCAAAAAATTATGGAATACACGTGTTCGATGCTAAAACCTGCCTGAACCTACCAATACAGTATTATTTCGCGTCTAACACCGTATAGGGTGCTCACGTAGTCATGCCAACGTAGTTATAACCCACTATCAATGCCCCCCCCCCCCACAGACACACACCACCACCACCATTGCGCTAAATACTTGTAAAAGGCTTCACATTTGCATGTATGTCCCACAATTGCGATGTGTATTCACTCGCAGTGCCTATTGCTTCGTCTTTGTTTCTTCTCTCTCCGGTGACCGGCATCGGAGGTGATGATGGACGACCCTCATCATTGCCTGCTAGGCGAATCAGCACTGTTGTACGGTGAGTCATCCCCCCCCACCCCCCCTTCTGATTATGTCGCCCCTCTCCCACCCATGTTTTGGTTAGGGTTAATCGAAGACATGGTCGTGCATTCAAGTCTTTGTTTTGCATCTCTAATCCACGTAATGACAAAGATATTTGTATGGCTTGACAACATTTACCCCCTGCACTATGAATTGCGTTAGGGTTATTTAGGGGTTTTGTAGGAGGCAACTTTGCCGAGAAATATCGTTGATCAATGACACGAGGCAGCTAATTTAGCAACATTAGTGCTCAAATTTGTTCAGTAATCCTTTGGGACACGTTTTTTTTAGAATTGTAATGTGTTGCAACTGAAAATTTTGTAATGTTGGTTGGCTGAATTTCAGTACAATAGTGCAATTTGTTTACTGAATTTTTTGTGACACATGTAGTACTGCAGTTAACTGAAAATTGTGTGCACTGAATTTTATGCAGTTAGTTAACTGCATTTTTGTGACACTGTGAGTAATGCACTTAAGTGAATTGTTGAATTTGTTGAACTGTCGTATAGTGTGCTGGTTAACTGAACTTCTGAAATACTATGCCATTTACACTTGTACAATTATCTGAATTATTATGACAGTGCATTTCTGAGTTATCTAAATTTATGAACTGAAGTTGTGCTATGTTTTCAATGCAGGATCATTTGATGGTTTGTTTACTGTTTAGATTTATCATAAGTGTTCCTATTGTGAAAGTGGCAGCAACATGACATATATGGATTATGAAGTACTACTTGAGCGCGGGTTTAAAGGTCCGTTGGACACCGCCCGCGCGTACCACGTTTACAAGGAAGCTGCCTCGGTCGCCTCCCCCCCCCCCCCCTCCCTCACACGCGAAACCGCCCCATGCATGCACTACCTATGTTGTTTATACAGGACATCTGCGCGAAGCTCGTTCGTCGTTGCTCTGCTAGAAAATCTCATGTTGTTAGAGAAGATTCTGCCTTGGTACCGGTGTTACCCGAAATGAGACAGTAGACTGGTTTGATAATTTTTAGAGAGACACTTGGTGAATCCTACGGATCAATGATTTTCTCAACAAATTGGAATATGACAGAGCAGTGTCCAACCATGATGTGTATTTGTGCCAGCCTGGCAAGTCTGCTGATGGCCTGAAATTACTGACATGTGATGCATATTGTTGCAACAATAGACCACAAGAACATGCTACTCCTTGTAGACCGTGGTGATACCCTGCAAACATTAACCAAAGACGATGCCCTGTTGGATGGCGTGTATGATTTGCCTAAGGTAATTACAGGAAGGGAAAAGAAAACGTGTGTGCTGATTATAAATACCTCAAAGTCCATTAGGGATGAGATCAAGGACAACAAGGAGGTTTGTGTCATTTAGTGAAGGATTTGATACTGATGTTGCCACTGAAAAAACAGAGGAACAAGTGGATGACAATAGTGAGGAAGAGGCAAAGGGTGAAATTGTAAAAGTTGAAACATATGAGTATTTTAATGAAAGGGGCTTTGAAGTGTCAGATGATGGTGATTTGGTTTAGGCCAATGTAGACTGACATGTTGATGATCATAAGATAAGGAGATCTTACATAACTTTGAAGAACTTGAATAACATGTTGATTGTCACTTGCACATTGATACGTCAATTTTGCATCACTATTTCTTACTATAAATTGATCATCATTATTATTTTGCATGTTATGACACCATTCTTATGCTTATTCCTCTTACTTTGCATGTTGCAAACTTGCAATGGAGGTGGGGGGATTGTCGAAAAACTACAAAAGATTGCCAAAAAGAAAAGCAACAAAGAAAATAATTTAATGAACTATATCATGCACAAAGCCATTCTCAGTCAATCCACTTCACATATCTACAAGCCCTGACATCTTTTGTACATTTAATCATGACATTACTCGATTATGAAGTACATGTGCTCAATGACAAAGCAAGCATGGTCAATGACAATGCTAATATACCTCATTTGGCAGCCCAAAAACCTTCTGCCTTTGTTACTCCCGTCTTTGGCCACATTGCGATCAGGGCCAAGGAGGTGTATGCACTTCGCTGTCTTGCGCTCCACTCCATTGAACTGGGCATCGAACTTGTACTGCAGTAGCCCAAACTCGAATTCCGGCAGCTCCTCTCAAAAATCAAATATTTCCTCTTGAGTTCTAAGTAGCCATGCATATATGAGCGAGAGAGGTAGAGGATTAAGCATATTATTCTTCGATCCCTAGTAGTAGACGGTTGTTGTCTTCCATTCCTTTTCGCCGTCCTTCTAGCCGCCGATGTCGCCCCTCTCACCATAGAGCAATCAGACGTCAAGCAGAGAGATGCCACCCCTGTCGGTCACAGGCCGACGTGATCCACTCGTCCAGGCTCCCTTCCATCACCGATGTCGCCTGCTTAAGGTTAGGGATTTAGGAAGTGGGCTGGGAAATCGAGGGTATTTAGGAATCAAGGTTATAACAATTGCAGTCTTTTTAGCAGTGACATCCCTTTGCCACCCATTGACAGTGGGCCACGGTCACGCCGGCGCAACACACAAACACCCTACATAACGGCGGACGCGAAAGAGCAATGCTACACGTCCGACATTTTTCATCTGTGCTTAGCAATGCTCAACTACCCTTGGATCAAACCCCTACATGAACAACAAACATAGGATGAGGATCAATGCTCAACTACCCTTGGATCAAACCCCTACATGAACAACAAACATAGGATGAGGAGAAATGCTCAACTACTCTTGGATCAAACTCCTACATGAACAACAAACATAGGATAAGGGTGTCGTAGATTTGCTGACCCTAAAAAGTCGTCCGCAAATCAATTCCAAAGATAGCACCGTATTTGCCCTTCCACACAAGTTCAAGCACTCAAAACATGTATTTTGCAACTTTTAGCACTAAACTGATCATCCAACACAAGTTGTACCACCGTCAGGTATTTACCTCTAAATTAAACTAGGACATTAATGCAGAGTTGAAATATGCACTTCTCACTTTATAAACATCCTTCTGTTTTGTAACATGGCCATATGTATCCTCTGGATTTTTTGGAGAAAACTTCACTACAATCTTTTCGCCACTCTTCAATGCTTCCTGGCTGAATATAAACGACTAGTCGACTCACAGCAGACAGGGTAGAAACCGTTTCCATAGGCACTCAGCCTCACGTTACTGAAGCCTGCACCCCCTTTTCTATTGCCGAATCACAGAGCTTTTTTGCTTACATCCTTTTACAACATCAATACATATGAAACCGCCTTGGGGTAAAAACTAAAAAGACAGTACTTGCAGTTTTGAACAGCAAGTTTCTGAAAAGAAAACCAAAACGGAACATGCCAGACATAATAATTGACCACATCCGTGTAACATGTTACGACGCAATAGAGTGAGACAGTTGTATGTGCGATTTCCTTTAAACAATGGCGAGGCATAGAATTGAAAAGAAGAAATAATCTAGAATCCAAAATATGCAATGTCACATCTGTATCGCTTCCCTATCTAAACCAAGTATGATGCACTTCTCAGCTCAGGGGCTCCATGTTGGGTAAAAGGCAGGCTCTGGTGAGTCTCGCCACGTTACAGATATGGCAATAGCTCACAATCATGCAACACCCTCCGATAATCTCATCTTTCAATTTCCTGCATGCCAGCCTAATGGTGCTGAGAAGGAAATGCACCCAAGTTTACCCCCCTTCGCAAAATGGTGAGTAATGACTTTCCAATTACTGTACACGGATTTACAGTGGAAACTACCACCTTGATGCAACAAAAGGTAATATGTCTAAGTTAGCGCAAAGGCTTCTTCTTGGAAGGGAAGCTGTGGTTCTTCTTGGTAGGGATGAACTACTTTGTTGATCTCATCTGCCGTCAGAGTTTCACGCTCCAGCAGAGCATTCGCTAAAGCATGTAATTGCTTCTCATGCTGAAAATAAACTTGGATCAGTCAACACTGAGTTAACCAAAAAAATAAATATGTTGGCAAAAGGCGTCATGGTTGAGAAGCAAACCTTCTTCAGTAAATGTGTCACCCGTTCATAAGCTTCTCTTAGGAGTCTGCCCACCTGCAAGGCCATATGATGATGAGACAAATGCGAGAGAAACAGTAACTACCCTCTGGTAAGTGGAGTTTAAGAGAGGTTCCTGATGCGGCCAATAGCTCGGTATACCGATAGATTATGCAAAAGCACATCATACAGGTCGCTAGCTTATACTGGTCAGTGGTCATATGCTAGAAAAAATGAATTTGTAATCATAAGACCAGTGGAAATGTACCTCTGCATCTATTCTTGATTGCATGTCAACACTTGGTCGTTCTTTTACATGCACAGGACCAATAGCATTACTCATCCCACAGTTTGATACCTACACAGCCAGTCAAGTGACATTAGATACATCTAACAAGAAAATAAACAATCTAAGTGGATGAAATAATCACCATATACTGAGCGAGCTCTGTTGCAGTATGAAGATCATTTCTGGCACCAGTAGTAACATTTTCTTCCCCAAATATAAGCTCTTCAGCAACCCTTCCGCCCATGCAAACATCAAGACGTGCCAGGAGTTGTTTCTTGCTGATAGAAGTCTCATCCTGTGAGGGAAGTTGTGTAACCATTCCAAGGGCAGATCCACGAGGCAGGATAGTTGCCTTGTGAATGGGATGAGCACCCTTGGTATTGAGTGCAACAATAGCATGCCCACTTTCATGGTAGGCAGTAAGCTAAAGAACCAAAAAATAACAAAACTAGTTAGTGCAGAAATTCACATCTTCTTCAGTTTAAAATTTTCAAAGACATGGATGCTACAATTACTAGTTCAAGCGTGCTTAAGAAAAAGGAAAAACAACTTGAACAAGCATGCCTTTCTTGATTCATCAGAGATGAACATTGATTTCCTCTCAGTTCCCATGATGATACGATCTTTGGCAAACTCCAATTGTGAAGCAGTCAACTTGTCAGCACCTTCAACGGCAGCCTTAATTGCTGCAATGTTTACCAGGTTCGCAAGGTCTAACATTAAAAGGAAAAAAGATGAGTCGGTATGAGTCTCACCACCACAGCACAAATATTGCTGCCAAATTTTATAGCACCTTAGGTAAGACATTTATTATTTTATTCTAATGGAAAATACGTGGAATGCCATGGATTTATAAGTGTTACAAGTTAGGACTTAATAAAATGGTGACGCAGCAAAAAGAATAGGAATCCAGCTGCTGATGAAAAAACACTATCCTATCGCTAGAAACACCCCATAGTCCACACGCTTAGATGATGTAATGCTACAATTATCATTTCGCTGAGATAGTACAAAGGAAAGTTGTACGCACCAGCCCCATTAAAGCCAGGGGTACTGCGGGCGATTGCATTGACATTCACATCACTGCCCACAGGCTTGTCTTGCAAATAGAGCTCCAGAATATCTTGGCGTCCTCGCACATCAGGACTAGGGACAACAATCTAGTAACCAATACCAGCAGAACTAAATGAAATTACATATTTATACAAAAATAATTACAATAAATCAATATGTAATTGCTGTTCTATATAAAAAAAGAATTGATGATAATGGTTGTGAAGATAAAAAAAACTACTCAAGAAAACTTACATGTCTATCAAATCTACCAGGTCTCGTAAGTGCTGGATCAAGAATGTCTGGTAAATTTGTCGCAGCCATTACTATTATTCCCTGTACATATCGATTGTAAACTAGGGTTAGACAAAGTTCTACAGCACTTTGTTCACTTATGTGATAATGTTACCTCATTTTGTTCAAAACCATCCATCTCAACAAGAAGTTGATGCAATGTTTTCTTTGTGTGGCCTTCCCACTGTTTTCTAGTTGATCCCACTGCATCTATTTCATCAATGAAAACAATACATGGTGCCTGTAAAAAGGAACAATAAAAAGTTACTCACACAAAAGATATTATCATTACGAAGGTACATCATTTTTCACTGATAAAACAAATTAAGCTTCACCAATTTGTCTGTTGAGGAGGAGATGAAAAGGGAATCACAATTGAGCATTTCCCGTAAGCTAAAACAGCGCAGAGAGCGCTCAATTTATAGAAGGAAATGCTGGAGCTAAGCTCAGGCAACGGAAGAGAAGGGTAAAGCACCTTTTTCTTTGCAGCTTGAAACAAGGATCTCACCCTACGAGCACCAACACCAACAAACCTGACAAGATACAATGTCAGTAAATTCTGATTAAACAAGAAGACATGAAAGTGGGATAGGGATACAACTTAAGGTAGTTCCATTAGTAAATTACAAATGCTTCACTAGCTTGACTCATCCATGCCTAATAAATATCATCTCAGTAGTGCTTCGACATAAATCCAGAATGATCTCAAATTGCAGCACATGCAATGGTACAATGCCAGAAAGTCAAATTCTGAGGTCATGCAACGAATTGCGGCACATAGGCAAATTTTGAAATTCACAGTTAGCACTCTAAGGCCACCAAATATACAAGGAAAATATAAGTCCAATATCATAATAGAAGAGATCTTACATTTCCTCAAATTCAGAACCTGCTCGGTAAAAGAACGGCACACCAGCTTCCCCAGCAATGGCCTAAATCACAAAGGTAGCTCTAGTAAGGTATGCATTTACCAAGGAACTGACTAGCAAATAGCTAGAAACGCCTGATAATAGAAGACTTGGTTTTGAAAGCTAAACAGAGAAACATATTTTTTTAATGTAGAAACACAAGTACAAAGCACAGCAAGGGCTGGGCTGATGAGTTTCTTTACTCAGTTCAAAATACATGAAGCAACAAATTATTCTTCCAGGAAAATTGTACCTTAGCAAGCAGCGTTTTCCCAGTTCCTGGAGCTCCAGTTAAAAGTATTCCCTACAAAATACATTTTTAATCATATAAAGGTTCTATTGAACCAGTATTCCATAAAATATATATTGCCCTACAAAGATGTATATCTGGTATATCCCATACAGCAAAGTACATAGCAGATTGAAAATGTATCTTGCAGATTGATATAGAACAAATTACCTTTGGTAACTTTCCACCGAGGCGAGTAAACTTCATAGGATTCCTTAGATACTCAACAACCTCCTCAAGTTCTTTCTTTGCATCATCACAGCCTTTGACATCTTTAAATGTCTTCACATTCTGCATATAAAACAGTATAAAGGGATCATGCGGAATATACATATGTTTACTCTCATTTTCGCACTGAGCAATTGTACCCAGCCAATGAGGCATATATACAATAAAAGGAAACATGAAATGCACCCAGTAATTGTATTTTTGCACAACTGACAGTGGAACAAGACATCATCATATCACACCTTCTCAGGCGTTATATCCTTATTCAACTCTTTTGCAGAATATGATGAACTGGAACCGACACCAGATGCGCCTATTCCACCTAGGCTACCAATATACTTTTGAAGCGCAGCAGCACCCATTACCCTGAAACAAAATGTTTGATTACTACAAGAAACTGACATAAAAAAGATGCTCAAGATTAAACAGAGTTTATCTCTGTCAAGTAAACCAAAAACTAATCCAAACAGTTGTCCATCGAATAAGGACTGGAAATGAGTTTGTCCAACAGAAAATATAACAGGACTTCAACAAGCTGTCTATAGACATATCATCACAGGAAGCAACTATTGGCATAACAACTCCGGCTATGGCACAAACAATGCATGACTTGAAACACCAGGAACAGAGGTATCAGAATTCCTGTTTGAAACCTTAAATCATGAAACTTAAATCTCAGCTGCACTATGCAAGGAACTTCAAGGCAAATACAGCCTAGTTAACCTTAAAGAGTCATTAAGACAAGCAAGAAAACAAAATATAGAAGCTTGACATAAACATGAACCAATAGATGACATATTTAAAAGCTCCAGAGATTAGAGTCATGACTTATGGAAGGTTGAGCATACCACATAAATCCAACAGCAACTGTGAACAAGATAGTCGAGAAAATCTCTTGAGCAAACCGAGTTGATCTACCAGTAGCTTTAGGATCAACCTAATGATGGCACAGATAGGCAAACATTATTGGGATCATATGGTGAAAGCAATAACTGCCCCATATTGGCATACTCTGAAGGTTGAGCGAACTTACCATTACTACATGTAATGGTTGCTTGTCAGATATCCCGGGATTCGAGAAAGGCTTGTCCTCCCCAGATACACGTTGCTTCAATTCTTGCAACTACTGACGTAAATGTATATAAGCCAAAGAGTGGGTTACAACATGGTGACTAATATTTCAAAATATGACAATATACAAATAAACAAGATAGGAGGAAAATTTATGCAAAAATCAGCGATAATAAATATGGATCGGAGGGAGTACATTAAAAATAGAGGCTTTAAGCTTTTGTTGTTCAAGATGATAGAAATATACTGAAGAACTGAAACAGCGTTGATTGAACCGAGTATCTCAATTTATGCATTGTTTTCTTGAATAACCAGAAGAAGAGTAAGAAAAATGAAGTATTTCAGCACCAGGACATAATGGAATTTCATCAAGTGCCATATTGTCGGCAATCTCACCAAGTTCATAAGCAGGATAGTTTTCAAGCTGCATCGACTGAGTAGGAAAATGTGAAATCTTGACTGACATACACGATAGGCTTGCAAAGGAAACTTACCAGAGCTGGTAGCGTTGCTGAACGCCCAGACCGCTCATCTGGTAGGTAATCAGCTATAGCGTTGGTGAGAATAAGAGCTCGAAGGTACTCTGCAACCCCCTTGCTATCTACCGCATGACTTCTTTGCTCGATTCTTTTGATGACATCTTCTGGGCTGCCAAGATGGAATTTAAGAACCACATCATTCTTTAAAATCTATATAAATAGGACACTGGACCACAATGCAATGTGCAAAGAAAAACAAAAGGAACAAGTAACCTGTTTCTACCATTCCAATTAATTATTTCAGTAGCATCAAAAGATAGCAGGAAAAGTACATTGTTCCACATCACGTATCAATCACAGCATTATTTAGGTGCCATGAAACCAAATGCCACTGAATTTGGCTATTTAGCTACAAATTTCACGGTTTCCTAGATTTAAGATTGTGCAAAGTAATGGTCGCAAACTTGAACTAATGAATGACTAATGAACTCGATTGCGTAATGCTAAATTGGTAAAAAAAACATATTTATCATGGATCCAGAATCCATTCAACATCAGAAAAGCTAGAATTGATATCTTCTTAAAACTTGGTTGCGACCGTGTTATTAGGTAAGTCAATAGTCCAGCCCTATGGATTAGCAAGTAATCCCCTGATACTCAGCCACCAAGAAACACATTTTCCAAATGTCTCCAAAGCAGCACCCATTTGAGTTGACTCGTCAGAAAACATCAAAGAATCGTTGTCGTGGAGCGCACCTAAACTTGTTGAGTTCGTGGAGCAGCGCGCTCTGCTTGGCAGGGTCCTTGGGGTGAGCGTCGGCGTCATCGATCAAGCGCTGCAGGCGTCGGTCGGGGCGCCAGAACGGCCACCAGCTCATCCAATCGCCAGACACCACCCAGTCGAAAAACCTCTTGGCCGCCTCGACCACCGCGGCCGCGAAAGCCACGGCCCAAACCCTAGCCTTATCCACCAGGTCCTCGAGCTCCTCCTTCCCGTCCTGGGCAGCGGGGCCCGTGTCGACCTCCGCCTCCGGAGCGGCCGCCGCCGCAGCCGCCGCGGGAGGCTCGGGGGACGGAGAGGGGGGAGGCTGGGGTCCGTCGGCGGCCAATGCGCGGAGGGGGAGCGGGGGGCGGCGGTGGTAGCAGGAGCGAGGGAAGGAGACGGACGCGGGGGCTGGTGGCGGCCGGCGGCGAGGGGGCAGGGGCGAGGGGAGAGGGCGGAGGAGGAGGGAGGCCTGGAGGGCGCTCATGGCGGCGGCGCCGAAGGCGGAGTGAGGCGGCCGGCGCCGGCGAGGTGGGAGACGCGTGAGTCGTGACTTGCAGGAGAGGGGAGGAGGGGGAGGGAGGGAGGGGGTTTCCCTGGGAGCGTTTTCTGTTTGTGTTTTTTCCCTTTTCACTTCTCGGTGGGCTCCGTTTCGATTCTAGTGGACACGAGGAGTAGCCTTATCGCCAGCGAGCACACAGAGGCGGTTCGGTCGTTGGCAGCATTCACGCCAACCGTTGGTTCGGAGACGAGCGACGTGGACGGACGGCTCAGCTTAAAGGACGATGTCGTCGATGGGACTCTGCTCCATGGCCTCGTGGGCTCGGGGTCGGTGCTGGATTTGAGCTCGCCTTGGCACTCACGTTCAAGCAAGGGACCGGATTCTCTATCTCATGCACGCATACAGAAAGCACACATGCAATGCAATAGTAAAAAAGACACATAAGATCATCTTCGGCCGGACTCCGTCAATCCGATCTCTCAAACGCCCGCATACGCGACCGAATGAGTCCGCGGACAGTAACCGGTAACGCCTCAAATTTGCTACTTTGCATCTGAGCTCCATCGTCGTCATATCAAGGCAAGGGTGTTCTGTGCAGCATATGGAAGAGAAGAGACACTTCTTCACAGATTTTAGACATGCCCACACTTAGCCTTGTTTTGGAAGCTCTTGCGCTCGAAGAAAGGAGTTGCGGTGGCGGCCCCACTGTGTCATATCGACTCCTTGAGTGCACTGTCCTCATGGATGTTAGGATGGTTCGCGGAAGCAAGGGATGATGAGAGGGCAACGATGATTCAAGCTTGCTACGGATTGTGGTTGGCAAGGAACGAGGCGAAAGATGGTAAGAAAATAGCATCGTCACATGAAATAATGACATCTGTGTGTGCGTACATGGCGGAGTGGCTCGTTGTTCACAAGAAGGAGGCTTCGGTCGTCAAGACGAAAGAAACATTCAAGTGGACACCACCGGAGGAAGGATGGATCAAAGGTAATGCGGATGGGGCGGTGTCCAAGCCTGGCGACAAAGGTGGTGCACGAGTTATTCTGCGAGGCCACTCCGGTGATTTTTGAGCGGCGGCTTGCCATGTCTACCGCCATGAAACAGAGCTGGGGAGAGTGGAGATCCTCGCATGCAAAAGAGCTTGGAGCTGGCCGCTGAGATCAACGTGAGAAAACTGCATCTAGAGAAGGACAACAAATCGGTGGCGGTGATGCTATAGGAAAGAGAGAAGAACTTGGCTCCCGTGGGGCCAAGAGTGGAGGAGATCAAAGAGATGTTTCGCTTCTCTGATGAGGGGAAAGTATCTTGGGTTGGTCGTTCTGTGAATTCTGCCGCTCACAAGTTAGCGAAAGTAGGAGTAGAAGATGAACTGTGTAACGTTTGGCTTATGGTGCTTCCAAATTTCATTCTTTCGGTGGTCTCTGAGGAGATCTTAGGCATGTTTTAATTAAATAAAGCAGCAGTTACCCTAAAAAACTTAGATCCATACAAAGCATGCAAAAGAAATCCTATGTACTATATACTACGTGCTACCCTAGCTATCTTCGTCGTCGGAGATGTCCATGACGTCGGCGACGGGCGTCGGGTGGACGGGCGCATAGAAGGGCTCCAACTCTTCCTCCCCCTCCTTACTTGTTGCTTTGCCTGCATATCTGCGTCTCTAGCGTTCCCCACATCCTCCTCCTCCTCCAACTCCTCCTCCGGGTCCACTACATCCAGAGGTAGCCCCGCGGCGATCCGGGCTTCGCGCCTTGCCCAGATCTGCTCAAGGAGCTGCAGCCGGTGCTCCGGCGTTAGAAATGGGTAGCTCCTCATCCGGTGGCGTGGGGGCATGGTTGCTAGTGGTAGCGAACGGGGAGTGGAAAACGGCGGCGACGACGGAGGGAGGAGGAAAATGTGGAGGGGTGGGTTTTTGGTGTCGGCGGTCGGCTTAAACAGATGGTCTAGGCACTACACAGCATGCCGGAGCGGTGCCACGCGGTGACATGGGTCGGACGGAGGAGACGAGTTTCAGATCATCGGGTTTTAGACTATTTTCACGTGGGATCCCAGCGTCAATCTGATGTGGCGGACGCATCCGAGCGCCCCCATATCCATCTCATATTTGGTCTTGATATGAGGGGTGTTGGTCAGCCCAGGCGTTTGAGGCGCCTGTCTGGGTCGACTTTTTGCGACTGCTCAGTGACCGAGCCATCCGCCCGAGTGTTTCAGGCGAGTTTGAGGTGTCCGACTGTAGATGCTTTAAAGAAATGAATGAATGAGATCCACACCCTAAGAGCATCTAGAGCCGGACAAAGCAAATCCGGCGCCCTAAAAGTGTGTGGACCCAGTGACCGATCACCCTCAAAAAATGTCCGCGTCCACCACTGTGTACCTTATATCCGGACCCCAAATCCATGCTAAACATGCGACATGGGAGAAACTACGTTGATCATTGATGACCCACAAGTATAGAGGATCGCGACAGAATCGAGGTAGTATTTCACCCAAATTTATTGATTTGATACAAGGGTAGCCAAAGAATATTTATGAGTCATAGCAGTTGAGTTGTCAATTCAACCATTCCTGGAAAGTTAATTCTCAGCATCAAAGTGTTTAGTAGCATAGTAGTATGATAGTTTGATAGTAGCAGTAACAATAGCAATAGTAACGATAACAGTGACAGTAACAGTGGCAGTTTTGTAGTGATTGTAACAACAGCAACAACAGTGATAACTTAGCAAAGACAATATGAGCAAAGCGTAGGCATTGGATCAGTGATTGATATTTGTATGGATGGCATTCATCATGTAACAGTCACAACCTAAAGCGATACACAATAGCTCCAGTTCATCAATTCAATATAGGCATGTATTTTGTATACAATCATACATGTTTATAATAAGAACTTGCATGCCAACTTTTGTGCTACCCTCCCGTGGCAGCGGGGTCGATAAGGAAATTTAAGGGATATTAAGGCCTCCTTTTAATAGAGAACCAGATCAAAGCATTAACACACGATGAATACATGAACTACTCGAATTATAGTCATCCCCGGAGAGTATCCCAATTATTGTCACTTTGGGGTCTACAGTTACGAACAATAACAAGTGCATACAACTAGCAAATTGGATCAAGAACTCAAATATATTCATGATAGCATAGAGGGTTCAGATCTGAAATCATGACACTCGGGTCGTAGCGACGAGCATTGAGCATAGCAAAGTCATAGCAACATCCATCTTAGAACATAATGGATATTAGGGATCAAGCCCTAACAAATTGACTTGATTACATGATCAATATCATCCAATCTCATCACCGTCTAGCAAGCCTACGAAGGAATTACTAACTCCCGGTGATGAGCATCATGTAATTGTTGATGAAGAAGGGTTGATGATGACGACGGTGACGAATCCCCCTTTCCGGAGCCCCTGACGGACTCCAGAAAACCCTCCTGATGAAGAATAGGAGGTGGTGGCGGCTCCGTATCGTAAAACGCGATGAAACTTCTTCTATTTTTTTCTCGGGAAGACATAATTTACAGGCTTGGGATTAGGTCAGACGGAGCCTCGTGGGCCCCACAAGACATTAGAGCATGCCCTGGGGGTAGGCGTGCCCTGTGGCCTTGTGGGTAGCAGGTGGGTCCCGTCTAATGGATCTTCGTTCCAGTACTTTTATTTATTCAGTAAAAAATCTCCGTAAAGTTTCATCCGATTATGAGAACTTTTATTTGTGCACAAAAACAACATCATGGTAGTTCTGCTGAAAACATCATCAGTCTGGATTAGTTTCATTCAAATCATGCAAATTAGAGTCCAAAACAAGAGCAATAGTGTTTGGACCGTCTAGCAAGCCTACGAAGGAATTACTAACTCCCGGTGATGAGCATCATGGAATTGTTGATGAAGAAGGGTTGATGATGACGACGGTGACGAATCTGTTGGGGATCCTAGCAGAAATTTAAAATTTTCTATGCATCACCAAGATCAATCTATGGAGTAATCTAGCAATGAGGGGAAGGGGAGTGCATCTACATACCCTTGTAGATCTCTAAGCGGAAGCGTTGCAAGAACGCGGATGAAGGAGTCGTACTCGCAGCGATTCAGATCGCGGTTGACTCCGATCTAAGCGCCGAACAACGGCGCCTCCGTGTTCAACACGCGTGCAGTCCGGTGACGTCTCCCACGCCTTGATCCAGCAAGGGGAGAAGGAGAGGTTGGGGAAGACTCCGTCCAGCAGCAGCACGACGGCGTGGTGGTGAAGGAGGAGCGTGGCAATTCTGCAGGGCTTCGCCAAGCACCGCGGGAGAGGAGGAGGACTTAGGAGAGGGGGAGGGCTGCGCCAGAACTTGGGTGCTGCTCCCCTCCCACCCCCCACATATATATAGGGGCAAGGGAGAGGGGGGTCGTCCCCCTCAGATCCAATCTGAGGAGGGGGCGGCGGCCAGGGGGGTTGCCTTGCCCCCCAAGGCAAGGGGGGCGCCCCCTTTTAGGGTTCCCCCAAACCCTAGGCGCATGGGCCCTAGGGGGGGAGGCGCTCAGCCCACTAAGGGGCTGGTCCCTCTCCACACACAGCCCATAGGGCCCTCCGGGGCAGGTGGACCCTCCCGGTGGACCCCCGGAACCCCTTCGGTGGTCCCGGTACAATACCGGTAACCCCCCGAATTATTTCGGTGACCGTATGATGACTTCCCATATATAAATCTTTACCTCCGGACCATTCCGGAACTCCTCGTGACGTCTGGGATCTCATCCGGGACTCCGAACAACATTCGGTGACCACGTACATCTATTCCCTATAACCCTAGCGTCATCGAACCTTAAGTGTGTAGACCCTACGGGCTCGGGAGTCATGCAGACATGGCCGAGACAACTCTCCGGTCAATAACCAACAACGGGATATGGATACCCATGTTGGCTCCCACATGCTCCACGATGATCTAACCGGATGAACCATGATGTCAAGGATTCAATCAATCCCGTATACAATTCCCTTTGTCTATCGGTACGATACTTGCCCGAGATTCGATCGTCGGTATCCCGATACCTTGTTCAATCTCGTTACCGGCAAGTCTCTTTACTCGTTCTGTAACACATCATCACATGATCAACTCCTTGGTCACATTGTTCATATTATGATGATGTCCTACTGAGTGGGCCCAGAGATACCTCTCCGTTACACGGAGTGACACATCCCAGTCTCGATTCGTGCCAACCCAACAGACACTTTCAGAGATACCCGTAGTGCACCTTTATAGCCACCCAGTTACGTTGTGACGTTTGGCACACCCAAAGCACTCCTACGGTATCCGGGAGTTGCACAATCTCATGGTCTAAGGAAATGATACTTGACATTAGAAAAGCTTTAGCATACGAACTACACGATCTTGTGCTAGGCTTAGGATTGGGTCTTGTCCATCACATCATTCTCCTAATGATGTGATCCCGTTATCAACGACATCCAATGTCCATGGTCAGGAAACCGTAACCATCTATTGATCAATGAGCTAGTCAACTATAGGCTTACTAGGGACATGGTGTTGTCTATGTATCCACACATGTATCTGAGTTTCCTATCAATACAATTCTAGCATGGATAATAAACGATTATCATGAACAATGAAATATGATATAATAATAACTAATTTATTATTGCCTCTAGGGCATATTTCCAACAGAATCCCCCTTTTCAGAGCCCCTGACGGACTCCAAAACAACCCTCCTAATAAAGAACAGGAGGTGGTGGCGGCTCCGTATCGTAAAACACGATGAAACTTCTTCTATTTTTTTCTCGGCAAGACAGAATTTACATGCTTGGGATTAGGTCACACGGAGCCTCGTGGGCCCCACAAGACATTAGAGCACGCCCTGGGGGGTAGGCGTACTTGCCGCTTTGCCTGCATATCTGCGTCTCTAGCGTCCCCCACATCCTCCTCCTCCTCCTCCTCCTCCAACTCCTCCTCCGGGTCCACTACATCCAGAGGTAGCCCCACGGCGATTCGGGCTTTGCGCCTTGCCTGGATCTGCTCAAGGAGCTGCAGCCGGCGCTCCGGCATTAGAAATGGGTAGCTCCTCATCCGGTGGCGTGGGGGCATGGCTGCTAGTGGTAGCGAACGGGGAGTGGAAAACAACGGCGGCGATGGAGGGAGGAGGAAATGTGGAGGGGTGGGTTTTTGGTGTCGGCGGTCGGTGGTCGGCTTAAACAGATGGTCTAGGCACTACACAGCATGCCGGAGCGGTGCCACGCGGTGACATGGGTCCGACGGAGGAGACGAGCTTCAGACCGTCGGGTTTTAGACTATTTTCATGTGGGATCCCAGCGTCAGTCTGATGTGGCGGACGCGTCCGAGCGCCCCCATATCCGTCTCATATTTGGTCTTGATATGAGGGGTGTCGGTCAGCCCAGGCGTTTGAGGCGCCCGTCTGGGTCGACTTTTCACGACTGCTCAGTGACCGAGCCATCCGCCCGAGTGTTTCAGGCGAGTTTGAGGCGTCCGACTGTAGATGCTCCAAAGAAATGAATGAATGAGATCCGCACCCTAAGAGCATCTAGAGCCGGACAAAGCAAATCCGGCGCCCTAAATGTCTGTGGACCCAGTGACCGATCACCCTCCAAAAATGTCTGTGTCCACCATCGTGTACCTTATATCCGGACCCCAAATCCATGCTAAAAATGCGACATGGGAGAAACTACATTGATCATTGATGACCCACAAGTATAGAGGATCGCGGCAGAATCGAGGTAGTATTTCACCCAAATTTATTGATTCGATACAAGGGTAGCCAAAGAATATTTATGAGTCACAGCAGTTGAGTTGTTAATTCAACCATTCCTGGAAAGTTAATTCTCAGCATCAAAGTGTTTAGTAGCATAGTAGTATGATAGTTTGATAGTAGCAGTAACAATAGCAATAGTAATGATAACAGTGACAGTAACAGTGGCAGTTTTGTAGTGATTGTAACAACAGCAACAACAGTGGTAACTTAGCAAAGACAATATGAGCAAAGCGTAGGCATTGGATCAGTGATGGATATTTGTATGGATGGCATTCATCATGTAACAGTCACAACCTAAAGCGATACACAATAGCTCCAGTTCATCAATTCAATATAGGCATGTATTTTGTATACAGTCATACGTGTTTATAATAAGAACTTGCATGACAACTTTTGTGCTACCCTCCCGTGGCAGCGGGGTCGATAAGGACATTTAAGGGATATTAAGGCCTCCTTTTAATAGAGAACCAGATCAAAGCATTAACACACGATGAATACATGAACTACTCGAATTATAGTCATCCCTGGAGACTATCCTAATTATTATCACTGTGGCGTCTACAATTCTGAACAATAACAAGTGCATACAACTAGCAAATTGGATCAAGAACTCAAATATATTGATGATAGCATAGAGGGTTCAGATCTGAAATCATGACACTCGGGTCGTAGCGACGAGCATTGAGCATAGCAAAGTCATAGCAACATCCATCTTAGAACATAATGGATATTAGGGATCAAGCCCTAACAAATTGACTTGATTACATGATCAATATCATCCAATCTCATCACCGTCTAGCAAGCCTAGGAAGGAATTGCTAACTCCCGATGATGAGCATCATGGAATTGTTGATGAAGAAGGGTTGATGATGACGACGGTGACGAAACCCCCTTTTCGGAGCCCCTGACAGACTCCAGAACAACCCTCCTGATGAAGAACAGGAGGTGGTGGCGGCTCCGTATCGTAAAATGCGATGAAACTTCTTCTATTTTTTTCTCAGGAAAACAGAATTTACAGGCTTGGGATTAGGTCAGACGGAGCCTCGTGGGCCCCACAAGACATTAGAGCACGCCCTGGGGGGTAGGCGTGCCCTGTGGCCTTGTGGGTAGCAGGTGGGTCCCGTCTAGTGGATCTTCGTTCCAGTACTTTTATTTATTCAGTAAAAAATCTCCGCAAAGTTTCGTCCGATTATGAGAACTTTTATTTGTGCACAAAAACAACATGATGGTAGTTCTGCTGAAAACATCATTAGTCTGGATTAGCTTCATTCAAATCATGCAAATTAGAGTCCAAAACAAGAGCAACAGTGTTTGGACCGTCTAGCAAGCCTACGAAGGAAGTACTAACTCCCAGTGATGAGCATCATGGAATTGTTGATGAAGAAGGGTTGATGATGACGACGGTGACGAATCCCCCTTTTCAGAGCCCCTGACGGACTCCAGAACAACCCTCCTGATGAAGAACAGGAGGTGGTGGCGGCTCCGTATAGTAAAACGCGATGAAACTTCTTCTATTTTTTTCTCGGGAAGACAGAATTTACAGGCTTGGGATTAGGTCTGACGGAGCCTCGTGGGCCCCACAAGATATTAGAGCACGCCCTGGGGTAGGCGTACTTGCTGCTTGGCCTGCATATTTGCGTCTCTAGCGTCCCCCACATCCTCCTCCTCCTCCAACTCCTCCTCCGGGTCCACTACATCCAGAGGTAGCCCCACGGCGATCCGGGCTTCGTGCCTTGCCCAGATCTGCTCAAGGATCTGCAGGCGGCGCTCCGGCATTAGAAATGGGTAGCTCCTCATCCGGTGGCATGGGGGCATGGCTGCTAGTGGTAGTGAACGGGGAGTGGAAAACGGCGGCGGCGACGGAGGGAGGAGGAAAATGTGGAGGGGTGGGTTTTTGGTGTCGGCGGTCGGCGGTCGGCTTAAACAGATGGTCTAGGCACTACACAGCATGCCGGAGCGGTGCCACGCGGTGACATGGGTCCGACGGAGGAGACGAGCTTCAGACCGTCGGGTTTTAGACTATTTTCATGTGGGATCCCAGCGTTAGTCTGATGTGGCGGACGCGTCCGAGCGCCCCCATATCCGTCTCATATTTGGTCTTGATATGAGGGGTGTCGGTCAGCCCAGGCGTTTGAGGCGCCCGTCTGGGTCGACTTTTCGCGACTGCTCAGTGACCGAGCCATCCGCCCGAGTGTTTCAGGCAAGTTTGAGGCGTCCGACTATAGATGCTCCAAAGAAATGAATGAATGAGATCCGCACCCTAAGAGCATCTAGAGCCGGACAAAGCAAATCCGGCGCCCTAAATGTCTGTGGACCCAGTGACCGATCACACTCAAAAAATGTCCGTGTCCACCACCGTGTAGCTTATATCCGGACCCCAAATCCATGCTAAACATGCGACATGGGA
Source organism: Triticum urartu (assembly GCF_056163025.1). NCBI lineage: Eukaryota > Viridiplantae > Streptophyta > Magnoliopsida > Poales > Poaceae > Triticum > Triticum urartu. The sequence goes on from NC_141875.1 coordinate 417,671,995, forward strand.
GAAACTACGTTGATCATTGATGACCCACAAGTATAAAGGATCGCGGCAGAATCGAGGTAGTATTTCACCCAAATTTATTGATTCGATACAAGGGTAGCCAAAGAATATTTATGAGTCATAGCAGTTGAGTTGTCAATTCAACCATTCCTGGAAAGTTAATTCTCAGCATCAAAGTGTTTAGTAGCATAGTAGTATGATAGTTTGATAGTAGCAGTAACAATAGCAATAGTAAAGATAACAGTGACAGTAACAGTGGCAATTTTGTAGTGATTGTAACAACAACAACAACAGTGGTAACTTAGCAAAGACAATATGAGCAAAGCGTAGGCATTGGATCTGTGATGGATATTTGTATGGATGGCATTCATCATGTAACAGTCACAACCTAAAGCGATACACAATAGCTCCAGTTCATCAATTCAATATAGGCATGTATTTTGTATACAGTCATACGTGTTTATAATAAGAACTTGCATGACAACTTTTGTGCTACCCTCCCGTGGCAGCGGGGTCGATAAGGAAATTTAAGGGATATTAAGGCCTCCTTTTAATAGAGAACCAGATCAAAGCATTAACACACGATGAATACATGAACTACTCGAATTATAGTCATCCCGGGAGACTATCCCAATTATTGTCACTTTGGCGTCTATAGTTTTGAACAATAACAAGTGCATACAACTAGCAAATTGGATCAAGAACTCAAATATATTGATGATAGCTTAGAGGGTTCAGATCTGAAATCATGACACTCGGGTCGTAGCGACGAGCATTGAGCATAGCAAAGTCATAGCAACATCCATCTTAGAACATAATGGATATTAGGGATCAAGCCCTAACAAATTGACTTGATTACATGATCAATATCATCCAATCTCATCACCGTCTAGCAAGCCTACGAAGGAATTGCTAACTCCCGATGATGAGCATCATGGAATTGTTGATGAAGAAGGGTTGATGATGACGACGATGACGAAACCCCCTTTCCGGAGCCCCTGACAGACTCCAGAACAACCCTCCTGATGAAGAACAGGAGGTGGTGGCGGCTCCGTATCGTAAAATGCGATGAAACTTCTTCTATTTTTTTCTCAGGAAGACAGAATTTACAGGCTTGGGATTAGGTCAGACGGAGCCTCGTGGGCCCCACAAGACATTAGAGCACGCCCTGGGGGGTAGGCGTGCCCTGTGGCCTTGTGGGTAGCAGGTGGGTCCCGTCTAGTGGATCTTCGTTCCAGTACTTTTATTTATTCATTAAAAAATCTCCGCAAAGTTTCGTCCGATTATGAGAACTTTTATTTGTGCAAAAAAACAACATGATGGTAGTTCTGCTGAAAACATCATTAGTCCGGATTAGCTTCATTCAAATCATGCAAATTAGAGTCCAAAACAAGAGCAACAGTGTTTGGACCGTCTAGCAAGCCTACGAAGGAATTACTAACTACCGGTGATGAGCATCATGGAATTGTTGATGAAGAAGGGTTGATGATGACAACGGTGACGAATCCCCCTTTCCGGAGCCCTTGACGGACTCCAAAACAACCCTCCCAATGAAGAACAGGAGGTGGTGGCGGCTCCGTATCGTAAAACACGATGAAACTTCTTCTATTTTTTTCTCGGCAAGACAGAATTTACATGCTTGGGATTAGGTCACACGGAGCCTCGTGGGCCCCACAAGACATTAGAGCACGCCCTGGGGGGTAGGCGTACTTGCTGCTTTGCCTGCATATCTGCGTCTCTAGCGTCCCCCACATCCTCCTCCTCCTCCAACTCCTCCTCCGGGTCCACTACATCCAGAGGTAGCCCCACGGCGATCCGGGCTTCGCGCCTTGCCCGGATCTGCTCAAGGATCTGCAGCCGGCGCTCCGGCGTTAGAAATGGGTAGCTCCTCATCCGGTGGCGTGGGGGCATGGCTGCTAGTGGTAGCGAACGGGGAGTGGAAAAGGGCAGCGGCGACGGAGGGAGGAGGAAAATGTGGAGGGGTTGGTTTTTGGTGTCGGCAGTCGGCGGTCGGCTTAAACAGATGTTCTAGGCACTACATAGCATGCCGGAGCGGTGCCACGCGGTGACATGGGTCCGACGGAGGAGATGAGCTTCAGACCGTCGGGTTTTAGACTATTTTCATGTGGGATCCCAGCGTCAGTATGATGTGGCGGACGCGTCCGAGCGCCCCCATATCCATCTCATATTTGGTCTTGATATGAGGGGTGTCGGTCAGCCTAGGCGTTTGAGGCGCCCGTCTGGGTCGACTTTTCGCGACTGCTCAGTGACCGAGCCATCCGCCCGAGTGTTTCAGGCGAGTTTGAGGCGTCCGACTGTAGATGCTCCAAAGAAATGAATGAATGAGAGCCGCACCCTAAGAGCATCTAGAGCCGGACAAAGCAAATCCGGCGCCCTAAACGTCTATGGACCCAGTGACCGATCACCCTCAAAAAATGTCCGCGTCCACCATCGTGTACCTTATATTCGGACCCCAAATCCATGCTAAACATGCGACATGGGAGAAACTACGTTGATCATTGATGACCCACAAGTATAGAGGATCGCGGCAGAATCGAGGTAGTATTTCACCCAAATTTATTGATTCGATACAAGGGTAACCAAAGAATATTTATGAGTCATAGCAGTTGAGTTGTCAATTCAACCATTCCTGGAAAGTTAATTCTCAGCATCAAAGTGTTTAGTAGCATAGTAGTATGACAGTTTGATAGTAGCAGTAACAATAGAAATAGTAACGATAACAGTGACAGTAATAGTGGCAGTTTTGTAGTGATTGTAACAATAGCAACAACAGTGGTAACTTAGCAAAGACAATATGAGCAAAGCGTAGGCATTGGATCAGTGATGGATATTTGTATGGATGGCATTCATCATGTAACAGTCACAACCTAAAGCGATACACAATAGCTCCAGTTCATCAATTCAATATAGGCATGTATTTTGTATACAGTCATACGTGTTTATAATAAGAACTTGCATGACAACTTTTGTGCTACCCTCCCGTGGCAGCGGGGTCGATAAGGAAATTTAAGGGATATTAAGGCCTCCTTTTAATAGAGAACCAGATCAAAGCATTAACACACGATGAATACATGAACTACTCGAATTATAGTCATCCCCGGAGAGTATCCCAATTATTGTCACTTTGGGGTCTACAGTTCCGAACAATAACAAGTGCATACAACTAGCAAATTGGATCAAGAACTCAAATATATTGATGATAGCATAGAGGGTTCAGATCTGAAATCATGACACTCGGGTCGTAGCGACGAGCATTGAGCATAGCAAAGTCATAGCAACATCCATCTTAGAACATAATGGATATTAGGGATCAAGCCCTAACAAATTGACTTGATTACATGATCAATAACATCCAATCTCATCACCGTCTAGCAAGCCTACGAAGGAATTACTAACTCCCGGTGATGAGCATCATGGAATTGTTGATGAAGAAGGGTTGATGATGACGAAAGTGACGAATCCCCCTTTCTGGAGCCCCTGACAGACTCCAGAACAACCCTCCTGATGAAGAACAGGAGGTGGTGGCTGCTCCGTATCGTAAAACGCGATGAAACTTCTTCTATATTTTTTCTCGGGAAGACAGAATTTACTGGCTTGGGATTAGGTCAGACGGAGCCTCATGGGCCCCACAAGACATTAGATCACGCCCTGGGGGTAGGCGTACTTGCTTCTTTGCCTGCATATCTGCGTCTCTAGCGTCCCCACATCCTCCTCCTCCTCCAACTCCTCCTCCGGGTCCATTACATCGAGAGGTAGCCCTGCGGCGATCCGGGCTTCGCGCCTTGCCCGGATCTGCTCAAGGAGTTGCAGCCGGAGCTCCAGCATTAGAAATGGGTAGCTCCTCATCCGGTGGCGTGGGGGCATGGCTGCTAGTGGTAGCGAACGGGGAGTGGAAAACGGCGGCGGCTACGGGGGGAGGAGGAAAATGTGGATGGGTGGGTTTTTGGTGTCGGTGGTCGGCGGTCGGCTTAAATAGATGGTCTAGGCACTACACAGCATGCCGTAGCGGTGCCACGCGGTGACATGGGTCTGACAGAGGAGACGAGCTTCAGACCGTCCGGTTTTAGACTATTTTCATGTGGGATCCCAGCGTCAGTCTGATGTGGCGGACGCGTCTGAGCGCCCCCATATCCGTCTCATATTTGGTCTTGATATGAGGGGTGTCGGTCAGCCCAGGCGTTTGAGGCGCCCATTTGGGTCGACTTTTCGCGACTGCTCAGTGACCGAGCCATCCGCCCGAGTGTTTCAGGCGAGATTGAGGCATCCGACTATAGATGCTCTAAAGAAGTGAATGAATGAGATCCACACCCTAAGAGCATCTAGAGCCGGTCAAAGCAAATCCGGTGCCCTAAACGTCTGTGGACCCAGTAACCGATCACCCTCAAAAAATGTCCGCGTCCACCACCGTGTACCTTATATTCGGACCCCAAATCCATGTTAAACATGCGACATGGGAGAAACTACGTTGATCATTGATGACCCACAAGTATAGAGGATCGTGACAGAATCGAGGTAGTATTTCACCCAAATTTATTGATTCGATACAGGGGTAGCCAAAGAATATTTATGAGTCATAGCAGTTGAGTTGTCAATTCAACCATTCCTGGAAAGTTAATTCTCAGCATCAAAGTGTTTAGTAGCATAGTAGTATGACAGTTTGATAGTAGCAGTAACAATAGCAATAGTAATGATAACAGTGATAGTAACAGTGGCAGTTTTGTAGTGATTGTAACAACAACAACAACAGTGGTAACTTAGCAAAGACAATATGAGCAAAGCGTAGGCATTGGATCAGTGATGGATATTTGTATGGATGGCATTCATCATGTAACAGTCACAACCTAAAGCGATACACAATAGCTCCAGTTCATCAATTCAATATAGGCATGTATTTTGTATACAATCATACGTGTTTATAATAAGAACTTGCATGACAACTTTTGTGCTACCCTCCCGTGGCAGCGGGGTCGATAAGGAAATTTAAGGGATATTAAGGCCTCCTTTTAATAGAGAACCTGATCAAAGCATTAACACACAATGAATACATGAACTACTCGAATTATAGTCATCCCCGGAGAGTACCCCAATTATTGTCACTTTGGGGTCTACAGTTCCGAACAATAACAAGTGCATACAACTAGCAAATTGGATCAAGAACTCAAATATATTGATGATAACATAGCGGGTTTAGATCTGAAATCATGACACTCGGGTCATAGCGACGAGCATTGAGCATAGCAAAGTCATAGCAACATCCATCTTAGAACATAATGGATATTAGGGATCAAGCCCTAACAAATTGACTTGATTACATGATCAATATCATCCAATCTCATCACTGTCTAGCAAGCCTACGAAGGAATTACTAACTCCCGGTGATGAGCATCATGGAATTGTTGATGAAGAAGGGTTGATGATGACGACGGTGACGAATCCCCCTTTTCGGAGCCCCTGACGGACTCCAGAACAACCCTCCTGATGAAGAACAGGAGGTGGTGGCGGCTCCGTATCGTAAAACACGTTGAAACTTCTTCTATTTTTTTCTTGGGAAGACAGAATTTACAGGCTTGGGATTAGGTCAGACGGAGCCTCGTGGGCCCCACAAGACATTAGAGCACGCCCTGGGGGGTAGGCGTGCCCTGTGGCCTTGTGGGTAGCAGGTGGGTCCCGTATAGTGGACCTTCATTCCAGTACTTCTATTTATTCAGTAAAAAATCTCCGCAAAGTTTCGTCTGATTATGAGAACTTTTATTTGTGCACAAAAACAACATGATGGTAGTTCTGCTGAAAACATCATCAGTCTGGATTAGCTTCATTCAAATCATGCAAATTAGAGTCCAAAACAAGAGCAACAGTGTTTGGACCGTCTAGCAAGCCTACGAAGGAATTACTAACTCCCGGTGATGAGCATCATGGAATTGTTGATAAAGAAGGGATGATGATGACGACGGTGACGAATCCCCCTTTTCAGAGCCCCTGACGGACTCCAGAACAACCCTCCTGATGAAGAACAGGAGGTGGTGGTGGCTCCGTATCGTAAAACACGCTGAAACTTCTTCTATTTTTTCTTGGGAAGACAGAATTTACAGGCTTGGGATTAGGTCAGATGGAGCCTCGTGGGCCCCACAAGACATTAGAGCACGCTCTGGGGGGTAGGCGTACTTGCTGCTTTGCCTGCATATCTGCGTCTCTAGCGTCCCCCACATCCTCCTCCTCCTCCAACTCCTCCTCCGGGTCCACTACATCCAGAGGTAGCCCCGCGGCGATTCGGGCTTCGCGCCTTGCCCGGATCTGCTCAAGGAGTTGCAGCCGGCGCTTCAGCGTTAGAAATGAGTAGCTCCTCATCCGGTGGCGTGGGGGCATGGCTGCTAGTGGTAGCGAACGGGGAGTGGAAAACGGCAGCGGCGACGGAGGGAGGAGGAAAATGTGGAGGGGTGGGTTTTTGGTGTCGGCGGTCGGCTTAAACAGATGGTCTAGGCACTACACAGCATTGCCGGAGCGGTGCCACGCGGTGACATGGGTCCGACGGAGGAGACGAGCTTCAGACCGTCGGGTTTTAGACTATTTTCATGTGGGATCCCAACGTCAGTCTGATGTGGCGGACGCGTCCGAGCGCCCCCATATCCGTCTCATATTTGGTCTTGATATGAGGGGTGTCGGTCAGCCCAGGCGTTTGAGGCACCCGTCTGGGTCGACTTTTCACGACTGCTCAGTGACAGAGCCATCCGCCTGAGTGTTTCAGGCGAGTTTGAGGCGTCCGACTGTAGATGCTCTAAAGAAATGAATGAATGAGATCCGCACCCTAAGAGCATCTAGAGCCGGACAAAGCAAATCCGGCGCCCTAAATGTCTGTGGACCCAGTGACCGATCACCCTCAAAAAATGTTCGCGTCCACCACCGTGTACCTTATATCGGGACCCCAAATCCATGCTAAACATGCGACATGGGAGAAACTACGTTGATCATTGATGACCCACAAGTATAGAGGATCGCGACAGAATCGAGGTAGTATTTCACCTAAATTTATTGATTCGATACAAGGGTAGCCAAAGAATATTTATGAGTCATAGCAGTTGAGTTGTCAATTCAACCATTCCTGGAAAGTTAATTCTCAGCATCAAAGTGTTTAGTAGCATAGTAGTATGACAGTTTGATAGTAGTAGTAACAATAGCAATAGTAACGATAACAGTGACAGTAACAGTGGTAGTTTTGTAGTGATTGTAACAACAATAACAACAGTGGTAACTTAGCAAATAAAATATGAGCAAAGCATAGGCATTGGATCAGCGATGGATATTTGTATGGATGGCATTCATCATGTAACAGTCACAACCTAAAGCGATACACAATAGCTCCAATTCATCAATTCAATATAGGCATGTAGTTTGTATACAATCATATATGTTTATAATAAGAACTTGCATGACAACTTTTGTGCTACCCTCCCGTGGCAGCGGGGTCGATAAGGAAATTTAAGGGATATTAAGGCCTCCTTTTAATAGAGAACCAGATCAAAGCATTAACACACAATGAATACATGAACTACTCGAATTATAGTCATCCCCGGAGAGTATCCCAATTATTGTCACTTTGGGGTGTACAGTTCCGAACAATAACAAGTGCATACAACTAGCAAATTGGATCAAGAACTCAAATATATTGATGATAGCATAGAGGGTTCAGATCTGAAATCATGACACTCGGGTCGTAGCGATGAGCATTGAGCATAGCAAAGTCATAGCAACATCCATCTTAGAACATAATGGATATTAGGGATCGAGCCCTAACAAATTGACTTGATTACATGATCAATATCATCCAATCTCATCACCGTCTAGCAAGCCTATGAAGGAATTACTAACTCCCGGTGATGAGCATCATGGAATTGTTAATGAAGAAGGGTTGATGATGACGACAGTGATGAATCCCCCTTTCCGGAGCCCCTGACGGACTCCAGAACAACCCTCCTGGTGAAGAACATGAGGTGGTGGCGGCTCCGTATCGTAAAACGCGATGAAACTTCTTCTATTTTTTTCTCGAGGAGACGGAATTTACAGTCTTAGGATTAGGTCAGACGGAGCCTCATGGGCCCCACAAGACATTAGAGCACGCCCTGGGGGGTAGGCGTGCCCTGTGGCCTTGCGGGTAGCAGGTGGGTCCTGTCTAGTGGATCTTCGTTCCAGTACTTTTATTTATTCAGTAAAAAATCTCTGCTATGTTTTGTCCGATTATGAGAACTTTTATTTGTGCACAAAAACAACATCATGGTAGTTCTGCTGAAAACATCATCAGTCTGGATTAGTTTAATCCAAATCATGCAAATTAGAGTCCAAAACAAGAGCAACAGTGTTTGGAAAAGTAGATATGATGGAAACATATCACCTCCCCAAGCTTAATTCATTGGTTGTCCTCAAACAATTCAGTTTATAAATTAAAAGTGATAAAGAAAAACATTTACAAACTCTTTTGTTTTTGTTGTCGTATATAAACTGAACTAGTAACTAAGTTTTCAGCAAAGATCATGAACTAACCATGTGAATGGTAACACTTAGAACTCACATTACTCATATCATTGGCATAATCAACTAGCGAGCAATAATAACATATCTTTAAATGCCAACAATTTGTCAAAATAATCATGATATAATATGATAACATGGTATCTTGCTAGCCCTTTCTGAGACTGCAAAACATAAATGTAGAGCATTTTTGAAGTTCAAGCAACAATTAAACATTATAATTCAAAGTAGAGGAGATCAGGTCATGCTCTCATCCAACATTAACTAGACTCAATGAATGTTAAACTAAGAATGAAAATACACTACTAGAAACTACGATTTTACCTAGAGCCATATCCCCTGGGTGAAATAGGAAAAACCATATGTAAAGGCTTTACATTGGGTTTGCCCTAGGTAAATAACCCTAAGTGAAGTCTAGACGGGAAAGACTCCTTTCCCTAGGGTGCATCCATCAAGCTCTAGGTAAAGTTCTTTACCTAGGGGCACAAGCCCTAGGAAAGATTTTACACATGGCTAGTGTATCCGATGTGTAAAGGTTATTGACCCACAACCAGCCAAAGGGAAAGATGGTGGGGCCCTTTTGCACTGCCACATCACCATATACTTTCCCTAGAGAGGTTTCCCTACAAAATTTGAATTATATTATAAGGAAACTATGAGTTCAAATATTCCATAATTCAAATGTATAATTAGAACTTGAATTCACAGCTACAATAATTCAAATATATCAAACTGGAACCATAATTATGAACCCAAAGTAACATCACATAATTAATATAGTTATCTCTGGATATCAATCATCATGCATACGTCAGATGCAAGGCATTACCAACCATCGCGTGTTTCTCAAAAAGTAAGCTATAGCTAGAATTTGCTACAACTAACTGCATGTACATACTTGTTGTACACTGGTACAGCGAGTTGTTATACAAACGGGTTTTAACCCTTTCCCGCAATGACATTTTAAATTGTCGCCCGTTAGTGTGGGCGATAGGGGTCCTTCCTGCATGACCCAAAAATCGTCAGGGATAGGCGATACATCTCCAATGTATCTATAATTTTTGATTGTTCCATGCTATTATACTATCTGTTTTTGATGTTTAATATGCATTAATATGCTATTTTTTAAATTATTTTTGGGGCTAACCTATTAACCTAGAGCCCAGTGCCAGTTCCTGTTTTTTAGCTTCACAGAAAAGGAATACTAAACGGAGTCCAAACGGAATAAAACTTCACGATGATTTTTCTTGGACCAAAAGACACCCAGGGGACTTGGAGTCCAAGTCAGAAGAGCCACGAGGTGGCGGCAAGGGTGGAGGGCGCGCCCTAGGGGTGCCCCTACCTTGTGGGCCCCTCAGTGACCCCCCTGACCTAGCTCTTCCTCCTATATATTCACATATATTCCAGAACCATCTGAAGCATCCACGAAAACACTTTTCCGCCACCGCAACCTTCTGTTCTAGTGAGATCCCATCTTGGGGCCTTTTCCGGCATCCTGCCAGAGGGGGATTCGATCATGGAAGGCATCTACATCAACTCTATTGCCCTTCCGATGAAGCGTGAGTAGTTTACCACAGACCTATGGGTCCATAGCTAGTAGCTAGATGGGTTCTTCTCTCTCTTTGATTCTCAATACCATGTTCTCCTCGATCTTCTTGGAGATCTATCCGATGTAATCTTATTTTGCCGTGTGTTTGTTGAGATCTGATGAATTGTGGATTTATATCAGTTTATCTATGAATATTATTTGAATCTTCTCTGAATTCTTATGTGCATTATTTGATGCCTTTGTATTTCTCTTCGAATTATCGATTTGGTTTGGCCAACTAGATTGGTTTCTTGCAATGGGAGAGGTGCTTAGCTTTGGGTTCAATATTGCGTGATTTCACCCAGTGACAAAGTAGGGGTAGCGAGACACGTATTGAATTGTTGCCATCGAGGATAAAAATATGGGGTTTTGATCATATTGCTTGAGTTTATTCCTCTACATCATGTCATCTTACTTAAGGCGTTACTCCGTTCTTTGTGAACTTTATACTCTAGATGCATGCTGGATAGCGGTCGATGTGTGGAGTAATAGTAGTAGATGTAGGTAGGAGTCGGTCTACTTGACATGGGTGTGATGCCTATATTGCATAATCATTGCCTTGGATATCGTCATAACTTTGCGCTTTTCTATCAATTGCTCGATAGTAATTTGTTCACCCACCGTATTATTTGCCTTCATGAGAGAATCCTCTAGTGAAACCTATGCCCCCAGGGTCTATTTTCCATCATATTAGTTTCCGATTTACTATTTTGTAATCTTTTGTTTTCATATGTATAAACCAAAAAACCTCAATTTTTTTTTGAAAGTTGGACAGTAGGATCACCTCCTACTGCATGGTTGTATTAGAAAGTAAGGAATGGACAATATGTTACAATTGTACAAGAGAGGGGGAGGGGGGACTAAGCTATCAAACTATGCTATCAGATGAGCTAAAACATCTTATCTTTTGTTTAGTTCTATCTATCTCTATCAGATCTCACCTTTGCAAGTGACGGTGAAGGGATTGACAACCCCTTTACCGCATTGGGTGCAAGTGTTTGATTGTTTGTGCATGTGCATCTATTGGGGACTTGCGTGTTTATCCTACTGGATTGATACCTTGGTTCTTAACCAAGGAAATACTTATCTCTACCGTGCTGCATCACCCTTTCCTCTTCAAGGGAAAAACCAACGCAAGCTCAAGAAGTAGTAGGAAGAATTTCTGGCGCCGTTGCTGAGCAGATTTACGTCAAGCCTACCAAGTACCCATCATACACTCTCATATCTTGCATTACATTATTCTCCATTTACCTCTCATTTTCCTCTCCCCCACTTCTAAAACAATTTTCGAAAAGCTTAGCCCTTTTCTTCGCCCTTCTTCCATTCATTTTCTCGTTTGCATGTTGCTTGCTCGTTTGTTAGATCGGTTTGTTGCCACTCTGTCTGAATCTGAAGAGGTTTATATCGAAAAAGATAGTAGTAATTGATGACCCACAAGTAAGGGGATCAATTGTAGCTCTTTTTGATAAGTAAGAGTGTCGAACCCAACGAGGAGCAGAAGGAAATGACAAGTAGTTTTCAGTAAGGTAATGTCTGCAAGTGCTGAAATTGTAAGTACCAGAGTAGTTTGATAGCAAGAATTTGTAACGAGCAAGTAACGATAGTAGTAGCAAAAGTGCAGCATGGTAGCCTAATCCTTTTGAGGCAAAGGACATGCCAAAACGGTCTCTTATGATAAGCAAGGTGTTCTTGAGGGTACACGGGAATTTCATCTAGTCACTTTCATCATGTTGGTTTAATCCGTGTTCGGTACTTTGATAATTTGATATGTGGGTGGACCAGTGCTTAGGTGCTGTTCTTAGTTGAACAAACCTCCTACTTATGATTAACCCTCCTGTAAGCATCCGCAACTACGAGAAAAGTATTAAGAATAAATTCTAACCATAACATTAAACTTTTGGATCCAATCGGTCCCTTACGGAATAGCGCATAAACTAAGGTTTAAGCTTCTGTCACTCTCGCAACCCATCATCTAATTGCTACTCCACAATGCATTCCCTTAGGCCCAAATATGGTGAAGTTCCATGTAGTCGACATTCACATGACACTACTAAGGGAATCACAACATACATACTATCAAAATATCGAACACATATCAAATTCACATGATTACTTGTAACATGATTTCTACTGTGACCTCAAGAACAAAGGTAACTACTCACAAATGATAAGCATGCTCATGATCATCGGGGTATTAAATAGAATATTGGATCTAAACATATAATCTTCCACCAAACAAACCATATAGTAATCAACTACAAGATGTAATCAACACTACTAGTCACCCACAAGCACCAATCTATAGTTTTGTTAAAAAGATTGAACACAAGAGATGAACTAGGGTTTGAGAGGAGATGGTTCTGTTGAAGATGTTGATGGATATTACCCTCCCCGATATGGGAGAGTTGTTGGTGATGATGATGACGATGATTTCCCCCTCCGGGAGGGAAGTTCCCCCGGCGGAATTGCTCCGCCGGAGGGCAAAAGTGATCCTTCCCAAGTTCCGCCTCGAGACGGCGGCGCTCCGTCCCGAAAGTCCTCTCCTTATTTTTTCTAGGTCAAAATGACTTATATACCAAAAGATGGGCACCAGAGGTGGGCCGAGGAGGGCACAACCCACCAGGGCGCGCCTGGGCTCACTGGCGCACCCAGGTGGGTTGTGCCCACATGGTGGCCCCCCTCTAGTAGTTATTTTCTCCAATAATTCTTAAATAATCCATAAAAAATCTCCATGAAGTTTCAACTTGTTTGGAGTTGTGCAGAATAGGTAGCATGACGTAGCTTTTCCAAGTCCAGATTTCCAGCTGCCGGAATTCTCCCTCTTGGTGTGTACCTTGCAAATTATGAGAGAAAAGACATTAGAATTACTCCAAAAAGCATTATTATGGATAAAAGCATTATAAATAACAGTAAGAAAACATGATGCAAAATGGACGTATCAACTCCCCCAAGCTTAGACCTCGTTTGTCCTCAAGCGAAAACCGAAATCGAAAAACATGTCCACATGCTTTGAGAGAGAGGTGTCCATAAAAACAAAATACGGACATAGAAGCATCACGTTGATTATTACAACAACAGAATTAAATATAGGAATTTTATCATAGAACTCTTATCATATACTTCTCATGAATCCTATATACTTAAGAAGTTCACCCCACTACTCTATTTATCTTCACATGCAGCCTATCCACATCATCAAGTTGGCCCCATGTCTAAAAACACTTCCCCACTAGCCCATGCAACATGCCACATCATCACAATCTTGTTTCATTTTTTCTCTATATATGGTATAAAACCACCCGAGGCCACGAACTGCAATTTGGAATCAGGACCAACATGTTGGCCTCCTCCGCTTCCCCTCCCTGTGTAATTGCCTTTTGTTGCCTATCTTCTTTTGTCTCGTGATCTAACAAAATTCTTCCCCTGCCCTGCATCCCAATTTTTATGGTGTCTTCTCCCCTTCAATTCTTGATCTGCATTGATGATTCCCCAACTCAGTGAATTCCCCTCCTCCTTCTTCTTCTTCTTCTTCTTCTTCTTCAATCCCCATCAAATCCCACTACTCCATACTTTGGTGCTCTTCTCAACTGGTATTTCTCTCTGGACTGCATGAGCACGAACGTCTTATTTGGCAGGGTAAGCGATGGAGAGAGAGGCATTCCTGGTGACGAGCTCCCCCGACGGTCGTCCCCGCCCGCCTACGGATTCTCCGGCATAGTTGCTGCCGCCCCGACATTGGCCATGGCCACTCTCGGCGATTACCTTGCAGTTCCCGCATCGGGTGCCTCGGTAGAAGGTCGGGAAGGCTTATTGCGGCAACGGCGAACCTTGGTCTGCACTGCGCATCTCATGCGTCCGCCCCACATCTTCCCCACCCGCCCACCGATGGATGTGAGGATGCCAAGGAGATCATTAATCTTAGCCCACATTGCTATTTGAGTTTCCTCACACATGAAGATGGAATCAGCAGTCACTAGCTTTTAGGTATGGCTGCTGCAAGATCAATAGCCCTGATGCCTCTATGAGTTCACTCTCTCTTCAATTCCTTCATTAGAATATAGAAAATATTGTCTACTTCTTAATGAATTTCTTCTTTTGTTCCTATTATCTCCCCTCAGGTTTTGATATTCTACTCCGTCATTACAAGATTTGATCTGCAATTTATTGACTGGTGTGGAATCCTGAGCATTTGGCATTTCATCACGTGAGATTCTGTTATTGATTTTTCTGAAGAGGTTGTGTTCGGTTTGGACATTGCACCATGAAATTTTGTACTTTCCCCTCATTGTTGTTTTTGATGAAGTGGACAGGAAATAACAATGTTGTATTTCCCCTAGAACTAATAGGACTAAGGGTCCAGTACGATACTGATTTAATAATTTATACTTGATTTGTTTACCCATCAGACCATCAAATTCAATATGGTGTGCACGCTTATAGTTTACTAAGCGGAAGCTAAAAGGAGATTACAGCTGGTAGCAAACTTATATACTTCGATAAGGAATAAGGCGATTTTACTAGAGATTTTGATCGGTGCAGTCGATTGGCTCTAGGATCCATGCTCCGTGTAACTTTAAATTCGTCTTCCAAGTTACGTGAGATCATTGAGGTGTTCATGTGCAAGGGTATTTGTTCCAGCATAGTTGCATTTGATTACAATATCTATTTTTTTTTGCTTTGTTTCTTCCTGGCAACATTAGTGTATACACATATGGACCACGGCTATCTTGCCATGATTACCTACACTTCTTTTAGACATCCATGAGGGGGGACTCATGCCACATGAGCTCCTAATATGCACAAAAGATACTAGCATGTCTTGATCATCATGCTACAATCATGGGTAGTAACTGATTTATTACTATGCTAATGCCATGGTTCTGCACTTTGAGCAGAAAATAAGCCAGAAGGATATAGTCCAGATGCTAGCGCTCTCTCAGATCCATAATAACTTCAGCAATTCATGATCTGCACGGAATGTTGCAATACATACAATCTTTCCCATGCAAAATTTCAACTATGGTGCATATCCAACCATCCACACACAAAACAAAGTAAGTACATCCACCAGATTTGCTTTCGTACATGGATTGGACACCAAACATCGGACATGCCCCTACCACCTTCGAAGCGATTCGATCCTCAAGTCAGCACCTGTACCTACACTTTTTCATTATCTTGCATTGATTTAGTTCATAATGGATATTGTCAGATTTCGGGTTCTGGCAAAACCCTTGAGGTCGAACTCTGGGGTGCGCACGAAGATCTCCCCCCTAGCTCACGCTCCCACCATGTTCTCGGAGCTAAGCACGTCGAACTCGCAGAACAAAGGACACATGGTTTATACTGGTTCGTGCCACCGTTGTGGTGTAATACCCTACTGCAGTGTGGTGTGATGGATTGCCTCTTGGGCCGAGGACAAACAAGTACAAGGGACGAACAACCTCCTGAGGAGAGGTGTTCTTGAGCTCGATGAGCTTGTGTGGTGGCCTTGGTGGAATGGGTCTCGTTCAAGATCAGATCATCCCTACGGTGGTGGCTAGTCCTATTTATAGAGGCCCTGGTCCTCTTCCCAAATGTAGGCGGGAAGGGACCCAACAACGACCAAATTTGAAGGGGGACAACTAGTACAGGCTATCCTGACAAAAAGTGGTCTTTGCCTGCCAAAGGCTCTGGTGGTGACGTCGTCCTGGGCTCCACGGTGACCTCCGTCCTGCCGTCCTGCTGGTCTTGGTCTTGTTGCACCGATATGGAAACCTTTGCCTGATGCCTCAGGACTCCTCGCCTGCGCCTGTCCTTTTAGCACCAAAGAGGAAATGAGGACACTGCGCGCACTAGCACCCGCCTGGTGCCCGCCTGGCCTTGGTAGTCATGGCTTGCGTCATAGGGACCTCGTGAGGTGCCCACCGCCTTGATCTCTCCGCCCCTCGTGAGCTAGCCTGGTGAGGCCGCCCCCGAGGAGGTCTTGCGTCGTCCGCCTCGCGAGGCTTGGCCCCTCGCGAGGGTCTTGAGTGTTTGTTGCTGAAGATGGGCCGTACAGGGCCGCTGGTGGAGCCACGCCATGGGCCGCAGGCAGGCAAGTCTGGGGACCCCCGTTCCCAGGACGCCCATAGTAGCCCCCGGGCCCAAGGCGTGCTCGGACTTGGCTTCGAGGCGAAGCCAAGGGGCCAGTGCGGAGCGCCGCGGGCCCCAACAGCCTGCAGCCTCGGTTGACGTGTGGTGATTGATGGGACGTGGGCGCCTCCGCTTCCCCACGCTGCCTCGGCAACTGCCCGACTTGACGAGTCCCTGTTGCATGCAGAAAAAAGATCATTATTACCTCAGATCGTGGAGGCCGGCGGTTGGCGGAGCCCCCGTCACCCATCTCTTCCTCCCTCCTCCTGCTTCTTCTTCTTCCTCCTTGCTTCGTTGCTGCGTTGCGTCACCTATGGCGCCAATACGGAGGTTCTCAGCCGCAGAAAAGGGAAAAGCCCCCTGCGACGAGCCAGGGCCACTTCCGCCAAAGAAGAGTCTGGCCCGACGCCGCGATGTAGCTGCGAGGCTAGAGGCGTCGAGGCCTTGGCACGAACGGCCTCCCCCGGGCTATCCGCTGCCTTTGTACGCCCAGGAAGAGGGCTCCGGAGGAGGTAGCAGGGACCGACGCCCCCCGCACCATGGCCGGCCGTGCAATGGCGGCGCGCGCTGTCGCCCCGCGAACTCACGCCGAGGGCTCCTCGTGCGAACTCGTGGTGTGGGCGGCGATAGCACCGAGCACATGGGTCCGGTTCCCACTGTTCTTCACCGAGGTGATGCCGCTGAGGGGGCCGCTGGAGCTGTGGCTACAGCACACTGGGTGCAACACCCCGGCAACGGGGGAGGAGGTTGAGGTCGTCTCCCCTAGCAAGGTCTTCATGACCCGTGGATGGGGTGAGGTCCCCCACGTCTGCCGCACGGAGGGTGCCCTCGCCATCCACTTCGAGTACGACGGCGCCTCTACGATGTTCTTCAAGGTCTTCGACGGGGAAGGCCACCGCTTGGAGTGCTGTCCTGAAGGGGGCCGCCAGGACATTGCGGTGGCAGGCACTCAGCCTTCCCTTGGACCTGCTGACAGCTCCTCCAGCAGCAGCGGGGACTCCTAGTGGTCCAGCGACTCTCCTAAGCCCGGCGAGACTCCGGAGACGAGCGACGACGGCTACGTGCCCTTGAGCTCGCGTCGTGCTCGGAGTACAGCGACGGCGTCTGCCCGCCGCCGCCGTTGATCTGGATGGGGTTGGCACCGACCTCCCGTGGCCCACTGTTGATGATGGCGTCGGCGGCGTTGGCGCATGTAGATAGGGCTCCTAGAAACTTCCTTCTTTTGTTCCCTGCGAGGAATCAAGATGGACCCCGTGGGGTGTGTGTAAAGGGTCTGCAATGCCTTTTGTTGATATCGTCCTTATGATGAAGATTTATGAATGCATGTCCTGCTTCGGCTCGGTCTCCCCTTTCCAACTTTGCGGTAGCTTGGTGCTCTACGCCGACAGGTCCCGGTCCCCAGGCAGGCTGCAGCCGTCGCTGGTATGCCAGGTCATGATGCCGTGGTCAAGGCCAGGAGGTGAGCGGCCCGAGGTCCAGTTAGAGCTCTTGAGGCGCGATGCTCAAGAGGTACCCTTTAGCGTGCAAGCAGCTACCTAAAGGTGGGAAAGGGAGGCGACGTCTCTGCAGCAGGGCTGCGAGAGGTGGGAGTCTTATGCCGTAGCGCTCCGCCGACCCGGGTGCGAAACTTATCTTGGCAGTCCAGAGTTGATTCCTTGTGCAGCGCCAGGCTTGCACGTCGACGGCCATAACATAGCCAGGTAAGGCCCATGCGAGTCTCCCCCTCTTTCCCATGCTCTTCCGTGTGCTCTACGTCCTCGGGTCCCGGCCCTCGAGCGAGCTCAGCCGCCGCTGGTATGCCAGGTCGCGATGTCGTGGTCAAGGCCAGGGGGTGAGGGCTGGAGAGCCAGTAAGAGCTCCTGAGTCGCGATGCTCAGGAGCCCCCCTTTAACGCACAAGCGAATTGCATTGGAAAGGAGGGAGCCTGTGGTCCCTCTGGAGGTTCCTGCAGGTTAGCACGAAGAAGGGTACAGATCGCAACCACGCTTGTCGGTCTGCCACTGGTCGTTCCGCAAGAAGACGAAGGCACTGAGGGTCTGGTGAGGTGACGTGCGCGGGCGTGCCACAAGCCAGAGCTCGACCACTCAGATTTGTCAGCGTTGCAGGGACGGACCCGAGCACAAGCACCGTGCCAGCATGGGTAGCCCCCGTTGCGGGATGAGTGAAGGGCCGATCGGCGATGCTGGCGGCCGCGGCGAATGATAATCAAGCAAGGGATGACTATAAATAAATCATGCATGGGAACCAGCTAGCTTAGATTGATGCGAGAGCGATGCATGCCACTGGGACGGACCCGAACGGCCTGGGGATGATGCAGCCCGAGGGGCACCCCCAATAGGGTAAGCTAAAAAATGCGAAAGGATACACGCCGCAGGGACAGGCCCATGTGACCTGGGAATAATGCAGCCCGAGGGGCGCTCCTAGTTGAATAAGCTTTGGAAAGTGTCACCTGGTTTCATTGCCGAAGGAGTGTTGGGGTAGCTGAAGGCGCGTGCTGAAGAAGTCGCTCCTCACGAGCCGCCAAGACCCTGAGCCTCGGGAGGCTCTGGGGGCTCAGGTGGCTCCTTGAGGACCGTCTCCATCTCCGCTAGGACCGCGTGATGCCTGGCCTCCTGGGTTGCCAGGATGCTCCGTAGGTTGCACTGGAAGGCGGCTACCATGCTCGGTAGGCCAAACGGCATGCGAACATAGCTGTGTGGTGGACCCTCACACCGGCCGGCGCACGAAGGCCAGAACAGCTCCTGAGATGCAGCCTTGTGGAGCCCTGGGATGTAGATGTAGATGCACAGCTCGCCATCCTCGCCTGGATGGGGAGCTGCACGAGGTGGGCGGCGGTCACTACGCATAGCCCTTGCTTCTTGAAGCTCCTGGGTGGCCTTACGATGAACTCCTGAGCACCGGGCTCTCCTTGCCCGGTGCCCTCCTGAGGGAAACGTGCCGTGAAGCATGCCTCCATGTGGTGCTCGAGCGCCTCCCTCGTGATTTTGGCTAGGTCTGAGGCCCTCCAGAAGAGAGCCCCCGAGCCTCGCCCGAGGAGGGCGCCGGGCGCGCCTTCCTATTTGAGGGAGGGAGGCGCCCCAGGTGCGGGCGCTGATCCTGAGGCGGCGGCGCTAGAGACACCACCCCCTTGAGGCCCTGTGTGGAGTAGCTGCTTCTTCTCCTTGGGGATGGCTTCAGGAGGGTACTGCATGCCCTCGCTATCAGGGTCTTCGATTGCTGCGGCTTGGAAGGCGCGCTCGAGGGAGCACACCGCATCTCTTTCTTCGTAGGGGACTGTGATGATTCTGCTGCTTCCTGGCATCTTAAGGACGTTGTAGCCATGGTGGGTTACTGCCATGAACTTGGCTAATGTTGGGTACCCGAGGATGGCATTGTACGACTGACAGATGTGGGCGATGTCGAAGTCGATGAGCTTGGTGTGGTAGTTGTCACGCTCACCGAAGGTGACGGGGAGATGAACTTGCCCTATTGGGATGGTGGAGCCATCGGTCACTCCTGGGAAGGGCTTAGTAGGCTGCAACTGATCATAGAGTACTTGAAGGTTGTCGAACGTCTCGACGGACAGGACACTGAGCCCCGCGCCACCGTCGATGAGGGTCTTGGTGACTTGGACATTGCTGATGACGGGTGAGCAGAGCATCGGGAGGACGCCGGCGGTTGCCACGCATTTGAGCTGGTCCACCGAGCTGAAGGTGATGGCGTACTTGGACCACCTGAGCGGGCGCGTGGCCTCGAGCCTGGGAAGGGCTGCATTCACCTCGCGAGAGAACTGCTTGAAGACGCGCTGGGAAGCTGGGGCCTGAGCACCGCCCAAGATGCAAGTGATGGCTCGCGGCTCCTGGAAGCCCCCAACCCCCTCTCTTGATGGTGGTCGCCGTTCCTTCTTGGTGGTGGAGGCAGCGGTGGGAGGCCAGGATTGCCCTGAGGATGGTCCTCGTGAGGTTAGTCATGCCAGGCGCCCTCACGAGGCTGCTCCTGCCAGTGGTCCTCACGAGGCCGACCGCGCCACTCCTAGTGGGGGCCGCGGTCGTCCCAGCATCCTCCACCTCGTCCTCTTCCTCGGCTGTAGCCCTGGTCGTTGTGCTCGGGGCGTCGACCGAAGCGTCCGTCTCGGATGGCCCTGAGCTCTTGACAATTGTTGGTGTTGTGGCCGTGTACGTTGTGGAAGGCGCAGAACGGATGGCTGCTCTTGGACGACTCTGGGTGGTCTCGGCCGTGCTTCGTGTCCGGCTCTGCCGCGAGTATGGCTACTCCCTTGCGCTTCACGTCCTTGACCTTGGCTTTCTTATCTTCTGGGTCGGCAGCAGGGAGCTCGAGGAGGGAGAGACGCCCCTCCTCAGCTCTTGCACACTTGGTTGCTATGTTGAACAACTCTAGAGTCGTGCATAGCTCCTCGTGGATGGCGAGCTCCTCCTTCATCTTGATGTCACGGATGCCATCGGAAAACGCTGAGATGATGGCCTCGTCCGTCACCTTGGGGATCTTGAGGCGAATGTTGTTGAAGTGCTGGATGTACTTCTGTAGGGTGTCTCCCGGCTATTGCTTGATGCGTCGCAGGTCACCGTGGCCGGAGGGCGGTCGCAAGTGCCCTGGAAGTTGGCGATGAAGCGGTTGCGCATCTCACCCCATGAGGAGATTGATCCCGCGGGCAAGTTCAGGAGACACGAGCGAGTGCTATCCTTGAGAGCCATGGGAAACCAGTTCGCCATGATTTTTTTGTCGCCGTTGGCCGCCTCGATGCTCAGTTCATAGAGCTGCAGGAACTCCGCGGGGTCAGGGGTGCCATCACAGCACGAAGGCAGGTCCAGCTTGAACTTGCATGGCCAAACGACGGTGCGCAGCTCGGGAGCGAAGGCGCGACAGCCTGCGGTGGCCACCGGAGCCCTCTACTGGGGCGGAGCCTACCTTTGATGTCCGCGCACCACCGCCGTAGGCGGCACGCGGTCTTGTCGTGGTGGAGCCGGGAGCGCTGGAGCGTTTTCTTGCGGCCGGGGAACCTCTTCGCAGGCTCCTTCTTTGTGCGCGGGCACACGGCATGGTGGATCATGCCGCGGGGCCACGCGTCTTGGGGCGAGGACACCGTCTTGACACGGAGGGGGAGGTGGCGCTCGGTGAGCTGCGCATCTTGGCGCAAGGGCGCCGTCTTGATGTGGAGGCGGCAGAGGTGCTCCGTGAGCCACATCGCGGCTGGAGGTGGGTGAGACAGCGAGAGGGATGGTGCAGGAGAGCCCCCGGCGGCGCTGGCGAGCTCGGCGATGCGGTCTAACTAGTCCTCGTAGAGGTCTTCGACCGGGCGGTAGCGCAGGAGCTCGCGTTCCATGAGCAGCGCGGCCTGCGCGTCCGTGGGTGTGCGGCGAGCGTGAGACGATGAGCCGGCCGGAGTCAGCGACGGGGTGGCGGTGCGGCCGTCCCGCCGCATGGAGGAGTGTAGTGATGATGCTTGTTGCTCGTTTGCTGCCGGGCCGGTAGCAGCGTTGGCAACAGGAGATGGAGAACGACGAGGAGGCCCGCCGACAGGGGCCGTCTGAGCGGCACGGGCGGCGAGGGCGGCCCGGCACTTGGCGCGGGCTCGACGCGCGTCTGACATGGATGCGGTGGAGTGATGGAACGTGGATTAACGCAAGGAAATCTTCAGCGCACCCCTACCTGGCGCGCCAAATGTCAGATTTCGGGTTCCAGCAAAACCCTTGAGGTTCGAACTCTGGGGTGCGCACGAAGATCTCTCCCCCCTTGCTCATGCTCTCACCACGATCTTAGAGCTAAGCACGTCGAACTCGCAGAACAAAGGACACAGGGTTTATACTGGTTCGGGCCACCTTTGTGGTGTAATACTCTACTCCAGTGTGGTGTGGTGGATTGCCTCTTGGGCTGAGGACGAACAAGTACAAGGGACGAACATCCTCCTGAGGAGAGGTGTTCTTGAGCTCGATGAGCTTGTGTGGTGGGCTTGGTGGAATGGGTCTTGTTCAATATCAGATCATCCCTACGATGGTGGCTAGTCCTATTTATAGAGGCCCTGGTCCTCTTGCCAAATGTAGGCGGGAAGGGGTCCAACAACGGCCAAATTTGAAGGGGGACAACTAGTACAAGCTATCCTGACAAAAGGTGGTCTTCGCCTGCCAAAGGCTCTGGTGGTGACGCCGTCCTGGGCTCCACGGTGACCTCCGTCCCGCCGTCCTAATGGTCTTGGTCTTGGTCTTGTTGCACCGATATGGAAACCTTTGCCTGATGCCTCGGGACTCCTCGCCCGTGCCTATCCCTTTAGCACCAAAGAGGAAATGAGGACACTGCATGCGCTGGCACCCATCTGGTGCCCGCCTGGCCTTGGTCGTGATGGCTTGTGTCACAGGGACCTCGCGAGGTGCCCCCCGCCTTGATCTCTCCGCCCCTCGCACACCAGCATGGTGAGGCCGCCCCCGAGGAGGTCTTACATCGTCCACCTCGCGAGGCTTGGCCCCTCGCGAGGGTCTTGAGTGTTTGCTGCTGAAGATGGGCCGCACGGGGCCGCTGGTGGAGCCATGCCATGGGCCGCAGGCAGGCAAGTCCGGGGACCCCCGTTCCTAGGACGCCGACAGATATTGTTTCGGCAAAACAACTGATGTGTTGCAGAATGTCTATATTCTTTCTAAAGCTAGAGAAAAATGATGGTGATATGATTAAGCAAGTATGAGTTGGATGTCAGTCATTTATTTGTTATCTAAAACATCCAATACCATCATATTATTGAACTCCATAGTCTTACACTTATTTTCTTAATAGCATGTGATACAAAATTCCCGCAGCAACGCGCGGGGCATCATCTAGTAAGTAATAGTTCATCACACAATCGAAGTATAAAGCAAAAAATCTATTAGAACCCAACAAACTATGTTCTCAGTCAACTTCGCAACTACAATTCATCATGTTTTCAGGAAGGGTCACGTGTCGGAGCCTTTAGGAAAGTCCACATACTCAACCATCATATAGTCTTCCATGATTGCTAACACTCACCGCACACACATGAGCAAAACGTTTCAACCAGACACATAGAAAGATAGGGGCTTATGGTTTCGCCTCCCAACGTACTCACCTCAAGGGTGATGTCAACAATAATAACTCATGCCACCCATATTCAACTGGACATATGTGCCTAGATCTTTCCTCACCACATGATGCTTGCCAAAGGAGAAAAATAAAAGGAATAGAGAGAAAAACTTGGACTCTTTGCATAAAAGTAAATACATAAAAATTAAAAAATAGTCCCTTCGCAGAGGGAAGCAGAGGTTGCCATGCGCTTATTTGTTTGTATGCTCAATCCCTTAGTGTAAAAGAACGTCATGTTATATTGCCCCTTGTGATACCGACCTTTATTATGTAGTCTGTCGCTTTTATTCTTCACCATCAAAAGTTCATGCAACACTCAATTTTCTCTTACACTAAATGATCTCAAACTTTTGGAAGCAATTTTTATTGCCTTTTTGCACCGATGACAACTTACTTGAGGGATCTTGCTCAATCCCTAGGTAGGTACGGTGGACACTTGAAAATAAGATTTGGGTTTAAGGGTTTTTGGATGCACAAGCAGTATTTCTACTTAGTGCGGAATTTTTTGGCTAGCAAAGATAGGGAGCAAGCACCACATGTTAAAGGATCTATGACAATATGACTTCTGTGTGAATATGAACAAGCATAAATAATTACGTTGTCTTCCTTGTCCAACGTCAACAATTTTGGCATATAATATTTTGATGAGGGCTCACAATCACAAAAGATTTCTAGGATAGTATATTTATACGTGAATCTTCTCTTCCCTTATTAATTCTTTCACGATTTGCATCATTGACTAATGCTATGTTTGTCAATCTCTAATAAAAATTTCTACTTATACTTTTCCTTATCTGGTGCCATCACCTACCATAGGATTAGTATATAATCTTATCGATTTATTTCCTTTATTTTTCTTTATTACATTTCTCCTTTTCCTTTCTTATTTCTTTTCTTTATTCGCAACATGAGAGTAAAGAAAGAAAAAACTCACACTAAACTTTATTATATAACTTGCACACGATTACATGGATAGATCACTAAGCAAACTCTCAAAGAATAAATGATTAAACTAAACTTTTATTCACCTAAAGCAAAAGATCGAATTAAAACAATTAAAAGCAAAAAGATAGTGGGATGATACGATACCGGGGAACCTCCCCCAAGCTTGGCGGAAGCCAAGGGGAGTGCCCATACGCGATACTTAATTCTCCTTTGGTGGTGAAGAAGATGGTGGTAGTGATGACAATTGTGCCTTCAGCCTTTTCATATTGTAGTTGAGGAGAGCAATTTCCTCCTTTAAATCATCGACCTCCAACTCCAGCTTCAAGATCTTGTCACATAAATCTCCTTTGTTTTTCTGCCGAAAACGAGAAGGAATAGATCGGTTATTAGACCGGTTAGCTCTCTTAGGGAGACTGGACTTCTTGAACTCTATGTGCATATCCCTAGTTTGAGGTAGAGGAACACCCCTCCTCCTCCGAGCTTGAATCATCGACCCTCATCAAGTGAGAATCCTCCTCATCATCCGTAGTTCGACCATAAGGTGATTGGTCCCCATAGGTCTTTGGGTCAGCAATGAGATGTGAGACATAACTCTCACCGTCGGAGTCTTGGGACGACATACTTTCAAAATTGTACATGAAACAACAAGAAAAGAGAACAAAGGATTTCTTCATGATACGGTGATCAGCAGGTTCGGGAAGTATATATAGACTTTTTTTTATCTTGGAGGACAAGCATATGGTAGAAAAACGGAGTACGAAAGGTGTCCCAGGTGGGCACAACCCACCTGGGCGCGCCAGGCGGCAAGCCTGGCGCACCCTGGTGTCTTGTTCCCACCAGGGGACTCTTCCAGGAAGTTTCTTTATTTCCAAAATTCTTAAATATTCCAAAATTGATGAAAAATATTTTTTCGGATTTTTCGGTGTCCATTTACTTACCATATCACGTACCTCCTTATTTTCACGATTCTGGAGTGTTCCAGAAGGACTAATTTATGTGTTCTTCCGGTGTCAAAGTTTGGATAATATTACTTTCAACATTAATAGGTGTGCCTGAGATATAATGCTTTATTCGTTGCCCATTGACAACCTTCGGGTTAGTACCTTCGGAATTATTTATTTTGATGGCTCCAGACCGATAAACCTCCTCGATGACATATGGGCCTTCCCATTTTGAGAGGGGTTTTCCTACAAAGAATCTAAAACGGGAGTTGTACAAAAGAACATATTCTCCGACTTTAAACTCACGCTTTTGGATTCTTTTGTCATGCCATCTTTTAACCTTTTCTTTGAATAATTTTGCATTTTCATAATCTTGGGTTCTCCATTCATCTAGAGAACTAATATCAAATAACCTCTTTTCACCAGCAAGTTTGAAGTCATAATTGAGTTCTTTAACTGCCCAAAATGCTTTATGTTCTAACTCAAGAGGCAAATGACAAGCTTTTCCATAAACCATTTTATAAGGAGACATACCCATAGGATATTTATATGCTGTTCTATAAGCCCAAAGTGCATCATCTAATTTCTTAGACCAGTTATTCCTGGACCTATTAACAGTCTTTTGCAAAATTAATTTTATTTCTCTATTGCTAAGTTCAACTTGACCACTAAACTGAGGGTGATATTGATGCAATTCTATGGTTAACATCATACTTGGCAAGCATTTTACGGAAAGAACCATGAATAAAGTGTGATCCACCATCAGTCATTAAATATCTAGGGACTCTAAACCTTGGGAAAATAACTTCCTTAAGCATTTTAATAGAGGTGTTGTGATTAGCACTACTGGTTGGAATAGCTTCTACCCATTTAGTAACATAACCAACAGCAACCAAAATATGTGTATACCCATTAGAGGAAGGAAAAGGTCCCATGTAATCAAATCCCCAAACATCAAATGGTTCAACATTAAGTGAATAATTCATAGGCATTTATTGACGCTTACCAATATTACCTATTCTTTGACATTCATCGCAATAAGACGAACTTACGGGCATCCTTGAAGAGAGTAGGCCAATAAAATCCAGATTGCAATACCTTATGAGCAGTTCTATCTCCAGCATGATGCCCTCAATAAGCTTCAAAGTGACATTTCCGTAGGATTTGTCCCTGTTCATGCTCAGGTACATAGTTCTAATAATACCATCTACTCCTTCTTTATAAAGATGTGGGTCATCCGAAAAGTAATGTCTTATATCATAGAGGAATTTTTTTGTTGGTATGTAAAGCTAGGTGGTAAATATTTAGCAACAATGTAATTAGCATAATCAACATACCAAGGAGTATTATGAGAAACATTTATTGCAGCTAACTGCTCATCAAGAAAACTATCATCAATAGGTAGTGGGTCATCAAGCACATTTTCAAGCCTAGATAAATTATCAGCTAGTGGGTTCTCAGCTCCTTTTCTATCAATTATATGCAAATCAAATTCTTGTAATAAGAGAACCCATTGAATAAGTCTAGGTTTATCATCTTTCTTTTCCATAAGATATTTAATAGTAGCATGGTCTGTGTGAACAATTACTTTGGAATACACAATATAAGGTCTAAACTTATCGCAAGCAAACACCACTACTAATAATTCTTTTTCAGTAGTAGCATAATTTATTTGAGAACTGTCTAGAGTTTTACTAGCATAATGAATTACATTAAGTTTCTTATCAACTGTTTGTCCTAGAACAGCACCAACAACATAATCACTAGCATCACACATAATTTCAAAAGGCAAGTTCCAATCAGGTGGTTGAACAATAGGTGCAGAAATTAAGGATTTCTTAATTGTTTCAAAGGCTTCTAAACAATCATCATAAAAAATAAAAGGACTATCCTTTTGCAAGAGACTAGTAAGAGGCCTAGAATTTTTTGAAAAGTCTTTGATAAATCTCCTATAGAAACCAACATGACCTAATAAACTATGAATACCTTTTATATCTTTAGGACATGGCATTTTCTCAATTGCATCAACCTTAGCTCTGTCCACTTCAATACCTCTTTCAGAAATTTTATGACCCAAGACAATGCCTTCATTAACCATAAAGTGGCACTTCTCCCAATTCAAGACAAGATTTGGTTGTTCACATCTCTGCAAAACTCGATCAAGGTTGCTTAAGCAATCATCAAAAGAAGTTCCATAAACGGAGAAATCATCCATGAAAACCTCAACAATCTTTTCACAAAAGTCAGAGAATATAGCAGTCATACATCTTTGAAAAGTAGCAGGTGCATTGCATAAACCAAAAGGCATACGTCTATATGCAAAGGTACTCAAAGGGCAAGTAAAAGTTTTCTTTGAAAGGTAGCAGGTGCATTACATAAACTAAAAGACATACGTCTATAAGCATAAGTTCCGAAGGGACAAGTAAAAGTGGTCTTTTCTTGATCAGGTTGAGAAACAGGTATTTGTGAAAAGCCAGAATATCCATCGAGGAAGCAAAAGTGTGTGTGCTTAGATAATCTTTCAAGCATTTGATCAATAAAAGGCAAAGGGTAATGATCTTTTCTAGTTGCTTTGTTTAATTTTCTAAAATCTATTACCATTCTATAGCCTGTAATAATTCTTTGTGGAATAAGTTCATTCTTATCATTAGGAGCAACAGTTATACCTCCTTTCTTAGGAACACAATGAACAGGACTTACCCATCTACTATCAGCTATGGGATAATTTATACCTGCTTCCAGAAGTTTTAATATTTCCGTTCTTACCACTTCCTTCATTTTCGGGTTTAACCGACGTTGGTGATCAACAACAGGTTTAGCATCAGGTTCCAAATTAATTTTGTGCTGACATAGAGTGGGACTAATGCCCTTTAAATCATCAAGAGTATATCCAATAGCAGCTCGGTGCTTCCTCAGAACTTTCAATAATCTTTCTTCTTCATGTTCTGAAAGGTTAGCACTAATAATAACAGGATATATTTTCTTTTCATCAAGATAAGCATATTTCAAAGTGTCTGGCAATTATTTTAATTCAAACACATGATCACCTTTAGGTGGAGGAGGACATCCTAGAGTTTCAATAGGCAAATTGTGTTTAAGCAGAGGACGTTTTTCAAAGAAAATTTTATCTATTTCATTTCTTTCATGCATATGAAAATCATTTTCATGGTGTAGCAAATATTGCTCTAAAGGATCTGTAGGTGGTACAACAATAGAAGCAAGACCAATTAATTCATCCTTACTAGGCAATTCTTTTTCATGAAGATTTCTACTAAACTTGGGAAAATTAAACTCATGAGACTCATTACCAAAACTAACACTGACAGTTTGTTTCTCACAATCTATTCTAGCATTAACGGTGTTCAAGAAAGGTCTACCAAAGATAATGGGACAAAAGTCATCTTGTGGGGAACCAAGAACAAGAAAATCAGTAGGGTATTTTATTTTCCCACACAAGACTTCAACATCTCTAACAATCCCAATTGGTGATATAGTGTCTCTATTAGCAAGTTTAATAGTAACATCTATTTCTTCTATCTCTGCGAGTTCTATGTCATTCATAGTTTCTTGATATAAGGTATAAGGAATATCACTCACACTAGCACCTATGTCACATAAACTATGATAACAGTGATCTCCTATTTTAACTAAGATGACGGGCATGCCAATAACAGGTCTATGTTTATCCCTTTTATCAGGTTTGGCAATTCTAGCAGCTTCTTCACAGAAGTAAATAACATGCCCATCCATATCTTCTTCCAAGAGATCTTTAACCATAGAAATACTAGGTTCAACTTTAATTTGTTCATCAGGTTTAGGTGTTCTAATATAGCTTTTGTTAACCATAGTTGAAACTTTAGCATGTTCCTTTATCCTAACAGGGAAAGGTGGTTTCTCAATATAAGTAGTAGGAACAACTGGATCAATGGTACGTCTCCAACGTATCTATAATTTTTGATTGTTCCATGCTATTATATTATCTGTTTTGGATGTTTAATGGGCTTTATTATACACTTTTATATTATTTTTGGGACTAACCTACTAACCCAAGGCCCAGTGCAAATTGCTGTTATTTTTGCCTATTTCAGTGTTTCGCAGAAAAGGAACATCAAACGGAATCCAAATGGAATGAAACCTTCGAGAGAGTTATTTTTGGAACAAACGTGATCCAAGGGACTTGGAGTAGACGTAAAGAAAGGAGCGAGGAGGCCACGAGGCAGGGAGGCGTGCCTGCCCCCCTAGGCGCGCCCCAACCCTCATGGGCCCCTCGCAGCTCCACCGACCTACTTCCTCCTATATATATATACCCAAAAAACATCGAGGAGCACCACGAAACCCTATTTCCACCATCGCAACCTTCTGTACCCAAGAGATCCCATCTTGGGGCCTTTTCCGGAGCTCCGCCGAAGGGGTAATCGATCACGGAGGGCTTCTACATCAACACCATAGCCTCTCCGATGATGTGTGAGTAGTTTACCACAGACCTTCGGGTCCATAGTTATTAGCTAGATGGCTTCTTCTCTCTCTGTAGATCTCAATACAAAGTTCTCCTCGATCTTCTTGGAGATCTATTCGATGTAATTCTTTTTGCGGTGTGTTTGTCGAGATCCGATAAATTGTGGGTTTATGATCAAGATTATCTATGAAAAATATTTGATTCTTCTATGAAATCTTTTATGTATGATTTTTTATCTTTGCAAGTCTCTTCGAATTATCAGTTTGGTTTGGCCTACTAGATTGATCTTTCTTGCAATGGGAGAAGTGCTTAGCTTTGGGTTCAATCTTGCGGTGTCCTTTCCCGGTGACAGCAGGGGAAGCAAGGCACGTATTGTATTGTTGCCATCGAGGATAAAAAGATGGGGTTTATATCATATTGCTTGAGTTTATCCCTCTACATCATGTCATCTTGCCTAATGCGTTACTCTGTTCTTATGAACTTAATACTCTAGATGCATGCTGGATAGCGGTCGATGTGTGGAGTAATAGTAGTAGATGCAGAATCGTTTCGGTCTACTTGTCGCGGACGTGATGCCTATATACATGATCATGCCTAGATATTCTCATAATTATGCACTTTTCTATCAATTGCTCGACAGTAATTTGTTTACCCACCGTAATACTTATGCTATCTTGAGAGAAGCCACTAGTGAAACCTATGGCCACCGGGTCTATTTTCCATCATATAAGTTCCCAATCTATTTTATTTTGCAATCTTTATTTCCAATCTATATAACAAAAATACCAAAAATATTTATCTTATTATCTCTATCAGATCTCACTCTCGTAAGTGACCTTGAACGGGTTGACAACCCCTTTATCGCGTTGGTTGCGAGGTTCTTATTTGTTTGTGTAGGTGTGAGGTGACTTGCGTGTAGTCTCCTACTGGATTGATACCTTGGTTCTCAAAAACTAAGGGAAATACTTACGCTACTTTGCTGTATCACCCTTTCCTCTTCAAGGGAAAACCAACGCAGTGCTCAAGAGGTAGCAAGAAGGATTTCTGGCACCGTTGCCGGGGAGATCTACGCACAAGTCAAGACATACCAAGTACCCATCACAAACTCTTATCCCTCGCATTACATTATTTGCCATTTGCCTCTCGTTTTCCTCTCCCCCACTTCACCCTTACCGTTTTATTCGCTCTCTTTTTTCGTTCGCCTCTTTTTCGCTTGCTTCTTGTGTCGCCGTGTGTCGTCATGGCTAATCCTTCTATCATTGTTAGTACTCCCGATCATGAAGTTCTTAATTTTAAACAAAGGGGCGGGGGAGAAAATCTAAAAGATGCTTGGCATAGAATTTGCAATGCTCAGAATAGATCTACCAGGAAGCAATCCACTTCTGTTCTTCACAATTTTTATGTAGGCACCACTCCTTGGAACAGATATATTCTTGATACCATTACCGGAGGGAATTTCTTGGATAGCCATACTTTTGGTTCTTATAATGCTATGATAGATTTGTTTGGCCCACCACCTCTTTTGGTTAATGGAACTATTTTAACTTTGGAACATGTGATGCAAAGGCTTGAAATTATTGAAAATAAAGTTTCCTCTGTGGAGTTGATTGAAAATTTGGATAAAAATATCCACAACCAAATCACCCAATATGGATCTAAGGTAGGAGTTACTCTGAAAAACTTTAAAGAAAAAGAACCTATAGTTAACAAAAGAATATATCAAGATTCCACAAGAATTGGTAAACTTGAGGATATTATTACTAATTTAGGGTCTGCCTTTTCATCTGTTAAAAATACTCCAAATCCTCCTACTACCAAGATTACCAAATTAATGTATGTTCCTAAAAATAAGGGTGAATCTTCTAGTAAGGAAAATGCGGATCTCAAATCAATAAGTGTTCACCCCAACTTCTTCGCTATCATCAAGGAACCTTTTGCTACAAATGAATTTATTGATTTATTGCCTAGGAGTTTGATCATTAATAAAAAGAATGAAACTCCCAAGGGTTATAAGTGTTTTATTGAAGAATTGCCTACCAAAGATGATAATACCTAGATCTATTCGTGTTTTTATGCCTAGCTAGGGGCGTTAAACGATAGCGCTTGTTGGGAGGCAACACAATTTTATTTTTGTTTCTTGCTTTTTGGTTCTGTTTAGAAACAAATAATTCATCTAGCCTCTGTTTAGATGTGGTTTTATGCTTTTAATTAGTGTTTGTGCCAAGTAGAACCTTTGGGAAGACTTGGGGGAAGTTTTTGTGATCTTGCTGTAAAAAAACAGAAACTTTAGCGCTCACGAGATTTGCTGCCATTTTTTACTGGAGAGCGAGATTAGGTTGATTCTTTTTGAAGATGATTAATATACAAATTCCTCACGTCCAACAATTTATTTAAGATTTTTTTGGGTTACAGAAGTATTATAAACCTACATATTACTATAGACTGTTCTGTTTTTGACAGATTCTGTTTTTCGTGTGTTGTTTGCTTATTTTGATGAATCTATGGCTAGTATCGGAGGGTATGAACCATAGAGAAGTTGGAATACAGTAGGTTTAACAACAATATAAATAAAGAATGAGTTCACTACAGTACCTTAAGTGGTGGTTTGTTTTCTTATACTAACGGAGCTCATGAGATTTTCTGTTGAGTTTTATGTTGTGAAGTTTTTAAGTTTTGGGTAAAGATTTGATGGATTATGGAATAAGGAGTGGCAAGAGCCTAAGATTGGGGATGACCAAGGAACCCCAAGGTAAAATTTAAGGACAACCAAAATCCTAAGCTTGGGGATGCCCCGGAAGGCATCCCCTCTTTCATCTTCGTCCATCGGTAACTTTACTTGAGGCTATTTTTTATTCACCACATGATATGTGTTTTGCTTGGAGCGTCTTGTATGATTTGAGTCTTTGATTTTTAGTTTACCACAATCATCCTTGCTGTACGCACCTTTTGGGAGAGACACACATGAATCGGAATTTATTAGAATACTCTATGTGCTTCACTTATATCTTTTGAGCTAGATAATTTTGCTCTAGTGCTTCACTTATATCTTTTGAGCTAGATAATTTTGCTCTAGTGCTTCACTTATATATTTTAGAGCACGGTGGTGGTTTTATTTTGTAGAAATTATTGATCTCTCATGCTTCACTTATATTATTTTGAGAGTCCTTTAGAACAGCATGGTAATTTGCTTTGGCTATAAAATTGGTCCTAATATGATAGGCATCCAAGATTGGTATAATAAAAACTTTCATAAAAATGTGCATTGAATACTATGAGAAGTTTGATACTTGATAATTGTTTCGAGATATAAAGATGGTGATATTAGAGTTGTGCTAGTTGAGTAGTTGTGAATTTGAGAAATACTTGTGTTGAAGATTGCAAGTCTCGTATCATGCACGTATGCTAACCGTTGTGTAACAAATTTGAAACATGAGGTGTTCTTTGATTGTCTTCCTTATGAGTGGCGGTCGGGGATGAGAGATGGTCTTTTCCTACCAATCTATACCCCTAGGAGCATGCTAGTAATGCTTGGTTTTTGATGACTTGTAGATTTTTGCAATAAGTATGTGAGTTCTTTATGACTAATGTTGAGTCCATGGATTATACGCACTGTCACCTTTCCATCATTGCTAGCCTCTTCGGTACCGTGCATTGCCCTTTCTCAACCTGAGAGTTGGTGCAAACTTCGCCGGTGCATCCAAACTCTGTGATATGATACACTCTATCACACATAAACCTCCTTATATCTTCCTCAAAACAGCCACCATACCTACCTATTATGGCATTTCCATAGCCATTCCGAGATATATTGCCATGCAAATTTCCACCGTTTCATTTATGACACGCTTCATTTTTGTCATATTGCCTTGCATGATCCTGTAGTTGACATCGTATTTGTGGCAAAGCCACCATGCATAATTTATCATACATGTCACTCTTGATTCATTGCCCTTCCCGATACACCGCCGGAGGCATTCATATAGAGTCATATTTTGTTCTAGTATCGAGTTGTAATCATTGAGTTGTAAATAAATAGAAGTGTGATGATCATCATTAATAG
This sequence comes from Triticum urartu, assembly GCF_056163025.1. Classification (NCBI taxonomy): domain Eukaryota; kingdom Viridiplantae; phylum Streptophyta; class Magnoliopsida; order Poales; family Poaceae; genus Triticum; species Triticum urartu. The sequence goes on from NC_141875.1 coordinate 417,705,720, forward strand.
AGCATTGTCCCAAATAAAAAAGGGAAAGGCAAAAAAAAGAGAAATAAAAAGGACAATTCTACTATCCTTTTTTCCACACTTGTGCTTCAAAGTAGCACCATGATCTTTATGATAGAGAGTCTCTTGTTTTGTCAGTTTCATATACTAGTGGGAATTTTTCATTATAGAACTTGGCTTGTATATTCCAACAATGGGCTTCCTCAAATGCCCTAGATCTTCGTGAGAAAGCAAGTTGGATGCACACCCACTTAGTTTCTTTTGTTGAGCTTTCATACATTTATAGCTCTATTGCATCCGTTGCATGGCAATCCCTACTCCTTGCATTGACATCAATTGATGGGCATCTCCCTAGCCCGCTGATTAGTCGCCTCGATGTGAGACTTTCTCCTTTTTTGTCTTCTCCACATAACCCCCATCATTATATTCTATTCCACCCATAGTGCTATATCCATGGCTCACGCTCATGTATTGCGTGAAAATTGAAAAAAGTTTGAGATTACTAAAGTATGAAACAATTGCTTGGCTTGTCATCGGGGTTGTGCATGATGAGAGCATTTTTGTGTGACGAAAATGGAGCATGACCAAACTATATGATTTTGTAGGGATGAACTTTCTTTGGCCATGTTATTTTGAGATGACATGATTGCTTAGTTAGTATGCTTGAAGTATTATTATTTTTATGTCAATATTAAACTTTTGTCTTGAATCTTTTGAATCTGAATATTCATGCCACAATAAAGAAAATTACATTGAGAATTATGCTAGGTAGCATTCCACATCAAAAAATCTGCTTTATCATTTACCTACTCGAGGATGAGCGGGAATTAAGCTTGGGGATGCTTGATACGTCTCCAAAGTATCTATAATTTTTGATTGTTCCATGCTTTCATATTACCTGTTTTGGATGTTTAATGGGCTTTATTATACACTTTTATATTATTTTTGGGACTAACCTACTAACCCAAGGCCCAGTGCAAATTGTTGTTTTTTTGCCTATTTCAGTGTTTCACAGAAAAGGAATATCAAACGGAATCCAAATGGAATGAAACCTTCGGGAGAGTTATTTTTGGAACAAACATGATCCAGGGGACTTGGAGTAGACGTCAAGGAAGGAGCGAGGAGGCCATGAGGCAGGGAGGCGCGCCTGCCCCCTGGGCGCGCCCCCACCCTCGTGGGCCCCTTGCAGCTCCACCAACCTACTTCTTCCTCCTATATATATCCATATACCCCCAAAACATCAAGGAGCACCACAAAACCCCATTTCCACCGCCGCAACCTTTTGTACCCAAGATATCCCATCTTGGGGCCTTTTCCGGAGCTCCGCCGGAGGGGGAATCGATCACGGAGGGCTTCTACATCAACACCATAGCCTCTCCGATGATGTGTGAGTAGTTTACCACAGACCTTCGGGTCCATAGTTATTAGCTAGATGGATTATTCTCTCTCTTTGGATCTCAATACAAATTTCTCCTCGATCTTCTTGGAGATCTATTCGATGTAATTCTTTTTGCGGTGTGTTTGTCGAGATCCGATCAATTGTGGGTTTATGATCAAGATTATCTATGAACAATATTTGATTCTTCTCTGAAATATTTTATGTATGATTTGTTATCTTTGCAAGTCTCTTTGAATTATCAGTTTGGTTTGGCCTACTAGATTGACCTTTCTTGCAATGGGAGAAGTGCTTAGCTTTGGGTTCAATCTTGCGGTGTCCTTTCCCAGTGACACCAGGGGCAGCAAGGCACGTATTGTATTGTTGCCATCGAGGATAAAAAGATGGGGTTTATATCATATTGCTTGAGTTTATCCCTCTACATCATGTCATCTTGCCTAATGCGTTACTCTGTTCTTATGAACTTAATACTCTAGATGCATGCTGGATAGCGGTCGATGTGTGGAGTAATAGTAGTAGATGCAGAATTGTTTCGGTCTACTTGTCGCGGACGTGATGCCTATATACATGATCATGCCTAGATATTCTCATAATTATGCACTTTTGTATCAATTGCTCAACAGTAATTTGTTTACCCACTGTAATACTTATGCTATCTTGAGAGAAGCCACTAGTGAAACCTATGGCCCCCGGGTCTATTTTCCATCATATAAGTTTCCAATCTATTTTATTTTGCAATCTTTATTTTCCAATCTGTATAATAAAAATACCAAAAATATTTATCTTATTGTCTCTATCAGATCTCACTCTTGTAAGTGACTGTGAAGGGATTGACAACCCCTTTATCGCGTTGGTTGCAAGGTTCTTATTTGCTTGTGTAGGTGTGAGGTGACTTGCGTGTAGTCTCCTACTGGATTGATACCTTGGTTATCAAAAACTGAGGGAAATACTTACACTACTTTGTTGCATCACCCTTTCCTCTTCAAGGGAAACCAACGCAGTGCTCAAGAGGTAGCAATCAACATTATAAAGTATAGTTTCTTCTTTAATTGGTACCGGTTCTTTGATTTCTTCTTTAATAGGTGTGTGATATTTAAACCACTTCTCTTTAGGGAGTTCAACATGAGTAGAAAATGATTCACAAAAGGAAGCTACTATCTCAGAGTCAAGTCCATATTTAGTGCTAAACTTTTGGAAAGCATTGGTCTCCATAAAAGATTTAACACAATCATACTTAAGTTTAATACCTGACTCTTTACCTTTGTCGAGTTCCCAATCTTCAGAGTTGCGTTTAATTCTTTGTAAAAGATCCCAACGGAATTCAATAGTCTTCTTCATAAAAGAACCCACACAAGAAGTATCACGCATGGTTTGATCATTACGAGAAAGCCGAGCATAAAAGTTCTGGATAATAATTTCTCTTGAGAGCTCATGATTGGGGCATGAATATAACATTGACTTAAGCCTCCCCCAAGCTAGAGCGACACTTTCTCCTTCACGAGGCCAAAAATTATAAATATATAATTCCGATCACGATGAACTAGATGCATAGGATAATTTTTTTGGTGGAACTCCAACTTATAATGATTCCAATTCCAAGATCCAATATCATCACATAGCCGCCTATACCATGCCAATGCTTTTCACTTCAAAGATAAAGGGAAACATTTCTCATAACTTCATCTCTGGGTAAACCTGCAAGCTTGAACAATCCACAAATTTGTTCCACATATATCAAGTGCATATCAGGATGTTCGGTTCCATCTCCTGCATAAGGATTAGCTAGCAGTTGTCCTATCATACCCGAAGGAATTTCATATTCAATATTTTCAGTGGGTGTAGTAGGTTGAGGGGTATCTAATTGTGGTTCCGGACGAGGTGAAGATACCCCAAACAAAAATTTCAAATGATTTTTTCCATAGTAACAAGTGACAATAAATTTCAGCACACTATATAAATGTTTCCTTACCAAATTCCACTTACCAAAGGCGCTGCACTCCCCGGAAACGGCGCCAGAAAATAGCCTTGATGGCCCACAAGTATAGGGGATCAATTGTAGCTCTTTTCGATAAGTAAGAGTGTCGAACCCAACGAGGAGCAGAAGGAAATGACAAGTGGTTTTCAGTAAGGTAATGTCTGCAAGTGCTAAAATTGTAAGTAGCAGAGTAGTTTGATAGCAAGATAATTTGTAACGAGCAAGTAATGATAGTAGTAACAAAAGTGTGGCAAGGTAACCCAATCCTTTTGAGGCAAAGGACATGCCAAAATGGTCTGTTATGATAAGCAAAGCGTTCTTTAGGGTACACGGGAATTTCGTCTAGTCACTTTCATCATGTTGGTTTAATTCGTGTTCGGCACTTTGATAATTTGATATGTGGGCGGACTGGTGCTTAGGTGCTGTTCTTACTTGAATAAACCTCCTACTTATGATTAACCCTCCCACAAGCATCCGCAACTATGAGAAAAGTATTAAGAATAAATTCTAACCATAACATTAAACTTTTGGATCCAATCGGTCCCTTACGGAATAGCGCATAAACTGTGGTTTATGCTTCTGTCACTCTCGCAACCCATCATATAATTGCTACTCCACAATGCATTCCCTTAGGCCGAAATATGGTGAAGTGTCATGTAGTCGACGTTCACATGACACTACTAAGGGAATCACAACATACATACTATCAAAATATCGAACAGATATCAAATTCACATGATTACTTGCAACATGCTTTCTCCTGTGACCTCAAGAACAAAGGTAACTACTCACAAATGATAAACATGCTCATGATTAGAGGGGTATTAAATAGCATATTGGATCTGAAACATATAATCTCCCACCAAACAAACCATATAGTAATCAACTACAAGATGTAATCAACACTACTAGTCACCCACAAGCACCAATCTATAGTTCCGGTAACAAGATTGAACACAAGAGATGAACTAGGGTTTGAGAGGAGATGGTGCTGTTGAAGATGTTGATGGAGATTACCCTCCCCAAGATGGGAGAGTTGTTGGTGATGATGATGACGATGATTTCCCCCTCCAGGAGGGAAGTTCCCCCGACGGAATCACTCCGTCGGAGGGCAAAAGTGCTCCTGCCCAAGTTCCGCCTCGAGACGGCGATGCTCCATCCCGAAAGTCCTCTTCTTATTTTTTCTAGGTCAAAATGACTTATATACCAAAAGATGGGCACCGAAGGTGGGCCGAGGAGGGCACAACCCACCAGGGCGCGCCTGGGCTCCCTGGCGCGCCCAGGTGCGTTGTGCCCACCTGGTGGGCCCCCTCTGGTAGTTATTTGCTCCAATAATTCTTAAATAATCCATAAAAAATCTTCGTGAAGTTTCAGCTTGTTTGGAGTTGTGCAGAATAGGTAGCCCGACGTAGCTTTTCCAAGTCCAGATTTCGAGCTGCCAGAATTCTCCCTCTTGGTGTGTACCTTGCAAATTATGAGAGAAAAGGCATTAGAATTACTCCAAAAAGCATTATTATGGATAAAACATTATAAATAACAGTAAGAAACATGATGCAAAATGGACGTATCAGTAATCTTGAGGAAAATTTTCATGACTTTGTTAATAATGATCCTCATGAAGAACCTACTACTATGCATACAAAGAAAATCCGTATTGGTAGCGGTAATATTATAGGAAAAGGTGTTATTCAAGGTTTCTTTACTTGTGCTGGCACGCTAACTATGTTAGGAGGATCTATTCTTCATAAAACTAATAGTCTTGTGGATGCTATAACTTTGCTCATAATTGAACTTGAAAGACAATTTGTTCGTATGCATCCTGGCATACAAAGGATTTTCCTAGAGTTTTCTAATATTCAACACTCTCAAGTTAAGCGTGCCACCACTATATTTCTAGCTCACGAGTTGTAACGCCCCGAGACCGATGTGCCAGGTGTCTTCCAGTTATTCGCTGTTGTTGCATTGTCATTGCTTGCATGTCATGCATTGCATATCATGTCATCACGTGCATTTCATTTGCATACATGTTCGTCTCATGCATCCGAGCATTTTCCCCGTTGTCCGTCTTGCAATCCGGCGCTCCTATGTCACCCGGTGTCCCTTTCTACCTCTTTTCGTGTGTGGGTGTTAAACATTTCTGGATTGGACCGAGACTTGTCATGCGGCCTTGGTTTACTACCGGTAGACCGCCTGTCAAGTTTTGTGCCATTTGGACTTCGTTTGATACTCCAACGGTTAACCGAGGGACCGAAAAGGCCTCGTGAGTGATGCAGCCCAACACCCTTCCAAAATGGCCCAAAACCCACCTAAAACCCCTCCATCATCTCGGTCGTTCGATCACGATCGCGTGGCCAAAAACCGCAACTCATTTGGACACTCCTAGCTCCCTCTACCTATAAATATGTGTGCCTCTCGGATTTTTTCGCGCAGACGAAACCCTAACCTCCTCCTTCGCGCGCCGCCGGACATTTTTTACCGCGCCGGACAATGTCCACCCCGCCCAGCCACCTCACTCCGACCAATGGTAGCGTGCCACGTCACCTCCGCTGCTGGCCACAGCCAATCGGGTCGCGCCACCTCACCCTCTCTCTCCTCCCACCACCGCGCGGCCCGCGGGACCCGGATCGGGCCCGCGCGAGCCCGCGCCGCCGCCGCCGTCCGCCCGCTCGGCCCGCGCCCCAGCGCCGCTTCCGCCACCGGAGCTCTCCCGCCGGCGACCTCCACCGCGTGCCGCCGGCCGACGTCGTCGCCATCTTCGCCGCCGTGCCCGCGCCGCCATCTCCGCCGTCGTGCCCACGCCACCTCCCGCTCCCTGCCGCGCCGCCCCACGCCGGCGATCGCCGCCCGAGCCGCCCCACGCCGGCGATCGCCGCCCGAGCCGCCCCGGCTCCGCCACCCCACCGGCGCCGCCAACCACCGCAGCCGCCCTGCTCCGGCTTCCTCCGCCGCCCCGCTCGCTCGTCGCCGGATCCGGAGGCCCCGCATCCGGATCTGCCCATTTCCGGCCCCTCCTCGCCTCAACCGACCTTGCAGCTCCTCGTCGGAGTCCTTGACGCCAGCGCTCCCTGCCCTACGCGCGAGCTCGTGGGGAGGATGACGACGACGCCCAGTGCCCCCACCCGTCGTGCCTCGTGGGCCGGCCCATCTTCGTCGGCCCAGTCCACGCCAAGCCTCCCGTTGGCCGCATGGGCCGCAGCGCCCTCCGGTCCAATTGCTCCCTGGGCCAAAGCCCACGAGGTGACGCCCCGGTCCAGTTTTGCCTCTTTGTTTTTCACCAAGTTCCCGGATCACAGTAATTTTTGCATATTTCATCGCATCGTATCTTTGCACCCGTGGCTTCGTTTTGAGCGTGTAGCATATCAAAATGTTCGCTCGACGAGTACATCATTTCATCTCATTGCATCATTTTCATTTGAGCTCATCTTGATGCCCGAAATGCTGTCGGAAGAGGGCTATGTGATGAATTTGTCAGATCTGTTTCAGCAAATGGCCTTTTGTCATTTTTGCCATGATTAATGTGTGCATGCTACGACCCTGAGCTCTACATGTGTTTTGTTATATGCCATCCCATCTTTACAGAGGTGCTTGCCATGTATTTTTGTGATATTTGTGGTGACTAGCACAAGCTTGCAAAGTAGCGTAATCGATAATGCTGATTTCAGGGACTTAGAATTTCACTAAGTCCTTGTCCTGATTTTGTCGTTATGCCATATGTTCATGTTGTTTCCTAGTGATCCGTGCCTCTTTTGAGGATGATCAGTAAGGATGTTTTGTTAACATTGTGGTGCTCTATTCATCCATGTCTTTGTTTGCATTTATGGAGCACCCTAGCTTGAGTCAATCGAGCTCTTCTTTTGCTATTAAGTGAATCGTGGCAGATTGTTGACATGTTTAGCGATTTTGCCGAGGATGTTGCTATTGATCCGTGCATGCTATGTTGTTGTTCTTGCCATGTCTAGCTTCTATGCCATGTCTTCTTGATGGGTGTATACTTAGTTTTTCATGCCATGCTCTGTAGTGAGTGCATCGAGCTCGTAAACATGCCTACTCGTTAACTGATTTGCATGCTCCAGTTTTTCACTAAGTCTGAATCTGTATATGTTTTTGCTATGTTCACATGCTTGCAATTGTATTTTCTGATCCCTTTTGGATCAAGGTCACTAAGGGACTTTTGTTAAGTGCTTTGAGTAGCTTCATGCCATACCTTGATTTGCCATGTTAAGTTCCTGTAGCATGTAGTTTTCATGCTCTAAAGTGTGCTTCCTGATGATAAAATCCAGACTTGTGTTAATTTCACTAAGTCTGAAACCTGTTATCATTTGCTCTTTTGCCATGCTTGTTTGAACCTGTTAATGGATGAATTAGCCATAGCTCAGTGTTCATATTTTGTCAATCATCATGAGTGGATCCCCGCCATGTATTTTGTTATCATATTTGAGTGTTGTAGCATATATATCTTGATGCATTTAGTTGGTCACTTGCTGATTATCACAGACTGGTGCCATATTTGTTTTGCTTGCCATTTCCAAACCGTGCATCCGATTCCCGTGATCTTTATATCGATTTCAACCGAAATCAGCTCACCTTTCCAGTGGCACTCTTGGTTTTCCAAGTTGAGGCCAGGTTCAATCATTCCTTTCCAAATCATGCATATGCATCACATATCGCATCCCGCATATCATACCATGTTCGTGTGTGGTTTGTTTACTATGTTGTGTGCTTCTTTCCGGTGTTGCTTCTTCGGGTTGGTTCCGATAACGTCGCATTTGTGAGGACCCGTTCGACTATGTCTGTTTGTCTTCTTCATGGACTCGTTCGTCTTCCTTGCGGGATCTCAGGCAAGATGACCATACCCTCGAAATCACTTCTATCTTTGCTTGCTAGTTGCTCGCTCTTTTGCTATGCCTATGCTGCGATACCTACCACTTGCTTATCATGCCTCCTATACTGTTGAGCCAAGCCTATAACCCACCTTGTCCTAGCAAACCGTTGTTTGGCTATGTTACCGCTTTGCTCAGCCCCTCTTATAGCGTTGTTAGTTGCAGGTGAAGATTGGAGTTTGTTCCATGTTGGAACATGGATATTTTGTTGGGATATCACAATATCTCTTATTTAATTAATGCATCGATATACTTGGTAAAGGGTGGAAGGCTCGGCCTTATGCCTGGTGTTTTGTTCCACTCTTGCCGCCCTAGTTTCCGTCATATCGTGTTATGTTCCCGGATTTTGCGTTCCTTACGCGGTTGGGTTATAATGGGAACCCCTTGACAGTTCGCCTTGAATAAAACTCCTCCAGCAATGCCCAACATTGGTTTTACCATTCGCCACCTAGCCTTTTCTTTCCCTTGGGTTCTGCAGACTCAAGGGTCATCTTTATTTTAACCCCCCCGGGCCAGTGCTCCTCCGAGTGTTGGTCCAAACTAGAGCCCCTTGCAGCGCCACCTCGGGGAAACTCGAGGGCTGGTTTTAGTTGTACGGACTGCTCATCTGAGTGTGCCCTGAGAACGAGATATGTGCAGCTCCTATCGGGATTTGTCGGCACATTCGAGAGGTGTTGCTGGACTTGTTTTACCATTGTCGAGGATGTCTTGTAACCTAGATGCCGAGCCTGATCGGATTGTCTTGGGAGAAGGAATATCCTTCGTTGACCGTGAGAGCTTGTGATGGGCTAAGTTGGGAGACCCCTGCAGGGTTTTGAACTTTCGAAAGCCGTGCCCGCGGTTATGGGCAGATGGGAATTTGTTAATGTCCGGTTGTAGAAAACCTGAAGTTGACTTTAATTAAAATACATCAACCGCGTGTGTAACCATGATGGTCTCTTCTCGGCGGAGTCCGGGAAGTGAACACGGTGTTGGAGTTATGTTTGACGTAGTTTGTTCTAGGATCACTTCTTGATCATAGTTGTTCGACCGTGCTTTTGCCTTCTCTTCTCGCTCTCATTTGCGTTGTTAGCCACCAAATATGCTAGTCGCTTGCTGCAGCTCCACCTCATACCTTTACCTCACCTATAAGCTTAAATAGTCTTGATCGCGAGGGTGTGAGATTGCTGAGTCCCCATGACTCACAGATACTTCCAAAACCAGTTTGCAGGTGCCGATGATGCCATTCCAGGTGACGCAACCAAGCTCAAGGAGGAGCTCGATAAAGATCTTGTCCTTTGTGTTGTTTCGTTCTAGTTGATCAGTAGTGGAGCCCAGTCGGGACGATCAAGGATCTGTGTAGCATTTGGGGTAGTCTTCTTTTATTTTGGTTCCGTAGTCGGACCTTGAGTGTATTTGGTTGATGTAATGCTTTATTCATGTAATTGTGTGAAGTGGCGATTGTAAGCCAACTATGTATCTCTTTCCCTTATGTATTACATGGGTTGTGTGAAGATTACCTCACTTGCGACATTGCTTTCAATGCGGTTATGCCTCTATGTCGTGCTTCGGCACGTGGGAGATATAGCCGCATCGAGGGCGTTATACGAGTTTAGATTTATCATGAAAGAAGCTAGCGAATTTTTTTCTCATTATAAAATAAATGCTGGTTGTCCTCCCATAGAGGGATCCTTTTTAATCAAGAGTAAATGATGAGATTGCAATCTCCTGATTTTGTTGCCTATAATGAAAAGTTGAGAAAAAGAGTCCCTACCGAGCTTTTGGTTGGTAAGATCTATGAACTTAGTGATAATTTTGCTATACAAAACAATGGATTAGGATTCGTGCTAGGATATAAGCTTATGATGTTTTACCAAAGGAAAGCTTACAATGATGAATTGATTATAAACTATAAGGGGCCAAAGGAGGAACCTATTCCTCCCGCACTTGATCTTAGGAATCCTTACCCGATTAAATTTAGCCCTTTTGATTACTTTTTCTTACCACATAGGAAACTTTCCACTGAAAGGAGGGAGTATGAGATGAGCATGGATGATCTCCCCTACTATTATGCCAATACCTAGATCTATGTTTTTATGCCTAGCTAGGGGCGTTAAACAATAGCGCTTGTTGGGAGGCAACCCAATTTTATTTTTGTTCTTACTATTTTGGTTCTGTTTTTCAATAAATAACTCATCTAGCCTCTGTTTAGATGCGTTTTTGTGTTTTAATTAGTGTTTGTGCCAAGTAAGACCTTTGGGATGGCTTACGGTGATAGTCGATTTGATCTTGCTGAAAAACAAAAACTTTTGTGCCCAGGAAAAAAATTATCATTTTTAATAGAAGCGTGATAAAATACTGATTCTTTTTGCAGAAGATTAATGTACAAATTTCCCAGGTTTCCTAATTTTTCAGAAGTTTTGGAGTTACATAAGTATTCGAGAGTTACAGATTGCTACAGACTATCCTGTTTTTGACAGATTCTGTTTTCTTTGTGTTGTTTGCTTTTTTTTTGATGAATCTATGGGTAGTATCTGACATGTCTCCAACGTATCTATAATTTTTGATTGTTCCATGTTGTTATATTATCAATCTTGGATGTTTTATAATCATTTTATATCATTTTTTGGTACTAACCTATTGACATAGTGCCAAGTGCCAGTTGTTGTTTTCCATTTTTTTTACATTGCGGAAAATCAATATCAAACGGAGTCCAAATGCCACGAAACTTTACAAAGATTTTTTATGGACTAGAAGGAACATAATGGGCCCTGGCTGCGCCTGGGGGGTGCTCCGAGGAGAGCACAACCCACCAGGGCACGCCAGGAGGCCCAGGCGCCCCCTGGTGGGTTGTACCCACCTCGGGTGCCCCCCCGGACTGCCTCTTTGCTCTATAAATACCCCAATATTCTCAAAATCCTAGGGGAGTTGATGAAATATTGATCCAGCCGTCGCAGAGTCCAGAACCACCAGATCCAATCTAGACACCATCTCGGATGGGGTTCACCACCTCCATTGGTGCCTCTCCGATGATGCGTGAGTAGTTCTTTGTAGACCTTCAGGTCCGTAGTTAGTAGCTAGATGGCTTCATCTCTCTCTCTCTGAATTCTCAATACAATGATCTCTTGGAGATCCATATGATGTAACTCTTTTGTGGTGTGTTTGTTGGGATCGATGAACTTTGAGTTTATGATAAGATATATCTTTTTATATCCATGAAAGTATTTGAGTTTCTTTGATCTCTTTTATGCATGATTGCTTATAGCCTCGTATTTTTTCTCTGATATTTGGGTTTTGTTTGGCCAACTTGATCTATTTATCTTACAATGGGAAGAGGTGCTTTGTAGTGGGTTCGATCTTACGGTGCTTGATCCTAGTGATAGAAAGGGAACCAACACGTATGTATCGTTGCTACTAAGGAGAAAACGATGGGGTCTATCTCTACATAGATAGATCTTGTCTACATCATGTCATCGTTCTTATTGCATTACTCCGTTTCTCCATGAACTTAATACACTAGATGCATGCTGGATAGCGGTCGATGTGTGGAGTAATAGTAGTAAGGCAGGAGTCGGTCTACTAATCTTGGACGCAATTCCTATGTAATGATCATTGCCTAGATATCATCATGAGTATTTGAAGTTCTATCAATTTCCCAACAGTAATTTGTTCACCCACCGTTTGTTATTTTTCTCGAGAGAAGCCACTAGTGAAACCTACGGCCCCCGGGTCTCTTTCTCATAATATTAGCCTTTGCGATCTACTTTTATTTGCCCTTTATTTTCAGATCTACTAAACCAAAAACCCAAAAATACCTTTCTACAATTTATTCTTATTTATTTCATTTGGTGTTTGATCTATCAGTCCACTACAAATTTACCTCATGTCCGTTTGCCTATCTTGAGGCACCGTACCCCGGAAGGGATTGACAATCCCTTTAACACGTCGGGTTGCGAGAAGTTTTTATTTGTGTGAAGGTGTTGTTTACATTGTGTTTCTTCGTTCTCCTACTGGTTCGATAACCTTGGTTTCACATCTGAGGGAAATACCTACCGCCACTGTACTGCATCATCCCTTCCTCTTTGGGGAAATACCGACGTAGCTTCAAGCGACATTGAAAGGAATTTCTGGCGCCGTTGCCGGGGAGGATCTTCCATGTTCCTAATCACAAATCTCATCTCCTCGCAATTTACATTATTTGTCATTTGCCTCTCCCCCACTTCACAAAAATTTTCCATTGGAAATAATACAATTGGTCAAAATAAATAATGAGGATCATCTCCATACCATTTTGCATTTCTCGACAAATATAATCTGTTTGGCTATTCTAAGTGGTTTTTTTTCTGGGTAAAGAGGAACTTGTCATTTTGAATTCTTGGGTTCAAGAATTCTTCTATAATTTAAATGACTAGGATTTTATTTACTAGCCCTTTATATTCCAACGTGTCAATCGCCAAATGCTTTGGCAATTTCCCCGGGTCCGATGAAGCAATATAATTTTGAACCAAATTTTGCCCCTCTTTTTCATTCATCGTTTTCTTGCCGGATCTGTTTTTGAGTGCAATCTTGTTGTGTGGTCATCATGACTCAAGAGAACACCAAGTTATGTGATTTCTCAAATACCAACAACAATGATTTTATTGGCACTCCGCTTTCTCCTCCCGCCACTAGTGCAGAGTCTTGTAATATTAATACTACTTACTGAATCTTGTTATGAAAGATCAATTTTCCGGTACTCCTAATGAGGATGCCGCGTCCCATCTTAATACCTTCATGGAATTATGTGATATGCAAAATAAAAAAGACGTGTACAATGATGTGGTGAAGATGAAATTATTTCCGTTTTCTTTGCGTGATTCTGCAAAAATTTGGTTCTCTTCTTTGCCTCGCAATAGTATTGATTCTTGGAATAAGTGCAAAGTTGCTTTTATCACTAAGTATTTTCCGCCCACAAAAATTATTTCCCATAGAACCCAGATCATGAATTTCAAGCAACTTGAACATGAGCATGTTGCACAATCTTGGGAAAGGATGAAAATGATGCTAAGGAATTGCCCAACTCATGGGTTAAATCTTTGGATGATCATACAAATATTTTATGCGGGGTTGAATTTTGTTTCTCGTAATGTTTTAGATTCCTCCGCGGGTGGTACTTTTGTGGAAATTACTTTGGGTGAAGCCACCAAATTTCTTGATAATATTATGGAAAATTATTCGCAATGGCATACCAAAAGAGCTCCTACTAGTAAAAAGGTTAATTCGGTTGAAGAAATTTCTTCTTTGAGTGAAAAAGTTGATGCTCTTGTGAAATTGGTTGCTAGTAGAAGTGCTCCTAATGATTTTAATGATATGCCTTTGTCTACTTTGATTGAGAAAAATAGTGATGCCATAGTTGTGAATTTTATCTCTCGAAATAATTTCAACAACAATGCTTATAGAGGTAATTTTAATCCTAGGCCTTTTCCTAGTAATTCCTCTAATAATTATGGTAATTCCTATGGAAATCAATCTTATAATAATAATAGGAACACCTCTGATCTTGAGAATAATATTAAATAATTTATCAATACGCAAAAAGTTTTCAACACTTCCATAGAAGAAAAGTTGAGTAAGATTGATGATTTGTTTAGAAGTGTTGATAGAATTGCTCCTGATGTGGAAAATCTCAAGATAAAAAATTTTGTGCCTAAGGTTGATGAATCAATTAAATCTCTTTATGTTTCTATGGATTAAAGTAAGAAAAGAACCACTATGCTTAGAGCTAAAAGAGAATTTTTAGAAAAAGCATTTTCTAGTGATTTCTTTCACAAAAGTGATGAAGATCTTAAAATGATTGGTGTTTCTTCTATTGATTCCTTGTTTAGTAAAGTTAATATTGATGAAAAAGGGACTGGAGAAGAGTCAACTTTAGCTAGAAGGCGTCCCAATATTTCAGAGGGTGAAAATCTTGTTGAGAAAATTGATAAAAGTGGGTTTGAAGAGGTCAAAACTTTAGCTAGTGATGTGCCCACTCTTTTGGATTACAAAGACTTTAATTATGATAGTTGCTCCTTGATTGATTGTATTTCTTTGTTGCAATCCATGATAAATTCACCCCATGCTTATGAACAAAATAAAGCTTTTATTAAACATATTGTTGATGCTATGATAAAAGCTTTTGAAGAAAAGTTGGAATTAGAAGTTTCAATTCCTAGAAAATTGTATGATGAATGGGAACCTACTATCAAAGTCAATATTAAAAATTATGAGTGTTTTGCTTTGTGTGACTTGGGTGCTAGTGTTTTTACTGTTCCAGAATCTTTATGTGATGTGCTTGGTCTTAACGATATTGAATTGTGTTCTTTCAATTTGCACTTGGCGGATTCTACTATTAAAAAGCCTATGGGAAGAATTAATGATGTTCTTATTCTTGCAAATAGAAATTATGTTCCCATAGATTTTATTGTTCTTGATATTGATTGCAATCCGTCTTGTCCAATTATTCTTGGTAGACCGTTTTAACGCACTATTGGTGTCGTGATTGATATGAAAGAAGACAATATTAAGTTCCAATTTCCTTTGAGGAAGGGTATGGAACACTTTCCTAGAGCAAGAATTAGGCCACCATATGTATAAATCATGAGGGCATCTTATGTATCTTGAACCAAAGATGATAAAGCTTAGATCCTTGCTTTATGCCTAGCTAAGGGCGTAAAACTATAGCACTTGTTGTGAGTCAATCCAATGAATAATTTTTTTGATTTTTTCTTCCCGTTTTTGAGTTTTAGAACAATTATTTTACTATTATGATTGTGTTTTTATGTTTTAATTAGTGTTTGTGCCAAGTAAAGCCTTTAGGATCTTCTTGGGTGGTAGTTGTTTGATCTTGTTGAAAAAACAAAAAAATTTGCGCTCACGAAAATAATTTTCATTTTTTACCAGAGAGCGATAAAACATCCATTCCACTTGCAGTAGATCAATATACAAATTTCTCAGGTAGTACTAATGTTTCATAATTGTTGGAGTTACATAAGTATTCGGAACACCTAGATTACTATAGACTGTTCTGTTTTTTACAGAATCTGTTTTCTTTGTGTTGTATGCTTATTTTGATGGCTCTGTGGTTTTATTTGATGAGTTTTTGCCACAGAAAAGTTGGAATACAATAGATATAATGCAAGAACAAAATATGAATTGGTTTGATACATCACTTATAGTAGTGATTTATTTTCTTATACTAACGGATCTCACGAAGGTTTTGTTGAGTTTTGTGTGGTTGAAGTTTTCAAGTTTTGGGTTATCTTACGATGGATGAAGGAATAAGGAGTAGAAGAACCTAATCTTGGGGATGCCCCGGCATCCCAATCCATTATCCAAAAATGAGCAACCAACTAAGCTTGGGGATGCCCCCGAGTGGCATCCCCTCTTTCTTCTAACAACCATCGGTATTTTACTCTAAGCTATATTTTTATTCATCACATACTATGTGTTTTTCTTGGAGCGTCTTGTATGATATGAGTCTTTGCTTGTTTTATTTTGTTTTTTAAGTCTTGATCCCTTGTTGGACACACCTATTTGAGAGAGCCAAAATTATGTCATGACTTGTCAGAATTGCTCTCTATGCTTCACTTAAATTTTTTATGAGCTATGGACTTGCTCTAGTGCTTCACTTATATCTTTTTGAGCACGGTGTGCTTTAGTATTTTTGAATAATTTCTTTCTTGCTTCACTTAAATTAATTTGAGAGAAAGAAAAATTATGCTCATGATCTTCACTTATATTTGTTTGAGCTTATGAAAAGCAACACATGAAAATTAGTCCCAAAGTGATAGATATCCAAGAAGGATATAATAAAAACTTTCATGAAGATCATTGGACAAAATAAACTTGATTCTTAGTAATAGTTTTGATATATGATGATGTGATATGCGAGTTATCTTGATGAGTAATTATGCTTTAGTAAGAATATTAGTGTTAAGGTTTGTGATTCCCTATGCAAGCACGAAAGTCAATAGTCATGCAATGAAATTATATCCTACTTGTGGTGCATTATTCGGTGTTAATTATGCTTAATGCTTGCTTATGAGATTATCCGTTTCTTGGTTGCTCGCTTCTCAATCTTTAGCTAGCCTTCATTTTGCACTATGTATGATCTCTACTTGTGCATCCAAAAACCTTTAACCCAGTTTTTCCACATGAGTCCACTATATCTACCTATATGCGGTATTCTTTTGCCGTTCTAAGCAAATTTGCATGTGCCATCTCTAATTTTGAAAATAAACTTTTCTTTTGTGTGTTTGTTTCGCTCGCGGAGCAGTGAGGGGTGGCTAATATTTTCCATGCTAGATGTGTTATTCTCACGATGAGTGTTTATTCACTTGTCATTGCACGAGAGTAATGCAAAGGTATTAGGGATGCCCAGTCCCGAAATGAAAAAATGAATTTACTTTATGTTGTCAAATAATAAATTCCTTGAAAAGTGTTGGTATGGAGGGCAACCGTGGATACAGCTAGCCATGGAAAGTGAAGGTATGGTAGAAAAGGAATAAACTTTATTTTCTGTCTGGGAACCGCCTATGATATATCTAAGCATGGAAAGTGTTGGGAACTCTAAGTCATTTTCGTTGGTGGGATGGATACACCTCCCAAAATGTTTTTATCTCTAAGTTTTTCGCTTTGAGCTCTGGCACCTCTACAAATCCCCACTTCCCTCTGTGAAGGGCCTTTCTTTTATTTTATGCAATTTTTAATTTTGAATTTGAGTCTCCATCTTCTCTTATAAAATCGCCAACTAGGAGGCAATATGATCATACTTAAATATTGCGTGTAGCTAATATGCGAGTGTGTTTCATGAATGGATCAATGGTTGAGCATGATGGGCTAGGGATAACTTATTTTAGCGTTGATATTTTGAAAGACGTGGTTGCTTGTTGATATGCTTGAGTATTTAAGTTATCATATCAAAACTAGACTATTGCTTTGAACAATATAAAAGTCCAAATGTCCATGCTATAAAGAAAAGAATATGATATGACATGTTAGGCATCATTTCACATCAAAAATTCTGTTTTTGTCACTTCCCTACTCGAGGACGAGTAGGAGTTAAGCTTGGGGATGCTGATACGTCTCCAATGTATCTATATATTTTGATTGTTCCATGCTATTATATTATCAATCTTGGATGTTTTATAATCATTTTATATCATTTTTGGGTACTAACCTATTGACATAGTGCCAAGTGTGAGTTGCTGTTTTTCCATGTTTTTTACATCATAGAAAATCAATATCAAATGGAGTCCAAATGCCACGAAACTTTACAGAGATTTTTTATGGACCAGAAGGAACATAATGGGCCCTGGCTGCGCCCGGGGGGTGCTCCGAGGAGAGCGCAACCCACCACGCCCGCGTCTGACCGCACTGGCCGTCCCAACCCTCCTCCCTTACCAGCGCGCGCTTCCCGCGTGAAACGGTCAGCGTCGCCTCGGAATGTGAGTGCCGCATTAATGCTCGGCCAGAGCGGAGGCGACCTCTCAGTGGCGCCGGCTTTGAAGCAGCGCGACGACCGAGAGAGCGCCGCTTCCCGGTGCACGCGACTGCTCCGCGTCGAGGCTGGCCATAGTTTGGATGAGTCTCCATTGTGGGGAGCCACACTAACTGCGATGATATGGACTCCCATTGTCCACAGTTATGGATGTTCCATCTAGGAAGAACACGTGGGACTGGAACTACAAGACGGACATGTACCTAGGAGTGGACGTACGAACCCGAGTAATGTAGCGTAGTAAGTGAAGTAGAAAGGCACAATAGTACGAACACGCGTGGCGTATAAGCATTTGTCTCTTACTACCACTAAATGTTGTACGTGCAATGCCCGGTGATGTTATGGAGTATGTGCCTAAGTACTCTACTACTACTATATTAATTGGAGGCACATATTAGGTTTTATATTTGTTTGCGTGTATGCCCTGAGACCTTCCAACTTGTCGTGTCTTTCTCTCCGGGTCGCACTTTGTATCGTTCATACCACTAGTACTACTACGTGTGGTCTCCGACCCAGAAGTGCAGATGCTCTACCCCCTCCCTTGCCGGCGATCGTTTAGATTAGGTTTACAATAGGTTTTAGTACGGTTTGTGCGAAATATGTAATGAAATTCGTCCAGTTTATAGGAAAAGTTTTCGAAATGTAATGAATTTCATCCGGTTAATTTGAAATTTGCTTTGTTTGCATGAATTTCGTCCGGTTAGTTCATATATTTGTCGAAAGGTATATGGGTAGCATTGGATGGCATCCATCAGTGTCCTCGGACAAATGCCGGTGTAAATTTGAGGGCCAGCACTGGAGATACCCTAATTATCATGCTATAATCGCTAACAGTGCTCCATTATTTTGCAGGGAACAGTTATCCCTCGATCAAAATCAGATCCGCCGTGTTTCGCACTCCTCCCACGTAAGAGTGTAAACTCTTGCTTACATAAAAATGGAGCAAGTGGACGACACTGTAGCACGTCATATCACTCTAACTAGCCCGCCTAACGCGCGGGAAAGCACCACCCTTGTCATTTTGTTCTGGATTTCTATCGATCGATTGCACGAAAATTTTACGCTTTGCAAGTTCAAAAGCAAAAGGCGGCACACTTACGACTCATACGTGTCGCGTTCGCGTCGCACCCCCGACAGTCCGGCTCGCACGCCTCTCACCAGAGGAGACACCCATTGTCTTGCATTTTCACTGACATGTGGGACTGCAATTGAAGGGCCTCTTTGATTCGTAGGATTTTAAAAACGTAGGAATAGGAAAAGTATAGGGTTGGAGTGGCATGGTCACTTGAATCCTATAGAATTGGCAATGAGTGTTTGATGGCATGGGAAAAACAGAGGAATTGTAAAAATAGGTTGGACTGGATGTTAGATTTCCTATAAAATGTAGTACAAAAGATTCCATAGGAAAAAATCCCATGGGATTCAATCCTATGAATCAAATGACCAACATAGGAAAAAATCCTAAGGATTTTAATCCTCCAGAAATCCTATAAATTTACTTTGAATCAAAGGAGCCCTAAACCGTCGATAGCCGAAATTTAATCGCTTGGCGGGCGTTGGCTGAGAAGAGAGAGATGGGGGAGGGAGAAGAGATCGCCTGCCGGCTGCGCATGGACTCCAAGAAATATATGGTGATAATGTGAGGTGGGCCATGCGAAAGTCCGGACTGCTTCCAAGCCCGCTTCTGACCACCCTGGCCCACCAGAACCCCCCACCCCACCCCCCACCTCCCCCCGCGCGCTCCCCCCTCAGACGCCAGCTGCCCGCATTCATAGCAGGTAGTACCAGTAAAATTCTGGGCTATAAGGGCATGTACAATGGTTGATAAGATAGTCTTATTATAAGTCTTGCATGTAATTTTGAGATGACAAAAAAACATGTGTATAATGGATCATCTCTTAGCCTTATCTTCAATAACTAGTTATTCCTAAAAGCATGGTGAAACATATTGTGCTAAGAGATCATCTCTTGTCTTCTCTGAAATAAGAGAAGACAAGCCTTTTCTTATGATTTCTCTTTCCTCCACCTCATCATTTATCCTATGTGGCATCCCTGAATAGAACCATTGTACATGCCCTAAGCCCGCTTATGTGGAGGTGAGAGAGGCATTGACAAAGTCAAGGGTGGGATCTACAGGAGCCCGTCTCTACACGCGCTCCTAGGTATAAAAAACTAATTCTAAAAAAAGAGGCATAAAAAAATTGTGTCTAAAAAAAGAAAGGTAAAACACATTTGAGAGGAAATAGATAGAGAGAAAGTGAGAAAAAGTTTTAATCTTATAGCCAACCTTATAGTCAACACTATGGTAGTATTACATGAGGAAGGAGGGAGTGGTGCACATGCCAAGTTCACTGGGCTGCCGTGTTTCACACTCCTCCTTCGTAACAGTGGAGACAATAGCTTTCATCAAAAATAAACAATGAATACTCGTTGCTCGTCCACTATATCAGAAGGAATATTTTCATTCGCCGACGTGTGGGACGTCGACCATCCTGGTCCACCTGCCATGCACAAAATTATCCCGGTCCACCCCGGTCGTAGCGCAGGCCCAACCTTTCCCACTGTAAGTTGGTCGGACGAAGGAACCATCATGACTTCGTTGAATTCCGCTTCTTCAAGAAAACTTACTGCACCCGCAGTACTGCTACCACACGCGAAGACTGGACGACACTGTACCACGTCATATAACTGAAACCCACTAGGCCAAACTAGCCCACCTAGGATTTGTACTCCCTCCGTTTCAAAGTTAGAAATCCCTCTGTCTATGTGTGCAAGTCATCTTACGAAAATCAAATAATCCCAAAACACTTAGGCACGGTACATTAACTCTCATCTCGTTTCTTGTTTCATGACATATCAACCAATAAGAGATGTGGGTCATGCATGCTTTAAATGACTTGAGCTACCAAACACAACATGCAGTGGTTAGTTCATTGCATGTAATGTTATTAATTAGCAAAAAAACATTAAGTTCTCTCGTTTTCCCCTCCACCTTGGTCGCGGTGCGCAACCTAAGATGACTTACACACCTAGACGGAGGGAGCAGTACAAAGTTGAGTCATTTATTTTGGAACGGAGGGAGTACATCTCTGTACTGTTATGATTTTGTGTTGTACGTCTCTGTACTTTTGCTATGATTTTCCTACCCTATGAACCAAACGAGGCTTGAATGTATCTGTGTCGACTATTGTCTGATCGATCGCTAAGCCTACAATTTTAGGAGCTTGGGCTATTGGCCGATCGACGACGTATCAGTATAAGCGTACCACGAGCTCATCAGCCCCAACGTTTCTCTTCGGTGAGTGTTTTGCAAGTACTATAGCTCGCACAGTAGCTAGCCTACTAACACCAAGAATCATCAAACAAGCCCTGCTGATATAAACAATTCAAACTTACATCTAAGCATGCCATATATTACATCAAAAGCTGGTGAGGATACATCTGTTTCCACAACTCGGAGAGGGTTCGCATGATTCACTATCAAACAAAAGTAGCAAGTACCGCCCACACAAGACAATGCACTAGCCCTAAGATGGTTTGATAACACACATCGTTCTGGTAATTAAACACAGTGCAAACTACCCTGAAGGATTAGCGCGACCAACTATTTCTGGTCATCGATCTCTCGGGCAATGACCACAGCACGGACAACGGCATGGGAATCGATCTCTGGGGCGATGTCCACCGCGACATCGGAATCAATCTCTAGGGCGATGTCCACAGGATGGACAGCGGCATTGAAATCAATCTCCAGGGCGATGTCAACAGGACGGAGCGCGACATCGAAAACGATCTTTGGGGCGTTGTCCACAGGACGGCCGTGACATCGGAATCATCAAGGACGTCCACCGGCACCTGCACAACCCTAACATATTAGCAAGCACATTGCAAATAATCAAAAACCACAACTATGGTAAGCCATTATTTTTTACCTTGTGCAGCTCACCGGGGGATCCCATCCCTCTGGGGGCCATCTCATCGTCCTCGATGGGGGCCATCACCTTGCGAGGGGAATACTGCTTCTCAATGGCGACTATCTCCTCAAACTCGGCCTTGAGCCTCGCATAGGGGGCCATTAGAGTTTCTGGGGTAGGCACGGTGGGGCCCTTGCTGTTCTTCCAACTTACTTTGAGGAGTTCGTCTGCCAACGTCGTCAACTCTTTGGCCAGTGCTTGTTTCTTGGAGTTCTTCATCTCCATGGGTTGGCCCGCCAACATGGTCAACTCATTGGTCGGTGCTTGCTTCTTGGAGAGCGCTGTCTCCAGTGGGTTGTCCGCTGGCAACTCTTTGCCTAGTGCTCCAGGATCCATCAATGAACTGACAAACAAAAATCAATCGAAAGGAAACCGCAATCGCAATGAAAACGGGAAAAGAATAGGCAGTGAGAATCGGTTGGTGCTTCGCAAAAATAAGATTCTTGAAATGAAAATATAGTAGCATCACTGATTCTCCCACCTTTCCTTCGTCGGTACAGAAGAAAAATGGCAGAAGTGAGTAGCCTGGAGTGAGGTTTTCTTCAAGAAAGGGGAGAAAGGGCTTCAACGAGCGTTCCAGTGAAATGATGGTTGCTTCATCCAGTCCAACTTCGAGGCCACTTTACCACTGCTGGTAAAGGTGTGGGTTTTGTGATATGATGGGTCATGACGGCCACGCCGGGGTGACCGGTGAGTCTCGACTATAGCACCTCACTGTGATTTGGTGGATGGCACGCGGGCCCGGATGCTTTGATGTCCCGCATGTAGATAGAGCGGCTAGTCATATAGGAGTACTCAATATTGTGCACCACGACCAAGGCGGAGAGGAAAACGAGAGAACTACGCATTTATTTATGGTGTAGATTCACTCATTTTGCTCTAGTACTACTCATTTAGGGTTTAGTCTAGTCACTTGTTGAAATCTCTAGAAAGGCAAATACTCCTTTCCGGTTTACAGGGCTATACTAGCAAGTAGTACTACAATAGTGGGCTCAAATAGCAATTTTGTCTCATGCAAGAGCCTGGCTCTCCAAGCCCTTCTCGACCCACTTTTGGGTGTTTGGTAGGGTGTATGAAGGGTGCATGTGTCCACACTAGCTTAACACAATTACACTAGGAGCATGCATGAGAAGAGCATGCATGAAGAGGGGTGCTGGGATGAGCATGCACGAAGAGGGAACAACTATGCAGAGATGAGAATGCAACCAAACACACTATGGCGAGCGTTCGCAACTGCCACGTTCGGGTTGCGCTTGGCTCTTCGCCTCTTCGAGAAGACGAACAATGATGTTACTACTACTTCTACAGTATCGAATCCACTGCTGCATGTCCATCCACAGCGTGCGGGAGGGATAGCTTGTTGTAGTACTCTATAAGGCTAGTTGTAATGGGATTTCTATCATAGGTAGTACTCCCTCCATTCCTAAATATTTGTCTTTCTAGAGATTTCAACAAGTGACTACATAGGGAGCAGAATGAGTGAATCTACACTCTAAAATATGTATATATACATCCGTATGTGGTAGTCCATTTGAAATATCTAAAAATACAAATATTTATGAATGGAGGGAGTATCATGCATGCCAACTAGGCAAATTTGATGAGGTGGCATAGAAATAAATGAAGAAAGAGAGGGTTGAGTATCATATCATGATACCGTATCATATTAAATGTTGTGCTACTATGTGTCATGCATGCTAATAAATGAAGTCATCGATGATACTAACATATGATACTATGCACTCCGGATGTGTAGTATCATACACTAGTATCATATGCATGATACTAGTATTCCATTACGACCAGCCTAAGCAAAAGCTTGTCTTCATCTACGAGCCACCGCGCGCATGGGCGAGGGAGAAGGCGTGTGGTAGTAAAATCAAGCTTCTCCTCGTTGTACGAGTTGGCGCGACACATCATAGCACTGGCCCCACATGGTTGCCTCTAAACTTGGCTGAAAGACCCGCAGTGTACAATACTCCATTTGCTGCAACCTCTAACATTTACCCCACCACCAATTAAAATATATATTCTTGTCTTAATCGTATGAGCGTGCAAACTACAATCACCAGGATGACAGGTGGGGCCAGAAGATTATTTTAATAAAAAAGCATGGAGCTGACCCCAACGATTTTATGCTTACAGGCACGGTACACGCTATCCTAGACTACTCTACACATGAAATTGCCACACGAGCGTCCGGGCTGCACTTGGCTCTTCGCCTCTTCGAGAAGTCGAACTATGATGGAGTACTACTGCAGTGGAGGAGTACCATAGTATGCTTTTGTCCATCTGACATCGATTGAACTGCTGCATTTCCACCGCGTGCGGGAGGGAGAGCATGTAGCGAACGAAAGGTTCTCCTAGTCCTGCTAGTCACCACGCTCATGGGCGAGGAAGGGACGCAGCTACATTGACTTACTGCTCCTGCCTTTGCGTGTATGACAGGTGGGCCCAACATGTGGGTGGCCCACCTGTCATGCAGCCAAAGGCAGGTGCGGTTAAGGCACTGGAGCTCACTCCGCGAGGGAGAGGGTGTTGTAGTAATCAAACTTCTCGGTCTTGTACGAGTTGACGCGACACATCAAAGCACTACACTCGATATATTTCAATAATTTGCGTTTACCGATGCATTAATTACAACGCATGCATGCCGTGACTCTCCTTTTGATACTTGCACGTGTTGATTTAATGCACCTTGCCAAATTTTGACTATAAATTTAACTAACCAAATGTTCATGCATGTCACAAAAAATTACATAATTGAAAACTATGTTCAAATACGAATCAAACGATATAATTTTTGTTAACATGCACTAACATTTTGTCAGTTAAATCTTTGGTCAAAATTTAGCACCAATTACAAAGGGGCCCAATAAATATTGTACTCTCACATTTTGTTTTGAGGATACTCCTACATAGAAAATATAAATAATAATGCATGTTGGGGCAGCCCACGTTTCCGATAATTTTAGCCATGGGCCTGTTCACAATTTTTACGAGGGGGTGGTTGTTCATTTAATGGAGGGTCTTGTACTAGACTTGAACGATACAAAGTGTGACCTGGCACACCGTAACACCACTTGGAATAAGCAGGTAGCTATCTCAAAAAACAATCAACAACTAAAAAAACGGCGACCTGGCACGTACACAATTTTAAATGATTGTTTTGATGGAATGAAAAAGGAAAACTACCCCACTACGTATATATAGGCCGGAGCCTCCACGCTTGCTTGCTAGGGTTGCTCTATTCACACACTCTCACCCTCTCCAGATCTAAACAAGATAGCGGTGGTAACACTGTCTTTCTCCCTTCAAAAAACACTGTCTTTCTATCCTCGCCGTTGGTTACAGATCCAGACATATCCCCCTCCGCCGGTGAAGGGAGGAGGGGCAGCGTTTAGGCCGTCATCGACAGCGATGGAGGAGACCCACTGCCGGCCGCACCGTTATCTTTGGCCGAGCGCCGACGCGGGAGGTCCTCCGAACCCTTCGTCGTTTCCCCAGTGTGGGCGGATCTGGCCTCCTTCACCCACCTATCCACATCCAGACGACCTTCAGGTATATCTTCCTTCGCAACTGCCCTAGCTCTACTTCCCCAGATCGCTACGTCGTTGCATGTGCATCATTTTCTACCTCTCAGCCCCTCTTGATCGTATGGTCCAAGGACACATATTTTTTTTCTTCTATTGTTAGAGGTAAAACTACTTCATGGAGTCGAATCTTGTACTTGGTTCAAACAAGAAGTAAAGTGGGGGTGGGGGAATTTAGTATGTACATTGGACTTGGTACAAACAGGAAGGATATGGGGTGAAAGTAGTACAGACTGATCATCCAACCGGTCTCTTGGTCGAAAAGGGAAATATAGGGGAAACGCTGTACACAGTGGTATGACCAAGACTAGATTTGCTATCCACACATAAGATGGCTGCATGCATCATTATGATGCAGAGGCTGGGGGCACGCCTCCATTTCCAAAAAAACATAGGAGTAGGTGGCTAGAGTGAACAAAAATGGGACCAACCCAGATATGTTTATTGGATGTTTGTTTCCCGGGGCAACAAACTCTGAATCACCACTTTATGCCTCAGTTTAGGTACATGGTGCTGGACTACTGGTGCACCCATTGTCCCATGCCCTTATACCAAATATTTAGCTGTTCTTAATGTAATGCCCCTGGTAAAATGAAGCCATGCCACTGTTATAAGCCATGACAAGTTTATCCAAATGTTTTTGCTTGTAATTGTTTGAGACTCCAACTGTTTCCTCTGTAGCTATTTGTGCAAATAGGGATATCCATTTCACTTGGTTGCTGTTGTGACCTTTTGGTGCACTGCACAAAACACTTCTTAAAAGAAGTGACTTTTGTGTTGTTTAACTGGAATGTCAGAATGGAACAGTTAGTTCATTTCGGTGGAACTGCACAAAGGGAGATCTGTGTTCCAATCCTCACCATCCATATTGGCACCATAACCTTCCTTTAGGTAAGAATGATATTTAGGATGCGTTTGTTTAGAGGGAGATGTTAAGGTGGATATGGGCATCCCTATCCAGTTGGATAGGGATAGCCAATTTTTCTGTTTGGTTGTGTGGATAAAGTTAGCCCATATTTTGTTTGGTTAGAAGGATGAATCATGGTTGGGGATAGCCATTTTTCTGTTTGGTTGGTGGGTGCGGCTAGCCCATTTTTCAATATGAGGCAATCAAATATGATACAAAAACATTGTAGAAAGAAGCAATCATACCCAAACAAACTCATCAGTGGTACAAGCTAAATGTTAACTTCAATACACATCATAGTTCAACATTTCCATATATAAAACACAAGTGCATAGAGCACATAGTTCGACATTCCATATAGTAGTAGATCAAATCTATATAGTTATACAACCCATGCATAGTTCAATGTTTTGGTTGTAATCAAAAGAACAAGTCCATACAACCCATAGCTCCATTGTTGGTTGTCATCAAAAGCATAAAGTTAAACACCCATATAAGATCAGCATGCTTCAGCTTCAGGAAAGGTACTCTTCACATACCTAGAGACCCAAACCTTTCTTTGAACACCCCCAGGACCTTGAATGCCATTGCAACACGAGGATTGTCAACCAAATAGGCATAGTAATGAGCAAGGGAATCCACATCAAAGCCAGGGAGTTCTTTCATCTCATCCCAAAGACCATCAATAGCGGGGTTGACGTCGCTAGAAAGTTTCTCAATGGCAACAACAATCCTTTCACTTGAAGCCATTATGGTTGCAACCATCCTATCTTCTGCAGAAGGATTAGTTTTGGCTTTCTTCAACTTGGGAGCGGCTGACTCATCACAAGTGTGTGATTGGGCAACCTCTTCATTCGAGGCAGCGGCTTTGTTGGTTTTCTGTTCTTCAAGATCAATCACCTCCGTCGCTAAAGGGTCACTTGAGCCTTTTGCATATTGCCCCGTAGCCGTGCCTGCTCCAACAATAACCAGCATCTCCTCATAATGTTTAATAGGCTTGTTCAGGAAGGGCTCATCTTCTTTGTGGTCCTTTGTAAACAAAAGTAATCATTTCAGCAAGGAATGTGAGTATAAATAAATTCCAGCAAGTTATAATGCATGAAAGAACTCATTTCAGCAAGAATTTGGCTATAAAAGCTCATTTCAGCAACTAGCATGGAGTATACATAAGGTCCAGCAAGTGGTAATGCATAAAAGAACTTATTTCAGAAGAATTGGGCTATAAAAGTACTCATTCCAGCAAGGAAATGGAGTGTAAAAAGTTCCAGCAAGTGATAGTGCATGAAAGAAATCATTACGGCAAGTACTAGGAGATATGGAACCAATTTCAACAACTATTTTTCATTAGAAAGCTCATTTCAACAACTATTTTGGACAAATGGAACCAATTCCAGCAAGTACTAAAGGGCAGAAAAATAGATACCTTAATATGGTTTGTGTAATGCTCATGATCAAGAACAATCATAAAGTTATTTTCATCCCAAAGTGCACCACTCAATGATTTGAGGTGCACTATGTGCTTATACTTCCTTTTCCACGTCCTTGTGTGATTTGTGATGTGGGTTCCAATCAAGTCGGTGCGCTGAAAATGTTCATTCATAGCAGCGGCACAACCATTCCAGTGGACATTCTTGAAGGAGGTACCTGGTCTATGGCCACCAGTCACCAAACCACATAGATGGGCTAGCATGTACGATGACATGGTAGGTGTCCTTGAGATTTGTCTAGCAGCCATATCCTACAATTTCACCAAGCATATCAGCAAGTATTTGGAGAGAAAGAACCAAATCAGCAACCAATTTCAACATAAAGAATTAAATTGGACATGTATTTGATGAGAAAGAAGCAATTCTGTAAGTATTTCAACATAAAGAATTGAATTTCAGCAAGTATTTCAACATAAAGATTAAATTCCAGCAGGTACTTGGAAAGAAAGAAGCAATTCAGCAAATATTTCAACATAAAGAATTAAATCTCAGCAAGTACTTGGAGAGAAAATAAGGAACTCAACAATAATAGTATGTCATTACAACAAGTAATATGTCATTACAATGAAATTCCCACAAACACATAGTTCAAATAAAGTACAATAGTTCTTCCCACATTTGAATGACATAGTAGCTACTACATGTTTTGATGCTGCAAATAGTTTTGTCGGTCTTCCCATATTTGATCAGCAAGTCCTTGCCTAAATTTAGCCATGTATGCATGTTCTTGTGCTTGGCCAGTTGATGATGAAGCATGAGTGATATTGGCCACCCATTCATCCTCGGGTATGATATATTCATCAATGCCATCATTTAAAACCCAATTCTGAATAATGCAACAAGCCACAACAATGTCTACTTGAGTAGGATAAAGAAAGAATGGTGTGGCATCATCAAGGATTTTGAATCTTCTCTTCAATGACCCAAATGCCCGTTCTACAGTTGTGCGAAGAGAAGAATGCCTAAGGTTGAACAGCTCCTTTTCATTTTGCACAGGATTGTTTCCCCACTCATTTAAATGGTACCTCATGCCACGAAAAGTAGGTAAGAAGCCTGGTTTGGCTCCATATCCGGCATCAACTAGATAAAATTTTCCTAAATACGAGGAGCATTTGGGTTACTTACATATATATCAAAATCCCATTGACAACATGTATCTACATGGTTAATCTATTACCTTGTGGGACACGTAGACCATTTTCACGTCCTAAAGCATCGCGTAAAACTACAGCATCATGTGATGTCCCCTCCCAACCGGCCAACACATATGTGAATCGAAGTTCAAAATCAACAGCCGCCATCACATTTTGAGTAGTATATTTCTTTCTACCACGAAAGGCAGCCTCCATATCAGGTGTAACAGAGGCACGTACATGTGTACCATCAATAACTCCAACACAATCCTATTAAGTGGAAATAAAAATAAAAAATTAGGATCTAAACAGATTTGTGCCTACACTGACAAAATGTAGTTGTCACTCGGTGTCATACCTTAAAGTATGGATCCCACCGATGGTTTCCTTCTATTTTCTTTTGGGTCCCCAATGAAGGCTTCCTAATAAGTTCATCTCGAAGCTCACCAATTGCATGGAGTACTTTTTTAAAATGGCGGCTAACAACTTCACCAGATCTACCGAAATTCCCACCAATTACTCTATTCCGAACGTTGTGACCAACAGTGTGCAAAAACATTGCTACTTGCTGCTCAATGGACATATGGATTGTGTCCTTTAGCAAATTGCGATCTCTAAATAGTTGACAAAACTGAAAGAAAGGAGCTCTCCGAAGCCTAAGCATGTTCACACAAGTTGTGTCATTCTTCCATACTTTGTTATCAAAGTACTCTCTTCTCATCCTATCTCTCTCATCAATTGGGGCATATGTAATTGCCTCTCTCCTTTTTCTTTTTCTAGATTGGACAACCAAAGCTATCATATTGATAAACCATTGTGCTGCTGCCGCACAAATTAACATCTTTGTTTTTTTGTCCATCTACAATGCAATGGTACAAATGACATTACTTCATCAATTACAAATGGTATTACTTTAACAAAAACAACTCAGCATGCACATCATCAGTCAAGCAGTACATACGAGGAACATTTGGTTTTACTAGTAATCAAGTTACCTATGATCTTGCAGAAAATCAAAGAGAGGAGGGAGATGTAGCCCCTGACTTCAGCCTTGCCGTTTCCCTTTCAGCTCCTGTATGAAAAACAAATCAAACATCAGCGCACACACACCACACACACAAGTTTACACCAGCAGCACCATGTACAGCCCCATCAACATGCCCAGCTGCTCCTGTACGCAAGCACACAGCACACACACGTTCACACCACGACCAGTAGCTCATGTACGCAAGCACGCCCGCGCAGTTTGCTAGCTTCCTACATCTGCTGCCCGCGTGTGAGGCGCATCTGCTCCCGCACCGCCCTGCATCTACCTCCCGCGCCATGCCCAGCTACAGATCTCCCGCGCCGCCCCTGCATCTACCTCCCGCGCCACGCCACCAGCTACAGCTGCCGCCGGCACCACGCCCAGCTGCGACAACCGCCGGTGCTGCACCCAGCACCGGCCGCCGCCGCCGCCACACCCATCTGTGGCTGCCGCCGTCGCAGAAATCTCGAACGAAGGACTAAGGACAGGAAGAAGATAGCACCAATGCACTGACCTTGAGATCCGCCGGCCGTCTATTCGATTTGCAGCCGCCGGCACCGACGGGAGACGAGACGAGAGATTTGAGGGAAGAAAGGGGGAAAAGATAAGGTTGGAGAGGTGGGCGGGGTCGAAAATGTTTCGGCGTGAGCCTGGCTGCCCATGTCCGCGAGATTTTCGCGCGCGCGGAGCCGGATTTTTGGCGAATATTCCTAGCATCTGGTTATCCACGTCCTGCCTCATCCAACCTCGTCCATGAACCAAACATGTGGTATCCACCCTAAATATGGCTATCCCTGTCCCTTGGGTGGCTATCCCTCCAACCAAACACATCCTTAATGCATGTGTTCATCTCTATTTTGCGACTGCCTTGAGAAAATAATGCTATTGTTTACTAGTACACTTGTACTCCCTCACTGACAAAACCAATTCTGAAATAGAAGGCCAATCATGTACTTGGTTTCACCAACTGGTGAGGAGAAAGAGAAACAGAGCATGAAGAGGAGTAAGAAGAAGAATAAACAGTGCCAAGGTGATCTTGCTGAAGACGAGTGTTCGGGAACGTAGTAATTTCAAAAAATTTCCTATGCACACGCAAGATCATGGTGATGCATAGCAACGAGAGGGGAGATTGTTGTCCATGTACCCTCGTAGACCGAAAGCGGAAGCGTTAGCACAACGTGGTTGATGTAGTCGTACGTCTTCACGATCCGACCGATCAAGTACCGAACGCACGACACCTCCGAGTTCAGCACACGTTTAGCCCGATGACGTCCCTCAAACTCTGATCCAGCCGAGTGTTGAGGGAGAGTTTCGTCAGCACGACGGCGTGGTGACGATGATGATGTTCTACCGATGCAGGGCTTCGCCTAAGCACCGCTACAGTATTATCAAGGTGGACTATGGTGGAGGGGGCACCGCACACGGCTAAAAGATCAAATCAATTGTTGTGTCTCTAGGGTGCCCCCTGCCCCCGTATATAAAGGAGCAAGGGGGGAGGTGCGGCCATCTAGGAGGAGGGGCGCCAGGAGGAGTCCTACTCCTACCGGTAGTAGGACTCCCTCCCTTCCTTGTTGGATTAGGAGAAGGGGAAAGAGGAGGGAGAGAGGAAGGAAAGGGGGGGGGGCACCGCCCCCTCTCCTTGTCCTATTCGGATTAGGGGGAATGGCACGCGACCCTGTCCTAGCCGCCTCTCCTCTTCTCCACTAAGGCCCATTAATCCCCCGGGGGGTTCAAGTAACCCCTCGGTACTCCGGTAAAATCCCGATTTCACCCGGAACACTTCCGATATCCAAATATAGGCTTCCAATATATCAATCTTCATGCCTCGGCCATTTCGAGACTCCTCGTCATGTCCGTGATCACATCCGGGACTCCGAACAACCTTTAGTACATCAAAACTCATAATATAACCACCATCGAAACTTTAAGCGTGCGGACCCTACGGGTTCGAGAACTATGTAGACATGACCGAGACACGTCTCCGGTCAATAACCAATAGCGGAACCTGGATGCTCATATTGGCTCCCACATATTCTACGAAGATCTTTATCGGTCAGACCGCATAACAACATACGTTGTTCCCTTTGTCATCGATATGTTACTTGCCCGAGATTCGATCGTCGGTATCTCAATACCTAGTTCAATCTCGTTACCGGCAAGTCTCTTTACTCGTCCCGTAATACATCATTCCGCAACTAACTCATTAGTTGCAATGCTTGCAAGGCTTAAGTGATGTGCATTACCGAGTGGGCCCAGAGATACCTCTCCGACAATCGGAGTGACAAATCCTAATCTCGAAATACGCCAACCCAACAAGTACCTTTGGAGACACCTGTAGAGCACCTTTATAATCACCCAGTTACGTTGTGACGTTTGGTAGCACACAAAGTGTTCCTCCGGTAAACGGGAGTTGCATAATCTCATAGTCATAGGAACATGTATAAGTCATGAAGAAAGCAATAGCAACAAACTAAACGATCAAGTGCTAAGCTAACAGAATGGGTCAAGTCAATCACATCATTCTCCTAATGACGTGATCCCGTTAATCAAATGACAACTCATGTCTATGGTTAGGAAACATAACCATCTTTGATCAACGAGCTAGTCAAGTAGAGGCATACTAGTGACACTCTGTTTGTTTATGTATTCACACATGTATTATGTTTCCGGTTAATACATTTCTAGCATGAATAATAAACATTTATCATGATATAAGGAAATAAATAATAAATTTATTATTGCCTCTAGGGCATATTTCCTTCACCGAGGCCTCAGTCGAGGTCATTCAAGGGCTCCGGCAACGTCTACCTTACATGTGAGACGATCTTCCAGGGAGCCCTTCCACTTCCACATATTGTCCATGATGAATTTGATGCTACTGTTAGAGTAATATGCTAATGTCTTTCTATCATTTCTCACTAAGCTAATGAAGGTTTCACCTTGTTCCTACTTGTGCAAACATGCATCATGTTGTGCCAATCATACATTTTAGTGGAACTACACAAGACAATACAATGAACTGTATCCCAGCCAGTGCTTTAACTCTGCTAGAAGTTCTTGATAATCTTTCGATATAATCTCAGCACTGGTAAACAAGAGTGATTTCAACCATACATTTGAAGTGCACAAAAATATATACTATTGAGTGATTCTAGTGAGTGCTTTATCATCTCTTCTGGGACTACATGAATAAGCTTTTTTGCTCAGGTTGGTACCAGCCTAAGGCCTTCATCCATATTAGTTTGCTGTCATCTCTATTTGTATCATGCTACTATCATGAGAAACTCCTTTATCTTTGCACGTTAAAGTTTTGCAACCTGTGATACATGGCAATGCTTTGAGTGTTGAGCTAATTGGCACTGATTAAATAAACTAGTACCTCTTTTAAGCAACACTACTATGCTGCTAACTTTACCCATTAAGATAATGAGGGTTCTTCTATTTGTTAGTGTATGTTTCATCAACTAGACCCACTATTACAGTAATCTCACTCTCTCAATATATGTGCCAACATGGATGCTCGATTTTGGTGGAACTGCACAAAAACTTTGGGTGCTTCATTGCCTCTACAGCTTGCTTCCTTTCCTGTCAGTAGCTAATCCGGGCTTGCTTCCTTCCTTTGCTGTCAGTCGCTTGGCTTATCTCTGCTTCTAGTCGAAGGAAATAGTAATTGATATGCTACCTCACACAAGTTGGTACTGGTCTTAATCCTGATTATTGTGCTTGTCATATGTATTGGTAATTTGGTATTGTGCTACTGTTTGCCGATTTCATAAAGGAGTAACTTGGAACCTGAACTCGCAGGCAAATCATTACATTGGGTGATTTTAGTAGAACTGCACAAAAGGATCAGATGGACATGTACTTATGCTGCTGCTATGTACTCCCAAGTTCACTCAGACAAGCATCGATGTTGACAATAAGAAGTGCCTATATTCATTCGAGTATCAACCGGTGTCCACCAGTTGTCAAACTCCAAGTATTAGGAGAGTGAACGCCAAAAATATTGCTTGGCGCATAGCCCAGAAAAACGCAGTCCAGTCTTTGGTCCCAACTTGTGCGTTTTGGTTATCGGCACATATGGTACCGAACTGTATGGCATGGAGTCTAAAGATTCCAGAGAAGTTGGTTGACGCGTATATTCATTTGGCACTTAATCAGTCTCCATGCCAGGGATGCTCCATTTTAGTTGAACTGCACAAAAAATTTGGGTGGTTTGTTTTCTCAACTGCCTCCTTTCTTGTCTGCAATGTAGAATTTAGGCGAGCTACAGGACCAAAATGAGCCAGTAAACTAGTTGGATGAAAGTAGTGTCCAAGTTGCTCAAACCTCCCTCGGCACGAGGCCACTATTTGAGGATAAACCTACAAGCAAAGTTCAGATTGTCTGTACTGCCTCTTATGTACTCGAAAGTTTACTCGTACAAGCATTAATTTTAGCAAGAAGTACCTCCGACTAAACACCATTTACCAGTCTGTACCCTAGGTAATTAAAGTTCGTCCATGGATGATATTTTTCTGTGATCTCAATCATTTGGTTGCATAGACATACTAAACATGTGTATATCTGAATCTTTTCGTGAATTATCTATGAATATTGTCGTGTGATCGATCAATCATTTGGATGCATAGACATGCTGAACTTGTGTCTATATATGAATCTTTTGAGTTGTTGATTGTGAATGTTGGCTATGAATATGAACGTGTCCTATGAACCTGAGTTTGATACGAATGTTTACCTGTTCTGTTGTACTTGTGTGTGAACTTGTTGGTATGTCTACTGTGGGATTTGTGATGTGTGGGTGTCAACGGCACACCTTCTTCCCAAGAAGAATTGCACCTGCTTTGTTAGGGTAGCAACGACGCATCAACTCTTTTTAATATTTTTTGCTCTGTCTCCCCCTCCCCCGCTCAACCCCTGCCGTAATGTTTTCGGCCTCAAAACAAGCATAGTACTGCGTTGTTTTGGGGGCTTGATGAAAAATTGAGTGCTGGTTTCTATAGGTTGGCCCGCCCAGCAAATGGGCGGCTGGTCCACCACGGACTGGGAGGCTAAAAATACAAGTTGTATGGTGCAGAGGCAAGTAAAAAACCGCCATTAAGAGCCATCCATTGAAGAAAAAAATTGCATCTGATGTGCTTCTTCAGTCGCGCCGCCGGCCCCCTCTTTTTTTCCAGAGGGTGAACAAGTATCAACTAGGCCTAGGTATGCGTAGCCCAGGACATACGGAGACAGTGGTTTGAACTTATTTTTGAGGTCCATACCGGCCTATGGGCCTCCCAGCGTAGGTTTTACTTTTTCTTAAAGATCGACAGCCCAATGTATTTTCTTAATAAAACACAAATCTCTATTCTATTTATCTATATATAAGAATAATAATGCTGTGTCCAATTGATGTTTTCCCTTCTAACCACATTATATATATTTATATTATTACTATTATCGTATATTTTATAGAGACTTATATATACATTATAAAAACATCCCACGTGTTATTAACTTATAAAAGTAAATGTTTAACAGAAGTTGGCAAGGAAAATCCTGGTTGTTTTTGACTCACAGGTAGGAAAATCCTTGTGATTGCGTACAAAAGCTTGCGAAGATTTTAAGCACCAATGTAATAATAACGCACTCATTTTTATTTTGAGCAATAACTCGCTAATTTGTTAATTATATATATAAAAATGTGTCACAATGGTTTATTTTTTGACATTAACTGCTCCTTCTAACCTAACATTATATATAGAACAATCCCAGCTAATTCGTGTATTTCAAGAAAGTGCAAATGCGATGGTATTTCTTAGAAAATATTAAATGGGGTGCATTGACACGAAATTATTTGTTCACCCAACCCAGCAAATGGAATGTACATTCTAGAAAACATGGGTTAAATATATGCCACATTTTTGTAGACTGGTATGTGGGCCAATAGGTCGAAGCCTACGTAGGGCGTTGTCAACTTGGTCAACAAATGATTATGACATCCACAACAATTGGATTTATATCCAACGACCGGCATGCACCTTCAATCTCTCGTCTTCTTCCTCCAGCATCGTCGGGACCACCTGGTCCGGCCTCCGGTGGCTAGCGGCTCTGCTTAGCACGCATCGCTGCGAAGCGCTACCCCACCACCGGCCAGGCTATCCCTCCACCCTCCACGCCTCCTGTTATTCTCCACCGACTACAGCCCCACGCCGCACCAGAACCAGTTATAACCCTTGTACTCCTCTCAATCTGCGACTCCAGTACCGCGTCTTCTCATCTCTGGGTCGTTCCCGTCTAGGGCCTCGCCGTCGTCCACCGCCTTGCTGCGCTCGGCGCGGCATGGTCAACAAACGAGAGTCATCGGAAGAGGACTGTACGTGAAGAGCCTGACAGCTGGGACCCACGAGGTCCATGGTCGCACGCAAGGTAAGTTCCTCCATATTAAGTTGAACAAAAATGTTTCCTCCCCCTGACAGCTGGGATCCACCGACTGTATCTTCGCACGAAAGGAAGTGCCTCCTTGTTATGCGAAAAAACGATTCCTCCCATTGACAGCTGGGACCCGTCAGATTTGGTGGCTGACTTGTGGGCCTACTAAGCGGACGTGTACGCAGGGTTTTGTCAACTTAATCAACAAATGATCTAGCAGCTGGACCGTTGGATGTTAATCCAACAGCAGTGCTCCTTCTTCAACCTCTGTTCTTGCTCCTGTCTCCCGTGGGCGGGAGTGCTGCTGCGCACCCGAACTAGTCAAGTTTCCCACTCCTCTCCATTTGTGACTCCACTGCCGTGTCTTCCCCATATCTGGGTCGTTCCAGTCTGGGGCCTCGCCGTCGTCCACCGGCCTTGGTGCGCTCGGCACGTTGTGGTCAACGTGGTCAACAAATGAGAGTCATCGGAAGATGACTGTACATGAGAGTCTGACAGTGGGGACGCACCACGCCCATGGACGCATGCATGCAACTACATCCTTTTTACCCTGAAAATAATGTTTTCTTCCCCTGACTGCTGGGACCCACCAGCTACATCTTCGCATGCAAGGAAGTGCGTCCATATTACGGGAAAAAAATGATTCGCCCCACTGACTGTTGGGACCCACCAGCTACATTGTCGCACGCAAGGAAGTGCCTGACAGTCGGGACCCACCCGGTCGAAGCGTACTTGGCGTTGTCATTCTGGTCACGAACGTGTACGTACATACGATCGGCCTGTCTGCAGGCTGCAGCGATGAATCATGGCCATGTAAGGAAGGGCACGTGTCGTAGTAGAGGCGCACACGCTTCGTAGTAGAGGCGCGCATGTGTCGTAGTAGAGGCGCGCACGTGTCATAGTAGAGGCGCGCACGTGTCGTAGTAGAGGCGCACACGTAGCATGTACACATAGGTACAACAGCCAGGGTGCAAGAAAGTAAATACGACCACATACATACATACGGCGGGGTCTCGAACGCCTACTCGCGCATATGTACCGCCATGGCTCATGTACATGGCTGGGTCGGAACGCAGAAGCTGCGCCGTCGGCATGATCATGGGGGGAAACTGGATGGGTCGGGTCATCGTGTTCATCGGGAGTCAACCGGCTTGGATGGAACAACCGATGGAAATGAGGCCTGGCGTACCGCAAAACGGAGGAAACGGCCTTGTGTCCGACCGGCCACGGTTAAAACGGGATCCTGTTCATCGGGAGGGGTCTGGCGTACCGCAAAACGGAGGAAACGGACCTCCTATGGTGGAAATGGGGTCCTGTTGATCGGGAGGTGTGTGGCGTACCGCAAAACGGAGGAAACAGACTTGTGTTGGAGTGCTACGGTCGAAACGGGGGTCCTGTTCATCGGGAGGGGTGTGGCGTACCGCAAAATGGGACTCCACGGGATACTGTTCATCTCCACCGTCGACTGCCTTAACGGGCTACTGTTCATCCACCATCGACCTCCTCCAGCCTCCACCTGCGACTGTTCATCCACGGTCTCCTGTTCATCCAGCCTCCACCGCATGCTCCTCCACCGGCTACTGTTCAACCAGCCCTCTCCATGGGGTCCTGTTCAATGACCCCTCCACGGGCTATTGTTCATCCAGCCCTCCACCGACTACTGTTCAACCAGCCCTCCATTGGGTCCTGTTCATCCGGCCCTCCATGGGGTCATGTTCATCCACCGGCTCGATCGATCGGGGTACTGTTCATCCAGCGGCAACGACCTCTACTATCACGGGGTCCTGTTCATCCAACTCCCACCGGGAACTGTTCATCCAAACCACCCCAACAACACTCACTATTCATCCAGAGGCAGCATTGATCGCTTTAGTTAGCAGCAGTAGCGAAGGAATCACTCGGGTTCTGTTAACACCAAGGGATCAATCGATCGCTCGGATTCAGTAACGCGTAGCCTGCAGTGCAATTGCTCGGGTTCAGTTAGAGCCCAACGCCTCGCTCGGGTTTAGTTAGAGCCCAACGCCTCACACACACGAGCATATGTACGAGAGAAATGCGCATCGCTCGGCCCTCGACCACCCATCGTAACCGGGAACTCCCCGATATTTTCCTCGCCCTCGCTTCTACCATGGTTTTTTCTGTCATGGATGGCCCAAAGAATGCCATGCAGCTGCGTCTCCGGCCCGCCCAGGACGAAAAGCCCATTTTCTGTTATGATTTTGTCATAAAAGTAGGACCCCACCACATCTATGATGATACCGGGTTTTGTCACAATTATCGTCATAGAAGTGTCATAAGTATGACAGGAAAAAAATCCGTTCGACCCAAAATGTCATGGATGTGTGTTTTTTTGTAGTGGTTCATGGTTCGCTTATGGTGGGTTGCGAGAGTGACAAAAACTTAATCCCGAGTAGGTGGGGTATGACGTATGGGAATAAAGAGGACTTGATACTTAATGCTATGGTTGGGTTTCGCGATCTTAATGATCTTTAGTAGTTGTGGAGGCTTGCTAGAGTTCCAATCATAAGTGCATATGATCCAAGTAGAGAAAGTATGTTAGCTCATGCCTCTCCCTCATATAAAGTTGCAAGAATGATTACCGGTACTTGTTATCGATTGCCTAGGGATAAATAGCTTTCTAGTTGACACAAACCCTTTTTCTAAATACCTAACTTTTATTATCTTGCAAAGTACTTCTATTTTTATTCTTGCAAAGTAGTTCTAGCATCACACCTACAAAATAGTTTCATACTTGTTTCCGATAAAGTAAACATCAAGTGTGCATAGAGTTGTATCGGTGGTCGATAGAACTTGAGGGAATACTTGTTCTACCTTTAGCTCCTCGTTGGGTTCAACACTCTTATTTATCGAAAAAGGCTACAAACGATCCCCT
The DNA here is from genome assembly GCF_056163025.1 of Triticum urartu. NCBI lineage: Eukaryota > Viridiplantae > Streptophyta > Magnoliopsida > Poales > Poaceae > Triticum > Triticum urartu. The sequence continues at coordinate 417,744,895 of NC_141875.1, forward strand.
AAACTTGTGGGTTATCAAGACCTTTTTCTAGCGCCGTTGCCGGGGAGCAATAGCGTGGGGTGAATATTCTCGTGTGCGCTTTTTTGCTTTATCACTAAGTAGTTTTTATTTCTTGTTCTAAGTTGTTATCTATCTTTGGTTATGGATATGGAACACGAAACACCAAAAAAATTAGTGGTACTTGCTACTCATGGATATGGGGAACCTCGTAAAACCCTCGATGCTCGTTATGTGAAAAATATTAGGCACTACTTTGATAATCGCGAGAAAACCCCATTCAACTTGATAATGGGAGTAACGTTGGATCAACGCGAATACTTTAGGGATCATCGCTTGACTCAAAAGGGAAAACTTTTATGGGATCAAATTGAAATGTTGCAATGGTATGCTTGGAATCTATGCTTGAGATATGATTATACTTGTTGCTCTAAGATTGAGGTTCCACACCTTCCCTATTCATGCGAATTTAATGATAATGAAACCTTGGCTTCTTATGCTAGAGGTATATATGATTATTATGATGTGGAACGAATTGAAGAATTTGTTGCTTTTAAGGGTGCTTATGAAATTGAATCTTTGTTCAAAAAGTTTGAAGATTTTGATGATTCAGTTTATAGACCTGAATATCTTGCTATCCTTGAATATTGCTATGATAATTATAAGTACAATTACGATATTTATGTATATATTGAGGACTCCTCCGTTGTCCAAGAAGAGACTAATATTTTGCAGGAGTCTATGGAAGAAGAAGTTGATGAAATTGTGAGCTCATTGGATGAAAAAGATGAGAAGGCGAGCGAAGAACAAACGGGGGAAGAACGGATTAGCTACTCATGCCCACCTTCTAATGAGAGTAACCCTTCAACTCATACATTATTTAATGCCCCTTCGTTCTTACCGAAGGATGATTGTTATGATAATTGCCATGATCTTGTTGATTCTTTTGAAATATCCCTTTTTGATGAACTTGATGCTTGTGGCCAAGATGCCAGTATGAATTATGCTTATGGAGATGAACTTGCTATTGTTCCTTTCGTTAAACATGAAATTTTTGCTATTGCACCCACGCATGATAGTCCTATTATCTTTTTGAATTCTCCAAACTACACTATAACAGAGAAGTTTGCACTTATTATGGATTATATTGATGGGTTGCCTTTTACCATTGCACATGATGATTTTGATGAATATAACATGCATGTGCTTGCTGCTCCTACTTGCAATTATTATGAGAGAGGAACTACATCTCCACCTCTTTATGTTTCCAACACGATAAAATTGCAAGAAACTGCTTATGCTATGTATTGTCCTTTACTTGATGTGCATGAATTGTTCTTTTATGATATGCTGATGCATAGGAAGAGAGTTAGACTTTGTCATTGCATGATATACGTTGCTTTGTGCTCATAACTAAATGACAAATCATTGTTAATTAAAATTGGCTTTGATATACCTTGGGATCTGGGTGGATTCATTACTTGAGCACTTTATGCCTAGCTTAATGGCCTTAAAGAAAGCGCTGCCAGGGAGACAACTTGGAAGTTTTAGAGAGTCATTTATTTCTATTGAGTGCGTTTATATAGTTTAAAAACAAAAAAATATAGAGGGGAACTTAAAACCTTTTCACAAAAGAGAAGCAATTGGAAGTTATGCATTGGAGAAGTGAGGGCCGACCTTGAACACTTGTGTTCATGCTCATGGAAAAAATGTAGATTTTTTCATGAATATTATCACAAAAATAATTATCCCCTTGTACAATTACATTGTATTATAAAAATAATGTGCCAAGATTTGCCTTTAGGATGTTTAGATTGCTTGTTGGTATGTGCGGTGAAAAACAGAAACTTTGTCTGTAGTGCGCGATTTTACATTTTTTACTGGAAGGTCAAAAGCTTCTGAAACTTTTTGCATAGTCTTGATATACAAATTTTTTAATTTTACTAAATTTTTAAGAATTTTTGGATTAATAGAAGTATGGTGAATGTTCAAATTACTACAGACTGTCCTGTTTAAGACATTCTGTTTTTGATGCATTGTTTTGCTCATTTTGATGAAACTATTGATTTTTATCAGTGGTATAAGCCATGGAAAAGTTATATTACAATAGCTACAATGCAAAAACAAAATATGAATTGGTTTTCAACAGTACTTAGAGTAGTGATTTGCTTTATTATACTAATGGATCTTACCGAACTTTCTGTTGAGTTTTGTGTGGATGAAGTGATCAAATATTGAGGTGGTTTCGATACGAGGAGAAGGTGGAGAGGCAAGAGCTCAATATTGGGGATGACCAAGGCACCCCAAGTAAATATTCAAGTATACTCAAGCGTCTAAGCTTGGGGATTCCCTAGAAGGCATCCCATCTTTCTTCAACAAGTATCGGTATGTTTTCAGTTTCGTTTCGTTCATGTGATATGAGCAAATCTTGGAGCGTCTTTTGTGTTTATTTTAATTTTTTATTTTATGCACCATGTTGGTATGAGATAGTCCAGGGTTGATTTATAGAATGCTCATTGCACTTCACTTATATCTTTTGAGTATGGTTTTATAGAATGCTTCATGTGCTTCACTTATATCATTTGAAGTTTGGATTGCTTGTTTCTCTTCACATAGAAAACCGTTGTTTAAAGAATGCTCTTTTGCTTCAGTTATATTTATTAGAGCATGGTCTTTTGTAGAAAGAATTAGACTCTCATGCTCCACTTATATCTATTTAGAGAGCTAACAAGAATTGGTCAATTGCATGGTTAGTCATAAAATCCTACATAAAACTTATGGATCACTGGATATGATATGGAATATGTGGGAGGTACTAGTAAACAGTTGTGTTTAGTAAGAATATCGGTGTTAAGGTTTGTGATTCCCAAAGCATGCACGTATAGTCTCTCGTTATGCTATGATGTTGGAGCATGAGTTATTATTGATTGTCTTCCTTATGAGTGGCGGTTGGGGACGAGCGATGGTATTTTCCTACCAATCTATCCCCCTAGGGACATGCGTAGTAGTACTTTGCTTCGAGGGCTAATAAACTTTTGCAATAAGTATATGAGTTTTTTTATGACTAATGTGAGTCCATGGATTATACACACTCTTACCTCTCCACAATTTGCTAGCCTCTACGGTACCGTGCATTGCCCTTTCTCACATCGAGACATGGTGCAAACTTCGCAGGTGCATCCAAACCTTGTGATATGATACGCTCTATCACACATAAGCCTTATTATATCTTCCACAAAACAGCCACCATACCTACCTATTATGGATTTTCCATGGCCATTCTGAGATATATTTCCATGCAACTTCCACTGCTTCCGTTGGATGACTTGAGCATTCATTGTCATATTGCTTTGCATGATCATATAGTTGACATAGGAGTTGTGGCTCAGCCATCGTTCATCATTTTTAATACATGTTACGCTAGATCATTGCACATCCTGGTTCATTGCCAGAGGAATTCATATATATTCATCCTTTGTTATAGGTATCGAGTTGTAATTTTTATTTCTTTTGAGTTATAAGTAAATAGAAGTGTCATGATTATCATTATTCATTTTTGGAGCAGTGCCCCAGTGAGGAAAGGATGATGGAGACTATGATTCCCCCACAAGTCGGGATGAGACTCCAGACAATGAGAGAAAAAAAGAAAAAGAAAGAAAAAAAGGAAAAATAAAAAATAAAGAAAAAAATAAAAGGAAAAAAGAAAAAAGAGGAAAAAATAATAAATAAAGAGAGAAGGGGCATTGTTAGTATCCTTTAACACACTTGTGCTTCAAAGTAGCACCATGTTTTTCATATGGAGAGTCTCCTATGTTGTCACTTTCATATACTAGTGGGAATTTTTCATTATAGGATTAGATGCACACCCACTTAGTTTTCATATTGATCTTTCATACACTTATAGCTCTTAGTGCATTCGTTGCATGGAAATCCCTACTCCTAGCATTGATATCGCTTGATGGGCATCTCCATAGCCTGTTGGTTAGCCGCGTCGATGTGAGACTTTCTTACCTTTTTGTCTTCTTTATATTTACCCCTATCATCATACTCCATTCCACATATAGTGCTATATCCATGGCTTGCGCTCATGTATTGCATGAGGGTTGAAAAAGCTGAAGCGCGTTAAAAAGTATGAACCAATTGCTTGGCTTGTCATCGGGGTTGTGCATGATAAATACTTTGTGTTAATAAGACAGAGCATGACAAGACTATATGATTTTGTAGGGATAACTTTCTTTAGCATTAATATTTTGAAAGACATGATTGTTTGTTGGGATGCCTGAGTATTGATGTCTTTATGTCATATTATAGACTATTGCTTTGAATCACTTATGTCTTAATATTCATGCCATGATTAGATATATGATCAAGTTTATGTTAGGTCGCATTCCACATCAAAAATTATATTTTTTATCATTTACCTGCTCGAGGACGAGCAGGAATTAAGCTTGGGGATGTTGTACGTACGTCTCCATCGTATCTATAATTTTTGATTGTTTCACGCCAATATTATACAAGTTTTACATACTTTTGGCAGCTTTTTATATGATTTATTGGACTAACCTATTGATCTGGTGCCCAGTGCCAGTTCCTGTTTTTTTGCATGTTTTTTGTATCGCAGAAAATCCATATCAAACAAAGTCCAAACGCGATAAAAATTTACAGAGAATTATTTTGGAATATATGTGATTTTTGGGAGTTGGAATTACCGCAAACGGAGTCCTGTGGTGGGAACGACCCACCAGGATCCGACCCCTGAGCCAGGCATGTGGTGGTGGGTTGTATCCAGAAAAAAATCGTGTTGAAATCTCAGCGCAATCGGAGTTACGGATCTCCGGGAATATAAGAAACGGTTTTCGGCCAGATTTGGGGAACGCGAAACAGAAGAGAACAAAGAGGGAGATCCAATCTCGGAGGGGCTCCCGCCCCTCCGCCGCCATGGAGACCAAGGACCATGGGGGGAACTCTTCTCCCCATCTAGGGGGAGGCCAAGGATGAAGAAGAAGTAGGGGGCTCTCTCCCCCTCGCTTCCGGTGGCACCGGAGTGCCACCGGGGCAACAACCAGGACGGCGATCTACATCAAAAATCTTGCTACCGTCAACACGAACTCTCTCCCCCTCTATGCAGCAGTGTAACACCTCTTCCCCCCGCTGTAATATCTACTTAAACATGGTGCTCGACTCCATATATTATTTCCCAATGATCTATGGTTATCCTATGATGTTTGAGTAGATCCGTTTTGTCTTGTGGGTTAATCATGATCTTGGTTGATATGATTGTATATTTTATTTATGGTGCTGTCCTACTATGCCCTCCGTCTCACGCAAACGTGAGGGGCCCCTGCTATAGGGTGTTGCAATATGTTCATGGTTCGCTTATGGTGGGTTGCGAGAGTGACAGAAACTTAAACCCGAGTAGGTGGGGTATGACGTATGGAAATTAAGAGGACTTGATACTTAATGCTATGGTTGGGTTTCGTGACCTTAATGATCTTTAGTAGTTGCGGATGCCTGCTAGACTTCCAACCATAAGTGCATATGATCCAAGTAGAGAAAGTATGTTAGCTCATGCCTCTCCCTCATATAAAGTTGCAAGAATGATTACCGGTACTTGTTATCGATTGCCTAGGGACAAATAACTTTCTTGTTGACACAAACTGTTTTTATAAACACCTAACTTTTATTATCTTGCAAAGTACTTCTAGTTTTATTCTTGAAAAGTAGTTCTAGCATCACACCTACAAAATAGTTTCATACTTGTTTCAGATAAAGTAAACGTCAAGTGTGCGTAGAGTTGTATCGGTGGTCGATAGAACTTGAGGGAATATTTGTTCTACCTTTAGCTCGTCGTTGAGTTTGACACTCTTATTTATTGAAAAAGGCTACAAACGACCCCCTATACTTGTGGGTTATCAGTCATCTTATAATGCTACTACCGTACTAAGCAAAATAAGATGCATAAAGGATAAACATCACATGCAATCAAAATAAGTGAAATGATATGGCAATCATCATCTTGTGCCTTTGATCTCCATCTTCAAAGTACCGTCATGATCACCATCGTCACCAGTTTGACACCTTGATCTCCATCGCAGCATCATTGTCGTCTCGCCAACTATTGCTTCTACGACTATCGCTACCACTTAGTGATAAAGTAAAGCAATTACATTGCGATTACATTTCATACAATAAAGCGACAACCATAAGGCTCCTGCCAGTTGCCGATAACTTCTACAAAACATGATCATCTTATACAACAATTTATATCTCATAACGTCTTGACCATATCACATCACACGCCCTGCAAAAACAAGTTAGACGGCCTCTACTTTGTTGTTGCAAGTTTTATGTGGCTGCTATGGGCTTCTAGCAAGAACCGTTCTTACCTACGCATCAAAACCACAACGATTTTTCGTCAAGTGTGTTGTGTTAACCTTCAACAAGGACCGGGCATAGTCAAACTCGATTCAACTAAAGTTGGAGAAACAGACACCCGCCAGCCACCTGTGTGCAAAGCACGTCGGTAGAACCAGTCTCATGAACGCAATCATGTAATGTCTGTCCGGCCCGCTTCATCCAACAATACCGCCGAATCAAAGTAAGACGTTGATAGTAAGCAGTATGACTATTATCGCCCACAACTCTTTGTGTTCTACTCGTGCATATAACATCTACGCATAGACCTGGCTCTGATGCCACTGTTGGGGAACACAGTATTTCAAAAAAATTCTACGATCACGCAAGATCTATCTAGGAGATGCATAGCAACAAGAGGGGAGAGTGTGTCCACGTACCCCCGTAGACCGAAAGCGGAAGTGTTTAGTAACGCAGTTGCTGTAGTCGAACGTCTTCGCGATTCAACCGATCCTAGCACCGAACGTATGGCACCTCCGTGTTCAGCACACGTTCAGCTAATGACGTCCCTCGAGCTCTTGATCCAGTTGAGGACGAGGGAGAGTTTCATCAGCACGACAGTGTGTTGACAGTGATGATGAAGTTACCGGCGCAGGGCTTCGCCTAAGCACTACGACCATATGACCAAGGTGTGTAACTGTGGAGGGGTACCGAACACGGCTTAGAGAAGACTTGGTGTCTTTGGGGTGCCCCCTCCCACGTATATAACGGAGGGGGGAGGAGGAGGCTGGCCCTAGAGGGGGCGCGCCAAGGGGGGAGTCCTACTTGGACTCCCGGTCCAAGTAGGATTCACCCCCTCCTTCCTTTCTACGGAGGGGGAAAAGGGGGAAGGAGAGGAGGGGAAGAGGGAAAGCGGGGCCAAGCCAACTCCCCTTCCTATTCGGACTCCACTTGGGGCGGGCGCTGTCGGTGTCAAAACTGGTGGATCTCGGGTAGGGGGCCCCGAACTGTGCGTCTAAGGTCGATGGTAACAGGAGACAGGGGACACGAAGTTTTTCCTAGGTTCGGGCCCTCTTGATGGAGGTAATACCCTACGTCCTGCTTGATTTATATTGATGAGTGAGGATTACAAGAGTTGATCTACCACGAGATCGTATTGGCTAAAACCCTAGAAGTCTAGCCTGTATGATTATGATTGCCTCTACGGACTAAACCCTCCGGTTTATATAGACACCGGAGGGGGCTAGGGTTGTACAAAGTCGGATACAAAGAAAGGAATCTTCATATCTGAACGCCGGGCTTGCCATCCATGCCAAGGAGAGTCCCATCCGGACACGGGAGAGAGTCTTCTGTCTTGTATCTTCACGACCCATCAATCCGTCCCATGTCCAACAGGTCGGACGCCTGAGGACCCCTTAATCCAGGACTCCCTCACTAGCTCCTGAACCATGCTTCAATGACGAGGTGTCCGGCGCACAGATTTTCTTCGGCATTGCAAGGCGGGTTCCTCCTCCAAATACTCCAAAACAACCTTCGAACACAGAAAACATGTCCGGCTCTGCAAAACGAGTACCACACACATACGCAGAGAGTATAATATTTTACGAGTCCAATCTACTAACAACTTTTGTAGCGTGACATCACGTCACAGCCCGGTCATTATTTCGAACCGTTTTTAGCCTCCTGCTCCACGTTTCAAGATGCGGTTTTACTGGCACGTCTTGTCAAAGCAGAGATCGTGTCCCCTTAATGTGGGATCCTCATCAATACGGGCGTGGGTAATCCAACCGCGCCGCCTGCATGACCCTTGGGGAATAAGAGAGTTTTAAGGCGAGTGGGGAGGCGCTTGATATTCAATGCCTTTATAAGGGGATAAGGGTTCACCTCTTTCACCCACGCCTTCCTTCTCTCTGCCCGTCCATTCTTGAGCTCCAGCGCCCAAGCCTCCATCCTTTCCGCCTCAAAGAAGCACTCCAGCCATGTCCGGATCCGAAGCACAAGGCAAGTGGATGGTTTCCTCTAACAAGGAGAAGGACATCACCAAGCTCTAGGAGGCCGGATACTTAGGCAAGGAAATTCCCACCGGCTTCCGGCCAAGGGACTGATCGTCCCTACTCCGGATCCCCATGAGAGGGTCGTGTTCATCCCCCACTTCGTCCGCGGGTTGGGATTTCCTCTCCACCCATTCGTTCGCGGACTCACGTTCTACTACGGGTTGGATTTCCATGATCTGTCCCCTAACTCCTTCCTCAATATCTCGGCATTTATTATCGTGTGCGAGGCCTTCCTCCGTATCCCACCCCACTTCGGACTGTGGTTGAAGATCTTCAACGTGAAGCCGAAGGTGGTGGATGGCCAAGATGCAGAGTGCGGAGGCGCCATGGTGAGCAAGCTACCCAATGTCACATGGCCCAAAGGTACCTTCGAGGAGATCGTCAAAGGGTGGCAACATCAGTGGTTCTACGTCACAGAGCCTCGTGACGCCACTTGGGCCGCGGCTCCTGAATTCCAGTCCGGCGCCCCGATGCGGCTCACCTCCTGGCTAGAGAAGGTCCTGGACTGGTCTTCTTCGGACGAGCTGACAACACTTCAGACGCGCATCAAGCGCATGGTGGACAAGAACGTCAAGCTTGTCAATGTGATCCAGGTGATGCTTGCTCGCTGGATCCTGCCGTGCCAAAGCCAGACTTGCCACTTGTGGGAGTTCGATTCGGTCAAGCACCAGACCTTGCAACAGTTCTTCGGCACTACGCACGAAGACATCTAGAAGGTGCTCTTGAAGGCAAACGAGACGCGGCCGGCTATGACCGAGGACCGCGGGCACGACCTAGCCCATCCCGCTAGTGCGGTAAGTTTTCCGTATTTCAAGGTGTACCCTTTACTTGCATACTCAAGGAAGATGTCTAAGCTTCCCTGTTTGTTTTTCTAGGGCTAGACAAAGAAGGCAGAGTGGATTCAGTGTCCGGCTCCGCTGCCCGAAGAACCAGCTATCCCGCTTCTAACGAAGATGTTGGTTCCGGCGCCCTATCAAGCGCCGAAGAAGAAGGCCAAGAAGAGGGCCAAAGGGACCAGGAGTGGTCTCCGCCATAAGGGCACTTCGGACGTGACGTCCGAAAACGACGAAACCCACTCCCCTCCCGCCACCGACGACGAGTGACGGTGTCCTGGACTAGGGAGTACTCAACACGTCATCTCCCGATTTGTTAGATTGGGCCGAGGACCCCCGTGGCCATATACTCATGGGCCAGTTCGGACAGCTGCCGCATACAAGGAAGATTCCACAAGACTTGGCGATCAAGACAAGGACTCCACCCCACCGGCGTATTCAGCTAGGACTCTTGTTATCCTAGGCCTCTGGTGCATTATATAAACCGAGGACAGGCTAGTCGATAGGGACAACATACACATCAACAATCATACCATAGGCTAGCTTCTAGGGTTTAGCCTCCTTGATCTCGTGGTAGATCTACTCTTGTAATACCCATATCATCAATATCAATCAAGCAGGACGTTGGGTTTTACCTCCATAAAGAGGGCCCGAACCTGGGTAAAACATCGTGTCCCCTGCCTCCTGTTACCATCCAGCCTAGACGCACAGTTCGGGACCCCCTACCCGAGATCCGCCGGTTTTGACACCGACATTGGTGCTTTTATTGAGAGTTCCGCTATGTGATCGACAAAAGGATCGATGGCTCGCCTGCAGATCAACTGCGACTTCGGCATCTTCGTCACCAGCTCGACTGGTCACCTTGGTTCGACCAAGAATTGCGCCCCGTGTTCGGATCACCATGTTCGGACAAGGGCCTTCATCAAACATCAACTCCGATCTCTATCAAGATCACGGAGGAATCATCTATGGAGCTCGGGGGCTCAACGTCAACATTGCCCTCAAGCGACCGTGCTATTTTTCCAAATAGCGAACTTGTATCCGCTGCCACAACCTCTTAGAGCACCGCTTTGACGATCCCTTTGGTGGAATTGTGCGGAATTGAGTCTTCAAAGACCATGCAAAATTTCGTCGAGTTCCGATGGAGGAATCTCTGGCAATCTATGATATACCGGAGCCCTGTCAAATCTGGACGGGAATCTGGACGAGTTGAGGGCGTGGTGTCCAGCTTCTAGCTCGGACGTCCTTTGAAAGATCCAACCATTGATCGGCTGCGGAATTCCTATATCTACCACTTCTCAGAATTTCAGCTCGATCCGACCGTCCAAACTCCAGGAACCTTCCGATTAGTGCATCACTTTTCGGATCTGTTTTCTGCGCGAAAACGAATCCGGCCCGAGTTCGTCTTTTTTATGAACAGGATTTTGGACATCCCTTTTGAAGGAAGTTTTGTATGGGGTATTGTGTTTTGTTCCCGAACACATCCCACAAACTTTAAGATCTTTTGAACATGATCTTCAACATCATGCTGGTGTCAAACCAGTTCAGCAATATTGCTCCACGACTGCCGACCTGCGCTAGACATGTCGTCACTTTGTTGAGCCGAGCTCAACTTCTTCGGATCATCATCTCGGCAAGCCGAACAAGAGTCCGGCATCGCGAAGGATAAATCATCACCAACATCGCCGCCCCACGGATTACACGGAGCGGGCATACCGGCATCACCGCACGGTCGCTTCATCAAGCCGGCATCGACCACGTCATGACCTGCATCGGCAGGGCCGCACTATTGCTTCTTCAAGCTGGTGTCCATCACGCCGACCTACTTCGACTCATCGGCTGACATCGAGGCTTCGACATCTCGGCTGGACCGGGGGCTTCGCCATCTCTTCATCAACCTACTCCGGACACTTCGGCGTCACTAGCCGACCAGCTCCATCACGTTAGTTGGGCCGAGGGCTTTGCCTTGGCGAGCCAACCTTTGCCAGCATTGCCATGCCGTCGTTTTATCGCCCATCAGGCAATGGTGTGCGGATCGAGTCCCAATTTTGGGAATCACCTTCCTTCAGATTGCTACAACAAATAAACCAGGTGCTATTAATCCCAGTATTTTTTGCTTGTTTGGGTTCATTTTTCCCAAGGAATTATTACTCTGGTTTGTCCATGATATGTACACAGGTCTATCAAATGGTGACCGCATTAACGATGGTCGCGTGGTGGTTCGATCAGTTTCCGTACATAGTCCGGCGAACGCCGTATCCGGAGCTCGGACCGACCTGTGAATTCAGGCTTTGCCACGCCTTTACTACATCACGTCGATGCCCTGCATCGACATTGACTTCGGCGCCAGGCCATATTTCTTCTATTTCTCACTTTACATAAATTATTTATTATGCAACATTTTTTTAATTATCATTATTACTATTATCTCCGGTTTGCACTATTTTTTGTGCACAGGAAAATGATCCGGGGACTTCGGCGTCACTCTGCCGGTCTGCATTGACCGTGCTATGTCACCACTTCGGCATGTCGAGCTCTCCGCTCCGCCATCCCGGGACCAGCTTGGGGGATGGAACCTTGCCCCGCATCAAGCTCGGACCGCGTCATCAATACCGAACACATTAACCAGCTAAGTCGCTTTCATGCTCAAAGCTTTAATTTCTAACTTGTGTTCGGTTCGACCAAGCATTATACTTTTTTGGAAAAAAGTTGCTTGTAAAAAATTTCCTTGTCCAAACTTTGTTTGTGTCACACAAATTCAAGGACCCAATTCACTTGGGGGCTTCATTTATGAAGCTTTTCCTCTTGCATATGATTATACTTGTACGGTTTCGTTCCTTGTTCGTGTATTATGCCACAATATGCACCATATTGACTTAAGCGATTTGCAAGCTGGGTTGCATCGCTCTTGTGTTTACCCCTACGTTCCCGATTGTTCGGCTAGGGAGTAAAGGGAGCACCTCTGCGATTGTCACGATCGGGTCACCCGAGCCGGACCTCAGACTGGGTGAAGCTGAAAGCTAGCGCTCTTATAGTTTTCAATGATGGTCGGCACACAACGGAACTCATGAGTACAAAAAATCTATTGCACAAGTCTCATAATAACAATGAGCACCGAAGAAAGGTATCAGTGGGGGTACTATTTTCTTCGAAGATGCTTCTTACACTTCGCAGTAATATAGCATAAGTTCCCTGAGCGCGCTTTGTCTGTTACAGCCTTATGGCCTGATTGCCTGGTTATTGGAAACACCGTCGATATTCTCGACCGATGGAGTACATAACACTTTTCAGTCCTTGACCGAAGAGGGAGAAGCCGACGGTCGGTTAAGACGCGTTTAAAGTTCGGTTGAACATAGATATGATATAAGTACTTCGGTACATGCAATCATTCTTCTACCCAAGTCACTTGGGGGCTCTTAAGTTTATTTGAGCCGTCTTATAATAAGTGTTCTTCTTCTTAGTCGTTGCAAAGTTTTATTATTATTTATCACTCCTTTTTTCGACGCGAGTGTGCCGTCACTAGCCGGGGAGCCTAATTTGCTAAACTGGCCTAATGAGAAGTACTCCGCCCTCGGGATAGGAGGTTGAAGCCCTAGGCTAACCCGCTCGAAGTCTTGAGATAGGATCTATCATGTTAAAGCACGACAGAAGAACTTCTTTTTTCTAAGACCAATTTTCGGATTGGCACCGAACACTTGATCTTGTTCGGACGTCATGTTTTTACTGACGTTTCTTGGTTTTCCAAGCTTTTTGGCACTTTTAAACTATTTGTGATTTTCCAGCATTAGTCTCACAGTGCAATGCCAGGCACCTTTAGGGATTCGGCAAAAATATTCTCGGATATTGCTATATATACATCGGTTTTGAATTGTGTCTTCGGTCAATAGTTGGGTTACCCGGCTCCTATGCTTTCCTCCTACGTTCCGCTTTGTTCGGCTAGGTGTGCAAAGGGATAACCACTGCGATTGTGCTTCCAGCTCGCATGGTCAAGCACCTTAGTGGAGAAAGCCGAAAACTGACTGTCACAATAAGCGTAAACTGGTCAGCGATCCGATGACTATGTTAAATGATGGGCCGTTCATAACATTGGCCGAAGTGTTTATGGCTTGACCTCAACTCTCGCCGAACACTACCGGGGGCTATTAACTGGCCTCCCAAACAAAATCCTCGATATTTTTCTCTTACATTCGAGATGAGGTTTCATGGTCATGCTTAGCATGACAACCCAAAGAAAGGAACCGATAGCGGGACTATTTTCTTTGGAAGACATTTCTTCTGTTAAACAGTAATATAACATATCTCTCTGCGTACCTTTGTTTATAAAATTGTGTGGCCAGATTGCCTTGTTTGTCGTAAATCTTTGCCCTCATAAAGGCTTTATAAAGTTGGACAAACACTCCTCGGCTATTGGCCGAGGAGGTGGAAGCCGATGGTCGGTCAACAAAGTTTGGTACAATGCGGATCCGAGCATTAATGACGTAAAGTACTTGGATACATAGAGTCATTACACATAATTTGCGATTCTACTATGGATATTGATCCTTAATTCGGCCACCCGTGCCCGCATTAAGGCTCGGGGGCTACTGGGCTTCGGGCCTATTATTTACAAATATTAAAGGGGCACATCGATCCCCTGATCCGGTGTTGCCACCCGACCAGTGTCTCGGGGGCTACTGCATTGCTTGTCCAATGCAGAAAATTTTATGTGCAATATAGTTTCCTAGGAGATTTTGATCCTCAGGTTGGTCTGCCACACCCAACCTGAGTCTCGAGGACTGAGCGCGCCGCTTTTAGTGTCCCGAAGTATTCTGCCGAGCTTGGACTTGATCCTCAGGCCGATTTTGTAAATCAACCTGAGTCTCAGCGGCTACTGGGATCAGCGGTCTTACGTCATCCTTCAGGTGCATCTCGGGTTTTAGACCGATACACACCTTGAGGGCTACTGGCTATATATCTCGGCAGAGAATAAATTGCACCAATAAAAAATATTCACAAAAATCGGCCCACATTAAGGGTGGTGCACCACCTCGGAAGCAGTCCGGCCTAAAGCTCGGGCGCTAGTGGCTGGCTCCATAGAGGGCATTTCCGGCACTAAGCTCGGCTAAACTCCTTCAAACTTCTTTGAACCAAGGTGATTTACGACTCCTCGGATACAGTCCGGCGTTGGAGCTCGGATACATAGTCCGGCGTTGGAGCTCGGATACATTCCGGCATTAGAGCTGGGAAGCAGTCCGGCGTTGGTGCTCGGCTGCAAAAGATACCTCGAATGCAGTCCGGCGTTTGAGCTCGGACGCAAGGAGACACTGCCTCCCGGGAACAACTTCAAACCCGAGGTGTGGCATAAAAATAAAGAAGGCATTGATAAATACCGGAAACTTAAAGGGGCTCCTCGGATACCCGACGTGTAAACCCGTCGAATGCATTTCGGCGATCCTCAAGATCGAAGAAGATTTGTTGAACCAATTTTCAAGACCGACGACCGAAGATGAAGAATAGTTCGGAAGAATCGAGGAGCGCCCCTAACTTGAAGACCGGTTTAGGGGGCTACTGACGGTGTCCTGGACTAGGGGGTACTCAACATGTCATCTCCCGATCTGTTAGATTGGGCCGAGGACCCCCGTGGCCGTATACTCATGGGCCAGTTCGGACAGCTGCCGCATACAAGGAAGATTCCACATGACTTGGCGATCAAGACAAGGACTCCACCCCACCGGCGTATTCAGCTAGGACTCTTGTTATCCTAGGCCTCTGGTGCATTATATAAACCGAGGACAGGCTAGTCGATAGGGACAACATACACATCAACAATCATACCATAGGCTAGCTTCTAGGGTTTAGCCTCCTTGATCTCGTGGTAGATCTACTCTTGTAATACCCATATCATCAATATCAATCAAGCAGGACGTAGGGTTTTACCTCCATCAAGAGGGCCCGAACCTGGGTAAAACATCGTGTCCCCTGCCTCCTGTTACCATCCAGCCTAGACGCACAGTTCGGGACCCCCTACCCGAGATCCGCCGGTTTTGACACCGACAACGAGGAAGAGGAGGAAAGCAATTCTCCCCCCGAGGGGAAGGAAGAAAAGGGCGGCATCAACGCATCTAGAGGCAGATGCGTCCAAGAAGGGGAAGGCTGTAACACCCCGGATGTAACTTGCCATATTTGTAACCCCGACTCTTGCCATTCTCGGCTTTAAGTTATGAGATTCCCTTCGTGGTTGGGTTTTGTCTTCGTTTTGCATTTTGTTCATGTCATGCATTTAAATATCATGTCATCATGTGCATCGCATTTGCATTCGTGTTCGTCTCATGCATCCGAGCATTTTCCCCGTTGTCCGTTTCGCAATTCGACACTCCTTCATGCACCGGCACACCCTTCTTGTTGCTTTTCGTGAGCGGGTGTTAAACGTTCTCGGAATGGACCTAAATTTTCCAAGTGGCCTTGGTACACCACCTGTAGACCGCCTGTCAAATTTCGTTCCATTTGGAGGTCGTTTGAAGCTCCAACAGTTAACTGGGTAACCGCAAAGGCCTCTTGTGTGTTGCAGCCCAACACCCCTCCAAAACGGCCCAATAACCCATCTAAACCATCTCCATGTCCTCCATCGTCGGATCACGATCGTGTGGGCGAAAACTACACCTCATTTGGACACTTGAAACTCCATCTACCTATAAATATGCATCTCCCCGTCCAAATCCGGGTCCCAAAACCCTAGCCACCTTCCCTCTCCGCGCCGGACACGTCCGGACGGCGCTGGACGCGTCCACCGCCATGCCCGAGCCAATGGGAGAGCGCCACGTGGCGCCGCCGTCTCGCCAAGCGTCACCGGCCCCCGAGGGCCCAACCACCACCGCCCCGCGCCTCGCCGCCCCCCACCGCCCGCCTCGCCGCCTGCAGCGCCTCCACCGCGCCACCTCGCCGCGTCCGGCCACCGCCGCCCCGATCCGCTCGGGCGAGCTCCTTCCCCGACTCGGGCCACCACCTCCCCAAGCTCCGGCGAAGATCCGGCCAAATCCCGATGATCCTCGAACCGCGTGCACAAACACTAGATCCATTCGGAGGGTGTAATTTCGTCTAAGTCCTTTCCCTGCAATATTTTCATGCCTCCTTCATCGCATCATATCTCGGTGACCGTGACTCTGATTCATGCATATGATATGTCGAATTGTTCGTCTCATTGAGCTCTTCACGTTAGAAGCATTGCCATGCATGTTCATGTTCATTATGATGCCATTATCATTGATGCAAGAGTGCTATAAAATGTTAACGGCTGGTACTTATCAGATCATGAGGCTTTGTCATTTTTGTTGCACTTGATGTGTGCATCGTATGAGCTTGAGGTCTACATGTGTTTTGAACTACATCATGCCATCTTTACAAAGGTGCTTGTCTTGTATTCTTGTGATCATTGTGGTGATTAGAACAAGCATGCAAACTAGGCTTCGTGATGTTGCTGTTTTCAAGGACTTAGGATTTTGCTAAGTCTTTCCCTGCTGTTATTTTGATGCCATGTAAACTTGATGCTAAAGTGAGATCCATGTTTATTTTGGGATACTTCAGTAAGGATGTTTTGAACATGTGGTTATGCTCTATCATCAATGCCCCTGTTTGCAATTATGGAGGGCTCTAGAATGTCTTGTTATTGCTCAACTTTTGCTCTAAAATGTTCCTGGCAGAATGTTAACATGTTAATCAATATTGCCATGGTAGTTGCTAGTGATCCATGCATCCTTTTAACTTTCTCTTGCCATGGTTAGCTTCATGAACATGTCATATTGCTATTGGTATGCTTATATTGTCATGAAATGCTTTGTGGTTAGTGGCATGAGCTCACAAAGTTGCTATCATAATTATGTTTATGACATGCTCTGTTTTTCTGCTAAGTCTGAAACTGTTAATAAAACTTTTGCTATGCCTACATGGGTGCCATCATATTTTATGTGCCTTTTTGGCTCATGATCTGTAAGTGACTTTTGTTCTATGCATTTAGTAGAATCATTCCATGCCTTGGTTTGCTATGATATGTTCCTGTAGCATGCTGTTTGCTTGCTCCAAACATTGCTTCCTGATGTTGTTTTTGACATGTTAGTATTTTCACAAAGTCTATGAAGCTGATATCTTTTGCACTTTTTCCATGCTTGTTTGAACCTTCTCTTTTGTGATTTAGCCGTAGCTCAGTGTTCATGTTTTGTGAAGCATCTCTTGTACATCACGGCCATATGCTTTGTTGCTATGTTGGAGTGCAGTAGATTAGTTTCTTGTTGCATTCTAAGTGGCATTGTGCTATTAATCGCAGTTTTGCGTCATTCTTTTGATGCTTGCCATTTGCAAACCGTGCATCCGTTTCCGGTAATATTTATATCGATTTCAACCGAAATCATCTCATCTTTCCAGCGGCACACTTGGTTTGCCAAGTTGATGCCTTGATCATTCTTTCCCTTCCGGAGCACACATATGCATTGCATATCATGTCTTGCATAGCATGCCATGTATTGCATCATGTTGCTTGTGCATTGCACCGTGATTGATTGTTGTTCCATTGCTTGTGTTCTTGCTTTGGGTAGAGCCAGGAGACGAGTACCTGAACGAGGAACCTGTTGAGTATACTAACGAGGATCAAGCTTTCGAGAACTCTGAGAACATTGCAAGCAAGATGACCGTACCCTCGAAATCACTTCTATCTTTGCTTGCTAGTTGTTCGCTCTATCGCTATGTTGCACTTCCTACCACTTGCTATATCATGCCTCCCATATTGCCAGGTCAAGCCTCTAACCCTCCTTTCCTAGCAAACCGTTGTTTGGCTATGTTACCGCTTTTGCTCAGCCCCTCTTATAGCGTTGCTAGTTGCAGGTGAAGATGAAGTTTGTTCCATGTTGGAATATGTTTTTGTTGGGATATCATTATTATATCTTATTTACTTTAATGCACCTATATACTTGGTAAAGGGTGGAAGGCTCGGCCTTATGCCTGGTGTTTTGTTCCACTCTTACCGCCCTAGTTTCCGTCATACTGGTGTTATCTTCCTTGATTTTGCATTTCTTACGCGGTTGGGTGTTATGGGAACCCCTTGACAGTTCTCCTTGAATAAAACTCCTCCAGCAAGGCCCAACCTTGGTTTTACCATTTTCCTACCTACCACCATATACCTTTCCCTTGGGTTATGTAGACTCAAGGGTCATCTTTATTTTAAACCCCCCGGGCTAGTGCTCCTCTGAGTGTTGGTCCGAAACGAGCTTCCTGCGGGGCCACCTTAGGGAAACTTGAGGGTTGGTTTTACTCGTAGCTAGTCTCATACAGTGTGCCCGGAGAACGAGATACGTGCGACTCCTATCGGGATTTGTCGGCACATTGGGCGGCTTTGCTGGTCTTGTTTTACCATTGTCGAAATGTCTTGTAACTGGGATTCTGAGACTAATTGGGTCCCGAGAGAAGGAATATCCTTCGTTGACCGTGAGAGCTTGTGATGGGCTAAGTTGGGACACCCCTGCAGGGTATAAACTTTAGAGAGCCATGCCCGCGGTTATGTGGCAGATGAGAATTTGTTAATATCCGGTTGTAGAGAACTTGGCACTTAATTAAAATGAATCAACCCCGTGTGTAACCGTGATGGTCTCTTTTCGGCAGAGTCCGGGAAGAGAACACGGTCTCGTGTTATGCTTGAACACAAGTAGCTTCAGGATCACTTCTTGATCACTTCTAGCTTCTCGATCGTTGCGTTGCTTCTCTTCTCACTCTCTTTTGCGTATGATAGCCACCATATATGCTTAGTGCTTGCTGCAGCTCCACCTCACTACCCTTTCCTACCCATAAGCTTAAATAGTCTTGATCTCGCGGGTGTGAGATTGCTGAGTCCCCGTGACTCATGGATACTTCCAAATAGTTGCAGGTGCTGAGGATACCAGTGCAGGTGACGATACCGAACTCAAGTGGGAGTACGACGAGGATTCGGGCCGTTACTATGTTTCTTTTCCGGATGATCAGTAGTGGAGACCAGTTGGGACGATCAGGGATCTAGCATTTGGGGTTGTCTTCTTTTATTTTCGTTCCGTAGTCGGACCTTTTATTGTACTTTGGATCATGTATGAATTATTTATGTATTGTGTGAAGTGGCGATTGTAAGCCAACTCTTTATCCCTTTCTTATTCTGTACATGAGATGTGTGAAGATTACCCCTCTTGTGACAAGCCTACCATGCGGCTATGCCTCTAAGTCATGCCCCGACACGTGGGAGATATAGCCGCATTGTGGGTGTTACAAGTTGGTAATCAGAGCCATCCCCGACATAGGATCCCCCTGCTTGATCGAATCGCTGACGTTGTTGAGTCTAGAACAAAATGTTTTGAGTCTTAGGATTATATATATATATAAATATATATATATATATGTATATATCAGAGAGTAGGATTCTTTTTACTCCTCTGTCCCTTCGTCGCTTTGGTGAGGCCTCCCGACGTAGAAGTTTTGACTCTCCTCTCCTCAATTTTCACGATTTTTTTAGGATCACACGGGTATCTTGGAATCGTTCCGATAGTTCTGTGACGAGAACATTGTACTTGGTGCCTCCTGACATTTAGGGGTTGTGGCAGTGTTCCAGGGAGTTGAGCTCCGAGGTGTTGTCTTCACAATTTTATCATTGCAGTTCTAGAGTACCTGAGTTCGCCGACATCGAAAATCCCTTTTATGCAGTTGTTGGTGAGATAACCTCGACGCCACCCAGTACTGGGGAGGGAGTTCGGGAGTATTGCCATAACTCGTATAACGGATGCTTTTCGAAGGTTGAGGTACATGATTTCTGAACGTTTCTTGGTTATGTGTTGAAGGATGGATACAGCTGGATGTAGGGATTGTTAGTTTTGGGTGAGATATTATGCTTCCCCTGTATCCCCAACACCTGATTGCATAACCAGAAAGTTTCGGGAGTTTTATAGGTGGGAATTCAAGTAACTCTAGTATATTCTTCCCGCAGATATTTGGTTTGTGATTGGGTAATCCTTACCACTTATTTGTTCATATCCGTACCTTGTTGCTTTATTCATCTACCTTTATCTAAGTGGCTTCTCAACTTAGTGGACATGTGATGATTTACTTTGGAATTCATTCGTTCATCCTTGTTTGAATGTTTATTGTGAGACTATATGTTGCATTTTCGATCCATTGATTCAGCTTGAATATCTGTCTTTCAAAAATTCTAATGGATGTCACCCTCTTCAAGATGGCTCCTTCAACGCGTCAGAATCCGGACCGCAATGATGGGAATCAGTCGAACCCTCCGCCACCACCTCCACCTCCGGAGGCATGGCAAGCTGTCATGGCAGCCACCAACGCCAACACTCAAATGCTTTTGTAACTCTTGCAAGAGCGCAATCAAGGGCAAGGCAACCAAGGAAATCAAGGACAAGGCAACAATCAGCCTCAATTTGCTACACTCAACAAGTTCCTCGCAAACCAGCCGAAGTCCTTCAGCAACTATGCTGAGGCCCCAGATGCCGACGATATGCTTATGGGCATTTGCAAGCATTTTGAATGTAGCAATGTCAGGCCTGAGGACTTTGTCAAGTTTGCTTCGTTTCAACTCAAGGACCAAGCTGCTGAGTAGTTTCGACAATACAGAGATTCCAGAGGAGGTCATGTGATTACCTGGGATGATTTCCGCCGAGACTTCAAAGCTCATCACATCCCACCAAGTGTTGTTGAGAGCAAGCGTGAGGAGTTCCGCAATCTCAAGCAAGGCAGCATGTCTGTGTATCAATACAATATCCAGTTTAAGAAACTTTCTCGCTTCGCTAAACAAGATGTTCCTAACGAAAAGAGTATGATCTATCAATTCAGAGGTGGCCTCAGAGAGGATCTGCAGTTAGCTCTCGTGCTTCTTGAGCCGACCAAGTTCGATCAATTCTATAACATGGCATTAAAGCAAGAAGCTGCTCAGCTCAAGTGTGAGGCATCTAAGAAGAGAGTCAGGGACGCAGTTCAATCTTCTTCATCACAAGTGGCAGCTAAGCAACAGAAGTTCTGGTTGCCTCGTCCTCCGTTTCGCCAGCCCTACCAGTAGAAGAGCAAAGGCGGCAATGGATCTTGCCACCCACCCAACCCAGGCTATCAAAACAAAGCTCAGTCTCAAAGTCCAAGGTCAAGTGCTCCTTATCACCGTCCACTCTTAGAGGTTACTTGCAACAAGTGTCAGCAGAAAGGGCACTATGCAAACAAGTGCTTCAACCAAAGGCGCCTTCCGCCTCCTCCTCCTGTGAGATCTTCCAGCAATGAAGTGGTCAAGCATAATCCAAAGCATGCTAAGGTGAACATGATGAACACAGCTCAGGAAGAGGATTCTTCAGAAGTGATCATGGGTAATCTTCCAGTTAATGATATTCCTGCAAAAGTCTTATTTGATACCGGTGCATCGCATTCTTTCATGTCATATCCTTATGCATCGAAGCACATTTTTGGCACTAAGGCATTACCTAAAGCTTTGCGAGTTGTTTCTCCGGCTAAGCGTTTGAGCTCTAGCATGATGGTTCCGAATGTCGGTATCGAGATGGGCAACTATAAATTTCTGTCTTCTCCAATTGTTCTTGGTGACTCGGATATTGATCTAATTCTCGGCATGGACTGGCTTTCTAAGCACAAGGCTCGGCTTGATTGTGCTGCCAGGGAAATTCAATTGACACACTCTGCAGAGGAGGTGATCATCTATGCCTCTCGGGACGATACCATACGACTGTTTTCTCTCAATGAGAAGGGCGAGTTGAATGCCATCTCCCAGATTCCAGTCGTTTGTGAATATCAAGACGTCTTTCCAGAAGAGCTTCCAGGAATGCCTCCTCACCGGTCAGTTGAATTTGTTATCGATCTTGAGCCTGGCACGGAACCTGTTTGCAAGAGTCCTTACAAGCTTGGACCAGAGGAGTTGAAGGAGTTGAATAAACAACTCGATGAACAAGAGCATATGGGTCTGATCAGACAGAGTTCATCTCCATGGGGTTGTGGTGTTCTTTTTGTCAAGAAGAAGGATGGAACGGAACGACTCTGCGTCGTCTACCGTCCATTGAACTAGAAGACAATTAAGAACAAGTATCCACTTCCCAATATCAATGAGCTATTCGAGCAACTTAAAGGGGCCAAAGTATTCTCCAAGCTTGACCTCCGTATGGGTTATCATCAGATTCGCATTCATGAACAAGATATCCCCAAGACAGCATACAGAACAAGCTATGGTTCTTATGAATATACTGTCATGTCTTTCGGCCTTGTCAATGCTCCTCCAACGTTATCTCGCATGATGAACTTCATCTTCAACCCTTACACAAATGATTTCGTCCTGGTGTATCTCGATGATATCTTGGTCTTTTCCAAGAATAAGGAGGATCATGCCAAGCATTTGAGATTGGTGCTTGACAAGTTTTCCAAGTGTGAGTTCTGGCTTGACGAAGTTCTTTACCTTGGTCATATCATCTCCGCCAAGCGCATCGCTGTTAATCCGGAGAAGGTGTCTGCAATTGTGAATTGGGAGCCTCCTCGGAATGTCAAGCAGCTCCGCAGTTTTCTTGGGCTTGCAAGCTATTGTCGAAGATTCATTGAGAATTTCTCTAAGATTGCAAAGCCTCTTTCCAACCTCCTCCATAAGCATGTCAAGTATGTCTGGACGCCTGAATGTGACGTTGCTTTCAACACTGTAACGCCCTCGATGCGGCTATATCTCCCACGTGTCGAGGCACGACTTAGAGGCATAACCGCATTGAAAGCAATGTCGCAAGTTAGGCAATCATCACAACATCCCATGTAATATAGATAATAAAGGGGAGATACATAGTTGGCTTACACTCGCCACGTCAATCAAGGTACATAAATAACATTACATTATCCAAACACTCATGGCCCGACCACGGCGCCAAAATAAAAGATAACCCAACATGCGACACGGTCCCGATCACCCCCAACTGGGCACCACTACTGATCATCAGGGAAAGACACGTAGTATCGTTGAGAGTCCTCGTCGAACTCCCACTTGAGCTCAAGCGCGTCACCTGGAGCGGAATCATCAGGCCCTGCATCTGGTTTGGAAGTAATCTATGAGCCACAGGGACTCAGCAATCTCGCACCCTCGCGATCAAGACTATTTAAGCTTAAAAGGTACGGCAAGGTAATATGTGGAGCTGCAGCAAGCGACTAGCATATATGGTGGCTATCCTGTTTGCAAAAGAGAGCGAGAAGAGGAGGCAAAGCGCGAACGAGAAACTAGAGAACAATCTGCGCAAGCATTACTCCAACACCGTGTTCACTTCCCGGACTCCACAGAGAAGAGACCATCACGGTAACTCATACTGTTGATTCATTTTAATTAAATTAAAGTTCAAGTTATCTACAACCGGACATTAACAAATTCCCATCTGCCCATAACCGCGGGCACGACTTTCGAAAGTTCAAATCCCTGCAGGGGAGTCCCAACTTAGCCCATGACAAGCTCTCACGGTCAACGAAGGAATAGACCTCCTCCCGAGACGTTCCGACCAGACTCGGTATCTTGGTTCTTCAAGACACTTCGACAGGTTAAAACAAGACCAGCAACACCGCCCGAATGTGCCGACAAATCCCGATAGGAGCAGCACATATCTCGTTCTCAAGGCACACTCAGATTGTCTTAGGTACGGGTAGGCCAGCCCAGAGTTGCCCCTGGTGGCCACCGGCAGCTGACAGGTGGACCAACACTCAGAGGAGCACTGGCCTGGGGGGGGGGGGTTGAATAAGATGACACTTGGGCTCCGGAAACCCAAGGGAAAAAGAGGCTAGGTGGCAAATGGTAAAACCAAGGTTGGCATTGCTGGAAAAGCTTTAATCAAGACGAACTATCAAGGGGTTCCCATTATAACCCAACCGCGTAAGGAACGCAAAAATCCGGGAACATAACACCGATATGACGGAAACTAGGGTGGCAAGAGTGGAACAAAACACTAGGCGAGAGGCCGAGCTTTCCACCCTTTACCAAGTATATAGATGCATTAAGATAACAAGATAATATAATGATATCCCAACAAGTAAATAAATGTTCCAACAAGGAACGGTCTCCAATCTTCACCTGCAACTAGCAACGCTATAAGAGGGGCTGAGCAAAGTGGTAACATAGCCAATCAGCGGTTTGCTAGGACATGGTGGGTTAGAGGCTTGACATGGCAATTTGGGAGGCTTGAAAGCAAGTGGTAGGCATCGTAGCATAGCATAGCAAAAGAGCGAGCATCTAGCAAAGCAAAGATAGTAGTGATTTCGAGGATATGATCATCTTGCCTGCAAAGTTGTCAGAGTTGACTGGATCCTCGAAAGCAAACTCAACGGGCTCCTCGATAGCAAACTCGTCTCCCGGCTCTACCCAAACAAGACAAACAAGCAACAAGGACACAATCAACCACGTGCAAAGCTCAAACAATATGATGCAAACATGGTATGCTATGCGGGATGCGATGCGGGATGCATATGCAAGATGTGACAAGGAATGCATGAACCTGGCCTCAACTTGGAAAACCAAGTGTTCCACTGGAAAGATGAGATGAAATCGCTTGAAAATGATATAAAGAACGCGAGAATCGGAGTTACGGTTTGGAAATGGCAAGCAATTCAAATATGACCACGTTCTGCGATTTACAGCAAGTGGCCATCTAAATGCAACAAGATGAACATGCTACAGCACCCAAACATGGCATCAAAATACATGGCAGGAAGCCATTCATGATGCTTAACAAAAGTCTAGCACTGAGGTACGGCCAATTCATCCATTAACAGGTTCAAACAAGCATGGCAAAATGCATATGGCAAACAGATTTCAGACTTAGTGAAATTAACACTTGTCTGGAATTTCAGACCAGATAGCACTCTTCGGAGCATGAAAACTATATGCTACAGGACCTGAACATGGCAAACTAAAGCATGGCATGGAGATACTCAAAAAGCTTAACAAAAGTCATGGCAACGAATATAACATCATTGCCACGCTTGGACTTTGGCATGGCAAACGAAAGCATGACAACGAATATAGCATCATTGCCACGCTTGGACTTTGGAAACCCAGTCACGAAGTCCATCTCAATGTGGTAAAACTTCCATTCTGGAATGGCAAGAGGTTGGAGGAGACCAGCTGGCCTTTGGTGTTCTGCCTTCACTCTTCTGCAGACATCACATTCATTCACGAATTGAGCAATCTCGCGCTTCATTCGAGTCCACCAATAAGCCTGCTTGAGGTCCTGATACATCTTCGTGCTCCCAAGGTGGATGGAGAGGAGAGAATTGTGAGCCTCATTCATGATCACTTTACGAAGGTCACCTTTGGGTACAACAATATGATCCTCGAAGAAGAGAGTATCCTTGTCATCAAGGCGGTAGCACTTGTACTTGGGTTGACTCTTGGCAATCCCAATCTTCACCTTTTTCACCATAGCATCAAGAAGCCGAGCTTGGCGAATCTGGTCTTCCAAGGTAGGAGAGACTTGAAGGTTGGCGAGGAAACCTTGAGGAACAACTTGCAGATTAAGTTTGCGGAAAGCTTCACAAAGCTCGGGTTGATAAGGCTTGAGAATTAGACTGCTGCAATAAGCCTTCCCGCTCAATGCGTCAGCAATCACATTGGCCTTGCCTGGAGTATACTCGATACTCGGATTATACTCTTGAATCATCTCGACCCATCGAGTCTGCCTGAGGTTGAGATTAGGCTGAGTGAAGATGTACTTGAGACTCTTGTGGTCAGTGAAGATGTCCACTTTTCTTCCCAATAAGAGATGTCTCCAAGTCAAAAGAGCATGCACAACTGCCGCCAACTCGAGATCATGAGTGGGGTAGTATTCTCATTGGGCTTCAATTTGTGAGACGTATAAGCAACAACTTTCTTCTCTTGCATCAGCACTGCGCCAAGACCTTGGAGATAGGCATCACAAAAGACCTCGTACGGCTTGGATTCATCAGGCGGAGTCAGAACTCGAGCAGTGATCAATTTCTCTTTCAAAGTGTTGAAAGCAATGTCACACTCCGGAGACCAAACATACTTGACGTGCTTCTGGAGAAGATTTGAGAGTGGCTTCGCGATCTTGGAAAAGTTTTCAACGAATCTTCGGCAGTAGCTTGCGAGACCGAGGAAGCTACGGAGTTGCTTCACGTTCTGAGGAGGTTCCCAATTCACAATTGCAGACACCTTCTCAGGATTCACCGCAATGCCCTTGGCAGAGATGATATGACCAAGATAAAGAACCTCATCGAGCGAAAATTCGCACTTGGAGAACTTGGCATAGAACTTGTGTTCTCTGAGCTTATCAAGTACCAAACGCAAGTGCTTGGCATGATCTTCCTTGTTCTTCGAGAAAACCAGAATGTCGTCGAGATAGACCAAAATGAAGTCATTGGTGTAGGTGTTGAAGATGAAGTTCATCATGCGAGAGAAAGTCGGAGGAGCGTTGACGAGGCGAAAAGACATGACAGTGTATTCATATGACCCATAGCTTGTCCTGAAAGCCGTCTTGGGAATATCTTGCTCACGGATTCGAATCTGATGATAACCCATACGGAGATCAAGCTTGGAGAATACTTGGGCACCTTTGAGTTGTTCGAACAGCTCATTGATGTTGGGAAGTGGGTATTTGTTCTTGATGGTCTTCTTGTTCAATGGCCGGTAATCAACACAAAGTCAGTCCGTTCCATCCTTCTTCTTCTTCACAAAAAGAACACCACAACCCCACGAAGAAGAACTAGGCCGGATGAGACCCATTCTCTCTTGAACATCGAGTTGTTTCTTCAGCTCCTTCAACTCTTCAGGTCCGAGCTTGTAAGGACGCTTGCACACTAGTTCCGTGCCAGGCTCAAGATACAGACGGATGGTATTATCATGAGCGGCAAAGACAATTACATCCTCAGACGAATGAGTCAATTGAATCTGCCTGGCTGCACAATCAAGATGCGCCTTGTGCTTAGAAATCCAGTCCATTCCGAGAATAAGATCAATATCCGAGTCACCAAGAACCGTAGGAGAAGATAGAAACTTGTAGTCACCCAAGGTGATAGTAACATCCGGAGCAATGGAGTTAGCATGCATGCGCCTACCGGGAGAGACAACTGCTAATGGACTAGGCAAAATTTGCAAAGCCAAACCATGCTTAGATGAAAACGATCTCGAGATGAAACAATGGGATGCACCCGTGTCAAAAAGAACTTTTGCAGGAACATCGTTAACAGGAAGGTTACCCATGATGACATCTGACGAGTCCTCTGCCTGTGCTGCATTCATCCAGTTGACCTTGGCGTGCTTGGAATTATGCTTGACCACAGCTGTACTTGCCGATCTCACAGGAGGAGGAGGAGGAAGACGCCTCTGGTTGAAACACTTGTTGGCATAGTGACCCTTCTGTTGGCACTTGTTGCACGTGACCTCTGAAAGCGGACGGTGATACGGAGCACTCGATCTTGGAGCTTGAGACGAAGTCTTGTTCTGAAAGCCAGGGTTGGGTGGGTGGGAAGATCCACTGCCACCTTTGCTCTTTTGCTGATACGGCTGACGGAACGGAGGAGGAGGAAGCCAATACTTCTGCTGCTTGGCAACTTGAGTAGAGGAAGAAGGAGTAGCATCTCTGACTCGCTTCTTGTAAGCATCACACCTCAGTTGAGCGGCCTCTTGCTTCAATGACATACTCATCATATCTCAAGGGCTCAAAGAGAACAAGAGCTAGCTGAATTTCTTCTCTGAGACCACCCCTGAATTGGTATATCATGCTCTTCTCATGAGGGACGTCCTGCTTAGCAAAGCGGACGAGCTTCTGGAACAACTTGTTGTAGTCATAGACAGACAAAGAGCCTTGCTTCAGGTTGCGGAATTCCTCACGCTTGCTTTCAACCACGCTCTGAGGAATATGATGAGCTTTGAAGTCTTGACGGAATTCATCCCAGGTAATAACACATCCACCTCTGGAATCCTTGTACTGCTGAAACCATTCTGCAGCTTGATCTTTGAGTTGGAAGGATGCGAACTTGACGAAGTCCTCAGGCCTGACGTTACTGCACTCGAAATGCTTGCACAGATCCATGAGCCAATCGTCAGCATCGGTTGCCTCAACACAATTGCTGCAAGTCTTTGGCCCGTTAGCAAGGAACTGGTTGAGTGTAGCAAAGTGATTCTGATTGTTGCCTTGGTTCCCTTGGTTGCCTTGATTGCGCTCTTGAAGAATTTGCATGATCAACTGTGTGTTTGCATTGGTTGCGGCCATCACAGCTTGCCATGCCTCCGGAGGAGGTGGAGGTGGTGGCGGATCCTGATTCTAATTCTGATTGGTGCTCTTAGCGGGAGCCATCCTGAAGAGGTTGACCACCGTTAGCACATAGACAGATAAAATGAAGCTGAATCCAACGGAATGAAAATTGCAACATAAAGTCTTCACATCCGAACATAAGAACGAATGCATTCCTCTTGAAATGGTCACATATCCATAAATTGAGAAGCCACTTAGAATTGAGGTAGAGAAATAAATCAACAAGGTACGGATCAAGAACGAATACTCGGTAAGAAATCCCAATCTCAAACCAAATATTCGTGGAAGAAGAACTAGAGCTACTTGAATTCCAACCTATGAAACTCCCGAACCTTTCCGGTTATGCAATCAGGTGTTGGGGATACAGAGGAAGCATAATATCTCACCCAAATCTAGCAAATCCTACATCCAGCTGTATCCATCCTTCAACACATAACCGAGAAAAACTTCGGAAACCATCTACCTCAACCTTCAAAAAGCATCCGTTATACAAGTTATGGCGATACTCCCAAACTCCCGCCCCAGTACTGGGTGGCGTCGAGGTTATCTCACCAATGAACTGCATAAAAGAGATTTCTGATGTCGGCGTACTAAACTCAGGTATTCCAGAACTGCAACGATAAAATTATGATGACAACACCTCAGAGCTCAACTCCCCGGGACACTTCCACAAAACCCCCTGACAGGAGGCACCAAGACAATGTTCTCATCATAAAACCATCGGAACGATTCCAAGATACCCGCGTGATCCTAATTTTTTTAGTGAAATTAGAGAAGAGAAGAGTCAAAACTCTATGCCAGGATGCCTTACCAGAGCAATGAGGAGACTGGGGAGTAAAAAGAATTCGCAAACTCTCCGATATATAAATCCTAAATGACTCAAAACATTTTTCTAGACACAACTCGGCCACTAAAAACGATCAAGCAATGGGGCTCCTAAGGTCGGGGAAGGCTATGATTACCAACTTGTAATGCCCTCGATGCGGCTATATCTCCCATGTGTCGAGGCACGACTTAGAGGCATAACCGCATTGAAAGCAATGTCGCAAGTTAGATAATCATCACAACATCCCATGTAATATAGATAATAAAGGGGAGATACATAGTTGGCTTACACTCGCCACGTCAATCAAGGTACATAAATAACATTACATCATCCAAACACTCATGGCCCGACTACGGCGCCAAAATAAAAGATAACCCAACATGCGACACGGTCCCGATCACCCCCAACTGGGCACCACTACTGATCATCAGGGAAAGACACGTGGTATCGTAGAGAGTCCTCGTCGAACTCCCACTTGAGCTCAAGCGCGTCACCTGGAGCGGAATCATCAGGCCCTGCATCTGGTTTGGAAGTAATCTGTGAGCCACAGGGACTCAGCAATCTCGCACCCTCGCGATCAAGACTATTTAAGCTTAAAAGGTACGGCAAGGTAATATGTGGAGCTGCAGCAAGCGACTAGCATATATGGTGGCTATCCTGTTTGCAAAAGAGAGCGAGAAGAGGAGGCAAAGCGTGAACGAGAAACTAGAGAACAACCTGCGCAAGCATTACTCCAACACCGTGTTCACTTCCCGGACTCCACCGAGAAGAGACCATCACGGTAACTCACACTGTTGATTCATTTTAATTAAATTAAAGTTCAAGTTATCTACAAACGGACATTAACAAATTCCCATCTGCCCATAACCGCGGGCACGACTTTCGAAAGTTCAAATCCCTGCAGGGGAGTCCCAACTTAGCCCATGACAAGCTCTCACGGTCAACGAAGGAATAGACCTCCTCCCGAGATGTTCCGACCAGACTCGGTATCTTGGTTCTTCAAGACACTTCAACAGGTTAAAACAAGACCAGCAACACCGCCCGAATGTGCCGACAAATCCCGATAGGAGCTGCACATATCTCGTTCTCAAGGCACACTCAGATTGTCTTAGGTACGGGTAGGCCAGCCTAGAGTTGCCCCTGGTGGCCACCGGCAGCTGACAGGTGGACCAACACTCAGAGGAGCACTGGCCCGGGGGGGGGGGTTTAAATAAGATGATCCTTGGGCTCCGGAAACCCAAGGGAAAAAGAGGCTAGGTGGCAAATGGTAAAACCAAGGTTGGGATTGCTGGAAAAGCTTTAATCAAGGCGAACTATCAAGGGGTTCCCATTATAACCCAACCGCGTAAGGAACGCAAAAATCCGGGAACATAACACCGATATGACGGAAACTAGGGTGGCAAGAGTGGAACAAAACACTAGGCAAGAGGCTGAGCCTTCCACCCTTTACCAAGTATATAGATGCATTAAGATAACAAGATAATATAATGATATCCCAACAAGTAAATAAATGTTCCAACAAGGAACGGTCTCCAATCTTCACCTGCAACTAGCAACGCTATAAGAGGGGCTGAGCAAAGCGGTAACATAGCCAATGAACGGTTTGCTAGGACATGGTGGTTTAGAGGCTTGACATGGCAATTTGGGAGGCTTGAAAGCAAGTGGTAGGCATCGTAGCATAGCATAGCAAAAGAGCGAGCATCTAGCAAAGCAAAGATAGTAGTGATTGCGAGGATATGATCATCTTGCCTGCAAAGCTGTCAGAGTTGACTGGATCCTCGAAAGCAAACTCAACGGGCTCCTCGATAGCAAACTCGTCTCCTGGCTCTACCCAAACAAGACAAACAAGCAGCAAGGACACAATCAACCACGTGCAAAGCTCAAACAATATGATGCAAACATGGTATGCTATGCGGGATGCGATGCGGGATGCATATGCAAGATGTGACAAGGAATGCATGAACCTGGCCTCAACTTGGAAAACCAAGTGTGCCACTGGAAAGATGAGATGAAATCGCTTGAAAATGATATAAACAATGCCAGAATCGGAGTTACGGTTTGGAAATGGCAAGCAATTCAAATATGACCACGTTCTGCGATTTACAGCAAGTGGCCATCTAAATGCAACAAGATGAACATGCTACAACACCCAAACATGGCATCAAAATACATGGCAGGAAGCCATTCATGATGCTTAACAAAAGTCTAGCACTGAGGTACGGCCAATTCATCCATTAACAGGTTCAAACAAGCATGGCAAAAATGCATATGGCAAACAGATTTCAGACTTAGTGAAATTAACACTTGTCTGGAATTTCAGACCAGATAGCACTCTTCGGAGCATGAAAACTATATGCTACAGGACCTGAACATGGCAAACTAAAGCATGGCATGGAGATATTCAAAAAGCTTAACAAAAGTCATGGCAACGAATATAGCATCATTGCCACGCTTGGACTTTGGCATGGCAAACGAAAGCATGACAACGAATATAGCATCATTGCCACGCTTGGACTTTGGAAACCCAGTCACGAAGTCCATCTCAATGTGGTAAAACTTCCATTCTGGAATGGCAAGAGGTTGGAGGAGACCAGCTGGCCTTTGGTGTTCTGCCTTCACTCTTCTGCAGACATCACATTCATTCACGAATTGAGCAATCTCGCGCTTCATTCGAGTCCACCAATAAGCCTGCTTGAGGTCCTGATACATCTTCGTGCTCCCAGGGTGGATGGAGAGGAGAGAATTGTGAGCCTCATTCATGATCACTTTACGAAGGTCACCTTTGGGTACAACAATATGATCCTCGAAGAAGAGAGTATCCTTGTCATCAAGGCGGTAGCACTTGTACTTGGGTTGACTCTTGGCAATCCCAATCTTCACCTTTTTCACCATAGCATCAAGAAGCCGAGCTTGGCGAATCTGGTCTTCCAAGGTAGGAGAGACTTGAAGGTTGGCGAGGAAACCTTGAGGAACAACTTGCAGATTAAGTTTGTGGAAAGCTTCACAAAGCTCAGGTTGATAAGGCTTGAGAATTAGACTGCTGCAATAAGCCTTCCCGCTCAATGCGTCAGCAATCACATTGGCCTTGCCTGGAGTATACTCGATACTCGGATTATACTCTTGAATCATTTCGACCCATCGAGTCTGCCTGAGGTTGAGATTAGGCTGAGTGAAGATGTACTTGAGACTCTTGTGGTCAGTGAAGATGTCCACTTTTCTTCCCAATAAGAGATGTCTCCAAGTCAAAACAGCATGCACAACTGCCGCCAACTCGAGATCATGAGTGGGGTAGTCTTCTCATTGGGCTTCAATTGGTGAGACGTATAAGCAACAACTTTCTTCTCTTGCATCAGCACTGCGCCAAGACCTTGGAGAGAGGCATCACAAAAGACCTCGTACGGCTTGGATTCATTAGGCGGAGTCAGAACTCGAGCAGTGATCAATTTCTCTTTCAAAGTGTTGAAAGCAATGTCACACTCCGGAGACCAAACGTACTTGACGTGCTTCTGGAGAAGATTTGAGAGAGGCTTCGCGATCTTGGAAAAGTTTTCAACGAATCTTCGGCAGTAGCTTGCGAGACCGAGGAAGCTACGGAGTTGCTTCACATTCTGAGGAGGTTCCCAATTCACAATTGCAGACACCTTCTCAGGATTCACCGCAATGCCCTTGGCAGAGATGATATGACCAAGATAAAGAACCTCATCGAGCGAAAATTCGCACTTGGAGAACTTGGCATAGAACTTGTGTTCTCTGAGCTTATCGAGTACCAAACGCAAGTGCTTGGCATGATCTTCCTTGTTCTTCGAGTAAACCAGAATGTCATCGAGATAGACCAAAATGAAGTCATTGGTGTAGGTGTTGAAGATGAAGTTCATCATGCGAGAGAAAGTCGGAGGAGCGTTGACAAGGCCAAAAGACATGACAGTGTATTCATATGACCCATAGCTTGTCCTGAAAGCCGTCTTGGGAATATCTTGCTCACGGATTCGAATCTGATGATAACCCATATGGAGATCAAGCTTGGAGAATACTTGGGCACCTTTGAGTTGTTCGAACAGCTCATTGATGTTGGGAAGTGGGTATTTGTTCTTGATGGTCTTCTTGTTCAATGGCCGGTAATCAACACAAAGTCGGTCCGTTCCATCCTTCTTCTTCATAAAAAGAACACCACAACCCCACGGAGAAGAACTAGGCCGGATGAGACCCATTCTCTCTTGAACATCGAGTTGTTTCTTCAGCTCCTTCAACTCTTCAGGTCCGAGCTTGTAAGGACGCTTGCACACTGGTTCCGTGCCAGGCTCAAGATCGATGACGAATTCAACTGGCCGGTGCAGAGGCATTCCTGGAAGCTCTTCTGGAAAGACATCTTGATATTCGCAAACGACTAGAATATGCGAGATAGCATCCAGTTCACCCTTCTCATTGAGAGAAAACAGACGGATGGTATTATCATGAGCGGCAAAGACAATTACATCCTCAGACGAATGAGTCAATTGAATCTGCCTGGCTGCACAATCAAGATGCGCCTTGTGCTTAGAAAGCCAATCCATTCCGAGAATAAGATCAATATCCGAGTCACCAAGAACCGTAGGAGAAGATATAAACTTGTAGTCACCCAAGGTGATAGTAACATTCGGAGCAATGGAGTTAGCATGCATGCGCCTACCGGGAGAGACAACTGCTAATGGACTAGGCAAAATTTGCAAAGCCAAACCATGCTTAGATGAAAACGGTCTCGAGATGAAACAATGGGATGCACCCGTGTCAAAAAGAACTTTTGCAGGAACATCGTTAATAGGAAGGTTACCCATGATGACATCTGACGAGTCCTCTGCCTGAGCTGCATTCATCAAGTTGACCTTGGCGTGCTTGGAATTATGCTTGACCACAACTGTACTTGCCGATCTCACAGGAGGAGGAGGAGGAAGACGCCTCTGGTTGAAACACTTGTTGGCATAGTGACCCTTCTGTTGGCACTTGTTGCACGTGACCTCTGAAAGCGGACGGTGATACGGAGCACTCGATCTTGGAGCTTGAGACGAAGTCTTGTTCTGAAAGCCAGGGTTGGGTGGGTGGGAAGATCCACTGCCACCTTTGCTCTTTTGCTGATACGGCTGACGGAACGGAGGAGGAGGAAGCCAATACTTCTGCTGCTTGGCAACTTGAGTAGAGGAAGAAGGAGTAGCATCTCTGACTCGCTTCTTGGAATCATCACACCTCAGTTGAGCGGCCTCTTGCTTCAATGACATACTCATCATATCTCAAGGGCTCAAAGAGAACAAGAGCTAGCTGAATTTCTTCTCTGAGACCACCCCTGAATTGGTATATCATGCTCTTCTCATGAGGGACATCCTGCTTAGCAAAGCGGACGAGCTTCTGGAACAACTTGTTGTAGTCATAGACAGACAAAGAGCCTTGCTTCAGGTTGCGGAATTCCTCACGCTTGCTTTCAACCACGCTCTGAGGAATATGATGAGCTTTGAAGTCTTGACGGAATTCATCCCAGGTAATAACACGTCCACCTCTGGAATCCTTGTACTGCTGAAACCATTCTGCAGCTTGATCTTTGAGTTGGAAGGATGCGAACTTGACGAAGTCCTCAGGCCTGACGTTACTGCACTCGAAATGCTTGCACAGATCCATGAGCCAATCGTCAGCATCGGTTGCCTCAACACAATTGCTGAAAGTCTTTGGCCCGTTAGCAAGGAACTGGTTGAGTGTAGCAAAGTGATTCTGATTGTTGCCTTGGTTCCCTTGGTTGCCTTGATTGCGCTCTTGAGGAATTTGCATGATCAACTGTGTGTTTGCATTGGTTGCGGCCATCACAGCTTGCCATGCCTCCGGAGGAGGTGGAGGTGGTGGCGGATCCTGATTCTGATTCTGATTGGTGCTCTTAGCGGGAGCCATCCTGAAGAGGTTGACCACCGTTAGCACATAGACAGATAAAATGAAGCTGAATCCAACGGAATGAAAATTGCAACATAAAGTCTTCACATCCGAACATAAAAACGAATGCATTCCTCTTGAAATGGTCACATATCCATAAATTGAGAAGCCACTTAGAATTGAGGTAGAGAAATAAATCAACAAGGTACGGATCAAGAATGAATACTCGGTAAGAAATCCCAATCTCAAACCAAATATCCGTGGAAGAAGAACTAGAGCTACTTGAATTCCCACCTATGAAACTCCCGAACCTTTCCGGTTATGCAATCAGGTGTTGGGGATACAGAGGAAGCATAATATCTCACCCAAATCTAGCAAATCCTACATCCAGCTGTATCCATCCTTCAACACATAACCGAGAAAAACTTCGGAAACCATCTACCTCAACCTTCAAAAAGCATCCGTTATACAAGTTATGGCGATACTCCCGAACTCCCGCCCCAGTACTGGGTGGCGTCGAGGTTATCTCACCAAGGAACTGCATAAAAGAGATTTCCGATGTCGGCGTACTAAACTCAGGTATTCCAGAACTGCAACGATAAAATTATGATGACAACACCTCAGAGCTCAACTCCCCGAGACACTTCCACAAAACCCCTGACAGGAGGCACCAAGACAATGTTCTCGTCATAAAACCATCGGAACGATTCCAAGATACCCGCGTGATCCTAATTTTTTTAGTGAAATTAGGGAAGAGAAGAGTCAAAACTCTACGCCAGGATGCCTTACCAGAGCGATGAGGAGACTGGGGAGTAAAAAGAATTCGCAAACTCTCCGATATATAAATCCTAAATGACTCAACATTTTTCTAGACACAACTCGGCCACTAAAAACGATCAAGCAATGGGGCTCCTAAGGTCGGGGAAGGCTATGATTACCAACTTGTAATGCCCTCGATGCGGCTATATCTCCCACGTGTCGAGGCACGACTTAGAGGCATAACCGCATTGAAAGCAATGTCGCAAGTTAGGCAATCATCACAACATCCCATGTAATATAGATAATAAAGGGGAGATACATAGTTGGCTTACACTCTCCACGTCAATCAAGGTACATAAATAACATTACATCATCCAAACACTCATGGCCCGACTACTGCACCAAAATAAAAGATAACCCAACATGCGATACGGTCCCGATCACCCCCAACTGGGCACCACTACTGATCATCAGGGAAAGACACGTAGTATCATTGAGAGTCCTCGTCGAACTCCCACTTGAGCTCAAGCGCGTCACCTGGAGCGGAATCATCAGGCCCTGCATCTGGTTTGGAAGTAATCTCTGAGCCACAGGGACTCAGCAATCTCGCACCCTCGCGATCAAGACTATTTAAGCTTAAAAGGTACGGCAAGGTAATATGTGGAGCTGCAGCAAGCGACTAGCATATATGGTGGCTATCCTGTTCGCAAAAGAGAGCGAGAAGAGGAGGCAAAGCGCAAAAGTTCAAATCCCTGCAGGGGAGTCCCAACTTAGCCCATGACAAGCTCTCACGGTCAACGAAGGAATAGACCTCCTCCCGAGGCGTTCCGACCAGACTCGGTATCTTGGTTCTTCAAGACAGTTCGACAGGTTAAAACAAGACCAGCAACACCGCCCGAATGTGCCGACAAATCCCGATAGGAGCTGCACATATCTCGTTCTCAAGGCACACTCAGATTGTCTTAGGTACGGGTAGGCCAGCCCAGAGTTGCCCCTGGTGGCCACCGACAGCTGACAGGTGGACCAACACTCAGAGGAGCACTGGCCCGGGGGGGGGTTTAAATAAGATGACCCTTGGGCTCCGGAAACCCAAGGGAAAAAGAGGCTAGGTGGCAAATGGTAAAACCAAGGTTGGCATTGCTGGAAAAGCTTTAATCAAGGCGAACTATCAAGGGGTTCCCATTATAACCCAACCGCGTAAGGAACGCAAAAATCCGGGAACATAACACCGATATGACGGAAACTAGGGTGGCAAGAGTGGAACAAAACACTAGGCGAGAGGCCGAGCCTTCCACCCTTTACCAAGTATATAGATGCATTAATATAACAAGATAATATAATGATATCCCAACAAGTAAATAAATGTTCCAACAAGGAACGGTCTCCAATCTTCACCTGCAACTAGCAACGCTATAAGAGGGGCTGAGCAAAGCGGTAACATAGCCAATCAGCGGTTTGCTAGGACATGGTGGGTTAGAGGCTTGACATGGCAATTTGGGAGGCTTGAAAGCAAGTGGTAGGCATCGTAGCATAGCATAGCAAAAGAGCGAGCATCTAGCAAAGCAAAGATAGTAGTGATTGCGAGGATATGATCATCTTGCCTGCAAAGTTGTCAGAGTTGACTGGATCCTCGAAAGCAAACTCAACGGGCTCCTCGATAGAAAACTCGTCTCCCGGCTCTACCCAAACAAGACAAACAAGCAACAAGGACACAATCAACCACGTGCAAAGCTCAAACAATATGATGCAAACATGGTATGCTATGCGGGATGCGATGCGGGATGCATATGCAAGATGTGACAAGGAATGCATGAACCTGGCCTCAACTTGGAAAACCAAGTGTGCCACTGGAAAGATGAGATGAAATCACTTGAAAACGATATAAAGAATGCCAGAATCGGAGTTACGGTTTGGAAATGGCAAGCAATTCAAATATGACCATGTTCTGTGATTTACAGCAAGTGGCCATCTAAATGCAAGAAGATGAACATGCTACAGCACCCAAACATGGCATGAAAATACATGGCAGGAAGCCATTCATGATGCTTAACAAAAGTCTAGCACTGAGGTACGGCCAATTCATCCATTAACAGGTTCAAACAAGCATGGAAAAAATGCATATGGCAAACAGATTTCAGACTTAGTGAAATTAACACTTGTCTGGAATTTCAGATCAAATAGCACTCTTCGGAGCATGAAAACTATATGCTACAGGACCTGAACATGGCAAACCAAAGCATGGCATGGAGATACTCAAAAAGCTTAACAAAAGTCCCTTAGTGACCTTGAGCCAAAAGGGATCAGAAAATACAATTGCAAGCATGTGAACATGCTAAAAACATAATCAGATCACAGACAGTGAAAACTGGAGCATGCTGAAACAGATATCAAGTAGGCATGTTTACGAGCTCGATGCACTCACCACAGAGAAAGTCATGACAAACTAAGCATACACCCATCAAGAATACACAAAATACAAGCTAGACATGGAAAGAACAATAACATAGCATGCACGGATCAACTACAACATCATCGGCAAAATCGCTAACAAGTAGACAATCTGCCCAGATTCACGAAATGACAAAAGTAGAGCTCGATTGACTCAAACTAGGGTGATCCATAATTGCAAACAAGGACATGGATGGATAGAGAACCACAAGATTAACAAAACATCCTTACTGATCATCCTCAAAAGAGGCACGGATCACTAGGAAACAACATGAACATATGGCCATATGAGATAAACAGCTCAAGGACTTAGTGGAAATGCTAAGTCCCTGAAATCAGCATTACCAAGTGCCTCACTTTGCAAGCTTGTGCTAGTCACCACACACATCACAAAAATACATGGGTTGCACCTCTGGATAGATGGCAAAACCCTTAACAAAACATATGTAGAGCTCATGGGCATAACATGCACACAATAATCATGGCAAAAATGACAAATATCTAAAAGGAGCAGCAGATCTGACAAATAACTCAAGTAGCACTCTTCTAACAGCATTTCGGGCATCAAGATGAACTCAAATGAAAATGATGCAATGAGATGAAATGATGTACTCTCTGAGACGAACACTTTGATATGCTATATGCCCAAAACGGAGTTACGGATGCAAAGTTATGATGCTATGAACATGAGCAAATAATTCTGGGACTTAGAGAAAAAGGTCAACCCCTAGGGTTTTGAATCTGGATCTGAGATCCGATCCGGCGTGCATGCGGCCCGAGGACGGCCGGAAGTCCTGTAGCGCCGGAGTTGCTCGTGGTTCGCCGGTAGGAGATGGGCGGCGAGGCGGCGACGGAGGGCGGCGCCGGCGGGGGCGGCGGCCACCGGCGACGAGGTAGGCGAGGCGCGCGGCCGGCGGCGCCCGCGGTGGAGCGGCGGAGGGCGGCGGGGAAGTCGGGCGGCGAGCTCGCCGGCGTGGAGGAGCGCGGAGCCGGGCGGCGGCGGCTCCCAAGCGCGCGGGGCGGCGAACGGCAGGAGGAAGGCGTCCCGGATCGGGCGACGGGGAGGGCCGGTTGCGGGCCTGGCGGGCCCGCGCGGCGGCGGCGAAGTGGGGCGTCCGCCCGGGACAGGTGTCGCGCCTCTATTGGCCCGAGGCAGCGGTGGAGGCTGTCCGGCGGGAAGTGGACATGTCCGGTGGCGGAGATGGATTTTTCTAGGGTTTGGGGGTAGAAGACCCGGATTTGGAATGTGGGGATCTATATATAGGCATAGGAGGAGCTAGGAGAGTCCAAATGAGGTGCGGTTTTCGGCCACGCGATCGTGATCGAACGCTCTAGATGATGGAGCAGGTTTTGGTGGGTTTTGGGCCAACTTGGAGGGGTGTTGGGCTGCAACACACACGAGGCCTTTTCGGTCCCTCGGTTAACCGTTGGAGCATCAAACGAAGTCCAAATGGTACGAAACTTGACAGGTGGTCTACCGGTAGTAAACCAAGGCCGCTTGGCAAGTCTCGGTCCAATCCGGAAATGTTTAATCCCCACACACGAAAGAAAGGTAGAAATGACCACCGGAGGAGAACGAAGCGCCGGAATGCAAAACGGACAACGGGGAAAATGCTCGAATGCATGAGATGAACACGTATGCAAAAGCAATGCACATGATGACATGATATGAGATGCATGACAACGACAACAACACACGGAGACAAAAACCCGAACCCAAGAAAATAAAATAACTTAAGGCCGGAAACAGCAAGAGTTGGAGTACATATTGGGTAAATCACATCCGGGGTGTTACAAACACCCTCAAAGAGAAGCTAGTCACAGCTCCTTTCTTGACTCCTCCTAATGAATCCAAGCCATTTGAAGTTGTCTGTGATGCCTCCTTACAAGGTCTCGGTGCTGTGTTAATGCAAGAGAAGAAAGTTGTGGCTTATACCTCTCTCCAGTTAAAGCCCAATGAAAGGAACTACCCCGCTCATGATATTGAGTTGGCGGCAGTTGTTCATGCATTATTAACGTGGAGACATCTCTTGTTGGGAAGGAAAGCGGACATCTTCACAGATCTTAAGAGCCTCAAGTACATCTTCACTCAACCCAACCTAAACCTCGTTGGCTCAAAATGATTCAAGAATACAACCCGAGTATTGAATATACTCCAGGCAAGGCCAATGTCATTGCAGATGCTTTGAGCAGGAAGTCTTACTACAACAGCCTAATTCTCAAGCCCTTCCAACCGGACCTTTGTGAAGCTTTCCGCAAATTGAATCTCCAAGTTGTTCCTCAAGGCTTTCTTGCCAACCTCCAAGTCTCTCCTACTTTGGAAGATCAAATTCGTGAGGCACAACTCTTGGATTCCATGGTGAAGAAGGTGAAACATGTGATTGCCAAGAGCCAACCCAAATACAAGTGCTATCGCATTGATGACAAAGACACTCTATTCTTCGAGGACTGGATTGTGGTTCCTAAAGGTGATCTAAGGAAAGTTATTATGAACGAGGCGCACAATTCCCTTCTATCCATTCATCCTGGAAGTACAAAGATGTACCATGACCTCAAGCAGTCGTACTTGTGGAGTCGAATGAAGCGAGAAATTGCTCGACTCGTGAATGAATGTGATGTCTGCAGAAGGGTGAAAGCAGAACACCAACGGCCAGCTGGTCTCCTCCAACCTCTTGCTATTCCAGAATGGAAGTTTGACCATATTGAAATGGACTTCGTTACTGGATTTCCCAAGTCCAAGCGCGGAAATGATGCTATCTTCGTTGTCATCGACAAGCTTACAAATGTGGCTCATTTCCT
Organism: Triticum urartu; assembly: GCF_056163025.1. NCBI lineage: Eukaryota > Viridiplantae > Streptophyta > Magnoliopsida > Poales > Poaceae > Triticum > Triticum urartu. Next base: position 417,786,122 of record NC_141875.1, read on the forward strand.
TTCGATCAAAGAATCAATCACAACAGCTCAGCTGGCAGAGCTATACACCTCCAGGATTGTCTCCTTGCACGACATTCCGCAATTGATATCTTCAGACCGCGGAAGCATTTTCACCTCCAAGTTCTGGGACTCCTTCCAGAAGGCCATGTGCACCAACATTCGCTTCAGCACAGCTTTCCATCCTCAAACTAGTGGCCAAGTCGAGCAAGTCAATCAAATCCTTGAAGATATGCTCAGGGCTTGTATCATTTCCATCGGTATGAAGTGGGAAGATTGTCTTCCATATGCCAAGTTCTCTTACAACAACAGCTTCCAAGCGAGTTCGGGCAAGGCCCCATTCGAAATTATCTATGGCAGAAAGTGTCGTACTCCTCTCAATTGGTCAGATACTGGTGAACGCCAAGTTCTTGGCAATGACTTAATCACAAAAGTTGAAGAAATGTGTAAAGTCATCCGTGAAAATCTCAAAGCCGCGCAATCGCGCTAGAAGAGTTACTATGATAGCAAGCACCGTGACTTGGCTTTCGAGATCGGAGACCATGTCTACCTCTGCGTCTCTCCAATGAAAGGTACTCGTCGCTTCGATATCAAAGGGAAGCTTGCCCCTAGATACGTGGGTCCTTTCAAGAACGTTGGCAAAAGAGGCGACCTCGCCAATCAGCTTGAGCTTCCGTCCAACTTTGCAAACGTGCACGATGTGTTTCATGTGTCACAGCTTCGTAAGTGCTTCAAGACTCCTAAGCGCACCATCAACTTCGAAGAGATTAACCTCCAAGAAGATTTGTCTTATCATGAGCATCCTGTTGCTATTCTTGAAGAAACCGAGCGCAAGACTCGCAACAAGTCAATCAAATTCCTGAAAGTGAAGTGGTCACACCATTCCGACTAAGAAGCCACCTGGGAGTGCGAGGATCACCTCCGTTCCGAATATCCAGAGTTCTTTCAGTCCTAGATCTCGGGACGAGATCCTCTCGTAGTGGTGGAGTGTTGTAACACCCCGGATGTAACTGCCATATTTGTAACCCCGGCTCTTGCCATTTTCGACTTTAAGTTATGAGATTCCCTTCGTGGTTGGGTTTTGTCTTCGTTTTGCATTTTTTTCATGTCAAGCATTTTCATATCATGTCATCATGTGCATCGCATTTGCATTCGTGCTCGTCTCATGCATCCGAGCATTTTCCCCGTTGTCCGTTTCGCAATCCGACACTCCTTCATGCACCGGCACACCCCTCTTGTCTCTTTTCGTGAGCGGGTGTTAAACGTTCTCGGAATGGACCGAAATTTGCCAAGTCACATAGTACACTACCGGTAGACCGCCTGTCAAATTTAGTTCCATTCGAAGGCCGTTTGATGCTCCAACGGTTAACCGGGTAACCGCAAAGGCCTCTTGTGTGTTGTAGCCCAACACCCCTCCAAAACGGCCCAATAACCCATCTAAACCATCTCCATGTCCTCTGTCGTCAGATCACGATCGTGTGGGCGAAAACTACACCTCATTTGGACACTCCAAACTCCCTCTACCTATAAATATGCATCTCCCCGTCCAAATCCGGATCCCGAAACCCTAGCCACCTTCCCTCTCTGCGCCGGACACGTCCGGACGACGCGCCTGAGCCAACGGGAGAGCGCCACATGGCACCGCCATCCCGCCAGCCGCCGCCGGCCTGCCGAGGCCCGCAGCCGGCCCCTGCGGGCCCAACCACCGTCGCCCCCGCACCGAGCTCCGCCCCCGCCCGCCTCGCCCGGCCGCGCCGCCGCCCGCCTCGCTGGCCGCCGCCCACCGCCTGTAGCGCCTCCACCACGCCGCATTCGGCCACCGCCGCCCCGATCAGCTCGGGCGAGCTCCTTCCCTGACTCGGGCCACCTCCTCCCCAAGCTCCGGCGAAGATCCGGCCAGATCCTGGCGATCCTCGAACCGCGTGCACGAACCCTAGATCCATTTGGAGGGTGTAATTTTGTCTAAGTCCTTTCCCTGCAATATTTTCATGCCTCCTTCATCGCATCATACCTCGGTGACCGTGACTCCGATTCATGCATATGATATGTAGAATTGTTCATCTCGTTGAGCTCTTCATGTTAGAAGCACTTCCATGCATGTTCATGTTCATTACGATGCCATTATCATTGATGAAAGAGTGCTATAAAATGTTAACTGCTAGTAGTTATCAGATCATGAGGTTTTTTCATTTTTGTTGCATTTGATGTGTGCATTGTATGAGCTTGAGGTCTACATGTGTTTTGAAATAGATCATGCCATCTTTACAGAGGTTCTTGTCTTGTATTCTTGTGATCATTGTGGTGATTAGAACAAGCATGCAAACTAAGCTTCGTGATGTTTCTGTTTTCAGGGACTTAGGATTTTGCTAAGTCTTTCCCTGCTATTATTTTGATGCCATGTAAACTTGATGCTACAGTGAGATCAATGTTTATTTTGGGATACTTCAGTAAGGATGTTTTGAACATGTGGTTATGCTCTATCCATCAATGCCCATGTTTGCAATTATGGAGGGCTCTAGAATGTCTTGTTCTTGCTCTACTTTTGCTATAAAATGTTCCTAGCAGAATGTTAACATGTTAATCAATATTGCCATGGTTGTTGCTAGTGATCCATGCATCCTTTTAACTTGCTCTTGCCATGGTTAGCTTCACGAACATGTCATCTTGATATTGGTATGCTTATATTGTCATCCAATGATTTGTGGTGAGTGGCATGAGCTCACAAAGTTGCTATCATAATTCTGTTTATGACATGCTCTGTTTTTCTGCTAAGTCTGAAACTGTTAATAAAACTTGCTATGTCTACATGGGTGCCATCATATTTTATGTGCCTTTTTGGCTCATGTTCTGTAAGGGAATTTTGTTCTATGCATTTAGTAGAATCATTCCATGACTTGGTTTGCTATGATATGTTCCTGTAGCATGCTGTTTGCTTGCTCCAAACATTGCTTCCTGATGTTGTTTTTGACATGTTAGTATTTTCACTAAGTCTGTGAAGCTGATATCTTTTGCACTTTTTCCATGCTTGTTTGAACCTTCTCTTTTGTGATTTAGCCGTAGCTCAGTGTTCATGTTTTGTGAAGCATCTCTTGTACATCACGGCCATATGCTTTGTTGCTATGTTGGAGTGCAGTAGATTAGTTTCTTGTTGCATTCTAAGTGGCATTGTGCTGTTAATTGCAGTTTTGTGTCATTCTTGTGATGCTTGCCATTTGCAAACCGTGCATCCGTTTCCGGTGATATTTATATCCATTTCAACCGAAATCATCTCATATTTCCAGCGGCACACTTGGTTTGCCTTTTTGATGCCTTGATCATTCTTTCCCTTCCGGAGCACACATATGCATTGCATATCATGTCTTGCATAGCATGCCATGTATTGCATCATGTTGCTTGTGCATTGCACCGTGATTGATTGTTGTTCCATTTCTTGTGTTCTTGCTTTGGGTAGAGCCAGGAGATGAGTACAAGAACGAGGAACCTGTTGAGTACGCTAACAAGGATCAAGCTTTTGACAACTCTGAGAACATTGGAGGCAAGATGACCATACCCTCGAAATCACTTCTATCTTTGCTTGCTAGTTGTTCGCTCTATCGCTATGTTGCGCTACCTACCACTTGCTATATCATGCCTCCCATATTTCCAGGTCAAGCCTCTAACCCTCCTTTCCTAGCAAACCGTTGTTTGGCTATGTTACCGCTTTTGCTCAGCCACTCTTACAGTGTTGCTAGTTGCAGGTGAAGATGAAGTTTGTTCCATGTTGGAACATGGTTTTGTTGGGATATCATTATTATATCTTATTTACTTTAATGCACCTATATACTAGGTAAAGGGTGGAAGGCTCGGCCTTATGCCTGGTGTTTTGTTCCACTCTTGCCGCCCTACTTTCCGTCATATAGGTGTTATCTTCCTTGATTTTGCGTTCCTTGCGCAGTTGGGTGTTATGGGAACCCCTTGACAGTTCGCCTTGAATAAAACTCCTCCAGCAAGGCCCAACCTTGGTTTTACCATTTGCCTACCTACCACCATATACCTTTCCCTTGGGTTCTGCAGACTCAAGGGTCATCTTTATTTTAACCCCCCAGGCCAGTGCTCCTCTGAGTGTTGGTCCGAAATGAGCTGCCTGTGGGGCCACCTCTGGGAAACTTGAGGGTTGGTTTTACTCATAGCTAGTCTCATCCGGTGTGCCCTTAGAACGAGATACGTGTGACTCCTATCAGGATTTGTCGGCACATTGGGCGGCTTTGCTGGTCTTGTTTTACCATTGTCGAAATGTCTTGTAACCGGGATTCCGAGACTGATTAGGTCTTCCCGAGAGAAGGAATATCCTTCATTGACCGTGAGAGCTTGTGATGGGCTAAGTTGGGACACCCCTATAGGGTATAAACTTTCAAGAGCCATGCCCGCGGTTTTGTGGCAGACGGGAATTTGTTAATATCCGGTTGTAGAGAACTTGACACTTAACTTAATTAAAATGAATCAACCCCATGTGTAACCGTGATGGTCTCTTTTCGGTGGAGTATGGGAAGAGAACACGGTCTCGTGTTATGCTTGAACGCTAGTAGCTTCAGGATCACTTCTAGCTTCTCGACCGTTGCGTTGTTTCTCTTCTCACTCTCATTTGCGTATGATAGCCACCATATATGCTTAGTGCTTGCTGTAGCTCCACCTCACTACCCTTTCCTACCCATAAGCTTAATTTGTCTTGATCTAGCGGGTGTGAGATTGCGGAGTCCTCGTGACTCACGGATACTTCCAAACAGTTGCAGGTGCCGAGGATACCAGTGCAGGTGACAATATCGAACTCAAGTGGGAGTTCGACGAGGATTCGGGCCGTTACTATGTTTCTTTTCCGGATGATCAGTAGTGGAGCCCAGTTGGGACGATCGGGGATCTAGCATTTGGGGTTGTCTTCTTTTATTTTGGTTCCGTAGTCGGACCTTTGATTGTACTTTGGATCATGTATGAATTATTTATGTATTGTGTGAAGTGGCGATTGTAAGCCAACTCTTTATCCCTTTCTTATTCAGTACATGAGATGTGTGAAGATTACCCCTATTGCGACAAGCCTACCATGCGGCTATGCCTATAAGTCGTGCCCCGACACGTGGGAGATATATCCGTATTGTGGGTGTTACAAAGGCCTCCGCCGCGGACAACTCCGCATATGAGATTGATAGCAGCTCCGAGTGGCGCCCCAGTGATAAGCCCCTGGCCGAATCGTAAGTACTCAAAGATGCACACAAATACCCAGCCTCTTTACTTCATAATTTTAACATGTTAAATCATGCACTTGCAGTCCGGCTCGTTCCGACCTCAAGCGATCCTCATCTTTGAGAAATTCGTTTGATCCGAAGGTGATGGACAGCGGGTCCCTTTCGGCGGCCTCCTTTCCCAAGACTACGAAGGACGCTGAAGTGTTGTCCCAAAGGACCCTCCCGGCCCAGGGGGAGGTACATGAGGCTGTCACGGTGGCGCCTGAGGATGATACCTCGGCCGTCAGACACATGGGGGAGCAGATCCCTATGGAGACTGGCGATGGGGGCCATAGCCAATTCGTCCCCCAGCCGAATACAATCTCGTAGACCTATACGGCTCCGGAATCCGGCAAGTAGCCTCCTTCAAAAGAAGGAGGCGCACCAATTCCATCGGTAACCTCTGTCCATCCAGAGGCACCAGATACTCTACTAGAAGCGCTGTGAAGTGCTTCCATTGTTGAGGAACACCGTACCCTCATGGGTACGGTGGTTGAGAGGATTCAGTACGCCAAGAGCGGACTGACCGAAGCCTACACAAGCCTTCTAATAGGCTTCGAGGTAAGCGACACAATTGTGTAAAAAGAATGTCATAGTATAGACAGTAGCCCCTGAGACACTGTTCGGTGTTCGAAAACAAAAGCCGGACAGAGGATCAACTAATTTTCGCAGGAGACTAACCACACGTGTCTATGTGAATAAGCAGGCATCTTTGCTGGCTGTGACCTCTCATGCTGCTGAGGTATCCGGACTGAAGCAGAGTCTGGAGCGGACCGAGGAAGAGCTCGGCCACATGAAAAAACAGCTGGAGGATCATCATGGTATGCAATGACCTTTTGTAGATCCAGAAGGGATGAATAATTTGTGCTAACCATAGTGCCATGATATTTGTTAGGAGCGGCGACTGAGGTGGAGGCCCTCAAGAAGGCGCTGGCCGAAGCCTAGGAGAGAGCGGCAAAGGAACAAGCAGCTCGTGAGAAACACGAGGCTAGGGTTGGTGAGGTCCAGCAGGAGCTCCAGGACGTTGTGCAGAAATGCGAGTCCTTGGAGCGCAATATTGCGGATCAAGAGTCCGAACTTGCCAAGGCCTGTCAGAGCGCACACGATGCCCGGATTGAAGCCCAGGGCGCCCTCCAGGAAATCCAGGAGGCCAGAAAAATCACGGCGGGTAAGGCCTTTATTATGCAGAGCAAGTATGTGAAGAGAAGATTTCTCTTACTGTCCCGGATTTGGAGTTCTCGCGGAGCGTTTGTGGATCTGCCGCGCAGCGTTGCCGATGCTGCGAAGTTCTTCCGAGCCGGAGAGGGGAGCTCGACAGAGAAGCTGTTCTGGTCAGAATACCTTGTGCCAGAACATCCGGTGCCCTTTAGCAATCAGCTAAAACAGCTGGTGGAACTTCATAGGGTGGCCTAACTAGCCATGAAGGATTTAATAATCCGGCTATGGCATGCCGAAGTCATACCCAGCAGCTACTTTGGGCTCGTGAAGCGGCTGGTCAATGCCTGCCCCTGGGTTGACGTCATCAAGCGGTCGGTCTGCATTGAAGGTGCGTGGGTGGCCTTCGCCCATTGAGGGAGTCCTGGACTAAGGGGTCCTCGGGCGTCCGACCTATTGGATATAGGTCGGACTGATGGGCCGTGAAGATACAAAGGGTGAAGACTCTACCCTTGTCCGAATGGGACTCTCCTTGGCATGGAAGGCAAGCTTGGCGACCAAATATGAAAATTCCTTTCTCTGTAACTGACCTTATGTAACCCTAGATCCCTTCGGTGTCTATATAAACCGGAGGGCTAGGTCCGTAGACATATCTTCTCATAATCATAGTCAGACAAGCTAGACCTTAGGGTTTAGCCATTACGATCTCGTGGTAGATCAACTCTTTTAATACTCATATTCATCAAGATCAATCAAGCAGGAAGTAGGGTATTACCTGCATAGAGAGGGCCCGAACCTGGGTAAACATTGTGTCCCCCGTCTCTTGTTACCATCGACCTTACACGCACTGTTCGGGACCCCCTACCCGAGATCTGCCGGTTTTGACACTAACATTGGTGCTTTCATTGAGAGTTCCACGGTGCCATCGTCAAAAGGTTTGATGGCTGCTTCAATCATCTACAACGACGCTGTCCAAGGGGAAGTCTACCTCCCCGGACAGATCTTGGCGTTCGGCGGCTTCGCACTGCGGGCCAACTCGCTTGGCCATCTGGAGCAGGTCGAAAGCTACGTCCTGGCCACCAGGTCAGATTTGGAAGCTTGAACTACATTGCGGATATCCGTGGAGACTTGATCTTCGACGGATTCGAGACCACGGCAGACGCTCCCTGCCACCACAATGAACATGACGTAAATCTGTAATCGGTCCATACACAGGAGATAGTACCTGTAGCTACTCTGGCCCTAGATCCGAAGCAGATAGCGCCATCCAAAGATGGGAAACTCAACCCCGCCGCAGACTCAGTGGCGTTGGAGCCTCACACAAACTTAACTTCAAGTGATATCTATGTCACCGGAACTATGGACTCGTCTCCGGCTACGGGTTCCGAACCTTGTGCGTCCGCGTACGTCGAGCTTGATCGGTCATCGATCATTGAATTCAGCTCCGCAGACATCTTCCAACACTCGCCCTTGGGCGACGTGTGATGTCTACTACACAACCTTCTTCTTGTAGACGTTGTTGGGCCTCCAAGTGCAGAGGTTTGTAGGGCAGTACCAAATTTCCCTCAAGTGGATGACCTAAGGTTTATCAATCCGTGGGAGGCGTAGGATGAAGATGGTCTCTCTCAAGCAATCCTGCAACCAAATAACAAAGAGTCTCTTGTGTCCCCAACACACCCAATACAACGGTAAATTGTATAGGTGCACTAGTTTGGCTAAGAGATGGTGATACAAGTGTAATATGGATGATAGATATAGGTTTTTGTAATCTGAAAATATAAAAACAGCAAGGTAACTAATGATAAAAGTGAGCGTAAACGGTATTGCAATGCTAGTAAACAAGGCCTAGGGTTCAAACTTTCACTAGTGCAAGTTCTCTCAACAATAATAACATAATTGGATCATATAACTATCCCTCAACATGCAACAAAGAGTAACTCCAAAGTCATTAATAGCGGAGAACAAACGAAGAGATTATTGTAGGGTACGAAATGACCTCAAAGTTATCCTTTCTGATTGATCTATTCAAGAGTCCGTATTAAAATAACACGAAGCTATTCTTTCCGTTCAATCTATCATAGAGTTCGTACTAGAATAACACCTTAAGACACAAATCAACCAAAACCCTAATGTCACTAGATACTCCAATGTCACCTCAAGTATCCGTGGGTATGATTATACGATGTGCATCACACAATCTCAGATTCATCTATTCAACCAACACAAAGAACTTCAAAGAGTGCCCCAAAGTTTCTACCGGAGAGTCAAGACGAAAACGTGTGCCAACCCCTATGCATAAGATATAAGTGAAGATCAATGAGTAGTCGAATAATTATGTAACTATGTGAAGACTCTATAACATTTAAGAATTTCAGATCTTGGTATTTTATTCAAATATCAAGCAAAACAAAAGAAAATAAAATGACGCTCCAAGCAAAACACATATCATGTGGTGAATAAAAATATAGCTCCAAGTAAAGTTATCGATGGACGAAGACGAAAGAGGGGATGCCATCCGGGGCATCCTCAAGCTTAGGCTCTTGGTTGTCCTTGAATATTACCTTGGGGTGCCTTGGGCAACCCCAAGCTTAGGCTCTTTCCACTCCTTATTCCATAGTCCATCGAATCTTTACCCAAAACTTGAAAACTTCACAACACAAAACTTAAAAGAAAATCTTGTGAGCACCGTTAGTATAAGAAAATAAATCACCACTTAGTTACTGTCGTGAACTAATTCTTTATTTATATTGGTGTAATATCTACTGTATGCCAACTTCTCTATGGTTCATACCCTCCGATACTACTCATAGATTCATCAGAATAAGCAAACAACACATAGAAAACAGAATCTGTCAAAAACAGAACAGTCTGTAGTAATCCGTATCAAACGTATACTTCTGGAACCCCAAAAATTCTAAAATAAATTGCTCGACGTGAGTAATTTATCTATTAATCATATGCAAAAATAATTAACTAAATAGCACTCCCCAATAAAAAATGGAAGCAATTCTCGTGAGCGCTAAAGTTTCTGTTTTTTACAGCATGATCGCAAAGACTTTCCCCAAGTCTTCTCAAAGGTTCTACTTGGCACAAACACTAATTAAAAGCATAAAACCACATCGAAACAGAGGCTATATGAATTATTTATTACTAAAAATAATCAAAAAGCAAGGAACAAAAATAAAAATTGGGTTGCCTCCCAACAAGCGCTATCGTTTAACGCCCCTAGCTAGGCATGATGATTTCAATGATGCTCACATAAAAGATAAGAATTGAAACATAAAGAGAACATCATGAAGAATATGACTAGAACATTTAAGCCTAACCCACTTGCTATGCATAGGGATTTTGTGAGCAAACAACTTATGTGAATAAGAATCAACTGGCATAGGAAGGTAAAACAAGCATAGCTTCAAAATTTTCAACACATAGGAAACTTGATATTATTGCAATTCCTACGAGCATATATTCCTCCCTCATAATAATTTTCAATAGCATCATGAATTAATTCAACAATATAACCATCGCATAAAGCATTCTTTTCATGATCTACAAGCATAGAATTTTTATTACTCTCCACATAAGCAAATTTCTTCTCATGAATAGTAGTGGGAGCAAACTCAACAAAATAACTATCATGTGAGGCATAATCCAGTTGAAAGTTAAAATCATGATGACAAGTTTAGGGATATCATTATTCTTTATAGCATACGTCTCATCACAATAGTCATCATAGATAGGAGGGATGCTTTCATCATAATAAATTTTCTCATTAAAACTTGGGGGACAAAAAATATCATCTTCATCAAACATAGCATCCCCAAGCTTGTGGCTTTGCATATCATTAGCTTCATGGGTATCCAAAGAATTCATAGTAACAACATTGCAATCATGCTCATCATCCAAAGATTTAGTGCCAAACATTTTAATGCATTCTTCTTCTAACACTTTGGCACAATTATCGGAATCCTTATTTTCACGAAAGACATTAGAAAGATGAAGCATATGAGGCACCCTAAATTCCTTTCTTATAGTTTTCTTTTATAGAATAAACTAGTGATAAAACAAGAAACTAAAAGATTCGATTGCAAGATCTAAAGATATACCTTCAAGCGCTAACCTCCCCGGCAACGGCGCCAGAAAAGAGCTTGATGTCTACTACACGACCTTCTTCTTGTAGACGTTGTTGGGCCTCCAAGTGCAGAGGTTTGTAGGACAGTAGCAAATTTCCCTCAAGTGGATGACCTAAGGTTTATCAATCCGTGGGAGGCGTAGGATGAAGATGGTCTCTCTCAAGCAACCCTGCAACCAAATAACAAAGAGTCTCTTGTGTCCCCAACACACCCAATACAATGGTAAATTGTATAGGTGCACTAGTTCGGTGAAGAGATGTTGATACAAGTGTAATATGGATGGTAGATATAGGTTTTTGTAATCTGAAAATACAAAAACAGAAAGGTAACTATTGATAAAAGTGAGCGTAAATAATAACATAATTCGATCATATAACTATCCCTCATCATGCAACCAAGAGTCACTCCAAGTCACTAATAGCGGAGAACAAACGAAGAAATTATTGTAGGGTACGAAACCACCTCAAAGTTATCCTTTCTGGTCGATCTATTCAAGAGTCCGTAGTAAAGTAACACGAAGCTATTCTTCCCGTTCAATCTATCATAGAGTTCATACTGGAATAACACCTTAAGACACAAATCAACCGAAACCCTAATGTCACCTAGATAATCCAATGTCACCTCAAGTATCTGTGGGTATGATTATATGATATGCATCACACATTCTCAGATTCATCTATTCAACCAACACAAAGAACTTCAAAGAGTTCCCCAAAGTTTCTACCGGAGAGTCAAGACGAAAACGTGTGCCAACCCCTATGCATATATAAGTTCACGAGGTCACGGAACTCGCAAGTTGATCACCAAAACATACATCAAGTGTTTCACGTGATATCCCATTGTCACCACAGATAAGCACATGCAAGACATACATCAAGTGTTCTCAAATCCTCAAAGACTCAATCCGATAAGATAACTTCAAAGGGAAAACTCAATTCATCACAAGAGAGTAGAGGGGGAGAAACATCATAAGATCCAACTATAATAGCAAGGTTCGCGATACTTCAAGATCGTATCACCTCAAGAACACGAGAGAGAGAGAGAGATAAAAAACATAGCTACTGGTACATACCCTCAGCCCCGAGGGTGAACTACTCCCTCCTCATCATGGAGAGCGCCGGGATGATGAAAATGGCCACCGGAGAGGGATTCCCCCCTCTGGCAGGGTGTCAGAACGGGTCTAGATTGGTTTTCGGTGGCTACGGAGGCTTCTGGTGGTGGAACTCCCGATCTATTCTGCTCTCTGATGTTTTTATTGTATATGTACATATATAGGCGAAAGAAGTCAGTCAGGGGAGCCACGAGGGGCCCACGAGGGTGGGGGACGCGCCCAGGGGGCAGGCGCGCGTCCCTGTCTCGTGGCCACCTCGAAGCTTCCCTGACGTCTACTCCAAGTCTCCTGGATTGCTTCCATTCCAAAAATAACTCTCCCAGAGGTTTCATTCTGTTTGGACTCCATTTGATAGTCCTTTTCTTCGAAACACTGAAATAGGCAAGAAAACAGCAATTTGGGTTGGGCCTCTGGTTAATTGGTTAGTCCCAAAAATAATATAAAAGTGTATAATAAAGCCCATAAACATCCAAAACAGATAATATAATAGCATGGAACAATCAAAAATTATAGATACGTTGGAGACGTATCAGCATCCCCAAGCTTATTTCCTGCTCGTCCTCGAGTAGGTAAATGATAAAAACAGAATTTTTGATGTGGAATGCTACCTAACATATTTATCCAAGTAATTCTCTTTATTGTGGCATGAATATTCAGATCCATAAGATTCAAGACAAAAGTTTAATATTGACATAAAAATAATAATACTTCAAGCATACTAACAAAGTAATCATGTCTTCTCAAAATAACATGGCCAAAGAAAGCTATCCCTACAAAATCATATAGTCTGGCTATGCTCTATCTTCATCACACAAAATATTTAAATCATGCACAACCCCGATGACAAGCTAAGCAACTGTTTCATACTTTTGATGTTCTCAAACTTTTTCAATCTTCATGCAATACATGAGAGTGAGCCATGGACATAGCACTATAGGTGGAATAGAATGGTGGTTGTGGAGAAGACAAAAAGGAGAAGATAGTCTCACATCAACTAGGCGTATCAACGGGCTATGGAGATTCCCATCAATAGATATCAATGTGAGTGAGTAGGGATTGCCATGCAAAGGATGCACTAGAGCTATCAGTGTATGAAAGCTCAAAAAGAAACTAAGTGGGTGTGCATCCAACTCTCTTGCTCACGAAGACCTATGGCATTTTGAGGAAACCCATCATTGGAGTATACAAGCCAAGTTTTATAATGAAAGATTCCCACTAGTATATGAAAGTGACAACATAGGAGACTCTCTATCATGAAGATCATGGTGCTACTTTGAAGCACAAGTGTGGTAAAAGGATAGTAGCATTGTCCCTTCTCTCTTTTTTCTCTCATTTTTTTATTTTTTATTTTATTTTTATTTGGGACTTTCTCTTTTTTTTTCTTGTTTGGCCTTTTTTTTCCGTCCGGAGTCTCATCCCGACTTGTGGGGGGAATCATAGTCTCCATCATCCTTTCCTCACATGGGACAATTTTAGCGACCAGACCTCAAACAGTCTGACCTCTGTGCTCCGGTGTCATCCCTGGATCAGTAATGCTGACACCACACAGTACTCGGAGGATTTATAACAGAGTAGCAATCACACACTTATTACATCGAGGGTCTCCATAGAAAATTTATTACAATAAATATGGCTTAAGGCCATCTAATAACGATAACAGTGGAAGGCTTGGAAGATAAGTGAGTCCATCAACTCCAACGACATCACTGAGTATAGAACCACGACCTAAAAACTCCTTAATCGTCATCTGAAAAGTATGCAACATTAACGTTGCAGCCCGAAACGGGTCAGCACATGGAATATGCTGGCAAGGTAACGCATAAAGAGTAATGGAATGAAACATCTATACTATATGCATATTTGGCTGGTGGAAAGCTCTATGGTTACAGTTTTGCGTAAAGCCAATTTTTCCCTACTGCAAAGGAATAAATTTATTTAACTATCATGATAGTTGTTAAACATTGAGAATGGTTGACAGCATCCTCAGTCCCAATTAAAAATATCATTAACAAAACCCAACAAAATTAATTTAGAGTAACATGTTGAGATTCACATGATAATCCAAGTACTAGATACTCAAGATGTCCATAACCGGGGACACGGCTAACCATGATTAGTTTATTACACTCTGCAGAGGTTTGCACACTTTTCCCCACAAGACTCGGTCGCCTCCGTTTGGTTTCTCGCACTACACGGTGTTTGAGAAGATGGATGACCGAGACATAGTCTTTCAGAAGCGCTAGCACCTTACGATGGATAGACCGTTACACCTACTTTCCCCTACATCTGCTAGTCTACCCTGTAAGAGTTCGCACGACTTATTCAACTATGCCAGAGCCCATAATGGCTTGTGGCTGCACACGGAAGTTTCTAGTATGAATAATCTCATGATCCCTTTGAGCCTGGGTGGCGGTCCAAACGAAAACAGGCAAGTCCTGGACTACCCAGGTGCCTCAATCCACCCAGATGTGTGTTTAAGTTGCCGCCTTAGATAAACCATTAATTAACAATACTCACATCTGTCATGGATATCACTCACCCAATCCACGTCTACTAGCATAGCATGGCACAATAAGCAAATGTAGAAGTAACTCCCAAAGGTTGATATATAACAGGTGATAGGTACTACCTCAACTACTTCCCATCCCACAATTTAATTAGATTCTAATCATGCAATGTTTGAGGATGGATCTAATGCAATAAAACTGGGTAGTAGAAAAGGTATGATCAAAGTGTTACTTGCCTTGCTGATGATCCGGGAAACCTAGCGATTCGAAGTAACAAGCGGCGCACTCCGAGTATTCTATCACAGACAAACAAACAAGCATACAATAAGTACTCATCTAATGCATGGGTAAAACTCAAATAAGAGATCTAACCAGAAGGTTCAACTTAAGAACTCCGGTTGGCAAAAAGAATCAAATCGAACAAAGCAACGAAAATCAAACGACGAAAGAAAACAACTTCATTCTACTAATCTGGATCTAAGTCAAATTTTACAGTAGCAAAAACTTGTTTAAGTTGGTTAAACGGATAGAGGGTTTCGAGACGAAACTCCAGGCGCTTGAATCGCCTGATTCCGATAAATGAGCGAAAAGTTATACTAAAACGGAAATCGGATCAGGAATCGCGATCAGAAAAATCGCGGATTTAATCCGAGAAAAAGAAAAACGACGAACGTTCGTTAGAACGAACGAACGGACGAACGCTCGCTAATTAAATAAATCGGAAAAACCGATCTATTTAAAAAACCGAACCTAAAAAAACCGATGAAAAACCGACGGTTTTTCGAAAATAAAAAAAATAACCGGCGCGGAAATTGAGGCAACCTCGGGCGGCGTGCGGCGGCGTCCGGCGGCGGCGCTGGGGGCTGGGGTGGCTCGGGCTAGGGTTTGGCTCAGCTGGGCCTCCCCCCGGCTTATAAAGCCTAGCGGGCTGGGAGTCCGGGTCGGACACGGCCCCTAGGTCGGTTCGTTTTTTTTAAATAATTACGCGCAGAAGAACAATAAAAAGAAATACTAAACGGACTCCAAAAATCCCGAAATAAATTTCCCGGGCTTCTAAAATCAAGTCGCACAAGGTGAACATTTATTTGGGGCCTAAATGCAATTTTGAAAAACACACATTTTTCCTAAATTCAAATAAAATAACGAAAAACTCCGAAATAAAATCTTATTTGATTTTATTATTAAATCCTCAATATTTCTTTATTTTGGGAAAGTCATTTTATTCCCTCTCTCATATTTTTGTAATAGAAATAATTGACGATAAAATAACAAAAATCAAATGATCCTATTCTCAAAATTTGAGAAAACTCAAATATGAAAATAACGAAATCCCCAACTCTCTCCGTGGGTCCTTGAGTTGCGTAGAAATTTCTAGGATCAACCAAAATGCAAAATAAAATATGATATGCATAGATGATCTAATGTATGACATTCCAAATTGAAAATTTGGGATGTTACAAACCTACCCCCCTTAAGATGAATCTCGCCCTCGAGATTCGGGTTGGCTAGAAAATAGGTGAGGGTGGTCCTTGAGTAAATCTTCCTCTCGTTCCCAGGTGGCTTCATCCTCCATGTGGTGGCTCCATTGAAATTTGCAAAACTTGATAACCTTGCTGCGAGTGACTCGACTGGCAAACTCGAGAATCTTAACTGGTTTCTCCTCATAGGTCAAATCGTTATCCAATTGAATTGTTTCCAATGGCACTGTGTCTCTCAAAGGTATGTCAGCCATCTCCGCGTGGCACTTCTTCAATTGAGAAACGTGGAACACATCATGAACTCCTTACAATCCTTCGGGCAATTTCAACTTGTAGGCCACTTCTCCCATACGCTCCAAAACTCGATATGGTCCTACAAATCGTGGCGCTAATTTTCCTTTAACTCCAAAACGCTTTGTTCCCCGAAGTGGAGACACTCAAAGATAAACTCTATCTCCAACTTCGTAAACAGTCTCCTTGCATTTAGAATCTGCATAACTCTTCTGTCTGGACTGGGCTACCTTGAGCCTATCGCGAATCAATTTCACCTTCTGTTCAGACTCTTTAATCAAGTCAGGTCCAAACAACTGGCAGTCTCCAACTTCGTCCCATGACAACACTGTCCTGCACCTCCTTCCGTACAAGGCTTCGAAAGGGGCCATCTTTAAACTGGTTTGGTAGCTGTTGTTGTAAGAGAACTCTGCATATGGCAAATTATCGTCCCAACTAGATCCGTAATCTAGCGCACAAGCTCTCAGCATATCCTCCAAAATCTGATTGACTCTCTCGGTCTGTCCATCTGTCTGTGGATGAAAAGTTGTACTAAATTCTAGCCTAGTACCCAAAGTTTCATGCAACTGCTTCCAGAACTTTGAGGTAAACTGGGTTCCTCTATCTGATACGATACTCCTCGGAACTCCATGCAGACATACGATCCTGGTCATGTATATCTTTGCCAACTTAGCACTGGTGTAAGTGGTCTTTACCGGGATGAAATGAGCTACCTTCGTCAATCGATCAACTACCACCCAAATCGAGTCATAGCCTGAACGAGTCCTGGGTAATCCCGTGATAAAATCCATGCCTAACTTATCCCACTTCCATTCAGGTATCGGCAATGGTTGTAACAATCCTGCTGGCTTCTGATGCTCTGCCTTTACTCTCTGACATACATCACAAACTGTACATACTCCGCAATATCCTGATTCATTCCGGTCCACCAGAAAATATCTTTCAAATCCAAATACATCTTGGTGTTTCCTGGATGAATCGAATATGGTGAATCGTGTGCCTCTTGCAGTATCAACTTCCTGATCTCTGTTCATTGGGCACGTAAACACGGTCTTCATACCATAGGGTGTCGTGCTCATCCTCACGAAATCCTTTAGCTTTTCCTTTGCTCAGTTTCTCCTTAATAGAGGCAATCTCCTTGTCAGTCTTCTGAGCTTCTCTGATTCTATCCATCAAAGTTGACTGAATTTCCAATGCTGCTACATAGCCTCTCGGAACTATTTCCAAACATAGTTCACGAAGATTTTCTGCTAACTCCCTTGGTATTTCTCCCGTCATTAATGTATTGGCGTGGCTCTTACGGCTCAATGCGTCAGCTACTACATTAGCCTTTCTGGGATGGTAATGCAATCTCATATCATAATCCTTGATGAGCTCCAACCATCTCCTTTGTCTGAGGTTTAACTCCTTCTGCGTGCAAATGTACTTCAAACTCTTATGATCCGTGTACACCTCACAATGGTTTCCAATGAGGAAATGTCTCCATGTTTTCAATGCATGCACTACGGTTGCTAACTCCAAATCATGCGTAGCATAATTCAACTCATGAGGCTTCAGTTGTCTTGAGGCATATGAAACAACTCTCCCTTCCTGCATAAGCACTGCTCCAAGTCCTCGACGTGAAGCGTCGCAATACACCTCATAGTCCTTGGTCTGATATGGCAAAATCAACACTGCTGAAGTAACCAAGCGTTTCTTCAACTCCTGGAAACTAGTCTCACATTCCTCCGTCCATATGAACTTGGTATCCTTCTTTAATAACTCTGTCATAGGCTTCGCAATCCTTGAGAAATTCTCAATGAATCTCCGGTAGTATCCTGCGAGTCCAAGAAAACTCCGGATCTCTCCAACCGTGGTTGGTGCTTCCCACTTGGTCACGGTATCAACTTTTGTGGGATCAACTGATATTGCTTCTCTGGATATACGTGTCCGAGAAATCCTACTTCCTTCAACCAAAACTCACATTTGCTGAACTTGGCATACAACTGATGTTCTCTGAGCTTTTCAAGTACCAATCGCAAATGTTCCTTATGCTCTTCTTCATTCTTCGAGTAAACCAGGATACCATCGATGAACACCACGACAAACTTATCCAAGAACTCCATAAACACTTTGTTCATCATGTTCATAAAATAGGCAGGTGCGTTAGTCAGACCAAATGACATAACGGTATACTCGTACAACCCATACCTGGTGGTAAAAGCTGTCTTAGGAATATCCTGTTCTCGAATCTTCAACTGGTGGTATCCTGATCGCAGATCGATCTTGGAAAATACCTTAGCTCCTTGCAGTCGATCAAATATATCATTAATCATTGGTAGTGGGTACTTGTTCTTGATCGTTACTTCATTCAATCCTCGATAATCAACAACCATCCTTAACGATCCATCCTTCTTAAGTATTGGCGATCCCCAAGGCGAAGAACTTGGGCGAATATATCCTTTATCCAATAACTCCTTAATCTACTTCTTAATTTCCACCAAATCCTTTGCTGGCATCCTATATGGTCTGTTCGATATTGGCCCGGTGCCTGGCAATAGTTCAATCAAAAACTCAATATCTCTATCCGGTGGCATGCCTGGCAACACTTCTGGAAATACTTCAGGGAAATCCCTTACCACTGGTACTTCCTCCTGCACTACTCGTGTTAAACAATTTACTAGAGTCCTCTTGGGCACATGCCGGGATACATACTTGATCCTTCTCCCTTCTGGGGTGGTAAGCAAAATTGTCTTACTGGCGCAATCGATGTTTTCTCCGTACATCGACAGCCAATCCATACCCAGAATTACATCCAATCCTTATGATTCCAAAATGATTAAATCCAAGGGAAACACATGCCTACCTATACTCAATGGCACTTGAAAACATCCTTGACTGGCCATATACTCCGCTCCTGGTGAGCTTACTAGCATCGGTGTTCAAAGAACCTTAGTGGGCAGGTTATACTTATCCACAAATCCCCTTGATATGTATGAATGCGATGCACCAGTATCAAAAAGAATGAGTGCAGTAAATGACTTAACCAAAAACTTACCGATGACGGCATCTGGCTGCTCTTCAACCTCCTCCATGTTTACGTGGTTCACCTGTCCCCTGTTGAAAGGGTTTGGCTTCTTCCCAGAGCTTCCATTGCTATTTCCATTTTGCAATTCAGGACATTCATTTGCATAATGTCCTGTCTTCGAACACTTAAAGCAAGTGACTTGGCTCAGGACCTTCTTGGCTGGGGTTGATGGGTTGGTGCGATTCTGGCCATTGCTTCCTCCATTCCCATTACCATTCCTGGTGCCATTGTGATTGTGCGAGCTACCTCCTCCATGGGTATGCTGAAAATGTCCTCCTGGTCTAGGGGTAAAACGTAGCTTCTGCTGAGCTCCTGAATTGTACTTCCCTTGTCCATACTTCCTCTTGCGATTCTCAATTTGTTGTTGCTTGCCTTCAATCATAAGAGCACGGTCTACCAACTCCTGGTAGTTGTTGAAGGTTACTACCATCAACTGCATGCTCAACTCATCATTCAGTCCTTCCAGAAACTTCTCCTGCTTAGCCACATCCGTAGCAACGTCATCTGGGGCATAACGTGCTAACTTACTAAAGTCCTCCACATACTGGCCTACTGTCCGTCCTCCTTGGCGCAAGTTGCGAAACTCATGCTTCTTCATGGCCATAGCTCCTGCTGAAACATGGGCAGTACGAAAGGCCTATTGAAACTGGTCCCATGTGACAGTGTCGACAGGGAAAGTGGCTGTGAAATTCTCCCACCATGATGCTGCGGGTCCTTCAAGCTGATGTGCGGCAAACTTCACCTTCTCCGCATCCGTGCATCCTGCTGTGGTCAACTCTCTAGCTGTCTTGCGGAGCCAATCATCTGCTACTATCGGCTCGGTGCTACTGGAAAACACCGGTGGATTCAGCCTAAGAAATCGGGCTAAGTGATCAACAGGTGGTGGTGGTGGTGGTGGGTTGTTGTTGTTTTTCCCCTGGTTCTGATTCTGGACTAGCAACTGCATCAATGTGTTCTGCTGCTGGATCAACTGGGTGAGCTCCGGTGGGAAGGTAAATCCGGGGTCACGTCTCGGAGGCATCTAAGGGTTTAGAAAAGATGAGATGTAAGAATAGAGGGGGTCTAAAGAGAAAACACTACCCATATGCACATGGGGCAAAAGCAAACAATTCACTTCATTCTATCAAACAAGGGCATACAATCGATCTAACTATCGCAAAAGTGCTCGGACTACTATATTTACATGGTGGACTACTACTACTACTGATGAGGTGGTCTACTAGAAATATTCTTCAGTTGCATACTCCATGATATCTGCTCCAGCTTCATCAACATAGTCATCATCGCTTTCGTCTGGGTCCGAGTCTGTGTCGTCGATGATGATGTAGTCTTCCGGGCTAATCTCCTTGGGTTCTTCGTCTTCATCTACTGGTGTAAGGCCTCCCATAAATATCCCGATCTTCATTGTTAGGTCGGAATTCTTATCCACCAATACTTCAATTTCCTCTTCATAATCTTCACATGTAGCCTTGAGTTCTTCCTCCAGTTCCTTGATTCTTGTCCTTGCCTTCTTCAGATCTATCATGTCGGCGCACATCTGGTTCTCCTGTCGTCGAATGTGCTGGTTTAACTCCTGGATAAAAGCTGCAATTGATCTATCCTTCCTGGTGCTGATCATCTCCGAGTGCTCATCTAGGTGCCCACAAATCTGGTAGATTGTATCCTTGAGATCATTGCGGTAGACTTCTCCAATGCGTCCCATGGCGATGTGAGCTACCATGCTCTTTCCTAGACTCCAAGTTGGTGCATCAAAAGAAAACTCTATGGGCTCAGTGACTGGCATGAACGTCCTTCCTGGAACTTGAACTTGAATCATCCAGCGCTCTTCTTCAGGTAAAGTGGCGTTGTAGGTTCCGGTGAAGCTTGGTACTCCTATGTTCAGGTATCTAGTGACTTCCTTCAAGTGACGTCCAAAGGGTGTATCTTCATCCGGTTGTGTGAACTTTTTCCTTGCATCCGCCATCCTAAAAGAGTAGAAAATATGAGAGGTCAGATGAGAAGAGAGTGGATAGTGATCTAGGTCTTTTAGCTTAGTGGTCGTGTCCTATAGTCAGCGTGTGCTCTGATACCATCTTTGTAGCGACCAGACCTCAAACAGTCTGATCTCTGTGCTCCGTTGTCATCCCTGGATCAGTAATGCTGACACCACACAGTACTCGGAGGATTTATAACAGAGTATCAATCACACACTTATTACATCGAGGGTCTCCATAGAGAATTTATTACAATAAATATGGCTTAAGGCCATCTAATAACGATAAAAGTGGAAGGCTTGGAAGATAAGTGAGTCCATCAACTCCAACGGCATCACTGAGTATAGAACCACGACCTAAAAACTCCTTAATCGTCGTCTGAAAAGTCTGCAACATTAACGTTGCAGCCCGAAATGGGTCAGCACAAGGAATATGCTGGCAAGGTAACACATAAAGAGTAATGGAATGAAACAACTATACTATATGCATATTTGGCTGGTGGAAAGCTCTATGGTTACGGTTTTGCGTAAAGCCAATTTTTCCCTACTGCAAAGGAATAAATTTATTTAACTATCATGGTAGTTGTTAAACATTGAGAATGGTTGACAGCATCCTCAATCCCAATTAAAAATATCATTAACAAAACCCAACAAAATTAATTTAGAGTAACATGTTGAGATTCACATGATAATCCAAGTACTAGATACTCAAGATGTCCATAACCGGGGACACGACTAACCATGATTAGTTTATTACACTCTGCAGAGGTTTGCACACTTTTCCCCACAAGACTCGGTCGCCTCCGTTTGGTTTCTCGCACTACACGATGTTTGAGAAGACGGATGACCGAGACATAGTCTTTCAGAAGCGCTAGCACCTTACGATGGATAGACCGTTACACCTACTTTCCCCTACATCTGCCAGTCTACCCTGTAAGAGTTTGCACGACTTATTCAACTATGCTAGAGCCCATAATGGCTTGTGGCTGCACACGGAAGTTTCTAGTATGAATAATCTCATGATCCCTTTGAGCCTGGGTGGCAGTCCAAAAGAAAACAGGCAAGTCCTGGACTACCCAGGTGCCTCAATCCACCCAGATGTGTGTTTAAGTTGCCACCTTAGATAAACCATTAATTAACAATACTCACATCTGTCATGGATATCACTCACCCAATCCACGTCTACTAGCATAGCATGGCACAATAAGCAAACGTAGAAGTAACTCCCAAAGGTTGATATATAACAGGTGATAGGTACTACCTCAACTACTTATCATCCCACAATTTAATTAGATCCTAATCATGCAATGTTTGAGGATGGATCTAATGCAATAAAACTGGGTAGTAGAAAAGGTATGATCAAAGTGTTACTTGCCTTGCTGATGATCCGGGAAACCTAGCGATTCGAAGTAACAAGCGGCGCACTCCGGGTATTCTATCGCAGACAAACAAACAAGCATACAATAAGTACTCATCTAATGCACGGGTAAAACTCAAATAAGAGATCTAACCAGAAGGTTCAACTTAAGAACTCCGGTTGGCAAAAAGAATCAAATCGAACAAAGCAACGAAAATCAAACGGCGAAAGAAAACAACTTCGTTCTACTAATCTGGATCTAAGTCAAATTTTACAGTAGCAAAAACTTGTTTAAGTTGGTTAAACGGATAGAGAGTTTTGAGACGAAACTCCAGGCGCTTGAATCGCCTGATTCCGATAAACGAGCGAAAAGTTATACTAAAACGAAAATCGGATCAGGAATCGCGATTAGAAAAATCGCGGATTTAATCCGAGAAAAAGAAAAATGACGAACGCTCGTTAGAATGAACGAACGAACGCTCGCTAATTAAATAAATCAGAAAAACCGATCTATTAAAAAAACGAACCTAAAAAAACCGAAGGTTTTTCGAAAAAAATAAAAAAACCGGCACGGAAATCGAGGCAACCTCGGGCGGCGTGCGGCGGCGGGCGGCGCTGGGGGCTGGGGCGGCTCGGGCTAGGGTTTGGCTCAGCTGGGCCTCCCCCGGCTTATAAATCCTAGCGGGCCGAGAGTCCGGGTCGGACACAGCCCCTAGGTCGGTTCGTTTTTTAAATAATTACGCGCAGAAGAAAAATAAAAAGAAATACTAAACGGACTCCAAAAATCCCGAAATAAATTTTCCCGGGCTTCTAAAATCAAGACGCACAATGTGAACATTTATTTGGGGCCTAAATCCAATTTTGAAAAACGCACATTTTTTCTAAGTTTAAATAAAATAACGAAAAACTCCGAAATAAAATCTTATTTGATTTTATTATTAAATCCTCAATATTTCTTTATTTTGGGAAAGTCATTTTGTTCCTCTCTCATATTTTTGTAATAGAAATAATTTACGATAAAATAACAAAAATCAAATGATCCTATTCTCAAAATTTGAGAAAACTCAAATATGAAAATAACGAAATCCCCAACTCTCTCCGTGGGTCCTTGAGTTGCGTAGAAATTTCTAGGATCAACCAAAATGCAAAATAAAATATGATATGCATAGATGATCTAATGTATAACATTCCAAATTGAAAATTTGGGATGTTACAACAATGCTCTAATAATAATGACCATCACACTTTTATTTACTTACAACTCAAGAATTACAACTCGATACTAGAACAAAATATGACTCTATATGAATGCCACCGGCGGAGTACCGGGATGTGCAATGAATCAAGAGTGACATGTATGAAAGAATTATGATCGGTGGTTTTGCCACAAATACGATATCAACTACATGATCATGCAAAGCAATATGACAATGATGGAGCGTGTCATAATAAACGGAATGGTGGAAAGTTGCATGGCAATATATCTCGGAATGGCTATGGAAATGCCATAATAGGTAGGTATGGTGGCTGTTTTGAGGAAGGTATATGGTGGGTTTATGATACCGGCGAAAGTTGTGCGGTACTGGAGAGGCTAGCAATGATGGAAGGGTGAGAGTGCGTATAATCCATGGACTCAACATTAGTCATAAAGAACTCACATACTTATTGCAAAAATCTACTAGTTATCAAAACAAAGTACTACGCGCATGCTCCTAGGGGGATAGATTGGTAGGAAAAGACCATCACTCGTCCCCGACCGCCACTCATAAGGAAGGCAATCAATAAATAAATCATGCTCCGACTTCATCACATAACGGTTCACCATACGTGCATGCTACGGGAATCACAAACTTCAACACAAGTATCTCTCAAATCCACAACTACTCAACTATCATGACTCTAATATCACCATCTTCATATCTCAAAACAATCATCAAGTATCAAACTTCTCATAGTATTCAATGCACTCTATATGAATTTTTTTATTATACCCAACTTGGATGCCCATCATATTAGGAATAGTTTCATAACCAAAGCAAATTACCATGATGTTCCAAACGACTCTCAAAATGATATAAGTGAGGCATTAGAGTTCATCTATTTCTTCAAAATAAAACCACCACCGGGCTCTAAAAGGATATAAGTGAAGCACTAGAGCAGCAAATGACAAACTACTCCGAAAGATATAAGTGAAGATCAATGAGTAGTCGAATAATTATGTAACTATGTGAAGACTCTCTAACATTTAAGAATTTCAGATCTTGGTATTTTATTCAAACAGCAAGCAAAACAAAAGAAAATATCATGTGGTGAATAAAAATATAGCTCCAAGTAAAGTTACCGATGGACGAAGACGAAAGAGGGGATGCCATCCGGGGCACCCTCAAGCTTAGGCTCTTTGTTGTCCTTGAATATTACCTTGGGGTGCCTTGGGCATCCCCAAGCTTAGGCTCTTGCCACTCCTTATTCCATAGTCCATCGAATCTTTACCCAAAACTTGAAAACTTCACAACACAAAACTTAAAAGAAAATCTCGTGAGCTCCGTTAGTATAAGAAAATAAATCACCACCTAGGTACTGTTGTGAACTCATTCTGTATTTATATTGGTGTAATATCTACTGTATTCCATCTTCTCTATGGTTCATACCCTCCGATACTACTCATAGATTCATCAAAATAAGCAAACAACACACAGAAAACAGAATCTGTAAAAAAACAGATCAGTCTGTAGTAATCTGTATCAAACGTATACTTCTGGAACCCCAAACATTCTAAAATAAATTTCTGTACGTGAGGAATTTATCTTTTAATCATCTTCAAAAAGAATTAACTAAATAACGCTCTCCAATAAAAAATGGCAGCAATTCTCGTGAGCGCTAAAGTTTCTGTTTTTTATAGCATGATCGCAAAGACTTTCCCCAAGTCTTCCCAAAGGTTCTACTTGGCACAAGCACTAATTAAAAGCATAAAACCACATCTAAATAGAGGCTAGATGAATTATTTATTACTAAACAGAATCAAAAAGCAAGGAACAAAAATAAAAATTGGGTTGCCTCCCAACAAGCGCCATCGTTTAACGCCCCTAGCTAGGCATGATGATTTCAATGATGCTCACATAAAAGATAAGGATTGAAACATAAAGAGAGCATCATGAAGAATATGAGTAGAAAATTTAAGCCTAACCCACTTCCTATGCATAGGGATTTTGTGAGCAAACAGCTTATGGGAATAAGAATCAACTTGCATAAGAAGGTAAAACAAGCATAGCTTCAAAATTTTCAACACATAGAGAGGAAACTTGATATTATTGCAATTCCTACGAGCATATATTCCTCCCACATAATACTTTTCAGTAGCATCATGAATTAATTCAACAATATAACCATCGCATAAAGCATTCTTTTCATGATCTACATGCATAGAATTTTTATTACTCTCCACATAAGCAAATTTCTTCTCATGAATAGTAGTGGGAGGAAACTCAACAAAATAACTATCATGTGAGGCATAATCCAGTTGAAAGTTAAAATCATGATGACAAGTTTCATGGATATCATTATTCTTTATAGCATACGTGTCATCACAATAATCATCATAGATACGAGGGATGCTTTCATCATAATAAATTTGCTCATCAAAACTTGGGGGATAAAAAATATCATCTTCATCAAACATAGCATCCCCAAGCTTGTGGCTTTGCATATCATTAGCTTCATGGGTATTCAAAGAATTCATACTAACACCATTTCAATCATGCTCATCATCCAAAGATTTAGTGCCAAACATTTTAATACATTCTTCTTCTAACACATTGTCACAATTATCGAATCCTTATTTTCACGAAAGACATTAAAAAGATGAAGCATATGAGGTACCCTTAATTCCTTTTTTTATAGTTTTCTTTTATAGACTAAACTAGTGATAAAACAAGAAACTAAAAGATTCGATTGCAAGAACTAAAGATATATATTCAAGCGCTAACCTCCCCGGCAACGACGTCAGAAAAGAGCTTGATGTCTACTACACGACCTTCTTCTTGTAGACATTGTTGGGCCTCCAAGTGCAGAGGTTTGTAGGACAGTAGCAAATTTCCCTCAAGTGGATGACCTAAGGTTTATCAATCCGTGGGAGGCGTAGGATGAAGATGGTCTCTCTCAAGCAACCCTGCAACCAAATAACAAAGAGTCTCTTGTGTCCCCAACACACCCAATACAATGGTAAATTGTATAGGTGCACTAGTTCGGCGAAGAGATGTTGATACAAGTGTAATATGGATGGTAGATATAGGTTTTTGTAATCTGAAAATACAAAAACAGCAAGGTAACTATTGATAAAAGTGAGCGTAAATGTTATTGCAATGCTAGTAAACAAGGCCTAGGGTTCAAACTTTCACTAGTGCATGTTCTCTCAAAAATAATAACATAATTCGATCATATTACTATCCCTCATCATGCAACCAAGAGTCACTCCAAAGTCACTAATAGCGGAGAACAAACGAAGAAATTATTGTAGGGTACGAAACCACCTCAAAGTTATCCTTTCTGGTTGATCTATTCAAGAGTCCGTAGTAAAGTAACACGAAGCTATTCTTCCCGTTCAATCTATCATAGAGTTCATACTGGAATAACACCTTAACACACAAATCAACCGCAACCCTAATGTCACCTAGATAATCCAATGTCACCTCAAGTATCCGTGGGTATGATTATACGATATGCATCACACAATATCAGATTGATCTATTCAACCAACACAAAGAACTTCAAAGAGTGCCCCAAAGTTTCTACCGGAGAGTCAAGACGAAAACGTGTGCCAACCCCTATGCATATATAAGTTCACGAGGTCACGGAACTCGCAAGTTGATCGCCAAAACATACATCAAGTGGATCACGTGATATCCCATTATCACCACACATAAGCACATGCAATACATACATCGAGTGTTCTCAAATCCTTAAAAACTCTATCCGATAAGATAACTTCAAAGGGAAAACTCAATTCATCACAAGAGAGTAGAGGGGGAGAAAAATCATAAGATCCAACTATAATAGCAAGGCTCGCGATACATCAAGATCGTATCACCTCAAGAACACAAGAGAGAGAGAGATAAACACATAGCTACTGGTACATACCCTCAGCCCCGAGGGTGAACTACTCCCTCCACGTCATGGAGAGCGCCGGGATGATGAAGATGGCCACCGGAGAGGGATTCCCCCTCCGGCAAGGTGCCGGAACGGGTCTAGATTTGTTTTTGGTGGCTACGGAGGCTTCTGGCGGCGGAACTCCCGATCTATTCTGCTCTCTGATGTTTTTAGGGTATATGGACATATATAGGCGAAAGAAGTCAGTCAGGGGAGCCACGAGGGGCCCACGAGGGTAGGGGGCACCTCCAGGGGGTGCAGGCGCGCCTCCCTACCTCGTGGCCACCTTGAAGCTTCCCTGACGTCTACTCCAAGTCTCTATAGCGACCCGACCCGAATGGATCAAGTGCTCTGTGCTCAGGTGTCATCCCTGGATCAGTAATGCTGACACCACACAGTACATCGAAGGATTTATAGCAGAGTGGCAATCACACACTTATTACATCGTTGTCTCAAAGAGAACTTATTACAATAAATATGGCTTAAGGCCATCTAATAACGATAACAGCGGAAGACTCGGAAGATAAATGGGTCCATCAACTCCAACGGCATCACTGAGTATAGAACCATGACCTAAAAGCACCTTACTCGTCGTCTGAAAAGTCTGCAACACGAGAAGTTGCAGCCTGATAACGGGTCAGCACATGGAATATGCTGGCAATGTAACACATAGAGAGTAATGGAATGAAACAGCTATACTATATGCATATATGGCTGGTGGAAAGCTCTATGGTTACAGTTTTGCGTAAAGCCAGTTTTTCCCTACTGCAAAGGAATAAATTTATTTAACTATCATGGTAGTTGTTAAACATCGAGAATGGTTGACAGCATTCCGATCCCAATTAAGTGAACAATTAAAACCCAACAACATTAATTAGAAGTAACATGTTGAGATTCACATGATATTCAAGTACTAGATACTCAAGTTGTCCATAACCGGGGACACGGCTAACCATGATTAGTTTGTACACTCTGCAGAGGTTTGCGCACTTTTCCCCACATGACTCGATCGCCTCCGTTTGTTTTCTTGCACTACATGTTGTTTGAGAAACGGATGACCGAGACATAGTCTTTCAGAAGCGCTAGCACCTTACATGTGGGGTAGACCGTACCACCTACAACCCCTACATCTGCTAGTCCACCCCGTAAGAGTTCGCACAACTTAGTCAACTATGCCAGAGCCCATAGTAGCATGTGGTTGCACGGAAGTTTCTAGCATGAATTATCTTATGATCCCTTTGAGCCTGGGTGGCGGTCCGAAAAAAAACCGGCAAGTCCTGATAGACATCAGGTGCCTCAATCCACCCAGATGTGTGTTTAAGTTGCCACCTTAGATAAACCATTAATTAACAATACTCACATCTGTCATGGATATCACTCACCCAATCCACGTCTACTAGCATAGCATGGCATAATAAGCAAACGTAGAAGTAACTCCCAAAGGTTTCATAATAATACAGGTGATAGGTACTACCTCATCTACTTCCCATCCCACAGTTTAATTAGATCCTAATCATGCAATGTGAGAGGATTGATCTAATGCAATAAAACATGGGTTGTAGAAAAGGTATGATCAAAGTGTTACTTGCCTTGCTGATGATCCGTGAGACCTAGGGTTTCGAAGTAACAAGCGGCGCAATCCGGGTGATCTATCGCAGACAAACAACAAGCACACAATAAGTACTCATCTAATGCACAGGTAAAACTCGAACAAGAGAATGAACCAGAAATTTCAACTTAAGAACTCCGGTTGCAAAGAAAGAACGAACCGAACAAAGAAACGGAAAACAAACGAGAAGAAAACAACTCGGTTCTAGCAAGTTGAAACTAGGTCAAATTTTACCAGGGCAAAAACTTGTTTAAGTTGATTAGTCGGAACGGCGGTTTCGAGACGAAACTCCAGGCGCTGGAATCACCTGATTCCGATAAACGAGCAGGAAGAAAGACTAGAACGAAGATCGGATCTGAGATCACGATCGCGGAATAAATCCGACGAAAAGAAAAAGAAGAACGATTAAACGAACGGGCATCGTTAACCGGGGAATAATCGGTGATCACGTTCGTTGAGACGAACGGTCCGAAAGAAGAACGAAAACCGATCTAGGGGTTTCGGAAAAGAAAACCGAAGCAAAGAACGAAAGAAAACCGGAACGGTTAAGAAAGAACCGGAACGGTTTAGAAGAAAAACTGAACCGAGGGGAGAAAAAGAGACGCGGCGCGGGACAACCTCGGCGAGGCTCCGGCGAACGGCGGTGACGGCGGCTATAGGGCGGCGGCGGCTATAGGGCAGCGGGTGAGGGGCGCGGGGTGGGGCGCGGCTAAGGAGGAGAGGGGCTTGGGATTGATGTGAGGAGAGGGGGGGGGGTTTGGGGTGTATTTATATAGGTGGGGGGGATTACTTGGGGTAGGGGCAAGCAAAAGAAGGAAAACAAAACAAGGAAAGGGGGGGGGCTAACCGGCCTAGAGTCCCTCTGGGACTCGGCCTAGAGCGAGGGAGGCGGCGGCCTGGCGCTGCGCCTGGCGCGCGCGCTGGCTGGGGAGGCGGCCGGCTGGCTGGGCCTTTGGCCCGGCTGGCCTTGGTCCTCTTTTTTTTAACTGGATTCGCGCGCAGAAAAACAAAAGAAAACTAAACTAAACGAACTCCAAAATCTCTAAAGTAAATTTTCCCCGACTCCTAAAAATGAGTCGAACAAAATGAACTTTTCTCCGGGCCTAAAATGCAATTTTTGAAAACGCGCATTTTTAAAAAGCAAAGAAAACTCCGGCAAAACCAAAATTTGATTTATTCATTAAATCTTCATTTTTCCTAAATTTGGGAAAGTCATATTATTCCCCTCTCTCATATTTTTGATATTGGAAAAATAATTGAAGATGAAATACAATAAATCAAATGATCCTCTTTTCAAAATTTGAGAAAACTCAAATATGAAAATAACGAAATCTCCAACTCTCTCTCCGAGGGTCCTTGAGTTGCGTGAAATTTCTAGGATCGACCAAAATGCAAGAAAATATGCTATGCATGATGATCTAGTGTATAACATTCCAAATTGCAAATTTGGGATGTTACAATCTCCTGGATTGCTTCTGTTCCAAAAATAACTCTCCTGAAGGTTTCATTCCGTTTGATATTCCTTTTCTTCGAAACACTGAAATAGGAAAGAAAACAACAATTTGGGTTGGGCCTCCGGTTAATAGGTTAGTCCCAAAAATAATATAAAAGTGTATAATAAAGCCTATAAACATCCAAAACAGATAATATAATAGCATGGAACATTCAAAAATTATAGATACATTGGAGACGTATCAACGTGTTAAACTCGTTAATAGCACTATCCTTAGCAGGGGGGAAACATCCTAATTGTATCCGGTTCGAACCGGAGGCTGATGACGGAGAATTTCGCTTCCCACCCACCACCCACTTCGTAGCCACTGTCGAACATTTAACTGACATGCTCGATTACGGCTCCGACAACATCGACTGTATGGTAGAGGATGCCGGAGAAGAAGAGGCTCAAAACCCGTCATTTACCGGGCGCTGGACGACCACTTCCTCATATGATGTATACATGGTGGATGCACCAAAAGAGAATAGCGGCGATGACAAGGAAGATCCAGTTGAGGATAAACCTCCCGAGATACAATCAAAGTGCCGGCGTCAGCGGCGCCGCTCTAAGTCACGCCGCAGCAAAGACAGCAACACCGACACAAGAGAAGATAACACTCCGAAAGGTGTCGAAGACAACGAAGACCCCGTTGATGTAACTACTGAACAGGATGAACGGGAAGATGGGAAAGTTAGCCCTGGTAAACAGGCCATGCGTGAAGACTCGGAGGACGGTAATTATCTTCCGCTCTCCGAGGATGAGGCGAGCCTCGGCACTGAGGATTTCATCGTGCCTGAGGAACCTTTGGAGCAGGAGCGCTTCAAGCACCAGCTAATAGCCACTGCAAGGAGCCTGAAAAAGAAGCAGCAACAGCTTCAAGCTGACCAAGATCTGCTCAACGATAAATGGACCGACGTCCTAGCAACTGAAGAATACGGCCTCAAGCGCCCAGCCAAAAGCTACCCGAACCGCAAATTGCTACCTCAATTCGACGACGAGGCGCCGGAACACATACCCCCATCGCGCAATGCGGCTGACCGACCACCACGTGGTTGGGATAAAACGGCAACTCAAGCCAAACACCAGCCTGCCCCGCCTCATCACAAATGCAGAGGTAAAATAGCTCGCAGCCATACATATGACCTTCGGGGGGACCTGAATAATAGAGCAGGACATACCAGATCAATCTACGGATCGTGAGGACGTGCCTCGACACGTGAAGACGGCTATTCGGACGTGACAAACCTAGTCAAGTGTGGTTCAAAAGCCGCAAACGGAATCCATCAGAGCTACGTCGCGATGCGGCCCGATATAGAGGCACCGCACACCCTCTTTTCTTCACTGACGAAGTCATGGAACATGAATTCCCAGAAGGGTTCAAACCCGTGAATATCGAATCATATGATGGAACCACAGATCCCGATGTATGGATCGAAGACTTCATTCTTCATATTCATATTGTCGGATCAGGGGTTCCGGCAAAACCCTCGAGGTTTGAACACTGGTGTGCGCGCGAAGGTTTTCTCCCTATCGATCCTCTGCCTAGCTCTCTAATATCTCGCAGACGATATCGATGAACTCACAAGACAAAGACACAAGATTTATACTGGTTCGGGCCACCGTTGTGGTGTAATACCCTACTCCAGTGTGGTGGTGGCGGATTGCCTCTTGGGCTGATGATGAACAGTACAAGGGGAAGAACAGCCTCCTGAGGTTGAGGTGTTCTTGTGCTTGGAGAACTTGTGTGGGTGAGATGCCTCTGAATGAGTTCTCCCCTCCTCTTTTCGTGCTCTCCCCCTACTGTGGTGGCTAGTTCTACTTATATAGGCCCTGGTCCTCTACCCAAATATTGAGCGGGAAGGGAGCAAACAATGGCCAATTTGAAAGGGGACAACTAGTACAGCTTATCCTGACAAAAGTAGTCTTCGCCGGCAAAAGGCTCTGGTGGTGACGCCGCCTTGGGCTCCATGGTGACCTCCGTCTTGCCTTCATGCTGGTCTTGGTCTCGTTGCACCGATATGGAAACCTTTGCTTGATGCCTCGGTACTTCGTGCTTGCGCTTGCCCCCTTGGCACCAAAGAGGAAGCAAGGACACTGCGCGCGCTGGCGCCCGCCTGACGCCTGCCTGGTCTCGATCGTCATGGCTCACGTCACGAGGACCTCGTGAGGTTTGCCTTGCCTTGATCTCTCCACCCCTCGTGAGCCTGCCTGGCGAGGCTGCTCCTGAGGAGATCTTGTGTCATACGCCTCGCGAGGCTTGGCCCCTAGCGAGGGTCTTGAATATCTCGTCGATGAAGATGGGCCGTACAGACCTGCTAGTTCAGCCACGCTGTGAGCCGCAGGCAGGCAAGTCTCGGGACCCCCGTGCCCAAAACGCCGACAGTAGCCCCCGGGCCCAAGGCACGCTCGGGCTTGGCTTCGAGGTGAAGCCAAAGGTCGCGGAGCACCGCGGGCCCCAAAAGCCTGCGGCCTCGGTTGACGCGTGGCGGTTGATTGGATGTGGGCGTCTCCGCTTCCCCATGCTGCCTTGCAATCCGCCCGGCTATGCGGCCCCCGCAACCTACACAGTTATTCTCCCATCGCCTACGCCTGGCTTCCCCAGTCCCTCTGCTTCCTCGAGACTCTGCTCCTCCTCTCCAATCTGACCTGCACTCTGCCTTCTTCATCGCCATGGTGCCGAAACAAGTAGACAAGGGGAAGAAGCCTCTGTCTTCGCCAAGTACGCCTCCAGCCGCCGAGCCTGCAGTCGGCCGATCCTTGGTGCTCAACGACGAGGCCATGGACAAGGTGCGTCCCATGCTCACCACCAGTTTCAACGTGTGGGGGGAGACGGTGGCTTGGCCAGCGTCTCGCGCTCGCATTGCACGGGCGGCCACAGAGGTCCCAATCTTCATCGATGCCCTTTGGGCAGGCCTAATTCCCCTTTCTCTGCCTTCTTCAATGTGGTGCTTGAACATTACCAAATCCATATGCTGCATCTCGACCCCCAATCCGTGACTCTCCTTGCCATCTTTGCCTTCGTGTGTGAAGCCATGGTGGGCATCGCTCCTTCTGTGGCCCTTCTCCGCCATTTCTTCTTATTGCATCTGACTGATCCCTGGAAAAGCTCAGGGTGCGTGAGCTTCCAGGCCGTGGCCGCGACGACGGGCGCGGGGATCGACTTCGAGCTTCCTCCCTCCACGAGCGAGTTTCGGACACGGTGGGTATTTGTTGACGCCGGTGTGCTCAGCCCTCTGCTCCACACCCCGTCAACGCCGGTCGTTTCCCACTTCGGCTGGGGCCACGAGAGGCTCGCGAGCCCCCGTCTTGTCCTCGTCTAGCTCAGGCTAAGGATGCTGAAGGACCGCGGTGTGACCGCACCTATGGTGGTGAAGGAGTTCATCAAGCGCCAGGTTGCTCCGCTTCAGCGCCATTCTCGCCCGATGTGGACCTTGCTCAGCAGTCAGGACCATATGTGGTTTCAGGAGTCCGGGCTCCCCCTTGGGATGCGGCAAATGGTGCTCAAGGTCCTGATAGGTGTCCCTTCGCCGGATGACTTTCCTGGGAAGAACTATCTGCTGTACCGCTGCAAGAACAAGGCTGAATTCGCAGGGAGCATGCCTCCCATTGACGAGTGGGGGCTATGTCCGGACGGCCTGGTGGGGTCCCGCGAGAACCCTGCCAGCGTGGTTCCCCTCTTCGTCACTGGCGCCGAGCTCATCCCGAATGTGGGTGCAGGGGGACGAGCGCCGCCAGAGGCTGGCGGCACGAGTGCTGATGTGCGGACGCCGCCTGGGGCTCCTGGGGCGTCGTCCTCAGGATCCCGTGATTCTGGGACGTCGGTCACTGAGACGATGCAGCACGCGGCTCTCGAGGCCGAAACTCCGGAAGCCTCGGGAAGTAGCGGTGAGACGGCACCCGACTGTTCTCTGCAGCTAGGTGATACATCTCCAACGGATCTATAATTTTTGATTGCTCCATGCTATATTATCTACTGTTTTGGACATTATTGGGCTTTATTATCCACTTTTATATTATTTTTGCGAGTAACCTATTAACCGGTGGCCCATCCCAGAATTGCTGTTTTTTGCCTGTTTTAGGGTTTCAAAGAAAAGGAGGAATATCAAACGGAGTCCAAACGGAATGAAACCTTCGAGAACGTGATTTTCTCAACAAACAAGACCCGGGAGACTTGGACCCTATGTCAAGAAAGAAAAGAGGAGCCCACGAGGTAGGGGGCATGCCTACCACCCCAGGCGTGCCCTCCACCCTCGTGGGCCCCCTGTTGCTCCACCGACGTACTGCTTCCTCCTATATATACCTACGTACCCCCAAACAATCAGATACGGAGCCAAAACCCTAATTCCACCGCCGTAACTTTCTGTATCCACGAGATCCCATCTTGGGGCCTGTTCCGAAGCTCCGCCGGAGGGGGCATCGATCACGGAGGGCTTCTACATCAATACCATAGCCCCTCCGCTGAAGTGTGAGTAGTTTACCTCTGACCTACGGGTCCATAGTTAGTAGCTAGATGTCTTCTTCTCTCTTTTTGGATCTCAATACAGTGTTCTCCCCCTCTCTTGTGGAGAACTATTCGATGTAATCTTCTTTTTGCGGTGTGTTTGTTGAGACCGATGAATTTTGGGTTTATGATCAAGTCTATCTATGAATAATATTTGAATCTTCTCTGAATTCTTTTATGTATGATTGGTTATCTTTGCAAGTCTCTTCGAATTATCAGTTTGGTTTGGCCTACTAGATTGATCTTTCTTATAATGGGAGAAGTGCTTAGCTTTGGGTTCAATATTGCGGTGTCCTTTCCCAGTGATAGTAGGGGTAGCAAGGCACGTATTGTATTGTTGCCATCGAGGATAACAAGATGGGGTTTTCTTCATATTGCATGAGTCTATCCCTCTACGTCATGTCATCTTGCTTAAGGCATTACTCTATTTTTAACTTAATACTCTAGATGCATGCTGGATAGCGGTCGATGAGTGGAGTAATACTAGTAGATGCAGGCAGGAGTTGGTCTACTTGTCTCAGACGTGATGCCTATATACATGATCATACCTAGATATTCTCATAACTATGCTCAATTCTGTCAATTGCTCAACAGTAACTTGTTCACCCACCGTAGAATACTTATGTTCTCGAGAGAAGCCACTAGTGAAACCTATGGCCCCCGGGTCTATCTTCATCATATTAATCTCCTACTACTTAGTTATTTCCTTTCCTATTTACTTTGCCTTTATTTTATTTTGCATCTTTATCATAAAATACCAAAAATATTATCTTATCATACCTATCTGATCTCACTCTCGTAAGTGTCCTTATAGGGATTGACAACCCCTATTTGCATTGGTTGCGAGGATTTACTTGTTTTGTGCAGGTACGAGGGACTCGTGCGTAGCCTCCTACTGGATTGATACCTTGGTTCTCAAAAACTGAGGGAAATACTTACACTAATTTGCTGCATCATCGCTTCCTCTTCGGGGAAAACCAACACAGTGCTCAAGAGGTAGCAAGAAGGATTTCTGGCGCCGTTGCCGGGGAGGTCTACGCAAAAGTCAACATACCAAGTACCCATCACATACCCTTATCTTCCGCAATACATTATTTGCCATTTGCCTCTCGTTTTCCTCTCCCCCACTTCACCCTTGCCGTTTTATTCGCCCTCTCTCTATCCTCCCTCTCTCTCTCTCTATTTGCCTCTTTTTGCCCGCTTGCTTTTTGTTTGCTTGTGTGTTAGTTTGCTTGCTTGTCGCAATGGCTCAAGATAATACTAAATTGTGTGACTTCACCAATACCAACAATAATGATTTTATAGCACTTCGATTTCTCCTCTTACCGATGCTGAATCTTGTGAAATTAATACCGCTTTGCTGAATGTTGTCATGAAAGATCCGTTTTCCGGCCTTCCTAGTGAAGATGCCGCTACCCATCTAAATAGCTTCATTGATTTGTGTGACATGCAAAATAACAAATATGTGGATAATGATATTGTTAAATTGAAGCTATTTCCTTTTTCACTTAGAGATCGTGCTAAAGCTTGGTTTTTGTCTTTGCCTAAAAATAGTATTGATTCATGGAACAAGTGCAAAGATGCTTTTATCTCTAAGTATTTTCCTCCCGCTAAGATCATCTCTCTTAGAAACGATATTATGAATTTTAAGCAACTTGATCATGAACATGTTGCACAAGCTTGGGAGAGAATGAAACTAATGATACGTAATTGCCCTACTCATGGTTTAAATTTGCGGATGATTATACAAAATTTTTATGCCGGATTGAATTTTGCTTCTAGAAATCTTTTAGATTCGGCCGCGGGAGGCACTTTTATGGAAATCACTTTAGGAGAAGCTACTAAACTTCTAGATAATATTATGGTTAATTATTCTCAATGGCATACTGAAAGATCTACTAATAAAAAGGTGCATGTGATAGAAGAAGTTAATGTTTTGAGTGGAAAGATGGATGAACTTATGAAATTATTTGCTAATAAGAGTGTTTCTTCTGATACTAATGATATGCCCTTGTCTACTTTGATTGAGAATAATAATGAATCTATGGATGTGAATTTTGTTGGTAGGAACAATTTTGGTAACAACGCGTATAGAGGCAACCCTAGGCCTTATCCTAGTAATCCCTCTAATAATTATGGTAATTCCTACAACAATTCTTATGGAAATTATAATAAGATGCCCTCTGATTTTGAATCTAATATTAAAGAATTTATTACTTCGCAAAAGAATTTTAATGCTATGATTGAAGAAAAATTGCTTAAGATTGATGATTTGGCTAGGAACGTTGATAGAATTTCTCTTGATGTTGATTGTTTGAAACTTAGATCTATTCCACCTAAGCATGATATCAATGAGTATCTCAAAGCCATGAGAATTTCCATTGATGAGTGCAAAGAAAGAACCGCTAGGATGCGTGCTAAGAAAGATGCCTTTATAAGAGCGTGTTCTTCTAGTTCCTATGAAAATAAAGATGAAGATCTAAAAGTTATTGATGTGTCCCCTATTAAATCTTTGTTTTTCAATATGAATCTTGATAATGATGGGACTAGATATGATCCACCTTTACCTAGAAGGCGTTCCAAGAATTCAGAATTTGTTGATTTTGATGCTAAATTTGATAAAAGTGGGATTGAAGAAATTAAAACCCTAGATGTTGCTAAGCCCACTATTATGGATTTCAAGTAATTTAACTATGAAAATTGCTCTTTGATTGATTGTATTTCCTTGTTGCAATCCGTGCTAAATTCTCCTCATGCTTATAGTCAAAATAAAGCGTTTACTAACCATATCGTTGATGCCTTTATGCAATCTTATGAAGAAAAACTTGAATTGGAAGTTTCTATCCCTAGAAAACTTTATGATGAGTGGGAACCAACTATTAAAATTAAAATTAAAGATCATGAATGCTATGCTTTATGTGATTTGGGTGCTAGTGTTTCCATGATTCCAAAGACTTTGTGTGATTTGTTAGGTTTCCGTGATTTTGATGATTGCTCTCTAAACTTGGACCTTGCGGATTCCACTATTAAGAAACCTATGGGAAGAATTAATGATGTTCTTATTGTTGCAAATAGGAATTATGTGCCCGTAGATTTTATTGTTCTTGACATAGATTGCAATCCTTCATGTCCTATTGTTCTTGGTAGACCTTTCCTTAGAACGATTGGTGCAATTACTGATATGAAGGAAGGAAATATTATATTCCAATTTCCATTAAGGAAAGGCATGGAACACTTTCCTAGAAAGAAAATTAAATTACCTTATGAATCTATTATGAGAGCCACTTATGGATTGCCCACCAAAGATGGCAATACCTAGATCTATTCTTGCTTGTTATGCCTAGCTAGGGGCGTTAAACGATAGCGCTTGTTGGGAGGCAACCCAATTTTATTTTTATTCCTTGCTTTTTTCTCCTGTTTAGTAATAAATAATTTATCTAGCCTCTGTTTTGGTTGTGTTTTTTGTGTTTAATTTGTGTTTGTGCTAAGTAGAACCGTTGGGATCTGTGATTTCCCTTGAATGTGGATCTGTGACTGTCGGCGTTCTGGGAACGGGGGTCCCCAGACTTGCCTGCCTGCGGAGTGGCTCAAGGGGGGGGCCAGCACGGCCCATCTTCATCAACACAGACCCAAGACCCTCGCGAGGGGCCAAGCCTCGCGGTGCGGACGACACGGAGCTTCCTTAGGCACGGCCTCATCAGGCTGGCTCGCGAGGAGGCGGAGAGATCAAGGCGGGGTACCTCACGAGGTGCCCACGCAAGCCATGACGACCAAGGGCGCCAGGCGGGTGCCAGCCCGCGCAGTGTCCTCCTTTCCTCTTTGGTGCAAAGGGGGCAAGCTCAGTCGCGGAGTACCAATGCATCAGGCAAAGGTTGCCATTTCGGTGCAACGAGACCAAGACCAGGAAGACTGCAAGACGGAGGTCATCGTGGAGCCCAAGACGGCGTCACCACCAGAGCTTTGTGCAGGCGAAGACTACTTTTGTCAGGGTAGCTAGTAGTAGCTGTCCCCCTTGAAATTAGCCCGTCATTGTTGGCTCCCTTCCCGCTCGATATTTGGGAAGAGGACCAGGGCCTTTATAAATAGGACCAGCCACCCACAGAGGAGGGGGGGGTTCGATCAGAGAGAGAGAGAGAGAGAAGGGTGGCTAAACTCCTCCTAGCAGTTCATCGCCCCAGCCAAGAACAGACCCTCGCGAGGCTGTTCTTCCTTGTATCATTCATCATCATCAGCCCAAGAGGCAATCCACCACACCACACACTGGAGTAGGGTATTACACCACAACGGTGGCCCGAACCAGTATAAACCCTGTGTCCCTTGTGTTGTTCTTTCCATAGCTTAGATCTTAGCGAGGCGGAGGGGTGCAGGTAGGTAGGAAGCGAAATCTCCGCGCGCACCCCAGTGTTCGAACCTCAAGGGTCTGCCGGAAGCCGAAATCCGACATTTGGCGCGCCAGGTAGGGGTGCACCATAGTTTGCTCTTCCGCCACCGCCACAGCCTGCCTCGCGATGAGTAGCGCGTCGCCCGCTCCGGCCGCTGGCGCCAGCACGGGGGCCAGGGGGCTCCGAGCCCTGGCCCCAGCCCTGCAACGGGTACGGTGGCCGGACGAGTTCAAGCCAACGACGCCGCCGCGCTACGGCGGCGCGACAGATCCGCTGGCCTTCTTGCTGGCGAGCAAGGAGGCCCTCCTCGAAGCTGGAGGTGACGATAGGGTCATGGCCAACTGGCTCCCCATGGCCCCCACCGGTGCTCCGCGCACATGGCTGCTCCACCCGCCGAAAGCCTCCGTGGCCTCTTGGGAAGAGCCCCGCGGCCTCTTCCCCGCCCATCGCGCTACACCAACACCCCCGGTCGTCGCGGCCCTCCTGGGCGGCTCGCAGGCGCCGCCTACAAGTCACCACGTCAAGCCTTTCATCCGCCAGGTCAGTGCCGCTTCCACGCGGCAGGGGGCTCTCCCGGACCGGGCAGCGCCCAAGGCCGGCCTGACCTTCAGCTCAGAGGACCACCCTCCCAACTCGGCCTGCTCGGGTGCTGTGCACCCCCACCATCTGCGAGGTGGTCGTCACCAGAACTCTCATCGATGGCGGTGCGGGCCTCAGCGTGCTCTCAGTCGAGGCCTTCGACCTCCTCCGCATACCCCTGGAACGGCTGCAACCCAGCCAGCCCTCTCAGGCGTTGGGGGCGGATCATCCAGCTCCTTGGGACAGATCCGGCTCCCAGTAACCGTCGGCACCTACAACAACTTCCGTACGAAGCTGGTCGACTTCGACATCGCCCCCATCGGCCTCCCCTACAACGCCATCCTCGGCTACCCAGCGCTGGCCCAATTCATGGCCACGACGCACCCGGCGTACAACCTCATGAAGATGCCCGGGAGCAGCGGTGCCCTCACCGTGCACGGGGACACCGGAGACGCGCTGCGGGTGCTCAAGCTCGCCTTCAAGACGGCGGCGTCGGCGCGGCCCGCCAACTTGGAGACCCCCGAGCCCAAGGGGGCTGCACCCGCCAAGAAGAAACAGTTGTTCACCCAGGACAAGGTAGAAACCAAGAAGATACCCTTCGATGATTACGGGTCCACCAACGCCACTTTCACCATAGGCGCCAACCTCGAACCCGAGCAGGAGGAGGCCCTGGTCGGGTTCCTGCGCGCAAACAAGAAGGTGTTTGCTTGGGAGCCTAACCAGTTGGTAGGGATCCCTAGGAGAGTAATCGAGCATCACCTCAATGTGTGCCCCAACGTGCGCCCTGTGAAGCAGAAGGCCAGGCGGCAGTCCACAGAAAAGCAGGCCTTCATCGTCCAAGAGACCCGCAAATTAGAAGCCGCTGGGGTCATTCGCGAGGTCCGATACCCGGATTGGTTGGCCAACCCTGTTGTTGTGCCAAAGAAGGGAGGGAAGGAGCGCATGTGTGTCGACTTCACCAACCTCAACAAAGCATGCCCGCAAGATCCGTTCCACTTCCCCGCATCGAGCAGATCGTCGATTCCACCGCGGAATGCGACCTGCTATGCTTCTTGGATGCCTTTTTTGGGTATCACTAGATCAAGATGGCGGTGGAAGACGTCGAAAAGACAGCCTTCCTAACCCCGTGTGGGGTGTACTGCTACACGTGCATGCAATTCGGGCTGCGTAACACAGGGGCGACCTTTCAGCGGCTGATGCACATCACCTTGGGCCCGCAGCTCGGGAAGAACGTTGAAGCTTACGTCGATGACATCGTGGTAAAGTCTCGAGAGCCTAGGACCCTGTTACAAGACCTGGAGGAAACCTTCGCGAGCCTCAACGCAGTGAACCTATGGCTCAACCCAGAGAAGTGTGTGTTTGGAGTCCCCTCGGGCAAGCTCTTGGGTTTCCTCATGTCCCACCGAGGCATCGAGGCTAACCCGGAAAAGGTCAAGGCGGTGGAAGACATGAGCCCGCCAAAGACCCTCAGAGAAATGCAGAAGCTCACCGGGCGCGTGACCGCACTAGGGCGCTTCATCTCCAAGTTGGGGGAACGAGCGCTGCCCTTCTTCCAGCTAATGAAGAAAAAGGGGCCCTTTGAGTGGACTGAAGAGGCCGACAAGGCATTCCAGGATCTCAAGAGATACCTGACCAGCCCACCGGTCATGGTGGCTCCGCGCCCTCAAGAGCCCCTGGAGCTTTACCTCGCCGCCACTCCGTACTCCGCTAGCGCAGCCCTGGTGGCGGTTAGAGAGGAGCGTCGAATCAAAACCGTAGCAGCAACCCGGGACAAGGCAAAGCATGAACAAGGAAGACCCACAGAAACCGCCACCGCGGCTGAGGAGGATCAGCCGCCGCAGAGGAGTGCATCGGAGGCGGAAGAGGCTCCTCCCCCAGATGGCTAGCCTCAGGAGGCCTCATTGCCTCAAGAGGCGACATGGTCTCCGAAGGGAGCCGCTAGTACTGATGCACCCAACCTCGTAGAGCACCCGGTGTACTTCGTCAGCACGGTGTTGCGGGATGCGAGGGCACGGTACCCCATGCCTCAGAAACTCACTGGTGGCCTCGCGCAAGCTGCGGCACTATTTTCAGGGTCACCCCATCAAGGTCGTCTCGTCATACCCCCTGGAGAGAGTGCTCAGGAGCCCTAAATCAGCTGGAAGGGTCGCTGAGTGGAACATAGAACTGCAAGCATTTTAGCTCGAATTCAGCACGACCAGAGTCATCAAGCGAGCAGCGTTGGCGGATTTTGTGGCAGAATGGACAAAGGCGCCAGGTCTCAAGGCCGACGAGGATCGGTCCCTATCCCCGGGAAGCGAGGCGCCAGAAGGCTGGGTCATGTACTTCGATGGGGCGTTCTCCAGGCATGGCGCTGGGGCTGGGGCGGTGCTTATATCGCCCACTCAGGACAAGCTCTATTACGCTGTGCAGCTCTGTTTCCAGCAAGGTGAAAAGGTCTCCAACAACATAGCGGAGTATGAAGGTTTAATAGCGGGCTTGAAGGCCGCAGCTTCCCTGGGGGTGAAACGCCTCACCATCAAGGGTGATTCGCAGCTCCTTGTCAATTTCTTCAACAAGGTGTACGAGCCGAAGGATGAGCACATGGAAGCCTACTTTGCGGAGGTCCGCAGGATGGAGAAGCAGTTCTGGGGGTTGGAGTTGCAGCATGTGCCCCGTGGCACCAATCAGGAGGCCGACGACATCGCCAAACAGGCGTCCAGACGGTTACCTCAGGAGCCTGGCGTTTTCGAGGAGCGACTCTTCAAGCCCTCAGCCCTGCCGTCATTATCAAACACGGCTCAGGCCCGGGAGGAACTCCCCCAGCCACCTGCCTCAGGAGCTCCGCCCTGTGGCCTGGCCTCAGGAGCACGCCTGCTCCTGACGATGGAACCTCA
Source organism: Triticum urartu (assembly GCF_056163025.1). Lineage (NCBI taxonomy): Eukaryota > Viridiplantae > Streptophyta > Magnoliopsida > Poales > Poaceae > Triticum > Triticum urartu. The sequence goes on from NC_141875.1 coordinate 417,829,029, forward strand.
GGAGGGATGTTGGATCACGGAGCTTCGGGGTTACTTAACGCAAGGGACCCTGTCGGAGAAGGAGGAGGAAGCGGATCGAGTGGCACGCCAGGCCACGGCATACTACATCAAGGATGGAGAGCTCTACCGGAAGTGACCAAACGATGTATCCCTGCGCTGCATCTCCAGGGTGCAAGGGAAGGAACTGTTGGAAGATATACATGGCAGAGACTGTGGACATCATTCATCATCACGGACCCTCGTCGGCAAGGTGTTCCGCAGTGGGTTTTATTGGCCCACCGCGCTCAATGACGCCATCGAACTAGTGAATGCTTGTGAGGCCTGCCATTTCCACGCCAAGCAGATCCATCAGCCAGCAGGAGGCCTGCAGACTATACCCCTTTTGTGGCCATTTGCAGTCTGGGGGCTGGACATCTTGGGCCTGTTTCCTCGGGCGCCAGGGGGCTACTGCTACCTCTACGTCGCCGTGGACAAGTTCACCAAGTGGGCTGAAGTAGAGGCTGTCCGCACCATTCCTGCGGGTTCCGCGGTCAAGTTTAGCAAGGGCATCGTGAGCCGGTTCGGGGTGCCGAACCGCATCATCACGGACAACGGTTCGCAGTTCACCAGTAACCTCTTCAAAACATACTGTGCTAACCTTGGACGCAGATATGCTACGCTTCGGTGGCGCACCCCCGAAGCAACGGCCAGGCCGAGCGAGCCAACGCGGAGGTCCTGAGGGGCCTCAAGACCAGGACGTTCAAGAAGAAGCTGGAGGCCTGCGGCAGAGGTTGGTACGACGAGCTTCAGTCCGTGTTGTGGTCCATCCGCACAACCGCGACCAAGCCGACTGGAGAGACCCCGTTCTTCCTGGTCTACGGAGCCGAAGCGGTCCTCCCTCACGAGGTCAGACGTCGCTCCGCGTGGGTCCTGGCGTTCGACGAGGCGCAGCAGGATGCCATGCGGGGGATGGACCTCGTGCTAGGGGAGGAACGTCGTCGAGAAGCCGCGCTACGAGCGGTGAGGTACCAACAAGCACTGCGGCGATATCACTGCCGCAACATCCGCCCCAGAACTCTCGGGGTAGGAGACCTCGTGCTCAGGCGGGTTCTCTCCAGGGAGGGGCTGCACAAGCTCTCTCCCATGTGGGAGGGCCCGTTCAAAGTTGTTCATGTTTCCAGGCCCGGCTCCACACGCTTGGAGACTCAGGAGGGGGTGCCAGTCCAGAACGCATGGAACATCTAGCACCTCCGGAGGTTCTACCCCTAAAAAGGCCCGGAGCCTGTGAAGAAGGCGAATGCCTGTGAAGCCATCGCGTTTTGGAAAAGGCCCGGAGCCTGTGAAGAAGGCGAATGCCTGTGAAGCCATCGCGTTTTGGAAAAGGCCCGGAGCCTGTGAAGAAGGCGAATGCCTGTGAAGCCATCACGTTTTGGAAAAGGCCCGGAGCCTGTGAAGAAGGCGAATGCCTGTGAAGCTGTCGCGTTTTGGAAAAGGCCCAGAGCCTGTGAAGAAGGCAAATGCCTGTGAAGCTGTCGCGTTTTGGAAAAGGCCCAGAGCCTGTGAAGAAGGCGAATGCCTGTGAAGCTGTCGCGTTTTGGAAAAGGCCCGGAGCCTGTGAAGAAGGCCAATGCCTGTGAAGCTCGCCGCCCGTGACACTCTCACGTAATAATGAGTTGGGGCTATAGACGCCCCGGAGTCTTAGGAGCGCCGGCCTCAGGCCCTAGGGATCCCTCCCACGCCCAGTGGCAGCACTTAGCTCCGCGCTGGTGAGAAGACGTCGAAGACTAGATTAGGTGCCGGACGCGGCTTTTCATTTGCTTTCCGCAGTTGGCTTGCTCCTTCTCATTCGAAGTTTTATTGAAGTTGTTGCCGTCTTTGGCTTGTGGTTCTTCGACTTTTCGCTCTCCCTCCTCGATTTCTCTTTTGCAAGGCCTCGCGAGGGAGGGGGACAGTCGAGGGCCCTCGCGAGTGTTCCTATCCTAGCCATTCAAAGGTTTCGCGACCTGGGTCCATTACAGTAGCACCCCTCCAGTCCACGCCCCACAGGCACCGCGACACGAACACAGGGCCTGGGTCGGTCGCCCCCCACGGTTGGGGCCGGGAACTACCCACGCACGGGCACGTAGCCGGAAGGCATGATAGCGGAAGCAAATGATGATTAACGGCAATAACCCAAACACGCCCCCGCGGGGCTCCACACTACTGTCTTTTTGCGTAGGAAAAAGGAAAAGAAAGAACAAATCAGGCGTAGCTCGCCTCACACCGGCCTGCAGGGAGGACTCGAGCCGCCCACGGGGCTCAGGCAGACTCCCTCTCGCGCTTCACCGGGGCGCGACGGCGGGCAGGCACGCCACCACCTCCCAAGAAGATACGACGGCGTGGAGGCTGACCGCGGCCACCGCTGGAGGAGTCGCCGCTTGAAGAAGAACCGGAGAAGCTTGAGGAACCCTGAGCGCCGCCAGTCACCCGAGCGCTGTCCTCTCCATCGTCGTCGGAGCTGGGTTCCCGGCCGCGGTCGTCGTCCTCAGGGCAGCACCCCGCGCGGCGACCATCCTCCCCAAACACCTTCACATAGAGGGTGGCATCGCCGTCAAACTTGAAGTGCAGGGTGCACCGACGCCTCAGGTCGCGCGCGCGGGCAAACGTCTGCCAACCGCGGGCCAGGGCCAGGCTCCCAGCTGCAGAGACCTCCAGTGAAGCCCATGAGGCCCGGCTGCAGCAGCCGTCAGCCTGGAGCCAGAGGCCGCCCGGGGCGCCGGCCGGGAGCTCGCCGAGGAGGAAGCGAGGAAGTGGAAGCCAGGTGCTAGTCGGCTCCGCCGACCACACAACGAACTCCGGCAGCACCTCTGCAGCGTGAAAGCGCGGCCTAGGGGGACGCGCGACCGAAGCGCACCCCCCGGCAGGGCCGGTCTGACCATCACCTTGCTGGGAATCGTCTCTGCGGCCGCAGGAAGCTGCCGTGGAGACCATAGAATGCTTGCGAGGGTACCCTCGGCCGCGCTTGGGCGGGGAAGAGACAGGCTCTACCCGGCGAGCCTTCCCCTTCTCTGCGGCCGAGAATCTCCTCGACGGGGCCATGAAGAAGAAGGAGAAGCAAGGGAGAATGAACTGGAAGGCCGCGCGCCAATCCATACTTTTAGCCGGCGAAGGCCAACCGTCGGGCCCCACTATCACAGGTAATCATGACCCGCTTTGCATGCATGGACTTGTCCAATCTGTGCAGTTGCCGAGGCGCCATGGGGAAGTGGAGACGCCCACGTCTAATCAACCGCCATGCGACGCCCAAGATCGCAGGCTGTTAGGGCCCGCGGCGCTTCGCTCTTGCCCTTCCGCCTCCCTGCATGGCCAAGTCCGGGCGCGCCTTGGGCCCGGGGGCTACTGTCGGTGTTCTGGGAACAGGGGTCCCCAGACTTGCCTGCCTGTGGCCTGCGGCGTGGCTCAAGGGGGGCCCCAGCACGGCCCATCTTCATCAACACAGACCCAAGACCCTCGCGAGGGGCCAAGCCTCGTGGGGCGGACGACACGGAGCTTCCTCAGGCACGGCCTCATCAGGCTGGATCACGAGGAGGCGGAGAGATCAAGGTGGGGTACCTCACGAGGTGCTCGTGACGCAAGCCATGACGACCAAGGGCGCCAGGCGGGTGCCAGCCCGCGCAGTGTCCTCCTTTCCTCTTTGGTGCAAAGAGGGAAAGCGCAGCCGCGGAGTACCAAGGCATCAGGCAAAGGTTGCCATTTTGGTGCAACAAGACCAAGACCAGGAAGACTGCAAGATGGAGGTCATCGTGGATCCCAAGACAGCGTCACCACCAGAGCTTTGTGCAGGTGAAGACTACTTTTGTCAGGGTAGCTAGTACTAGCCGTCCCCCTTCAAATTAGCCCGCCATTGTTGGTTCCCTTCCCACTTGATATTTGGGAAGAGGACCAGGGGGTCTATAAATAGGACCAGCCACCCACAGAGGAGGGGGGGTTCGATCAGAGAGAGAGAGAGAGAGAAGGGTGGCTGAACTCCTCCCAGCAGTTCATCGCCCCAGCCAAGAACAGACCCTCGCGAGGCTGTTCTTCCTTGTATCATTCATCATCATCAGCCCAAGAGGCAATCCACCACACCACATACTGGAGTAGGGTATTACACCACAACGGTGGCCCGAACCAGTATAAACCCTGTGTCCCTTGTGTTGTTCTTTCCATAGCTTAGATCTTAGCGAGGCGGAGGGGTGCAGGTAGGTAGGAAGCGAAATCTCCGCGCGCATCCCAGTGTTCGAACCTCAAGGGTCTGCCGGAACCCGAAATCCGACAGTGACCATAAGGTACCAAGAACTTATTAGCCCATGCCACGGAATATTACAAAAACCTTTTTGGACCGGCCCCTGGCAATCTTTGTCAAATAGATGCAACATTATGGTCTCGGGAGGAAAATATCTCTCCTGAAGATAATGATGACTTGACTCGTCCTTTCTCTCTTGAGGAGATCAAAAAGGCTTTGTTTGATATGAAATCTAACCGAGCCCCTGGACCGGATGACATCCCTGTTGAGTTCTATCAACATTGCTGGGAAATTGTCTCTCCGGATCTGATGCGCTTGTTTGAGTGGTTCTATGAGGGAAAGTTAGATGTGCAGAGGCTGAACTATGGCATTATAACTCTACTGCCTAAATCATCAGACGCCAATAGAATTCAGCAATGTAGGCCCATTTGTTTGTTACATTGTCCCTACAAATTACTCACCAAAGCCATGGATATTAGGGCTAGCAAATACGCGCACAAGTTGTTCAGTATACAACAAAATGCTTTCATTAAAGGGCGGCATATAGTTGACGGCATACTATCCTTGCATGAGGTGCTGCACTATACTCATATTAAAAAGCAAGTGGGAGTAATACTTAAGCTTGATTTTGAGAAGGCTTATGAAAAAGTTAATTGGGAGTTTTTACTCGATTGTCATGTGAAACATGGGTTTAATTCTAAGTGGTGTGGGTGGGTTTCCCAAATTCTTATGAATGGCACGGTCAGCGTCAAGATTAATGATGAGGTTGGGCCTTATATACAAAGTGCCAAGGGGGTGAGGCAGGGCGATCCTCATTCCCCTTTCCTTTTTAATCTGGCGGCTGAGTGCCTAACTAAGATGATGTTGACTGCACAAAAGAATGGTCTTATTAAAGGTTTGGCTGCTGATCTTATTGAGGATGGGGTGGGCATCCTACAATACGCTGATGACACGGTGCTTTGTTTTGAACATGATATCGACAAAGCCATCAATGTCAAGCTCTTGCTCTATCTTTTTGAACTCATGTCTGGCTTAAAAATCAATTTTGAGAAGAGTGAGGTTTTTGGTATCGGAGGAGATAACGATATAGATTTAGTTTACGCTGATATGTTTGGTTGCCAAGTGGGTACCCTACCTATGAAATACCTTGGAGTCCCAGTAACATACTCCACTCTCAGGAATGCGGATCTAGATTTCCTGGATGGAAAATGATTAAAAAGCTTGACGCCTGGGTGGCCTATGCGGCCTCTTTCGGTGCCAGACTCACTTTATTGGGTTCTAGTTTTGATGGGATTCCATCCTATCTCATGTCGATGTTCCTTTTCAATAAAACCTTTATTGAAAATATGGACAAACATCGTAGACGATTCTTTTGGAGGAGGAAGAATAAGAAACACGGGTATCATATGGTTAGATGGACAAGAATCTGTCGATCTAAGAAAATAGGGGGGTTGGGTATCAAGGATCTTCATAAACAGAATGTTGCTCTACTTGTTAAATGGTGGTGGAAACTTGAAACCAACGATGGGTTGTGGCAACGTATAGTCAGAGATAGATACTTTAAGAACAAGACTGTAGAAAATATACGAGGTCGTTTCTCTGACTCCCCTTGTTGGAAAGCTATTATGAAAGTCAAGGACTCATATATGGCTGGTAGGAAAATCACCATCGAAAGTGGTAACCTAACTAGGATCTGGCATGATCCTTGGGTAGAGAACATTATATTGAAAGATCGGTTCCCTGATCTGTTCAGCATTTGCCATGATCAGGAGAGTACTCTGGCATCCTGGGTAGTGAGTAACTATGAGCTAAATTTCAGACGCAGATTATCAGGTGTGTTGGGCGAACAGTGGGCTTGGATGGTTACAGAGGCTAAAAAACTTTCGCTGAGTAATTCCTCAGATAATATCTCCTGGGCATTTAGTAGTAAAGGGAAGTTTACGACTAAATCGATGTATGAATGGCTGGAAAGAAACCTGGCTGGCCCCAATTATAAGTGTGTTTGGAAAGCCCCCGTTCCATTGAAGATTAAAATTTTCTTATGGCAGTTATTTCAGAATGCTGTGCTTACGCGAGACAATATGCGCAATAGGAAGTGGCCTGGAAATCCTATGTGTTCCTTTTGTACAGATATAGAAACTGCGAATCACTTGTTCTTTACTTGCCCTCTTGCTCGTACAGTTTGGGGTGTACTGGGTATGACTGTTGGGGTCTCTTGATGTCCCCGATCACTTTGGCAAAGTTTTGCCTGGTTCTATAGGTTCTTTCCAGGAGGAAATCAATTCTATATGATGATTATTGCGGAAATATGTTGGGGTATCTAGTGTCTCTGTAACAAAGTTACCTTTGATAAATATGTAGCTCGCACTCCCCTGGAGGTTGTTTTCACTACCTGCTCGTTTATGTTGTATTGGGCAGGGTTGTTTAAAGCTGAAGACAAGGCGAAATTCCAAGCTGGAGTGAAGAGGTTGGCTCACGTGGCTGCTATGCTGGCGGACAGGCCCTTCACTCGTGACAGGCTTCTCTTGGATGACAGGGATGGGATCTAGATTGGCTAGCTAGATCTACTGCTTGGGTCTCCTTTTAAGTCTTATGATCCACTGGGGTTTGATGCCCGCTGGATATTTGTCTCATGGTCGTGTTTTGGCTAGTCGTTTTGAGGTAGTCGGATAGTCTCTTCCTGGGAACAGATTTTTTATTTGGGTTGTGGCTTGTTTGTGTCATCAGGTGTTCACTCCATGGCGGATGGCTCGCTCGAGAGTCATCATGCGGTGGGTTTCCTGATGATGCACCAGCTCTCTCCCCCCTTTCAGTCTCATTTAGCTTTTGCAGTCGGTCTTATCTCTAGGTCTGGTTCTCCTTTATGAAATGGTTAGCCTGATACTTTAATAGACTTGGTTACTACAGACTGATGTATTTCCGTTGATTGCAAAATTAATGGAAAGGGATGTGAGCCCGGTTGGAAAAAAGTAGAACCGTTGGGAAGACTTGGGGAAAGTCTTGTTGAACTTGCTGTAAAAAATAGAAACTTTAACACTCACGAGAACTGCTGTCATTTTTATTTGGAAAGTGATATTTAGTTAATTCTTTTTGAAGATGATTAATAGATAAATTCCTCACGTCCAGCAATTTATTTTAGAATTTTTGGGTTTCCAGATCTTGCGCTAGCTACAGATTACTACAGACTGTTCTGTTTTTGACAGATTCTGTTTTTCGTGTGTTGTTTGCTTATTTTGATGAATCTATGGCTAGTAAAATAGTTTATAAACCATAGAGAAGTTGGAATACAGTAGGTATAACACCAATATAAATAAATAATGAGTTCATTACAGTACCTTGAAGTGGTATTTTATTTTCTTTCGCTAACAGAGCTCACGAGATTTTCTACTTTAAGTTTTGTGTTGTGAAGTTTTCAAGTTTTGGGTAAAGATTTGATAGATTATGGAACAAGGAGTGGCAAGAGACTAAGATTGGGGATGCCCATGGCACCCCCAAGATAATCTAAGGACACCTAAAAGCCAAAGCTTGGGGATGCCCCGGAAGGCATCCCCTCTTTCGTCTACTTCTATCGGTGACTTTACTTGGAGCTATATTTTTATTCGCCACATGATATGTGTTTTGCTTGGAGCGTCTTGTATTATTTGATTCTTTGATTTTTAGTTTACCACAATCATCCTTGCTGTACACACCTTTTGAGAGAGCCATACATGATTTGGAATTTGTTAGAATACTCTATGTGCTTTGCTTATATCTTTTGAGTTATGTAATTTTGCTCTAGTACTTCACTTATATCTTTTAGAGCACGGTGGTGGATTTGTTTTATAGAAACTATTGATCTCTCATGCTTCACTTAGATTATTTTGAGAGTCTTAAATAGCATGGTAATTTGCTTAAAGTCTTAATATGCTTGTTATACAAGATTAATAATAAAACTTTCTTATGAGTGTGTTGAATAATATGAGAAGTTTGATGCTTGATAATTGTTTTGAGATATGAAGATGGTGATATTAAAGTTGTGCTAGTTGAGTAGTTGTGAATTTGAAGAATACTTGTGTTAAAGTTTGTGATTCCCGTAGCATGCACGTATGGTGAACCGTTATGTGATAAGTCGGAGCATGATTTATTTTTTGATTGTCTTCCTTATGAGTGGCTGTTGGGGACGAGCGATGGTCTTTTCCTACCAATCTACCCCCATAGGAGCATGTGTGTAATACTTGGTTTGATAACTTGTAGATTTTTGCAATAAGTATATGAGTTCTTTATGACTAATGTTGAGTCCATGGATTATATGCACTCTCACCGTTCCAGCTTTGCTAGCCTCTCTAATACCGCGCACCTTTCGCCGGTATCATACACCCACCATACACCTTCCTCAAAACAGCCACCATACCTACCTATTATGGAATTTCCATAGCCATTCTGAGATATATTGCCATGCAACTTTCCACCATTCCGTTTATTATGACACACTCCATCATTGTCATATTGCTTAGCATGATCACGTAGTCGACATCGTATTTGTGGCAAAGCCACCATTCATAATTCTTTCATACGTGTCACTCATGCATCATTGCATATCCTGGTACACCGTCGGAGGCATTCATATAGAGTCATATCTTGTTCTAAATATCGAGTTGTAATTGTTGAGTTGTAAGAAAAATAAAAGTGTGATGATCATCATTATTAGAGCATTGTCCCAGTGAGGAAAGGATGATGGAGAATATGATTCCCCCACAAGTCAGGATGAGACTCCGGACGAAAAAGAGAGAGAAAGAAAAGAGGCCATAAAAAAGAGAAAAGGCCCAAATAAGAAAAGAGAGAAAAAGAGAGAAGGGACAATGTTACTATCCTTTTTACCACACTTGTGCTTCAAAGTAGCACCATGATATTCATAGTAGAGAGTCTCTCATGTTATCACTTTCATATACTAGTGGGAATTTTCAATTATAGAACTTGGCTTGTATATTCCAATGACGGGCTTCCTCAAAATGCCCTAGGTCTTCATGAGCAAGCAAGTTGGATGCACACCCACTTAGTTTCTTTTTGAGCTTTCATATACTTATAGCTCTAGTGCATCCATTGCATGGCAATCCCTACTCACTCACATTGATATCTATTGATGGGCATCTCCATAGCCCGTTGATACGCCTAGTTGATGTGAGACTATATTCTCCTTTTTTTGTCTTCTCCACAACCACCATTCTATTCCACCTATAAGTGCTATGTCCATGGCTCACGCTCATGTATTGCGTGAAGATTGAAAAAGTTAGAGAACACCAAAAGTATGAAACAATTGCTTGGCTTGTCATCGGGGTTGTGCATGATTTAAATATTTTGTGTGGTGAAGATGGAGCATAGCCAGACTATATGATTTTGTAGGGATAACTTTCTTTGGCCATGCTATTTTGAGAAGACATAATTGCTTTGTTAGTATGCTTGAAGTATTATTATTTTTATGTCAATATTAAACTTTTGTCTTGAATCTTTCGGATCTGAATATTCATACCACAGTTAAGAAGAATTACATTAAAATTATGCCAAGTAGCACTCCGCATCAAAATTTTTGTTTTTATCATTTGCCTACTCGAGGACGAGTAGGAATTAAGCTTGGGGATGCTTGATACATCTCCAACGTATCTATAATTTTTGATTGCTCCATGCTATATTATCTACTGTTTTGGGCATTATTGGGCTTTATTATCCACTTTTATATTATTTTTGGGACTAACCTATTAACCGGGGGCCCAGCCCAGAATTGCTGTTTTTTGCCTGTTTTAGGGTTTTGAAGAAAAGAAATATCAAACGGAGTCCAAACGGAATGAAACCTTCGGGAACGTGATTTTCTCAACGAACAAGACCCGGGAGACTTGGACCCTACGTCAAGAAAGAAAAGAGGAGGCCACGAGGTAGGGGGCGCGCCTACCCCCCACGCGCGCCCTCCACCCTCGTGGGCCCCCTGTTGCTCCACTGACGTACTCCTTCCTCCTATATATACCTACGTACCCCCAAACGATCAGATACAGAGCCAAAATCCTAATTCCACCGCCGTAACTTTCTGTATCCACGAGATCCCATCTTGGGGCCTGTTCCAGAGCTCTGCCGAAGGGGGCATCGATCACGGAGGGCTTCTACATCAACACCATAGCCCCTCCGATGAAGTGTGAGTAGTTTACCTCAGACCTACGGGTCCATAGTTAGTAGCTAGATGGCTTCTTCTCTCTTTTTGGATCTCAATACAATGTTCTCCCCCTCTCTTGTGGAGAACTATTCGATGTAATCTTCTTTGTGCGATGTGTTTGTTGAGACCGATGAATTGTGGGTTTATGATCAAGTCTATCTATGAATAATATTTGAATCTTCTCTGAATTCTTTTATGTATGATTGGTTATCTTTGCAAGTCTCTTTGAATTATCAGTTTGGTTTGGCCTACTAGATTGAGCTTTCTTGCAATGGGAGAAGTGCTTAGCTTTGGGTTCAATCTTGCGGTGTCCTTTCCCAGTGACAGTAGGGGCAGCAAGGCACGTATTGTATTGTTTTCATCGAGGATAACAAGATGGGGTTTTCTTCATATTGCATGAGTCTATCCCTCTACATCATGTCATCTTGCTTAAGGCGTTACTCTATTTTTAACTTAATACTCTAGATGCATGCTGGATAGCGGTCGATGAGTGGAGTAATAGTAGTAGATGCATGCAGGAGTCAGTCTACTTGTTTCGGACGTGATGCCTATATACATGATCATGCCGAGATATTCTCATAACTGTGCTCAATTCTGTCAATTGCTCAACAGTAATTTGTTCACCCACCGTAGAATACTTATGCTGTCGAGAGAAGCCACTAGTGAAACCTATGCCCCCGGGTCTATCTTCATCATGTTAATCTCCTACTACTTAGTTATTTCCTTTTCTATTTACTTTTCCTTTATTTTATTTTGCATCTTTATCATAAAAATCACAAAAATATTATCTTATCATATCTATCAGATCTCACTCTCGTAAGTGGCCTTATAGGGATTGACAACCCCTATTTGCGTTGGTTGCAAGGATTTATTTGTTTTGTGCAGGTATGAGGGACTCGCGCGTAGCCTCCTACTGGATTGATACCTTGGTTCTCAAAAACTGAGGGAAATACTTACGCTACTTTGCTGCATCATCCCTTCCTCTTCGGGGAAAACCAACGTAGTGCTCAAGAGGTAGCACTAGGCACCCCTGAAGTTGTTCTCTCGAGCACTTCTCTGGTTGCACCCCGTACTGGCCGCCACGTTCAGCGCTTCGGTCGGCTTTGCATGGACTTCGAGGAGCTCCGCAAGAGGAAAGGATCTCCGAGCAGAAGCGGTATCCTCGGGCCGTTGAAGCGACGAAAGTACATCGTCGTCGACGAGTAAGTACTACACCTCGTGATTTCTTGATTGCTGCTTTCCTCCCTGACATTGGCTCTTCAGGACCCCTTCTGCCAGGGCCGTTGAGTCCCCCGAGAAGCAACCCTCGCCTTCTTCGGCACCCCCGTCGGCCTTGAGCATCCCGAGCCTGCATGCCGCGCCCGGAGCCGAGCCGGTCGAGGGGGTGCGCTCGCCTTCATGGCATTTTGAATCTACGGCTCCGTCGACCTTCCTCCATGGCCTGGCTTGGAGCTTGGTGGGCGTTCCCCGGACTCCTCCTCTGGTCATGGACAGCAGCTAGTTGGCTTCGGTCTTCAGCTCCTCCTCAAGCAGCGGGCCCGACTGGCCGGGGCCCCTCGTGAGGTCAGGCTGGCTCCTGGAGCGGCACCAGCCCACAACCCCCTGTTGAGAGGGGGTGCACCGCTCCACGTCCCGCCTGCAGCCCCCGTGGTGGAGGATGAGGTGGGCCGTGCGTTGGAGTTCGAGCACGGGCGGAGCGTGGTTCGTCATGAGCTCTTCTAGGAGGCAATGGGCGCGATGAGCCGACTTGGTGAAGAACTCGCGGGTGCCGACTGACGCCTTGAGGCTGAGGGTCTTCGGTTGGTGGAGGAACGACGTAAGTTGAGGGTGGCCATCAACCTTGGCCGCTACCAGCACGAGATGGACAACAGGATGGCCGAGGCTTCCCTTGCAGCCTCCCGTGAGGCCTGCTCCCGAGCTTTGGAGGAGGCTCGGGAAGCTGACCGCCGTTGCGAGGCCGCGGAGAAACGTGCGTGGGAGCTCCAAGCCTGGAGCACTGTCTTGGATCAGCAGGTGGAGGCATGCAGGGCTGCTCTTGCATCGTTGAAGGGGTCGCCTGCCGAGGAGGAAGAGATCCGGAAGCGCGAGGAGGTGCTGGCGCTGGAAGCCGTGGAGGGCAGCCTTGAACTCGAACGGCTGGAGACGAGGGAGTGCCAGGTTGCTCAGGTGGAGGACGACGTCGGCACGCGCGAGGTCAGGGCCCTGGAGGAGGTCGACCACCGTGTGGCCGAGGCTCGCGCAGATCTCGTGAGCAGGCACAACCTGAAGCTGAAGCTCGTGGAAGTTGGGGCCGCTTGTAGGACTGCTGCCCTCAAGTCTCGGCTAGTCGAGGTGGAGCGGCGCGAGGAGGCCACCGCATCAGCCCTGGCCTCGGCGCAGGCTGAGCTGGTTTCATCCCGCGCTGAGCTGGTCTCTCTTCGGCAGCGGGTCACTGACGCCAAGTCCGTCGCGCGACAGAACAGGGACAGGAACGTGTGCATGCCCCCATGCTCGAGGACCTCAGGAACAGGGCCAACACTGCCCTGGGCCATATCTGTGATGAGAATGCTCCTCATCCCCATGCAAACAACTACGCCAGCCACCTCCGCTTCTTTGGAGATGCGGTGACATACCTGCAGAACCGTTCCGAGAGGGCTCGCCAACTTGTTGAGAAGAGGAGTCGCAGTCTGCTCGGGCACGCGTTCTCCCGCGTCTTCAACCACCTCAGGAACATCGACCGCAACTTCGATTTTGACGCCGCCATTGCTTCCGTACCGGAAGCCATCCGAGGCGATCTGGCGCGATGGGTTGAAGACAATGTGGATGCTCTGGTCAGGGCCTTCACTTCTGACGATGACGGGGTAGTGGTTGTGGCAGACGAAGGCGTCGTGGTTGATGACGGTGACGCCGGTGCTGGTGAAGGTGGAGGTGACGCCAATGATGGCTCATACGTCTCCAACGTATCTACTTTTCCCAACACTTTTGCCCTTGTTTTGGACTCTAACTTGCATGATTTGAATGGAACTAACCCGGACTGACGTTGTTTTCAACAGAATTACCATGGTGTTATTTATGTACAAGAGCAAACATTCTCGGAATGACATGAAACTTCACGGAGACACTTTTCAGAAAATAAGAAAAATACCTGCCAAAGATGAAGGCCAGGGGGGCCACCACCTTGCCACGAGGGTGGGGGCATGCCTGCCCCCCTAGGGCGCGCCCCCTACCTCGTGGGCCCCCTGTTGCCTCTCTGACTCCAACTCCACCTCCATATATTGAGTTTCAGGGAGGAAAAAATCAGAGAGAAGAAATCATCGCGTTTTACGATACGGAGCCGCCACCAAGCCCTAAAACCTCTCGGGAGGGCTGATATGGAGTCCGTTTGGGGCTCCGGAGAGGGGAATTCGTCGCCATCATCATCATCAACCATCCTCCATCACTAGTTTCATGATGCTCACCGCCGTGCGTGAGTAATTCCATCATAGGCTTGCTGGACGGTGATGGGTTGGATGAGATCTATCATGTAATCGAGTTAGTTTCATTAGGGTTTGATCCCTAGTGTCCACTATGTTCTGAGATTGATGTTGATATGACTTTGCTATGCTTAATGCTTGTCACTAGGGCCCGAGTGCCATGATTTCAGATCTGAACCTATTATGTTTTCATCAATATATGAGTGTTCTTGATCCTATCTTGCAAGTCTATAGTCACCTATTATGTGTTATGATCCGTTAACCCCGAAGTGACAATAATCGGGATACTTACCGGTGATGACCGTAGTTTGAGGAGTTCATGTATTCACTATGTGTTAATGCTTTGTTCCGATTCTCTATTAAAAGGAGGCCTTAATATCCCTTAGTTTCCGTAAGGACCCCGCTGCCACGGGAGGGTAGGACAAAAGATGTTATGCAAGTTCTTTTCCATAAGCACGTATGACTATATTCGGAATACATGCCTACATTATATCAATGAACTGGAGCTAGTTCTGTGTCACCCTAGGTTATGATTGTTACATGATGAACCGCATCCGGCATAATTCTCCATCACCGATCCATTGCCTACGAGCTTTCCATATATTGTTCTCCGCTTATTTACTTTCCCGTTGCTATTACTATCATCACTACAAAATACCAAAAACATTACTTTTACTACTGTTACCTTTTGCTACCATATCACCACTAGCATATTACTTTGCTACTAAACACTTTGCTGCAGATATTAAGTTTCCAAGTGTGGTTGAATTGACAACTCAGCTGCTAATACTTGACAATATTCTTTGGCTCCCCTTGTGTCGAATCAATAAATTTGGGTTGAATACTCTACCCTCGAAAACGGTTGCGATCCCCTATACTTGTGGGTTATCAAGACTATTTTCTGGCGCCATTGCCGGGGAGCATAGCTCTATTCTTTGAGTCACTTGGGATATATATCTGCTTATCATTATGAAGAACTTGAGAGATCCAAAAACCAAGATCTATCCCTCAACTATGAGGGGAGGTAAGGAACTGCCATCTAGCTCTGCACTTGATTCACCTTCTGTTTTGAGTAAGCTTGCGACACCTACACCTGCTTCTGCTATTCGTTCTGATATGTCGCATGTTATTGATGATGCCACTTCTGCTATGCATGATACTTATGATGAAACTACCTCTTTGCCTGATACTACTATGCCACTTAGTGCTTTTCTCGATGAACAACTTGCTAGGGCTAGAGAAATTGAAAATATTGAATCTGATGATACTGATGAAAGTGATGATGAAGAACCACTTGCCATTCCTAAGGGTTATGTTTTTGATCAAGATGCTTCTTTAGCTATTTTAGCTTGCAAAAATAGAACTGAACTTAAAAGATTATTAGCTAAATGGAGTAAGCAATCTCTAAATGCTAGAATGAAACCTGACCCTGCTTTTGCTACTTCACCTATCTTTGTTACTGATAAGGATTATGAATTCTCTGTTGATCCTGATATAATTACTTTGGTTGAATCTGATCCTTTTTGTGGTTATGAATCTGTAACTGTTGTGGCACATCTTACTATACTGAATGATATAGCTACCCTGTTCACTAAAGATGAGAGAACTTGCTACTTTTACATCCTTCAAATATTTCCGTTCTCATTAAAGGGTGATGCTAAGATATGGTTTAATTCTCTTGATCCTGGTTGTGTGCGTAGTCCCCAGGATATGATTTATTACTTCTCTGCTAAATATTTCCCTGCTCATAAGAAACAAGCTGCTTTAAGGGATATATATAATTTTGTGCAAATTGAAGAAGAGAATCTCCCACAAGCTTGGGGGAGGCTTCTCCAATTACTTAATGCTTTGCCTGATCATCCTCTTAAGAAAAATGAAATACTTGATATCTTTTATAATGGACTAACCGATGCCTCCAGAGATTACCTGGATAGTTGTGCTGGTTCTGTTTTCAGGGAAAGAACACCGGATGAAGATGAAATTCTATTGAATAACATGTTGGCAAATGAAAATAATTGGATACCTCTGGAGCCAATTCCTGAGCCTATTCCTAAACCAACTCCGAAGAAGAGGGGTATTCTATTTCTCAGTCCTGAAGATATGCAAGAGGCAAAGAAATCTATGAAAGAAAAAGGTATTAAAGCTGAAGATGTTAAGAATTTACCTCCTATTGAAGAAATACATGCTCTTAATTTACCGCCTGTTGAAGAAACATATAATCTTAATCCATTACCTATTGAAGAAACTCATGGTCTTGATAACCCGACACAGGTAGTAAAGGTAAATTCTCTCTATAAATATGATAAAGCTGTAATCCCATTTACTAAAATTGCTAGCCCATGCTTAGATGAGTTTGATAAATTTATGGCTAAGCAAGAAGATTTTAATGCTTATTTTGGTAGACTACTGAAATATAATTCAAATATGCTTGGACACTTGGGTGATTATATGGCTAATGTCAAAGGTGAACTTAAACTTATTAGTAAACATGCTTCTATGGTTACCACTCAAGTAGAACAAGTACTTAAAGCTCAAAATGATTTGCTCAATGAATTGAATAGTAAAGATAATGATTATGCCGTTAGAGTGGCTACTAGAACTGGTAGAATGACTCAGGAACCTTTGTATCCTGAAGGCCACCCTAACAGAATTGAGCAAGATGATTAGAGAAATAATATAGATGCACCTAGTTCTTCTAAAAAGAAGAAAAAGAAAAATGATAGGACTTTGCATGCTTCTAGTGATCCTATTGTTGAAACACTTGAGAATCAAATGATATTTCTATTTCTGATGCTGAAACACAACCTGGTAATGAAACTGAAACTAGTGATAATGTCAATAATAATGTTCATGATGATGCTCAACCTAGTAATGATAATGATATAGAAATTGAACCTGCTGTTGATCTTGATAACCCACAATCAAAGAATCAACGTTATGATAAGAAATACTTTGTTGCTAGGAAACACGGTAAAGAAAGAGAGCCTTGGGTTCGGAAACCCATGCCCTTTCCTCCCAAACCATCCAAGAAAGAGGATGATGAGGATTTTGAGCGCTTTGCTGAAATGATTAGGCCTATCTTTTTGCGTATGCGATTAACTGATATGCTTAAAACCAATCCTTATGCTAAGTATATGAAAGATATTATTACAAATAAAAGAAAGATACCGGAAGCTGAAATTTCCACCATGCTTGATAATTATACTTTTAAGGGTGGAATACCAAAGAAACTTGGAGATCCAGGAGTACCCACTATATATACCATGCTCTATTAAAAGAAATTATGTTAAAACTGCTTTATGTGATCTTGGAGCCGGTGTTAGTATTATGACCCTCTCTTTATATCGTAGACTTGATTTGAATAAGTTGACACCTACTGAAATATCTTTGCAAATGACTGATAAATCAACTGCTATACCTGTCGGTATTTGTGAGGATGTGCCTGTTGTAGTTGCAAATGTTACTATTTTAACGGACTTTGTTATTCTTGATATTCCCGAGGATGATAGTATGTCTATTATTCTTGGAATACCCTTTATAATACTGTAGGGGCTGTTATTGATTGCACTAAAGGCAATGTCACTTTTCATGTTAATGGTAATGAGCACACGGTACACTTTCCGAGGAAACAACCTCAAGTTCATAGTATCAACTCTATTGGAAAAATTCCATCGATTATATTTGGAGGTTTTGAATTTCCTCTTCCTACTGTCAAGAAGAAATATGATATTCTTGTTATTGGGGATGTGCATATCCCCGTTGAGGTAACATAGTGTTATTCGAAATTTCTCTGGTTCCATGTTATTCGGAATGAGTTCGTTAACAAGACTTGATCAACCTTGTTAGTGGATTCCTTTTGAGGACCATGAGATGGATGAAACTAGAAGGCACAACCTTTTGTATCCCACTTTTACTTTCTGTTATTTATATTAAATAAAATAAAAATAAATGTTTGTCTGTCTGTTATCTGATTATCCATGCAATATAAAAATACCTCGAAAATAAAAGTTCTCCAAATGCCCTGAAAATTAAATATGATTGTTTCTAGAATATTTGAGGATTTATGGAACTGAGAACACACCAGGGGGGCCAACCACCTGCCCACGAGGGTGGAGGGCGCGCCCACCCCTCTAGGGCGCGCCCCCTGCCTCGTGGGCCCACGGTGGCCCTCCTCCACTTATTCCTGCACCCACACACTTCATCTTCCTCCCCCAAACACGAATATCCAGCTCAAGCACGAGTTCTAGCTCATTTTGCTGCCATTTTTGATCTCCTTGCTCAAAGCACCTCTCACAAAACTGCTTGGGGAGATTGTTCCTTGGTATGTTACTCCACCATTGTTCCAATTAGTTTTTGTTCTAGTGGTTTATTCATTGCAACTTTTTGCTGCTTAGGTGACCCTATTCTTGAGCTTGCATGTCAAATTTATATGGTCAAAAGTAGTTTTGATGCATGATATAGGCCCTAGGCACTTGTAGGAGTAGTTGCTATCAATATTATTGAGTTTGGTTTACTTTTATTTTGAAGTTACTAAAAAATTTCAGAATTTGTCAGAGGAAGAAAAATGCTTAGGAAAATGTTCCAAGGTGGTTCTTCAAGGAAGCAAGGACCCAGGCTTGCAATGCGTGATGCTGATGAAGAGCCACCAAGAGACGCTCCAGTGCGTCCTTGTGAGTGGTCTTCTGAAAATTTTATGGATCAAGCGGGAATAAAAGAAGAATTCAACGCATATTTGCATAACGCTGATCTCGTGAGCTTCGAGGAAGATAAGTGCAGTCAGTATCATAATCTCACTAGTTCCTTTGTGAGGAGGTTTGAATTTTCAACTTCACGTAATTCTCCAACTGTCCTGTTTGATCTTTATGATAAATCTTATACCATGGACTTAGAGGATTTTACCACTGCATGCAAACTTCCACAATGGGGTAGTATAAGGGATCCTCGCAAATCTGAATTTAGAGATTTTCTTGCTAGTATAACTGTGGGAGAATCTAGAGATATTACACAAGCTACCATAGGGAGCATTCACTTTCCAGCTATACATTATTTTGCTCTCTTCATAGGTAGATGCATAAATGGTAAATATGAGGCATGTCACATGTGTGTCCCTGACCTCAGTATTCTTAGGAGTGCTGTGATAGGAGACAAATCTTATAATTTGGGAGCCATCGTTGCACGTATGTTGCATCTTAATAGATTTAATGGAGATTTCTTTGGTGGAATTTATGCAACCCGCGTAGCTAATTTTCTTGGTATAGATGTACGCGAAGATGATATTGAATTACCTACTGCCTATCTAGATTTTAATGTTATGGTTCACCACCAGTTTGTCGAGTGGAACGAATCACCTCTCCAGTATCGACTAATCTTTGACAGACGCCGTGCTGTCTGTATTACTCTCCCTGCTCCTGCTTTCTTTGATTATCAGGCAAGAGGAGGATATACTATTACTAGAGAGGAGGCAGATGAGTACGAGAGGATAGAGGAGGTCGCTCGTCGCCACGCTGCAGCTCAGCTGGCGATAGCTGCTGCATCACAGTACGACCCCAGCTACTATTATGGATATCAGCCAGGCCAGCCGTGGCCATAGACCAACTTAGGCCAAAAGCCTAAGCTTGGGGGAGTACATATTTCCCACCGACATTACATTTATGTTCACACACTCATTGCTAGATGTCGGTGCTCATACTTTTTCATTGTATCATCCATGCTAGTTTATTTTTCCTTTTTTATGCTTTCTTCTTGTGTGTTTAATAAACCTTAAGAAAAAACAAAAAAGATTAGTTGTAGCTTTTAATTAGTTTACTTTCCATGATTGTAGTAGTAATTAAAAAGAAAACCCCAAAAGATTTCCTGTTCTTTTTTGGCTTGTTGGGAGCTTTCCCGTGTAAATAGTTTTATTTCTTTTCTTTTCTTTGGGGGTTGATAGGAGAAGACCATAATTAAATTGTTGAAGAGGCTCTTATATGCATTATTGTTGATCTGACAAAAGAGCCCATATTGCCTTGTCTTCTCCTTTTTATTGAATGCCTGCAGATTCTAGCTTAGTCCAATGCATGTGCACTATTATTATTATTATTCACATTGTTCGGTCGTGCAAGTGAAGGGCAATTATGATGATATATGATGGACTGGCTGAGATGAGAAAAGCTGGTATGAACTCGACCTCTTTTGTTTTTGTAAATATGATTAGTTCATCGTTCCTGATTCATCCTATTATGAATAAACATGTTTGCAATGACAACTAGAGATCATAGTTTCTTGTGCCATGCTTGATTAGCTATGAGTTATAATGGTTTACCTTGCGTGCCAACATGCTATTAAAATGGTTATGATGTGGTATGATAGGGTGGTATCCTCCTTTGAATGATTTAAGTGACTTGACTTGGCACATGTTCACGCATGTAGTTGAAACAAAATCAACATAGCCTTCACGATATTTATGTTCATGGTGGATTATATCCTACTCATGCTTGCATTCTGTGTTGATTAATTTTAATGCATGTTCATGACCGTTGTCGCTCTCTAGCTGGCCGCTTCCCAGTCTTTTGCTAGCCTTCACTTGTACTAAGCGGGCATACTGCTTGTGCATCAAATCCCTTAAACCCCAAAGTTATTCCTCATGAGTCCACTATACCTACCTATATACGGTATCTACCTGCCGTTCCAAGTAAATTTGTATGTGCCAAACTCTAAACCTGCAAATAAATATCCTGTTTTGTATGCTCGAATAGCTCATGTATCAACTAGAGATGTCTGTATCTTCCATGTTAGTCGGGTTATTCTCAAGAGGAGTGGATTCCGCTCCTCACTCACGAGATAAATGGCTGGTCACCAGGATGCCCAGTCCCATGCTTTATCCAAACTAAATCAAAATAATTGCAAACAAAACTCCCCATGGGACTCTTGTTAGTTGGAGGCACTCATTGTTTCGAGCAAGCCATGGATTGATGCTTGTGGTGGAAGGGGGAGTATAAAATTTACCATTCTGTTTGGGAACCGCCTATAATGTGTGTAGCATGGAAGATATCACCATCTCTTGGTTGTTATGTTGACAATGAAAGTATACCGCTCAAAATATTATTCACCTCTATTTCAAAACCGAGCTCTGGCACCTCTACAAATCCCTGATTCCCTCTGCAAAGGGCCTATCTATTTACTTTTATGCTGAGTCATCATCCTCTTATTAAAAAGCACCAGTTGGAGAGCACCACTGTCATTTGCATTCATTACTGTTAGTTTACATTGAGTATAACTTGACTGGATCTCTTTTACCATGAATTACAATGTCTAGTCAGTCCTTGGTCTTTAAAGGTGCTCTGCATTTATGTTTTGCGATCTCAGAAAGGGCTAGGGACATACCATCCTGTTATCATATTATGATTGTTTTGAGAAAGTGTTGTCATCCGAGTTTTATTATTATGGCTCGCTAGTTGATTATGCTATTGATATGAGTAAACTTGAGACCTATGCGTTATTGCAAATGTGGTTAGTTATAATCTTTGCTGAAAACTTGAATGCTGGCTTTACATATTTACAACAACAAGAGAAAACAGAGTTTGTAAAAGTTTTTCTTTATCACTTTCAGTTTGTCAACTGAATTGCTTGAGGACAAGCAAAGGTTTAAGCTTGGGGGAGTTGATACGTCTCCAACGTATCTACTTTTCCAAACACTTTTGCCCTTGTTTTGGACTCTAACTTGCATGATTTGAATGGAACTAACCCGGACTGACGCTGTTTTCAGCACAATTACCATGGTGTTATTTATGTGCAGGAGCAAATGTTCTCGGAATGACCTGAAACTTCACAGAGACACTTTTCAGAAAATGAGAAAAATACCTACCAACGATGAAGGCCAGGGGGGCCACCACCTTGCCACGAGGGTGGGGGGCACGCCTGCCCCTCTAGGGCGCACCCCCCTACCCCGTGGGCCCCTGTTGCCTCTTCGACTCCAACTCCACCTCCATATATTGAGTTTCGGGGAGAAAAAAATCAGAGAGAAGAAATCATCGCGTTTTACGATACGGAGCCGCCGCCAAGCCATAAAACCTCTCGGGAGGGCTGATCTAGAGTCTGTTCGGGGCTTCGGAGAGGGGAATCCGTCGCCATCGTCATCATCAACCATCCTCCATCACCAATTTCATGATGCTCACCGCCGTGCGTGAGTAATTCCATCGTAGGCTTGCTGGACGGTGATGGGTTGGATGAGATCTGTCATGTAATCGAGTTAGTTTTGTTAGGGTTTGATCCCTAGTGTCCACTATGTTCTGAGATTGATGTTGCTATGACTTTGCTACGCTTAATGCTTGTCACTAGGGCCCGAGTGCCATGGTTTCAGATCTGAACCTATTATGTTTTCATCAATATATGAGTGTTCTTGATCCTATCTTGCAAGTCTATAGTCACCTATTATGTGTTATGATCCGTTAACCCCGAAGTGACAATAATTAGGATACTTACCGGTGATGACCGTAGTTTGAGGAGTTCATGTATTCACTATGTGTTAATGCTTTGTTCCGGTTCTCTATTAAAAGGAGGCCTTAATATCCCTTAGTTTCCGTAAGGACCCCGCTGCCACGAGAGGGAAGGACAAAAGATGTTATGCAAGTTCTTTTCCATAAGCACGTATGAGTATATTCGAAATACATGCCTACATTATTTTAATGAACTGGAGCTAGTTCTGTGTCACCCTAGGTTATGACTGTTACATGATGAACCGCATCCGGCATAATTCTCCATCACCGAGCCATTGCCTACAAGCTTTCCATATATTGTTCTTCGCTTATTTACTTTCCCGTTGCTATTACTATCATCACTACAAAATACCAAAAACATTACTTTTACTACTGTTACCGTTTGCTACCGTTATCACCACTATCATATTACTTTGCTACTAAACACTTTGCTGCAGATATTAAGTTTCCAGGTGTGGTTGAATTGACAACTCAGCTGCTAATGCTTGAGAATATTCTTTGGCTCCCCTTGTGTCGAATCAATAAATTTGGGTTGAATGCTCTACCCTCGAAAACGATTGCGATCCCCTATACTTGTGGTTTATCAATGGCGACAGCGACGCCAGCGGTGCATCAGAAATGATATGGGAGACGCGGCAAGCGACATATCCGGCTGATTCCTCGTTCCCCTGTCGTTTACCCTGTAAAAACTTGGGCGCGGCCCTGGAAGACTGTAAGAGCATTTTGAGAGGGGGAGCCCCTCATTTAAACAATCGCAGCTTTTATCCTTCCGTGCTAAATTGAGTACGCGTCCTCACGAGCTTACACATGCCGGGGCAAGGTTGTTGTTGTTGCGGTTTACCTTAGCTTGGACGAGCCCAAAACCGGCCCGAGAGATTACGGGTTTTTGAGGAGCTCCTGATGAGTTTGTCGACACGCCCGAGGGGGCCGCGTGATAAGCAAGCGCCAGCCACGGCTTGGAGCGTGCATGGCTCGTGTGCTTCATGCCCAGCCTGACTCGCGAGGGGGGAGTGACTGGCGCGAATTCCGAAATAAGGCAAGAACAAGTCTGCGAGAGATAGCTCGAACGAGAAAAGGCATCCCCCTGCGCGCATCAAATAAAATTCAACTTCAACTTAAATCCAAATCCAGAAGGCAGGGTTACAGAAAAGAGATCCAGAGCAAATGGCCGCGTCCGCCGCCTAGTCTAGTCTTCGATGTCTTCTCACCAGCGGGGAGCTAAGTGCTGCCACTGGGCGTGGGAGGGAGCCCCCGAGGCCCGAGGGCGGCTCTCCTGAGGCTCCGGGGCATGTACAGCCCCACTCATTATTACGTGAGAGTGTCACGGGCGGCGATCTTCATAGGCGCGAGCCTTACTTTGTATCGCCTGACGAGGGCCCCGCCTTGCGCCACCCCCTACAACCGCTGGGACGACCAAAAACTAGGACGGCCGAACGAGGGTAGAGGGGACGCCAGCGGCGCCCCCGGCAACCACGGGTCCTCTGCCGGGGGAAAGGTCGTCGTCACCACCCCGGCAGAGGGCCTACCTCCGGGCGTTGCCTTGCTCCATGCGACACAGGGAGGGGCCTTGCTCCTGGCCCCGTCCATGCAGCCCCCAGCGGGTCTCTCCTGTCGGGGCAGGCATTGCCTTGCCGGAACCATCATTTGGCGCCGTGACCTAGTTCATCTGTGACTCATGGTTAGCGTAAGCTTGCCCTGAGGGATTAATGGTACCCTGTATCTGTCGTCGACAGCGCGGCCGGCGGGGCTCTCTGGCGGCTCCTGGAAGGCTTCAGCTCCTAACCCCTCCTCCTCCCATCCTGGCCCGAGGAACGAGCTGGGGTCGTCCTCCGGCGTCTACCCCTGGTCCATCAAGCGGGGCACATAGGCTTCCGAGGCTGTCACCCCAAACACCTCGCCATAGTGCGCCACACTCCATGTCGCCCGGCCCAGCGTGGCGTCCTGAGGATGATAGCGCGACGCCTCGCTGGGGCCATGGGGGGCAACGCTCGTGCCCATGCTCATCAGGGGCGGCATGGGGGCAACGGGCCCCCCAGCGCCGCCGACCGTCCTGGCATCGATGAAGCCCCCAGGCGCACCCGAGGGCGCGTGGTTGCGCGAGGCCCGTCGTGAGGTCCAGTAGCAGCCCGTGAAGGGAGCAGATAGCAGAAAGGCGGCGCTCCTGATGCCGCCACATCCAGCAGCTCAGCGACACGTTCCAGCAGTGTGTCGCGACCGCTCTCCATTAGTCGGCACCACAGCAACTCCCGCGCCACCGTGAGCACGGCCCGCATGTTCGCCTGCTCCCACCGGGTGTGTGGTGCCCTTGCTGCGGCGTGGCTTGCGGCCCTTGTAGCGGCTCGCGCTTGTCATGGAGTGAGGGTGGATGACACCTTGATGACCCACAAGTATAGGGGATCTATTGTAGTCCTTTCGATAAGTAAGAGTGTCGAACCCAATGAGGAGCAGAAGGAAATGATAAGCGGTTTCCAGCAAGGTATTCTCTGCAAGTACTGAAATAAGTGGTAACAGATAGTTTTGTGATAAGATAATTTGTCACGAGCAACAAGTAACAAAAGTAAATAAGGTGCAGCAATGTGGCCTAATCCTTTTTGTAGCAAATGACAAGCCTAGACAAACTCTTATATGATGTAAAGCGCTCCCGAGGACACATGGGAATATCGTCAAGCTAGTTTTCATCATGTTCATATGATTCGCGTTCGGTACTTTGATAATTTGGTATGTGGGTGGACCGGTGCTTGGGTACTGCCCTTACTTGGACAAGCATCCCACTTATGATTAACCTCTATTGCAAGAATCCGCAACTACAACAAAAGTATTAAGGTAAACCTAACCATAGCATGAAACATATGGATCCAAATCAGCCCCTTACGAACAACGCATAAACTAGGGTTTAAGCTTCTGTCACTCTAGCAACCCATCATCTACTTATTACTTCCCAATGCCTTCCTCTAGGCCCAAATAATGGTGAAGTGTCATGTAGTCGACGTTCACATAACACCACTAGAGGAGAGACAACATACATCTCATCAAAATATCGAACGAATACCAAATTCACATGACTACTAATAGCAAGACTTCTCCCATGTCCTCAGGAACAAAAGTAACTACTCACAAAGCATAAACATGTTCATAATCAGAAGGGTATTAATATGCATATAGGATCTGAACATATGATCTTCCACCAACTGAACCAACTAGCATCAACTACAAGGAGTAATTAACACTACTAGCAACCTACTAGCACCAATCCCGGACTTGGAGACAAGAATTGGATACAAGAGATGAACTAGGGTTTTGAGATGATATGGTGCTGATGAAGATGTCGATGGAGATTTCCCTCTCCCGGTTAGAGGAGCGTTGGTGATGACGATGGCGATGATTTCCCCCTCCGGGAGGGAAGTTTCCCCGGCAGAACAACTCCGCCAGAGCCCTAGATTGGTTCCGCCAAGGTTCCGCCTCGTGGCGGCGAAGTTTTGTCCGAGAAGATGGCTTATGATTTTTTTCCCATCGAAAGACTCCATATAGCAGAAGATGGCCACCGAAGGGCCACTAGGGGGCCCACGAGGTAGGGGGCCGCGCCCAGGGGGGTAGGGCGCGCCCCCACCCTCGTGGGCAGGGTGTGGCCCCCCTGGTGAAGTTCTTGCTCTCACCATTTTTTATATATTTGGAAAACATCTTCCGTGAAGTTTCAGGACTTTTGGAGCTGTGCAGAATAGGTCTCTAATATTTGCTCCTTTTCCAGCCCAGAATCCCAGCTGCCGGCATTCTCCCTCTCTATGTAAACCTTGTAAAATAAGAGAGAATATGCATAAGTATTGTGACATAATGTGTAATAACAGCCCATAATGCAATAAATATTGATATAAAAGCATGATGCAAAATGGAAGTATCAACTCCCCCAAGCTTAGACCTCGCTTGTCCTCAAGCAAAAAGCCGAAATCGAAAAATATGTCCACATGTTTAGAGATAGAGGTGTCGATAAAAATAAAATACGGACATGAGGTCATCATGATCATTCTTAGAACAACAACTTATATAATTCTTGTCATATAATCTCTAATGCTAGAGTAATAATTCAATCACAATATCAAGTATGAATCTTAAACTTCATTGAAAACTAACAAACTATAATCTCAGTCATTGAAGCAATTGCAATTTATCATAACATAGGAAAGAGTCAATGTATAAGAGCTTTTCAGCAAGTCCACATACTCAACTATCATATATTCTTTCACAACTGCTGACACTCACGCAATACTTATGAGTATGGAGTTTTATTTGGACACAGAGAAAGATAGGGGCTTATAATTTTGCCTCCCAATGTTTTACCTCAAGGGTAATGTCAACAGTAATAGTTCATGAAAACTCACATCCAATTAGCCATATATACCAGGATCTTTCCAACATACTGTGCTTGCCAAAGGATAAAATGTAAAAAGGAAGGGTGAAGATCAACATGACTCTTATGCAAGGTAGAGGATAAAAGTAAAAGATAGTCCTTCGCAGAGGGAAGCAGAGGTTGTCGTTTGCTTTTATGGTTGGATGCAGAAAATCTTGATACGAAAGAACATCACTTTATATTGCCACTTGTGATATGGACCTTTATTATGCAGTCTGTCACTTTTATTACTTCCATATCACATGATCGTATAAAGCTTATTTCCTCCACACCAATCAATCATGCATATTTAGAGAGCAATTTTTACTGTTTGCACCGATGACAACTTACTTGATGGATCTTACTCAATCCATAGGTAGATACGGTGGACTCTTATGGCAAGACTGGTTTAAGAGTATTTGGAAGCACAAGTAGTATCTCTACTTGGTGCAATGAATTTGGCTAGCATGAGGGGGAAAGGCAAGCTCATCATGTTGGAAGATCCAAGACAATATAATTCATCTCAAATGTAAGAAAACATAACCCATTACGTTGTCTTCCTTGTCCAATGTCAACTCTTTTAGCATGTCATATTTTAATGAGTGCTCACAATCATAAAAGATGTCCAAGATAGTATATTTATATGTGAAGACCTCTATTTCTTTATTACTTCCTTAATTGCAACGATGACCAAAAGTATGTTTGTCAACCCTCAACAACTTTTATTGGTCATACTTTTCTATGTGAGCTCATTACTCTCCATAAGACTCACATGATCTCTTTGTTTCTTTTTATTTCTTTCTCTTTTCTTTTATTCACTTAGGATCATGGCAAAATAATCAAGCCCTTGACTCAACACTAATCTTTATTATATAGCTCATGGACTCGATTACATAGAAGGATAATAAAGCAAAACTCACAACTAGATCACACTAAGAGCTTTTATTCTACTAGATCAAGATATTACCAAAAGGATCGAACTAAGAAAAACGGTAAAGATAAAAGTGATGGTGATACGATATCGGGGCACTCCCCCAAGCTTGGCAGTTGCCAAGTGGAGTGCCCATACCCATGTGATTATGTCTCTCTTGTTGGTGAAGAAGGTGGGGATGTTGATGATGGATAGTCGCACATCGAGCGTAGGAGGTCTTCTAACTTGTGAATAATGCCCTTGAGTGCGATGATATGCTCCTTCAACAAAATATTTTCACGTGTGAGATACTTATTTTGTATACGAGCTAACTCAATCATCTTGAAAGCTTTGATTTCTGTTGGGGTAAGAAGATTGTGATCCAGTTGAAGGGTGTCTTTTGTTGCCGGAACTTGGTCCTCCATGGCCTTCTTGATCCCTTCATCCTTGTTGATCTCCATGGGTTCTTCTCTCTTCAGCTCTATCTTCATTAGCCAAGCATCGTTGCCCTCATGGTTGGAGGAGGAGGGAGATGACATAGTGCCTGGCCTTGACAACCCTGACAGAAAATAGCTCGAAACAAAGACATGAGATTTTTACGTGATACGGGAGTCAAACCCCCTGGGAGATTATATAATGAATTTTTACCGACCAAAATACGTGTAGTGTACGAAAACGGAGTCCGGAGAGCACACGAGGTGCCCACGAGGTAGGGGGCGCGCCTAGTAGGGTAGGGCGCGCCCTCCACCCTCGTGGAGCCCTCGTGTACTTCCCGAACTGCTGCTTATTTTTATATTTTTCTAAATATTCCAAAACCGAGAAATATTGCCTTAAAACAGTTTTGGAGTCGGTTTACTTACCGTACCACATACCTATTCCATTTCGGAGTCTGAAACGTTCTGAAAAGTGTCCCTTATGTATTCCTCTGGGGTTACGGTTTCAATAACATTGGTTTCAACATTTATGGGATTACCTGAGATATAATGTTTGATTCTTTGACCGTTCACCACCTTCGGATTTGTGCCTTCGAAGTTGTTGATTTTTATGGAAGCAGAATGGTAGACCTCCTAGATAACGTGAGGACCTTCCCATTTAGAGAGAAGTTTTCCTGCAAAAAATCTTAAACGAGAGTTGTATAGCAATACATAATCACCTACATTAAACTCACGCTTTTGTATCCTTTTGTCATGCCATATTTTAACTTTTTCTTTAAACAACTTGGCATTTTCGTAGGCTTGGGTTCTCCATTCATCAAGTGAGCTAATATCAAATAACCTCTTCTCACTGGCAAGTTTAAAATCATAATTAAGTTCTTTAATAGACCAATAAGCCTTGTGTTCTAGTTCGAGAGGTAAGTGACATGCTTTTCCATAGACCATTTTATACGGAGACATACCCATAGGATTTTTATATGTAGTTCTATAGGCCCATAATGCATCATCAAGTTTCTTGGACCATTTCTTTCTAGACCTATTAACAGTCTTTTGCAAAATTAATTTGAGTTCTCTATTACTCAATTCTACTTGACCACTAGACTGAGGGTGATAAGGAGATGCAATTCTATGATTAACATCATATTTAGCAAGCATTTTACGGAAAGCACCATGAATAAAATGTGAACCACCATCAGTCATTAAATATCTAGGGACTCCAAATCTTGGAAAAATAACTTCTTTAAGCATTTTAATAGAAGTGTTATGATCAGCACTACTAGTTGGAATAGCTTCTACCCACTTTGTAACGTAATCAACAGCAACTAAAATATGTGTATAACCATTAGAGGAAGGAAAAGGTCCCATATAGTCAAAGCCCCAAACATCAAATGGTTCAATAACAAGTGAATAATTCATAGGCATTTCTTGACGTCTACTAATATTACCAATTCTTTGACATTCATCACAAGATAAGACAAACTTACGGGCATCCTTGAAGAGAGCAGCCACTAAAAACCAGATTGCAGTACCTTATGTGCAGTTCTATCTCCAGCATGGTGTCCTCCATAAGCTTCGGAGTGATGCTCAGGTACACAACGTCTAATAACACCATCTACTCCTTCTTTATAAAGATGTGGGTCATCCCAAAAGTAATGCCTCAAATCATAGAAGAACCTTTTCTTTTGCTGGTATGTGAAACTATGTGGTATAAACTTAGCAACAATGTAATTAGCATAATCATCATATCATGGAGCAGTATGAGAAGCATTTATGACATTTAATTGCTCATTAGGAAAGCTATCATCAATAGGTAGTGGGTCATCAGGCACATTTTCTAACCTAGACAAGTTGTCTGCAACGGGGTTCTCAGCTCCTTTTCAATCAACAATATCAAATCAAATTCTTGTAGCAAGAGAACCCATCTAATAAGTCTAGGTTTAACATCTTTGTTTTCCATAAGATATTTAATAGCAGCATGATCAGTGTGAATAGTTACTTTAGAATCAACAATATAAGGTCTAAACTTATCACAAGCAAATACAACTGCTAAGAATTCCTTTTCAGTAGTAGCATAATTTCTTTGAGTATTGTCTAGAGTTTTACTAGCATATTGAATAACATTTAGTTTCTTATCAACTCTTTGTCCTAGAACATCACCTACAGCATAATCACTAGCATCACACATAATTTCAAAGGGTAAATTCCAATCAGGTGGCTGAACAATAGGTGCAGAGATCAATGATTTTTTAAGTATTTGAAATGCTTCTACACAATCATCATCAAAGACAAATGGTATATCTTTTTGTAATAAATTAGTCAGAGGCCGAGAGATTTTTGAGAAGTCCTTAATGAACCTCCTATAAAAACCGGCATGACCAAGGAAACATCTTATACCTTTGATGTCCTTGGGACATGGCATCTTTTCAATAGCATCAACCATGGCTTTATCAACTTCAATACCTCTTTCAGAAACTTTATGCCCCAAGACAATTCCTTCATTAACCATAAAGTGGCACTTTTCCCAATTCAAGACAAGATTAGTTTCTTCACATCTCTGCAAAACTTGATCAAGGTTGCTCAAGCAATCATCAAAAGAAGATCCATAGACGGAAAAGTTGTCCATGAAAACCTCACAAATATTTTCACAAAAGTCAGAGAATATAGCCATCATGCATCTTTGAAAGGTAGCAGGTGCATTACATAAACCAAAAGGCATATGTCTATAAGCAAAAGTACCAAAAGGGCATGTAAAAGTAGTCTTTGATTGATCTTTGGCTGACTAGGTATTTGAGAGAAACCAGAATAACCATCTAGAAAGCAAAAATGTGTATGTTTGGACAATCTTTCTAGCATTTGATCAATAAAAGGTAAGGGGTAATGATCCTTTTTAGTAGCCTTATTTAATTTGCGGAAATCAATTACCATCCTATAACCTATAATAATTCTTTGAGGAATCAATTCATCTTTATCATTAGGAACAACAGTAATACCTCCCTTCTTAGGGACACAATGGATAGGGCTTACCCACTGACTATCAGCAACGGGATAAATTATACCTGCCTCAAGGAGCTTTAGTATCTCCTTTCTTACCACTTCTTTCATTTTAGGATTCAGCCGGTGTTGATGATCACGAACTGGTTTAGCATCTTCTTCCAAATTAATTTTATATTGACATAGAGTGGGACTAATGCCCTTAAGATCATCAAGAGTATACCCAATAGCAGCACGGTGCTTCTTCAAAGTTTTCAATAATCTCTCTTCCTCATGCTCTGAAAGGTTAGCACTAATAATAACAGGATATATCTTTTTCTCATCAAGATAAGCATATTTAAGAGTATCAGGTAACGGTTTAAGCTCAAACATGGGATCACCCTTGGGTGGAGGAGGATCCCCTAGGATTTCAACAGGTAAATTGTTTTTCAAAATAGGTTCCCGTTTAAAGAATACCTCATCTAATTCCCTTCTTTCATTCATAAACATATCATTTTCATGGTCTAGCAAGTATTGTTCTAAAGGATCACTAGGAGGTACGGCAATAGAAGCAAGACCAATAATTTCATCCTTACTAGGTAATTCTTCTTCAGGGTGTTGTCTACTAAATTTAGAAAAATTAAATTCATGAGTCATATCATCTAAACAGATAGTAACAACATCTCTTTTGCAATCTATGGTAGCATTAACATTATTTAAGAAGGGTCTACCAAATATAATGGGACAAAAGCTATCTTGTGGGGAACTGATGTCTACTACACAACCTTCTTCTTGTAGACGTTGTTGGGCCTCCAAGTGCAGAGGTTTGTAGGACAGTAGCAAATTTCCCTCAAGTGGATGACCTAAGGTTTATCAATCCGTAGGAGGCGTAGGATGAAGATGGTCTCTCTCAACCAACCCTGCAACCAAATAACAAAGAGTTTCTTGTGTCCCCAACACACCCAATACAATGGTAAATTGTATAGGTGCACTAGTTCGGCGAAGAGATGGTGATACAAGTGGTATATGGGCCCCGAAGCGAGACTCTATCAAGATCTCAAAGAATAACGAGCTAGGCGGCCGGCGGGCAAAGAAAGGGGGCGGGGCGTTTACTTGAAAATGACAACCGCATGTTCCAGCAGCGGGGGCCTTGCACGAAAGCAAACCTACGATTAAGTAGCAGTTGCTTTCGCTGATGGGCCCAGTGAGGGGGGCATAGGTTTTTGTAATCTGAAAATGTAAAAACAACAAGGTAACTAATGGTAAAAGTGAGCGTAAACGGTATTGCAATGCGTTGAAACAAGGCCTAGGGTTCATACTTTAACTAGTGCAAGTTCTCTCAACAATAATAACATAATTGGATCATATAACTATCCCTCAACATGCAACAAAGAGTCACTCCAAAGTCTCTAATAGCGGAGAACAAACGAAGAGATTATGGTAGGGTACGAAACCACCTCAAAGTTATTCTTTTCAATCAATCTGTTGGGCTATTCCTATAAGTGTCACAAACAGCCCTAGAGTTCGTACTAGAATAACACCTTAAGACACAAATCAACCAAAACCCTAATGTCACCTAGATACTCCAATGTCACCTCAAGTATCCGTGGGTATGATTATACGATATGCATCACACAATCTTAGATTCATCTATTCAACCAACACATGGGACCTCAAAGAGTGCCCCAAAGTTTCTACCGGAGAATCACGACGAAAACGTGTGCCAACTCCTATGCATAGGTTCATGGGCGGAACCCGCAAGTTGATCACCAAAACATACATCAAGTGAATCACGTGATATTCCATTGTCACCACAGATACACACGGCAAGACATACATCAAGTGTTCTCAAATCTTTAAAGACTCAATCCGATAAGATAACTTCAAAGGGAAAACTCAATCTAATACAAGAGAGTAGAGGGGGAAGAAACATCATAGGATCCAAATATAATAGCAAAGCTCGCGATACATCAAGATCGTATCACCTCAAGAACACGAGAGAGAGATATCAAACACATAGCTACTGGCACATACCCTCAGCCCAGAGGGAGAACTACTCCCTCCTCATCATGGAGAGCACCGGGATGATTAAGATGGCCACCGGAGAGGGATTGCCCCCTCCGGCAGGGTGCCGGAATGGGTCTAGATTGGCTTTCGATGGCTACAGAGGCTTCTGGCGGCGGAACTCCTGATCTATTGTGCTCCCGGATGTTTTTAGGGTATATGGAGATATATAGGCGGAAGAAGTACGTCAGGGGGGCCACGAGGGGCCCATGAGGGTGGAGGGAGCGCCCTAGGGGGGTGGGCGCGCCCCCTACCTCGTGGTTCCCCCGTTTCTTTCGTGACGTGCACTCCAAGTCCATCAGGTTGCTTTCCTTCCAAAAATAAGTTCCATGAAGTTTCAGGTCAATTGGACTCCGTTTGATTTTCCTTTTCTGCGATACTCTAAAACAAGGTAAAAACAGAAACTGGCACTAGGCTCTGGGTTAATAGGTTAGTTCCAAAAAATGATATAAAAGTGTATAATAAAGCCCATAAACATCCAAAACAGTAGATAATATAGCATGGAGCAATCAAAAATTATAGATACGTTGGAGACGTATCAGCATCCCCAAGCTTAATTCCTCCTCATCCTCGAGTAGGTAAATGATAAAAACAGAATTTTTGATGTGGAGTGCTACTTGGCATAATTTCAATGTAATTCTTCTTAATTGTGGTATGAATATTCAGATCCGAAAGATTCAAGATAAAAGTTCATATTGACATAAAAATAATAATACTTCAAGCATACTAACTAAGCAATCATGTCTTCTCAAAATAACATGGCCAAAGAAAGTTCATCCCTACAAAATCATATAGTTTAGTCATGCCCCATTTTCGTCACACAAGAATGCTCTCATCATGCACAACCCCGATGACAAGCCAAGAAATTGTTTCATGCTTTAGTAATCTCAAACCTATAAACTTTCATGCAATATATGAGCGCGAGCCATGGATATAGCACTATGGGTGGAATAGAATTTGATGATGGGGGTTATGTGGAGAAGACAAAAAGAAGAAAGTCTCACATCAACGAGGCTAATCAATGAGCTATGGAGATGCCCATCGATTGATGTTAATGCAAGGAGTAGGGATTGCCATGCAACGGATGCACTAGAGCTATAAATGTATGAAAGCTCAACAAAAGAAACTAAGTGGGTGTGCATCCAACTTGCTTGCTCACGAAGACCTAGGGCACTTGAGGAGGCCCATTGTTGGAATATACAAGACAAGTTCTATAATGAAAAATTCCCACTAGTATATGAAAGTGACAAAACAAGAGACTCTCTATCATGAAGATTATGGTGCTACTTTGAAGCACAAGTGTGGCAAAGGATAGTAGCATTGTCCCTTCTCTCTTTTTCTCTCATATTTTCGGGCCTTTTCTTTCCCTTTTTTATGGCCTTTCTCCATTTTTTTGGGCCTTCTCTTTTTTTGGCCTTTCTCTTTTTTTTCTCTTTTTTTATTCCTCACTTGGGACAATGATCTAGAAAATGATGATCATGACACTTCTATTTATTTACAACTCAATGATTCCTACTCGATACTAGAACAAAGTATGACTCTATATGAATGCCTCCGGCGGTGTACCGGGATATGCAATGAATCAAGAGTGACATGTATGAAAGAATTATGAACGGTGGCTTTGCCACAAATACTATGTCAACTACATGATCATGCTAAGCAATATGACAATGATGAATGTGTCATGATAAACGGAATGGTGGAAAGTTGCATGGCAATATATCTCGAAATGGCTATGGAAATGCCATAATAGGTAGGTATGGTGGCTGTTTTGAGGAAGATATAAGGAGATTTATGTGTGAAAGAGCGTATCATATCACGGGGTTTGGATACACCGGCGAAGTTTGCGCCAACTCTCAATGTGAGAAAGGGCAATGCACGGTACCGAAGAGGCTAGCAAGGATGGAAGGGTGAGAGTGCGTATAATCCATGGACTCAACATTAGTCATAAAGAACTCACATACTTATTGCAAAAATCTACAAGTCATCAAAAACCTCGGCACTATGCGCATGCTCCTAGGGGGATAGATTGGTAGGAAAAGACCATCGCTCGTCTCCGACCACCACTCATAAGGAGGACAATCAAATAACACCTCATGTTTAAAATTTGTTACACAACATTTACCATACCTTCATGCTACGGGACTTGAAAACTTCAACACAAGCATTTCTCAAATTCACAACTACTCAACTAGCACGACTTTGATATTATTACCTCCATATCTCAGAACAATCATCAAGCATCAAACTTCTCTTAGTATTCAAAACACTCATAAGAAAGTTTTTACTAATCTTGAATACCTAACATATTAGGATTATTTAAACAAATTACCATGATATTTAAGACTCTCAAAATAATATAAGTGAAGCATGAGAGTTCATCTATTTCTACAAAATAAAACCACCACCGTGCTCTAAAAAGATATAAGTGAAGCACTAGAGCAACAACAAACTACTCCGAAAGATATAAGTGAAGATCAATGAGTAGTTGAATAATTATGCAACTATGTGAAGACTCTCTAACATTTAATAATTTCAGATCTTGGTATTTTATTCAAACAGCAAGCAAAACAAAAGAAAATAAAATGACGCTCCAAGCAAAACACATATCATGTGGCGAATAAAAATATAGCTCCAAGTAAAGTTACCGATGAACGAAGACGAAAGAGGGGATGCCATCCGGGGCATCCCCAATATTAGGCTTTTGGTTGTCCTTGAATATTACCTTTGGGTTCCTTGGGCATCCCCAAGCTTAGGCTCTTTCCACTCCTTGTTCCATAGTCCATCGAATCTTTACCCAAAACTTGAAAACTTCACAACACAAAACTTAACAGAAAACTCGTGAGCTCCGTTAGCGAAAGAAAACAAAAACACAACTTCAAGGTACTGTAATGAACTCATTCTTTATTTATACTGGTGTTAAACCTACTGTATTCCAACTTCTCTATGGTTTATAAACTATTTTACTAGCCATAGATTCATTAAAATAAGCAAACAACACACGAAAAACAGAATCTGTCAAAAACAGAACAGTCCGTAGAAATCTGTAACTAATGAAAACTTCTGGAACCCAAAAAATTCTAAAATAAATTGATGGACGTGAGGAATTTATCTATTAATCATCTGCAAAAATAATTAACTAAATATCACTCTCCAATAAAAAATGGCAGCAATTCTCGTGAGCGCTAAAGTTTCTGTTTTTTACAGCAAGATCAACAAGACTTTCCCCAGGTCTTCCCAACGGTTCTACTTGGCACAAACACTAATTAAAACATGAAAACTCAATCATAACAGAGGCTAGATCAATTATTTATTGCTAAATAGGAGCAAAAAGAAAGGAACAAAAATAAAGTTGGGTTGTCTCCCAACAAGCGCTATCGTTTAACACCCGTAGCTAGGCATGAAGATTTCAATGATGCTCACATAAAAGATAAGATTTGTAACATAAAGAGAGCATCATGAAGAATATGACTAGCACATTTAAGTCTAACCCACTTCCTATGCATAGGGATTTTGTGAGCAAACAACTTATGGGAACAATAATCAAGTAGCATAGGAAGGCAAAACAAGCATAACTTCAAAACTTTAAGCACATAGAGAGGAAACTTGATATTATTGCAATTCCTACAAGCATATATTCCTCCCTCATAATAATTTTCAGTAGCATCATGAATGAATTCAACAATATAACCAGAACCTAAAGCATTCTTTTCATGATCTACAAGCATAGAAATTTTATTACTCTCCACGTAAGCAAATTTCTTCTCATGAATAATAGTGGGAGCATCATAAGAAACTCAAATACTATAAATTGTTTCCACATTAAAAGAGTAATGTTCAGAGTAGGGGTAACCATAATCATGACAAGTTTTATAAATATAATCACTACTTTTTATAGCATAAGTATCATCACAATAATCATCATAAGTAGGAGGCATGCTATTATCATTATAAATTTGCATATCAAAACTTGGGAGACTAAAAATATCATCTTCATTAAACATAGCATCCCCAAGCTTAGGACAAAAATTAATTGCAGCAAATATATTCTCAAAAACATCATCTTCATCAAACATAGCATCCCCAAGCTTGGGCCTTTTCATATCATAAGCATAATCACTCTCATCATTAATAGTATGGATAGCACCAATAGTATAGCAATTATCATATTCTTCCAAGAAAGTGCCAAAAAGATTTTCAAGATCATAAGAAGTATCATTATCTTCCACAATTATATTTTCATGAGGCACAATAGTAATAGGAGTAGCACTATTTGTGGGGAGATATCTTTTTACCTCTCTTCCTTTTTCTTTTCTTCTTCTTCACCACATCATGTGTGGGTTTGATCCTCCTTTTGGAGCTCCTTATTAATGAGATTGGTTGAATAGGAGGCTCCTCCTCGTTACCTGATTCATCATAAGAAATAATAGGAGGGCATTGGTAAGCCTCTTCCCTTTCATGAGTATTCTCTTCATCTTCTATTTGTTTTGTTTTCTTTATGTAATTGGCAATATAAGGATTTTCAATGCAATTCAGCGCACAATACATATAAATTTCCTCTAGATCAAAATGAAGAACTCTATCAAGGGCAAATTTTGGAATATCCTTAGTTATATGTTTCATTTCTTCATAACCCAAGAGTAAACTAAGTTCATTATGATGTGCAAGGGAAATCAAGTCATCAAAATTTTTGGACACGATTAGATCATGAAACAATTTGCATTGGATAGTTAAATGACCACGTTCATTACAAAGCTCACAAGTATGGCCAAGAAAATTTA
This sequence comes from Triticum urartu, assembly GCF_056163025.1. Taxonomy (NCBI): domain Eukaryota; kingdom Viridiplantae; phylum Streptophyta; class Magnoliopsida; order Poales; family Poaceae; genus Triticum; species Triticum urartu. Next base: position 417,866,916 of record NC_141875.1, read on the forward strand.
AATTTTCAGCATAATCATCTAGCCTTTCTTGCAACAGTTTAGTTTCTAAGTACTTATGCCTCTTGCAATATCTATCTTCCCTATTTGGTGTGTACTTACAAACCCAATGTACCCCACAAAAATTGACATGTTTATAGGAGACATCATAACTAGTGCAATCATCATTAGTATCATGGATATTCAAAGTATTCGTACTAACAACATTGCAATCATGCTCATCATTCAAAGATTTAGTGCCAAACATTTTAATGCATTCTTCTTCTAGCATTTTGGCACAATTTTCCTTTCCATCATACTCACGAAAGATATTAAAAAGATGAAGCGTATGAGACAAACTCAATTCCATATTTTTGTAGTTTTCTTTTATAAACTAAACTAGTGATAAAACAAGAAACTAAAAGACTCGATTGCAAGATCTAAAGATATACCTTCAAGCACTCACCTCCCCGGCAACGGCGCTAGAAAAGAGCTTGATGTCTACTACACAACCTTCTTCTTTTAGACGTTGTTGGGCCTCCAAGTGCAGAGGTTTGTAGGACATTAGCAAGTTTCCCTCAAGTGGATGGCCTAAGGTTTATCAATCCGTAGGAGGCGTAGGATGAAGATGGTCTCTCTCAAGCAACCCTGCAACCAAATAACAAAGAGTCTCTTGTGTCCCCAACACACCCAATACAGTGGTAAATTGTATAGGTGCACTAGGTCGGCGAAGAGATGGTGATACAAGTGGTATATGGATAGTAGATAAAGGTTTTTGTAATCTGAAAATATAAAAACAGCAAGGTAACTAATGGTAAAAGTGAGCGTAAACGGTATTGCAATGCATTGAAACAAGGCCTAGGGTTCATACTTTCACTAGTGCAAGTTCTCTCAACAATAATAACATAATTGGATCATATAACTATCCCTCAACATGCAACAAAGAGTCACTCCAAAGTCGCTAATAGTGAAGAACAAACGAAGAGATTATGGTAGGGTAAGAAACCACCTCAAAGTTATAGCGGAGAAAAATCGACATGCTTATAGGAGACATCATAACTAGTGCAATCATCATTAGTATCATGGATATTCAAAGTATTCGTACTAACAATATTGCAATCATGATGGTTTCATACCCTACCATAATCTCTTCATTTGTTCTCCGCTATTAGTGACTTTGGAGTGACTCTTTGTTGCATGTTGAGGGATAGTTATATGATCCAATTATGTTATTATTGTTGAGAGAACTTGCACTAGTGAAAGTATGAACCCTAGGCCTTGTTTCAACGCATTGCAATACCGTTTGTTGTCACTTTTATCATTAGTTAGCTTGCTGTTTTTATATTTTCAGATTACAAAAACCATTATCTACTATCCATATTGCACTTGTATCACCATCTCTTCGCCGAACTAGTGCATCTATACAATTTACCATTGTATTGGGTGTGTTGGGGACACAAGAGACTCTTTGTTATTTGGTTGTAGGGTTGCTTGAGAGAGACCATCTTCATCCTACGCCTCCCACGGATTGATAAACCTTAGGTCATCCACTTGAGGGAAATTTGCTACTGTCCTACAAACTTCTGCACTTGGAGGCCCAACAACGTCTACAAGAAGAAAGTTGTGTAGTAGATATTAGAAGCCTTCCTTGACAACTTCCAAGGTACATATGTTCGACCTCCGGACGCTGATGACTTAAGCCATATAGTTCAACAGCACGGAGAGTCTACCAGGAAATTCTGGACTAGGTTCTTAACTAAAAAGAACCAGGTCGTCGACTGTCCGGATGCCGAAGCCCTAGCTGCCTTTAAACACAGCATATGCGATGAATGGCTCGCCCACCACCTCGGCCAAGAGAAGCCGAAGTCCATGGCAGCCCTTACGACCCTCATGACCCGCTTTTGTGCGGGTGAGGATAGTTGGCTGGCCCGTAGCAAAAACAATGCAAGCGACGCCGGCACCCCTGAAGCCAAAAATAGCAACGACAAGTGCCGACACAACAAGATACAATTGTTGAAACAACAATGACAACACCGATGATACATCGGTCAATGATGGTCAGTGGCTCTAAGTCCAGTCAGCGGAAGAAGCCGTTCAAAAAGAAAAATTCAGGGTCATCTAGCTTGGACCGCATACTCGATCGTCCGTGCCAGATTCATGGCACCCTAGACAAACCACCCAATCATACCAACAGAGATCGTTGGCTTTTTAAATAGGCCGGCAAGTTAAATGCCGAAAGCAAGGAGAAGGGATCGCAAAGCGAAGACGATGACGAGGAGCCCCGGCCACCGAACACAAGGGGACATAAGAAGTTTCCCCCTTAGGTCAAAACGGTGAACATGATATATGCTACCCACATCTCCAAGAGGGAGCGCAAGCGCGTGCTCAGGGACGTCTACGCGATAGAGACAGTCGCCCCAAAATTTAATCCATGGTCGTCATGCCCGATCACTTTCGATCACCGGGATCATCCGACCAGTATCCGTCATGACGGTTCAGCCGCACTGGTCCTGGACCCAATAATTGATGGGTTCCACCTAACGCGAGTCCTCATGGACGGTGGCAGCAGCCTCAACTTGCTCTATCAGGATACAATGCACAAAATGGGCATTAATCCATCACGGATCAAGCCCACCAAGACTACCTTTAAAGGAGTCATACCGGGTGTAGAGGCCCACTGTACGGGCTCAATCACACTAGAGTTTGTCTTCGGATCTCTAGACAACTACCGAAGCGAGGAGTTAATCTTCGATATCGTCCCCTTTCGCAGCGGCTATCACGCACTGCTTGGACGAACTACATTTGCTCGATTCAATGCGGTGCCACACTACGCTTATCTCAAGCTCAAGATGCCCGGACCACGCAGCATCATAATAGTTAATGGAAACACGGAACACTCCCTACGCATTGAGGAGCACACCGCTGCCTTGGCAGCAGAAGTACAGAGCGGCCTTTTCAAACAGAACCTTAATTCAGTGGTCGAGCTCCCGGACACTGTCAAGAGAGTCTGGACTATTCTACAGCAGGACAGCTCAGCTCGTCAAGAGCTCGACTAGCAATTCGGCCTCTGTCCCAGTCCCGACCAAGTGGCGGCAATTGTATCGTGCGTACATAACTACGCACTCAAAATACCATGGGCATGGGTGGAGGCATAACTAGCTTGTGATCCACAATACTGCTCGACCGCCCCCGGACACACACATACTTTCACTGCTTCCTTTTTCCTATTTTTTAGGTCTCTTTTTCACAGGCCTTCCGTGACAGCTTGACCATCGGTTCTTTTTTGAAGGATAAATACACCAAGATGACAAGAAGCATGGACGTACGGGGGAAATTTTAGGTGGTTTCTTTAACGATCCCTTTACCTGTTTTCAGGACCCACACGCAGCTCTCCCTTGGTTAAGGCATATCAAATAGCTTTCTGCTTATTGCACTACTTGTCTAAATGCGCTTTAACGCACTAATGAAATTATAATGGAAACAGTTTGCGGCCCAAATTTTACGGCTTTTAGCTTATTTCTCTTTCTTCTTTTTTTGATAACTTTATCAAATAGCACTCGTACACTCCGGTATGTTTCAATTTGCCAGGGGCTCCATAGCACCCCACAACACAGCAACAAAGTCTGAAAACTTTTTACAGTATAGTTCGACACCCCGAATTTAGCACTATATGCATTGGCTTCGAATGATGTCTTTGGTCAATAGTTGGGTTGCCCGGCTCCTGTGCTTACTACCTTACGTTCCGCTGTATCGGCTAGGGTAGTAAAGGGAGAACTAGTACGATTGTGCCCTGGTTTACTCGGATGAGCACCTCAGTAGAGAAAGCCGAAAACTGACTGTCATGATGCGGCGAGAGCTGTTCAGCTCTTCGGAGGTCTCAAATCCTTAGAGATTTTTTCTGCATTATGCGAGGGATTGGTACTTACCCGATCAAGTGTTTTCAGCATCCTAGTTCGGATACTAGGGGCTGCGCCTATATTTCTATTGTCAAACTCCTATGGCGAAGTGAGGGTGCTAAAGCCGCATAGTCCGATTGACTGGTTCGTTGTGCTAAACACCTCCTTCAAGGACCAAAAAATTGGATCAAGAGTGTTTATATTACATCCCGAACACCCTCGTACTGCCTACGTGGGGGCAGAAGCTGACGACTGGCCAACTCTCAGATTTCACACAACACGGCCACACAAGAGGAGAAATTCTTTAAATAACAAACATTATATTACATAATGACTTTGTTTCATCATACAAGGCAAAGACAACATGAAGGTATTCATTCAAAAATATTGTCTTGCGCACATTGCGTTGCCACAATACGAGACCCCTCCAGGACATCTGCAAAATACCGCTCGGGTGTGCGGTGCTCCTTGCCCTCTGGCGGCCCCTCGGTTGTAAGCTTGACGACATCCATCTTTGCCCACCACACCTTGACGCGGGCAAAGGCCATGCGCGCACCCTCAATGCAGGCCGATCGCTTGACGACGTCCAGTGGAGGACAGACGTTCACCAGCCGCTTCATGAGCCCGAAGTAGCTGCCAGGCATAGCTTCGGCAGGCCACAACCGGATTATTAGATCCTTCATGGCCAGTTCGGCCACCCTATGTAGCTCGACCAGTTGTTTTAGCTGATCGCTAAAGGGCACTGGATGTTGTGGCGCAAGATTTTGCGACCAGAACAACTTCTCCGTTGAGCTCCCCTCTTTGGCTCGGAAGAAATCCGCAGCGTTGGACACACTACGCGGCAGATCTGTAAATGCCCCTGGAGAACTCCGAATCTGGGTTAGTAAGAAATAATTCGTCTTCACATACTTGCTTTGCATACTAAACGCCTTACCCGCCGCGATTTTCTTGGCCTCCTGGATCTCCTGGAGGGTGCCCTGGGCCTCAACCCGGGCTTCTTCCGCGCTTTGGCGGGCCTTAGCGAGTTCGGCCTCTCGAGCCGAAGCATCGCGCTCCAAGGATTCACATTTGTTAACTGCATCCAAGAGCTCTTGTTGGACCTCATCATGCCTGGCCTCATGCTGCTCTCGAGCGGCTTTTTCCTTAGTGGCCTTCTCCTCGGCCTTGGCCAGGGCCTGTTTAAGGACCTCGACCTCGGTCGCCACTCCTATGCATGCCATGGTACTATGGTCAAAACACATTAATTACTCTTTCCGAAATTTACAGCTAGCCAGTACATACCTTGCTGGTCTTCCAGCTCCTGCTCGGCCCACTCTAGTCTCTACTTAATCCGGAGATTTTGGCAGTGTGCGCGGCCGCGGCCAGCAATGACGCCTGCTTATTCATATAAGACATATTTAGTTAGTCTCCTATGAAAATAAATTGATCCTATGTCCGGCTTTTCTTTCCGAACACCGGACAGTGTCTCAGGGGCTACTGTCTATATGGAGATTTTCTCTTTTGTGTCGCTTACCTCAAAACCTGTTAGCAGACTGCTGCAGGCTTCGGTTAGTACGCTCTTGACGGACTGAACCCTCTCAATCACCATACCCATAAGGATACGGTGTTCATCCACAATGGAAGTGCCTCGTAGCGCTTCCAGCAGATTATCTGGTGCCTATGGTTGGACAGAGATCACCGGCGGAATAGGCACACCCCCTTCTTTTGAAGGAGGTCGCTCACCGGATTCCGGAGCTGTATAAGTCTCCGGACTTGTATTCGGCTGGGGGCGAATTAAGCAAGGCCCCCATCCCCAGTCGCCATGGGGGTCTGCTCCCCCATGTGTCCGGCAGCCGAGGCTTCACCCTCTGGCGCCACCCTGGCGGCCTCCTGAATCTCTCCCTAGCCGGGGAAGGTCCTTTGGGACAGCACCTCGTCGTCGCCCTTGGCCGTGGGAGAGTGAGCGGCCGGCGGTGACTCGCTGGCCATCGCCTTCGAATCCAACGAACCTCTTGATGAGGATCGCTGGGAGCTGTCGTGGGCTGGACTGCAACAACGTGATTTAAACATATTAATATAATGAAGCAAGAGAGGCCGGATGTAGGGACGCGTGCGGGTTTTTAGTACTTACGACGCGGCCAGAGACTTGTTTCGGGGGCGTCACTTCGGGCTGTTGTCGATGTCCCATGCAGAGTTATCCGCAGGGGAGCCTTTCCCCCTCTTCGGTGCCTTCGCCTCCAGATTTGTGGAGGCTGCACTCTTCTTTCTCCCCCGTCAGGGGGAGAGGTGCTTTCTTCCTCCTCCTTGTCATCATCTTCGGCGGTGGAGGAGAGAGTCTTGTGTTCGAACGACACGTCCGAAGCTCCCTTGCGGTGGAGGCCACTCTGGACCCCCTTGGCCTTCTTCTCCGGCATCTTATAGGGCGCTAGCACCTGCATCTTCGCCAGGAGCGGGATGACTGGTTCTTCAGGCCGCGGAGCCGAACAGTGAATCCGCTCCGTCCTCTTCGCCCATACGTGAAAGAACAATAATAATAAAGTTTAGATATCCTCCTTGAAACAAGCAAGTAGAGGAAGTGTCTGGTGACGTAAAAGGCCTACCTCATTGGCAGACTGGCTAATATCGTGCCAGCGGTCCGAGTCTATGGCTGGCGATGTCTCGTTGCCCTTAAAAAGCAACTTCCAGGCATCTTCCTGAGTTGTTCCTAAGAGCCTTTCCAAAGTTTGATGCTTCTTCGGATCGAACTCCCATAAAGGGCAAGTTCATCTTTGGCATGGGAGGATCCGTCGTACCAGCATCACCTGGATGACGTCGACGAGCTTGATGTTTTTATCCACCATGCTTTGGATGCGCGTTTGCAGCGCTATCAGTTCGTCCGACGAAGACCAATTTGGGCCCTTCTCTATCCAGGAGGTGAGCCACATTGGAGCTCCGGAGTTGAATTCGGAAGCCGCGGCCCTGGTGGCATCGTAGGGCTCTGTGATGTAGAACCATAGTTTCTGCCACTCCTTGATGGTCTCCACAAAAGTACCCTTGGGCCATGTTACACTGGGAAGCTTGCTCACCATGGCGCCTCCGCACTTCGCGTGCTGGCCAACCACCACCTTCGGCTTCACATTGAAAATCTTGAGCCACAGTCTGAAGTGGGGTTGGATGCGGAGGAATGCCTCACACACAAGAATGAATGCCGACATGTTGAGGAAAGAGATTGGGGCTAGGTCATGGAAATCTAGCCCGTAATAGAACATAAGCCTGTGGATGAAAGGGTGGAGAGGAAACCCTAACCCGCAGACGAAATGAGGGATGAACACCACCCTCTCGTTGGGCTTCGGGGTGGTGACGATTTACCCCTTAGCTGGAAGCCGGTGGGCGATTTCCTTCGCCAGATACCCAGCCTCCCGAAGCTTTGTGATGTCCTTCTCCCTAACGGAGGAGGCCATCCACTTGCCTTGACCCCCGAATTCGGACATGGATGAGTGCTTCCTTGAGGCGGAAAGAATGAGGACTTTGGCGCTGGAGATCGAGAATGGAAGGACAGAGAAAGAGAGGAGGCATGGGTGAAGAAAGGGAATCCTTATCTCTTTATAAAGGCAGTGAATATCAAGCGCCTCCCCACTCGCCTTAAAACTCGCGTGTTCCCAAGGGCTGTGTAAACGACAAGGTTATATTACCCAAGCCCGTATTGAGGAGGATCCCACAATAAGGGGACACGATCTCTGCTTCGACAAGACGTGCCTATTGAAACCGCGGCTCGAAACATGGAGCGGCAGACGAAAAATGGTTTGAAATGATGACCTAGCAGACATGATGTCACATTACAAAAAGTTGTCGGCGGATGGGACTCATGCAATATTATATTCTCTGCGGTTGTATGTGGTGCTTCTATTGCAGATCCGGACACGTTCATTGCGTCCAAAGACTACCTTGGAGTATTCGGAAAGGGGAACCCGCGTTGCAATGTCGAAGACAATCTGCGCGCCAGACACCTCGTCACTGAAGCCTGGTTCAGGGGCTACTGAGGGAGTCCTGGACTAAGGGGTCCTCGGGCATCCGACCTATTGGATATAGGCCGGACTGATGGGCCGCGAAGATACAAAGGACGAAGACTCTACCCGTGTTCAGATGAGACTCTCCTTGGCGTGGAAGGCAAGCTTGGCGACCAAATATGAAGATTCCTTTCTCTGCAACCGACCTTATGTAACCCTAGATCCCTCCGGTGTCTATGTAAACCGGAGGGCTAGGTCCGTAGACATATCTTCTCATAATAATAGTCAGACAGGCTAGACTCTTAGGGTTTAGCAATTACGATCTCGTGGTATATCAACTCTTGTAATACTCATATTCATCACGATCAATCAAGCAGGAAGTAGGGTATTACCTCCATAGAGAGGGCCCGAACCTGGGTAAACATTTTGTCCCCCGTCTCCTGTTGCCATCGACCTTAGACGCACATTTCGGGACCCCCTACCCAAGATCTGTCGGTTTTGACACCGACACCCGTGTCAAGATACAGTGGGCGAAGATGGACGCCGCCAAGCTCGCGACCGATGGACCACCCGCCGGCAAGGAGCACCGCACGCCGGAGCGGTATTTTGATGATGTCCTCAAGGGACCCCGCATTGTAGAGGGCCGGTGTTCAAAAGACATTATCTTTGAATGAGTACCTTCATGTTATCCCGCCCTGTATGATGAAAACAAGACTGATATGTAATATAATGCTTGCTGTTTATTTTGGAATTTTACCTCCTGTGTGGCCGTTTTTATTAAATCTGAGAGTTGGCCAGTCGTCGGCTTCAGTCCCCACGTAGGTAGTACGGGGGTGTTCGGGATGGAATCTAAACACTCTTGATCCAAGAAATTTGTCCTTGAAGGAGGTGTTTAGCGCAACGAACCAGGCAATCAGAATATGTGGCTTTATCACCCTCACTTAGCCATAGGAGTTTGACAATACAAATGTAGGCACAACCCCTAGTATTCGTTAGTCCGGACTAGGGTGCTGTAGACACCTGATCGGGTGAAGGACGATCCGTCGCATAATGCGGCTAAAATCACAAGAGATTTTAACCTCCGAAGAGCTGACCGGCTCATGCCGCATCATGACAGTCAGTTTTCAGCTTTCTCAACTGCGGTGCTCATCTGAATAAACCAAGACACAATCGCAGTAGTTCTCCCTTTACTACCCTAGCCGATAGAGCGGAATGTAAGGTAGTAAGCACAGGAGCCGGGTAACCCAACTATTGACCAAAGACATGATTCGGAGCCGATGCGTATAATGCCAAATTCGGGGGCCGAACTATACAGTAAAAGTGTTCGGACTTGTTGCCATAGTATGGGGCGCAAAAAAGCCCCTGGCGAATTACGGCGTACCAAAGTGTATGGATGCAACTAATAAGAATAGCAAAATAAAATGAAGTAGTAAGCTAGTGCCACATAATTTGAGCCGCAAACTGTTTCCATTATAATTTTGATTAATATGTTAAAGCGTATTTGTACAAATAGTGCGATAAGCAACATTGGCTATTTAACATGCCAAGACCAAGGGGGAGCTACGTACGGGTCCTGAAAACAGGTAGAATGATCATTAAGAAGAACATCTAGATATTCCCCCACACGTCTGTGCTACTTGCCGCCTTGGTATGTTCGTCCATCGAAAGTACCGATTATCAGGCCGTCAAGAGGGGCTTGTGAAAAAGAAACCTAAAAAGGATAAAAACAAAAGTAAGAGTATGTGTGTCCAGGGAAGGTCGAGCCATATTGTGGACCACAGTCTGGTTATACCTCCGTCTTTGCCCATGGTATTTTTAGTGCGTAGTTATGTACGCGCGGTACACATGGCACCACTTGGTCGGGACTGAGACGGAGGCCGAATTGCTAGTCAAGCTCCTAATGAGCTGGACTGTCCTGCTACAGAGTAGTCTGGACTCGTTTGATAGTGTCCGGGAGCATGGTCGCCGAATTAAGGTTCTGCTTGTGAAGGCCGCTCTGTGCCTCTGCTGCGAAGGCCGCGGTGTGCTCCTCAGTATAGAGGGAGCGCTCCGTGTTTCCATTTATTGTGATGACACTGCGTGGTCCGGGCATCTTGATCTTGAGATAAGCATAGTGTGGCACCGCATTGAATCGCGCAAATGCAGTTCGTCCGAGCAGTGCGTGATAGCCATTGCGGAAAGGGACGATATCGAAGATTAACTCTTTGCTTCGGAAGTTGTCCGGAGATCCGAAGACGACCTCCAATGTGATTGAGCCCGAGCAACGGGCCTCTATGCCTAGTATAACTCCTTTAAAGGTAGTTTTGGTGGGCTTGATCCTTGATGGATCGATTCCCATTTTGCGCATTGTATCCTGATAAAGCATGTTGAGGCTGCTGCCATTGTCCATGAGGACTCGTGTGAGGTCGAATCCATCAATTATTGGGTCGAGGACCAGTGCGGCTGAACCGCCATGACGAATACTGGTCGGATGGTCCCTGCGATCAAAGGTGATCGGGCAGGACGACCATGGGTTGAATTTTGGGCGACAGGCTCTATCGCATAAACGTCCCTGAGCGCGCGCTTGCTCTCCCTCTTGGGGATATGGGTAGCGTATATCATGTTCACCGTTTTGACTTGAGGGGAAACTGCTTCTGTCCCCCTGTGTTCGGCGGACGGGGCTCCTCGTCATCATTCTCACTTTGCGACCCCTTCTCCTTGTCTTCGACATTTATCTTCCTGGCTTGTTTAAAGACCCAACAACCCGGTGGGTATGATTGGCTGGTTTATCTGGGGTGCCGTGGATCTGACATGGACGGTCGAGTATGCGGTCCAGACTAGAAGGGCCCGAATTGTTCCTTTTATATGGCTTCTTCCGCTGATCGGACTTAGAGCCACTGAATCCGGCGTTGACCGCCGTGTCATCGGTGTTGTTATCGTTGTTTCACCGATTGTGTCTGTTGCGTCGGGGCTTTCCATTGCTATTTCTGTCTTCAGAGGTGCCAGGATCGCTTGCGTTGTAATTGCTATGGGCTAGCCTGCTGTCTTCGCCCATGCAAAAGCGGGTCATGAGTGCCGTGAGGGCTGCCATGGACTTCGGCTTTTCTTGGCCGAGGTGTCGTGCGAGCCATTCGTCGCAGATGCTATGCTTAAAGGCCGCTAGGGCTTCGGCATCCGGGCAGTCGACGATCTGGTTCTTTTTAGTTAAGAACCTGGTCTAGAATTTCTTGGCTGAATCTCCGGGCTGTTGAACTATGTGACTTAAGTCATCGGCATCCGAAGGTCTGACGTATGTGCCTTGGAAGTTGTCGCGGAAGGCATCTTCTAGGTGTTCCCAGTTGCCAATAGAGTTTTTAGGCAGGCTGCTCAGCCAGTGCCAGGCCGGTCCCTTGAGTTTTAGGGGGAGGTATTTCATGGCATGAAGATCATCACTGCGGGCCATATGGATGTGGAGAATAAAGTCTTCAATCCATACCGTGGGATCTGTTGTTCCATCATATGATTCGATATTCACGGGTTTGAACCCGTCTGGGAATTCATGTTCCGTTACTTCATCAGTGAAGCAGAGGGGGTGTGCGGCGCCTCTATATCGGGCCAGATCGCAACGTAGTTCGGATGGAGTCCGTCTGCGGTTTTTGGCCTGGACGTGATTGTGCTTGTCATGTTCGGCTTGAGGACCGTCGTCGTGCGTCGGGGCACCCCCCGCGATCCGTAGATCGATCTAGCCGGACCTGCTTTAATTTGCAGGTCCTGCTGCAGGTCATATGTGTATCCTTGAACTGTTGTGTCTCTGCCTTTATGGCGAGGTAGGACGGGCTGGTGGTCGGCTTGAGTTGCCGCTTTGTCCCGGCCACGTGGTGGTCGATCAGCCGCATTACACGCTGATGGTACGGGCTCCCATGCCTCGTCATCGAATTGAGGTAGCAATTTGCGCTTCGAGTAACTTTTGTTAGGGCGCATGAGGCCGTATTCCTCGGCTGCCAGGACATTAGTCCATCTATCGTTGAGTAGATCTTGATCAGCTTGAACCTGCTGATGTTTCTTTTTCAGGCTCCTTGCAGTGGCTATTAGCCGTTGCTTAAATCGCTCCAACTCGAGAGGTTCCTCGGGCACGATAAAGTCTTCATCGCCGAGGCTCACCTCATCTTTGGAGGGTGGAAGGTAATTACTGTCCTCTGAGTCTTCGTTTGCAGCCTGTTCATCAGGGCTAACTTGCCCATCCTCCCGATCGTCTTGTTCAAAGTTTTGTTGGATGGGGTTTTCTTGGTCTTCAGCATCATCTGGAGTGTTGTTGTCTCTCGTGCCGGTATTGTTGTCTTTGCTACGGCGTAATTTAGAGCGGTGCCGTCGGCGCTTTCGTTGTATCTCGGGAGGTTCATCCTCTACTGGATTTTTCTCATTATCGCTGTCACTCTTCTTGGGTGTATCCACCATGTACATGTCATACAAAGAGGTGGCCGTCCAGCGTTCGGTAAACGACGGGTTTTCGGCTTGCTCTTCTCCGACATCGTCGTCCATACCGTCGATGTCTTCAGAGCCGTTATCGAGCATGTCAATTAAGTCCTCAACTGTGGCAATGAAGTGGGCGGTGGGTGGGACATAAAATTCTCCACTCTCAGCCCCTAGTCTGGGCTGGGCATAGTTTGGACGTTGCTCCACTATAATGACAAGGGATCACATTAAGTCCAAGGCCTCGCTTAAAGGCGAAATTTGGCCCGAGAGAAGAGAGCTCGTGGAGTGCGGTGAGAGGGAGACTCCTGGGCCAAACTCACACGATGCTGACTCCGAGGATTCGGAGCCCATGTCCGGAGAATGGTCTGGCTCCACGATGGCTGCCAGTGACACAACTTCCCCCGGCTCTCCCACAATGGGATCAGTGGCCGCAGATAGTCCGGCGGGCTCAGGGAGCCTGTCTTCGGACCTGGCGATACACTCCGGATCTTAGGCCAGAGTGGAGATTGAGGGCGCGAATCCTTGGAAGATCAAGTCTCCTCGGATATCCGCGACATAATCCAGGTTTCCAAAACTAATCTGGTGACCTGGGGCGTAGCTGTCGATCTGCTCTAGATGGCCAAGCGAGTTGGCCCGCAGTGCGAAGCCACCGAATACGAAGATCTGGTCGGGGAGAAAAACCTCCCCTAGGGCAGCATCGTTGTAGATGATCGATGGAGCCATCGAACCTTCTGGTGACGAAACAATGGAACTCTCAATGAAAAGCACCAATGTTGGTATCAAAACCGGCGGATCTCGGGTAGGGGGTCCCGAACTGTTCGTCTAAGGTCGATGGTAACAGGAGAAAGGGGACATGAAGTTTTACCCAGGTTCGGGCCCTCTTGATGGAGGTAATACCCTATGTCCTACTTGATTTATATTGATGAGTATGAGGATTACAAGAGTTGATCTACCATGAGATCGTATTGGCTAAAACCCTAGAAGTCTAGCCTGTATGATTATGATTGCCTCTATGGACTAAACCCTCCAGTTTATATATACATCAGAGGGGGCTAGGGTTGTACAAAGTCAGTTACAGAGAAAGGAATCTTCGTATCCGAATGCTAGGCTTGCCATCCACGCCAAGGAGAGTCCCGTCCGGACACGGGAGAGAGTCTTCTGTCTTGTATCTTCACGGCCCATCAGTCTGGCCCATGTCCAACTGGCCGGACGCCCGAGGACCCCTTAATCCAGGACTCCCTCACGCGCGCCTCCCCTTTGTGCGCTATCCCCTCTTCTCTTCTATGGCCCATAAGGCCCATGATTTCCCCCGGGGGGTTCCGGTAACCTCCAGGTACTCCGAAAAAATGCCCGTATCACTCGGAACCATTCTGATGTCCGAATGCAACCTTCCAATATATCGAACTTTACCTGTCGACCATTTCGAGACTCCTTGTTATGTCCGTGATCTCATCCGGGACTTTCAACAATCTTCGGTCATCAAATCACATGTGACACCCCCGATTTGATCGTACACTAATCATGCACGAAATGTGTACGACCAAGATCAGGGACTCACGGGAAGATATCACAACACAACTCTAGACACAAATTAAAATAATACAAGCTTTATATTACAAGCCAGGGGCCTCAAGTGCTCGAATAAAAATGCTCGAAGACACAAGAGTCAGCGAAAGCAATAATATCTGAGTATAGACATAAGTTAAACTAGTTGCTATAAGATGGCTAGCACAAACTGGGATACAGATCGAAAGAGGCGCAGGCCTCCTGTCTGGGATCCTCCTAAACTACTCCTGGGTCATCGTCAGCGGCCTGCACGTAGTAGTAGGCACCTCCGGTGTAGTAGGAGTCGTCGTCGACAGTGGCGTCTAGCTCCTGGGCTCCAGCATCTGGTTGCGACAACCGAGAGGAAAGGAAAGGGGGAAAAGAGGGGGCAAAGCAACCGTGAGTACTCATCCAAAGTACTCACAAGCAAGGATCTGCACTACATATGCATTGGTATCAATGAAATGGGTAGTATCTGTGGACTAAACTACAGAATGCTAGAATAAGAGGGGGGTAGCTAGTCCTATCGAAGACTACGCTTCTGGCAGCCTCCATCTTGAAGCATATAGAAGAGAGTAGATGGTAAGTTCACCAAGTATCATCGTATAGCATAATCCTACCCGGCGATCCTCTCCTTGTCGCCCTGTGAGAGAGCGATCACCGAGTTGTATCTGGCACTTGAAGGGTGTGTTTTATTAAGTATATGGTTCTAGTTGTCATAAGGTCAAGGTACAACTCCGGGTCGTCCTTTTACCGAGGGACACAACTATTCGAATAGATAAACTTCCCCGCAGGGGTGCACCACATTACCCAACACACTCGATCCCTCTGGCCGGACACACTTTCCTGGGTCATGCCCGGCCTCGGAAGATCAACATGTCGCAGCCCCACCTAGGCACATCAGAGAGGTCAACACGCCGGTCTAAAATCCTAAGCGCACAGGGGTCTGGGCCCATCGCCCATTGCACACCTACACGTTGCGTACGCGACTGGTGAGAAGACCTAGCAACCTCCATTACAAAGGAAGTTGGGTTATGCGGTCCAACCCGACGCGCGCCGCTCAGACGCTGACGTCAAAAAGACTTCGGCTGATACCACGATGTCGAGTGCCCATAACTGTTCCTGCGTAGTTGGTTAGTGTATAGGTCAATGGCCAGACTCAGATCAAATACCAAGATCTCATTAAGCGTGTTGTTTTGAAGCAACCGCGGACGCCGACCAGGGCCAGGCCCACCTCTCACCTAGGTGGTCGCAACCTGCCCTATCGCTCCGCCGCAAAGATCCACCCAGAGGGCCGTCGGGAGAAATGTCCTTTCAGCCCCCAATCCGTGAATCACTCGTGGGTACTCTACGAGCCGACCCGTCTTTAGTCCCGACATGTATCATGTATAAGATATATAGTATATACCAGTGATCATGGCCCGATAGTATAGCATGGCAGACGAACAAGAATGTAGGGCCACTGATGGAATACTAGCATCCTAGACTAAGCATATTGGATTGCAGGTAAGGATAAAAATTGTAGCAACAATGACAGGCTATGCAACAAAATAGGATTAACCGAAAGCAGTAACATGCTACACTACTCTAATGCAAGCAGTAGAGAGAAGGAATAGGAGATATCGGGTTGATCAAGGGGGGGGGCTTGCCTGGTTGCTATGCAGATAGAAACAGACCCTCGAAGGTGAAGTAGTCAATCACTGGTTCAACCGCGGTCTCGGGGTCTACCAAAAAGAAGTAACGGAGGGGGAACCAATAAATAATTGAGCAATCAAAGCATCACAAAGCATAACATGGCAATACGCGGTGCTAGGGGTGACCTAATGCAGTACTATGTGCTACCTGCGAAGGGTGGAAACATCCTGGAAAGTATTCCCGGTGTTTCACGTTTTCGGACAAACGGACTGGAGGGGGAAAGTTGCATGTTCGCTATGCTAGGGACATGTGGTTGCCAAACAGACTATGTATTCGGATTCGTCTCCTCGTTCTGAGCAACTTTCATATACAAAGTATTTTCATCCGAGTTACGGTTTATTTTATATGATTTTTCAAAGTTTTATTCATTTTCTAAAATTATTATTAATTCGAAATTAATAGACAAAATGCTATGGGTACCCAGCCCTGTGTACACAAAGGTTGATGTCGGTGTCAAAACCAGCGGATCTCGGGTAGGGGGTCCCAAACTATGCATATAGGATCGATGGTAACAGGAGACGGGGGACACAGTGTTTACCCAGGTTTGGGCCCTCTCTATGGAGGTAAAACCCTACGTCCTACTTGATCGATATTGATGAATATGAGTGTTACAAGAGTGGATCTACCACAAGATCGTAATGGCTAAACCCTAGAAGTCTATCCTATGTGGGTATGGTAATGAGTATATGTGATGTCCTTTCCGGACTACCCCCTTCGGTTTATATCGACACCGAGGGGATCTAGGGTTTACATGGAGCCGGTTACATAAGAAGGAATCTTCGATCACCAAGCTTTCCTTCCACGTAAAGTAGAGTCCAATCCAGACACAGTGCAGTCTTCGGCCTTCATGTCTTCACAACCCATCAGTCCGGCCCATGGATAACAGGCCGGACACCCGAGGACCCCTTAGTCCAGGACTCCCTCAGTAACCCCCGAACCAGTCTTCAATAACGAGGTGCTCGGCACACATACTATCTTCGGCATTGCAAGGCGGGGTCTCCCTTTGACGATCTCCAAGTATGTATTCGGCCATTGATCCAATGTCGCCTCCTTGGCTTCCGCGTGTTGAATAGTCTTTATCCTCCACGTGTCGAGTGAATGTGGAAAGTCATGGTATTTTTGTGAATAACACCCCCTTCATGCGAGGAAGAGCGCCTATTAAAGAGATTGAACCCCAGATCCATTCAGCGCTACGCAGAAGAAATCCCCAGAGACTGCTTTAGGAGAGACCATTCCGGCATGGCTAGTGCTCCCAGCTCCTCCGCTCATCCCGGCCCAGAGAAAGGTCAGTGGGAGAGGTGTTCCGTGTCTCATAGCCGTTTGACGAAGTTGCAAACGCAGGGATTCCTTCCCCATGCAGATCTAGTCCTTGTTCGATCGGGGCTAGCTTCCTTCAATGAGGGGACTTAGGCAGAGGACTTCCCCAATCCGTCTGGGGGAGCGAGTGTGTTTTGTCCCCTACCTGCTAAGAGGCATCGGATTTCCAATCCATCTGTTCCTCCGAGGGCTTCTGGAATATTACGGCCTCCAGCTGCACAACTTCACTCCGGCCTCTATTCTGCACATTGCGGGTTACGTCGCTTTATGTGAACTTTTTCTGGGCGTCGAGGCTCACTTCGAGTTGTGGAGGAAGCTTTTTTGTCTCATCCCGCGCAATCACGAAGGGTCAATATTTGAAGTGGGCGGAGCCGAAGTGTGGCGCGTCGCCGATACCGGATATCCATCCGGCACACCAAGGAAGGCACCCGATGAATGGCCCTCCAAATGGTTTTATATAGAAGACGTTGCGCTTCCTGGCCCGATTCTAAAGGTCTTCCTGAATTTTCTCGTGTCCCGCTGAAGAAACGCCATAGTTGGCATCCCCGGAGTCTTGAAGAGGAAGACGGCGTGGAGGTTCGTCAGCTGATGAGCAGGATAAGAGAGCTCACTTAGTCCGGACTCACAGTAATCGAGGCTATGGCGATTTCCATAGCGCAAGGGGTTCAACTGCTCCAATACAGAGGGCTTCCCATGTGGCACTATAAATGGGGGGGGACGACGCTTCTCGCTGCGGCCGGAAAGGTCCGGATACCCCTGCCGCTTTGGCTAAGATTTTAGTCGAACTGTTCAAAGGGGAGGAAAATGAATTTCTCTGCATCAAATCTAGAGATGGGTACTCTATGTATAACCCTCCCAGATGGGCAAGGCCCGACCCCTCCGTTTTTACTTCTTCCATCTCCAAATTGCTTTTGATAAACTTCTAGCTTGTTTGCTTATGACGGCATTGGCGAAAGGTCACCGAGGGATTTTATAGTCCTGCCCCACAGCCGGAGGACCACAACCGGGAGCTAGATCCCGGGTTCGAAGAGGACACATATATATTTGTGGTGCTTGCGGAGGGAGGGTTCTACCAGACCAGCTACGATGGCACAGAAGTGGCCATTACCGCAGACTATCCAGGCCTTCTTCCTGCTTCTCGGGTAAATAATTAAGAAATCGCCTTCTCTAAAAGAGTGCTCTTACTCCGTCCCACCCATCGCACCGTATCATGCTTCACAGGGGAGACGTTCGCCGGCTTCGAAGAGATCGGCTCCCCCGCGCCGGACTATCCTTCCAAGAGGAAAGAAAATGAAGACACGGCTGCGCCTTCATCGAAGAGGTATGAATTCGCCAACCTGCCCCTGAGCAGTCACGTCCAACCATGACCTTCCTGTTTTCCATTTGTCAGGAGGAAGGCGCGCCGGACTGTATCCGGGGGTTCGAGCGGCCGTACTTCCCACAGCCAGGATTCAAATCCCACCGTGAAGATGGGGGCTGATGCAGGGGCGACGCCGGATTGTCCTCCAGCCGAGGATTCGGACGATGTATCAGTCACCAACTCGGAAGTGGAGAGTGCTATGAATCATCGGCACCGCCGGGCCATTTTACAAGATCCTGGCTTTTCGGAAGAGTCGTTTAATGCCTTCAACGCTGCGGATGCGTACATCTGGGCTGCTCGAGATGGTATTAGCAGGGCCACAAAGCAACATCTGAAAGATGTGTAGGTAAATTCGCTTTGTCTGACTATGACAACCATATGCCAGTAGCCCCCGAGACTTAAAGGAGTTGAATCAACTGATTTAAGGATCAATGTACAACCAGGTTCTTACGGAGAAGAATACCCAGCTGGCTCATGAACTAGAAACGTGTCAGCGCCGGCTGCTTGCTGCTAACGCCGAAATGGAGAAATACAAAGCATCTCCAGGTAATATTTTCGTCCATCAAAAATTCATAAGGCTACACCGATAGTGTGAATCTGGGTTCTAATTTTTGTGTTGGGTCATTTATACCATGTACTAGAGTAGCTGGACACTGCTCAAAGTGAAGAACACGGAGGCAAAAAGCTGCTAGCATCGGGCGAGCGTGTATTGACAAAGGTCGTTGAAGAGAAAAAGAAACTCCAGGATTCGAACATCAACCTAGGCGAAGAACTGAAAGATGTGCGAGCGCAGCTAGCCGACTCTCCGAAGGAGAACAAGGAGATCCGAGGCGGCATATTCAGTATGTGGCCGCTTTTATCTTACAACAATTTGGAGGTAGCGGTAGCTGATATAGCTGTAATTGCAGGTTTGTTGACGAACCACCCCGAAGAAGAAGTGTCCAGATCATCAAATGATCTTCTGTAGGAGTTGTCGCTGTTGCATGAGCAAGCTCGGCGGGCTATGCGGAGTGTAGCCAAGTCTTTATGGCCATCCGACTCCCCTCCAGGAAGCATGGAGAAGCTGGTAGAGCTGTTCAAGGGAGCGCGGCGGCGTATCTGGCTGTGGAAGATATCTGCCTGCCGAGAGGGTGCGCGAGAGGCCTGGGCCATGGTGAATACGCGCTATACCAAGCTGGATCCTAATCACATGGCTCGTGTCGGGCCGGTAGGGACGAATGGGGAAGAAATTCCTGTTAGTATAGTATATGACCAAGTAGAGGTGGCCGCCAAATATTCTCAACAGGATTGTAAGTTAGACTGCCTGTTGGAAGGTCTAGAGGAAGAGGTGTTCGAGTCCAAGTGACTGTGTACTTTTCCTCATCTAGCTGAATTGTATATCATTTGTCATGGTAGACCTTTTCGCTTCAACCTCCGGACTCTAAGGTGTGGAGTGTTTCCGAATACCGTCGCGACCGAATAGGCCGGGGTATGCTTGGAAAACTAGGCATAGGGATCATAGTTGCTTGAACAGACAAGTTGTATCCGGCTAGCTATGTTATATTACATGGATATCGTAAGAAACATCTTCCAGAGAGAATAGTTCCGTTAAGGGTTCCTTTCCCTGGGTGTGCATGCATTTAATGTACTTGTCGGGATTGTGATGCGAGCATAATAGTTCGTATAACTTCTGGGGGTGCACAATGGAGTGAGTTTAGAAAACATCTTTAATTCACCGACCGAATATTCCCTTAAGAACGCTAGCTTTCGGCTTCACCCAGTCTGAGGTACACATCCGGATGACCCGGCAGTAACAATCGCAGAGGTGCTCCCTTTATGCCCTAGCCAAACTAACGGGAACGTAGGGCATAAGCACAAGAGCCAGGCAACCCAACTTGGACAAAACATAAGTCATATCGATGCATATAGTGGCGAAGAAAAGGTAAATATGGAAAAACTCATATGTGAGGAGCTTGATGCTCAAGGAATGACAAGAACATATGTCCGAGAAGCCCCCAGGTACAAGTGGCGTACATGTTTAAAGATGTATCTGCCAATGATGTGCGGTCTAGCCATACTTAAAGCTTTTAAAGCGAGAAAAAGAAAGTAATCGAAAAAGAGAGAAAAAATAATGGAAACTACAGGGGAGGAGGAGACGAACAATGAGTTTAGCGCTAGGCGTAGAATCTCCGGAGTCTGGCCGCGTTCCAGGGGTTCGGCTCGAGGCGATTGTTTGATGCATCGCGAAGACGGTACGCTGCTCCGGTGAGAACTTCCAATTATGAAGGGACCCTCCCATTTGGGCTTGAGTTTGTCCTTTTTCTTCTCCAAGAGGCGTAGAACGAGTTCGCCGATGTTGTAAGTCTTGGCCCATACTTCTCTGCTTTGATATCTTCGAGCCTGCTGTTGGTAAACTGCTGAACGAGCTTTTGCGACATCGCGTTCCTCCTCCAGGGCATCTAGGTTGTCCTGCCGATCGAGCTCGGCTTCTCTCTCATCGTACATACGCACTCTAGGTGAGTCGTGAATAATATCGCAGGGCAATACAGCCTCTGCACCATACACAATAAAGAAAGCTGTGTATCCGGTAGTACGGTTGGGCATGGTCCGCAGCCCCCAGAGTACGGAGTCGAGCTCCTCAACCCAGTGTTTGTCTAATTCTTTCAAAGACCGCACTAGTCAGGGCTTGATGCCGCTCATAATAAGACCGTTGGCGCGTTCTACTTGACCCTTGGTTTGTGGGTGGTAGACGGAGGCGTAATCGTGTTTGATACCCAGAGTAGTACACCAGGTTTTTACCTCGTCGGCTGTGAAATTGGAGCCGTTGTCAGTGATGATGCTGTGTGGGACACCATAATGGTGCACAACATCGGATATGATGTCACATCCCTAGTTCTGGTATGTCAAATTGGAGCCTTCATGTTTGCATCATGTTTAAATTCCATTTAAAAATTGAAATTGGGATTTGTGAAACCCTCAGAGTTATTTCTGAAAATGACCCAAGTAAAAATTGCTCCAAAAGGGTCCAAGAAAATGCTCATGTTGCTCTCTGAAAATATTGGACACACATAAAAATCAAACCAATATTTTTAGGAACTCATAAATATTTATTTTGGACATTTGGAATTAATCCAGGAATTATTTGCGTTGGATAAATATGTTTTTATATATAAAATATTGTCCAATAATTCTGAATTTTGGTGAGGGGCTTTGGAATAATCCCTTAGGCCCATGCAAAAATTGTTAGAAGAAAATAAAATGGTTTAGTATTTTACTAAATCAGAAACAAATGTCAGAAAATAGAAAAGAAACGAAAATGGAAAATTGCTTACCTGGGTTACCACGGCCTGGCACTGTGCAGCCGGCTTGGCCCAGTGGCCCAACAGGCCGGCCCAGCCGACTGGCCAGTGCCAGTCGTCCTCCACCTCCCGCCAGGAGCACGCGCGCTCGTGGCCGCCGCGCGCGAGCACACGCCGGCCACCTCCTGCATGCCTGCCTCGCCGCCTCGACGGCCTGGACGCCTCTGGCGTCGCCATGCTACCCCCCGTCTCTCTCTCGCTCTCTCTTGTCCCCATCCTCTCCCCTATCTCTCTCCCTCGCACGCACTGAATGCAGCCGCCGCCGACGCTCGATGTTGCCGCGGCCATCACCTCTCTCTCGACCCCTCGCCGTGCCTGCGAGCTCCATCTCAACCTCCCCGACCTCCTTGACGAGCCACAAGGCCCCGGACGCGCTGCAACACCAACTACGCCGTCGTCCTCGTCCTCTGCATCCGGTCACCTCCGACGTCGATTCGCTGTCACCAAGCCGTCCCCGAGCCCGCCGAGCACCTCGTCCGACTCCCAGTGAGCCACGCCATCTTTCCCCTCTCCTCTTGCGACCAAATTCGGCCCTATCTGCAACCCCCGCTGCAACCGTGAGCTCACCGCCACCGCGTTCGTTGTTGCCGCAGCTAGCAACCTCGCCTGACCCAACCGAGCACATAGTCGTGCTCAGCGTGCTCCCAGGAGGCCATAGCACTTATTACCTCGCTCTCCTGACCACCGTAGCGTCGACTCCGTCAATGGCCGAACTCCGGCCACCACCGCGAGCTCCATTCCGGCGAGCTTCGGCCGTTCCCACCGCCACCACATGCCGCGCTAGATGCAGGTGAGCTCCAGCTCCCCGTAGCTGCCCTCGGCTGCTCGTTTGGGCCCCGGGGAAGCGATCCCGAGCCCCTTCGCCGCACGGAATAGTCGCCGCCGGCCAAACTCCGGCGGGCTGACGTGGCAAGATTAGTTTAGGACTAACACCCATTAGTGACACTGACAGTGGGCCCTGGTGCCTTAATCTTTTAGTTAAATTAGAAATAACCCCCTATTTAACCTGTGACACTGACGTGTGGACCCCACACGTCACGTTTGACCTGGTCAGCGGCCTTTGACCTGCTGATGCAATGCTGTTGTCATGCTGACGCAATATATCTTTTTTCTGGTTTTAAAATAAATCAGGAAATTCCAGAAAATATTATAAACTTCAAAAATTCATAGAAATTCAATCGTAGCTGAGATTGAAATAAGTTATATATGAAAAATGATTGGAAAAATTCAATCTGTCCATCTGTACCATTTTCATGCATGACAAACCAACCTATACATGCTGTATATATGAAAACACATAAATGGCATATTTAAGTGCTTAATTTTGAGTTGCAATTAAACCCTTGGTTCAAATGGACTTCAACCAAATAAATGCTAGATGCATTAACTCAAACAACATCACATACTCATGCCATGTTCATGCATCATAATGTTGCAGTGTTCCTTCTCGACAGGTCCTGCTCCGGAGAGTGTTCGAGAGTACCTGTCTGAGGAGCAGTGCCCCCTGTTGATCTACCAGGCAAGCAACCCCCCTTGTTCATTCCGATACAATCCTACTCTCTCGCTCCTGCTCTCATTTATTGCATTAGGACAACAACGATTCAACTGCTACTTTATGCTGCGGTAGTTGAACCCATTCCTCTGCATGACCTGTCATTGCCACAGTAAATAGTTAAAACCCACTAGCATGTGTAGGAGTTGATTGAGCCATGTTGTGTTCCTACCATGCTTTGCCTGCTATTGCTTAGAGTATGTCAGGTCTGATTCATCGGGAATGAATTGGAGTGTTACGATATGATCCGGTGCTGAGAGTTAAGCGTGTGAACATGATTTGGTAAAGGTAGCGGTGAGAGGCCATGTAGGAATACATGGTGGGTTGTCTCATTGGGACCATCCTTAAGAACTGAGTTCTGTGTAAGTTGTCCAATGACTAGCTACTACCACACATTGGGCTCCGGGCGCTCCAAGCTCTCTCGACTTATTAACCGCCTTGATCACTGTACAGGAGTTGCAAATAGTTTCTGGTGTTTATAGGTAGTTCTATTTTTCTACCGAGTGGCACCCGGCAGGGTGGACTTGGGACAGACTAGGCACACGTGGCCCGGTGTACCGAGTGGCACTCGGATGGTGGGCTCGGGAACCCTGTACACATGGTTTGGGGCCGTGAGCAAAACCCCGGCCGGATCTCCTTTCGGATGGAACCCGAATAGGCGATAAACCTGGACTAGAGTCTTGTGTGGTTAGTCAGGTCGTGGCCGACACCCTCGCCAGGCTTCCGCTTGAAGGTTGCCGAGATACATGACGTGTATATGGTGATAAGTGGTGAGAGCGTGTGTGAAGAAGTACACCCCTGCAGGGTTATCATGATCTATTCGAATAGCCGTGTCCTCGGTTATGGACTTCTTGGATGCTTACGTGGTACACAGACAACTTAAAGTGGACACTCTAAAATGCTCAAGACAAGTGTGAGTGCTATGGATGGCCTTCTCGTAAGGAGACGGGGATGAATCCATAGTAGTGTATTGATGTGGTGATTAGTGGACTCGTGTGCGCTGCCTCACCGCAAATAAGTTTCTCGTAGTCGTAGAACAGAATAGCCATTGAGTCAAAGCTGGCTTGCTGCAACTAAACCCCACATTACCTTCTTGATACAAATGCATGTATGATAGGATCTGATGTAAGCCTTGCTGAGTACCTTTGTACTCACATTTGCTTTATTTATGTTTTGCAGGTGAGACATCTGTCTCACTAGTAGTACCGCTTGGACTTCGACGAGTAGCTTGTTACCTCAGCTACGATCTTGTTCCCTTGGGAGGGACTTGTAGATAGTCAGGCTTCTGAGCCTTTTTTTTGTAGTTGTCTGTACTCAGACATGTAATGCTTCCGTTGCTTGTATGCTCTGAATGATGGGTCATGTGACTCCTGTTTGTATTTAATGCTATGTGGCTCTTCTGGGCCTTCATCTATTTGAGTTTGCGTTATGTTGTGATGCCATGTTGTACACCACATACTTGCATGTTATGCGTACGTGTGACGTGTATTGCTATGTGTGGGATCCGACAATCTAGTTGTTTATCCTTGACAGCCTCTCTTATGGGGAAATGTAGTCTAGTGCTTCCTTGAGGCATAGTAGTCCGCTACAGCCCGGTTCACCAGAGTCCTGCTAGCCCAGCACTACTGCTCATGACACTTGACTGGCCGGCATGTGTTTCACTTCGTTCCTGTGTCTGTCCCTTCGGGGAAATGTCATGCGGTGACATCCAGAGTCCTGCCTAGCCTGCTACCGCCCGGGTTCCCGGAGTCCTGTTAGCCCGGTGCTACAGCCCGGATTCACACGCTGCTGACCGACATGCTCGATGTGAATCATGTATGCCTGTCCCCATAGGTTAGTGCCGCTTTGAGTTCATGACTAGCCATGTCGGCCCGGGTTCTCTGTCATGTGGATGCTAGCGATACTATCATATACGTGAGCCAAAAGGCGCAAACGGTCCCGGGCCATGGTAAGGCGACACCCGTGGGAATACTGTGCGTGAGGCCGCAAAGTGATATGAGGTGTTACATGCTAGATCGGTGTGACTTAGAATCAGGGTCCCGACAGCTTTGGTATCAGAGCCAGGTTGGCTTGGTAATCCTACAAGCAGTCAGGCTCTGATACCAAAGCTATCGGGACCCCGATTCTAAGTCACACCGATCTAGCATGTAACACCTCATATCATTTTGCGGCCTCCCGCATGATATTCCCACAGGTGTCGCCTTACCATGGCCCGGGATCGTTTGCGCCTTTTGGCTCACGTATATGATAGTATCGCTAGCATCCATATGACAGAGAACCCGGGCCGACATAGCTAGTCGTGAACCCAAAGCGGCACTAACCTATGGGGAGAGGCATACATGATTCACATCGAGCATGTCGGTCAGCAGCGTGTGAATGCGGGCTGTAGCACTGGGCTAACAGGACTCCGGGAACCCGGGCTGTAGGAGGCTAGGCAGGACTCTGGATGTCACCGCGTGACATTTCCCCGAAGGGACAGACACAGGAACAAAGTGAAACACATGCCGGCCAGTCAAATGTCCTCAGCAGTAGTGCTGGGCTAGCAGGACTCCGGTAAACCGGGCTGTAGCGGACTACTATGGCTCAAGGAAGCACTAGACTATATTTCCCCATAAGAGAGGCTGCCAAGGATAAACAACTAGATTGTCGGATCCCACACATAGCAATACACGTCACATGTACGCATAACATGCAAGTATGTGCTGTACAACATGGCATCACAACATAACGCAACCTCAAATAGATGAAGTCCCAGAAGAGCCACATAGCATTAAATACAAACAGGGGTCACATGACCCATCATTCAGAGCATACAAGCAACGGAAGCATGACATGTCTGAGTACAGACAACTACAAAAGAAAAAAGGCTCAGAAGCTTGACTATCTACAAGTCCCTCCCATGGGAACAAGATCGTAGCTGAGGTAACAAGCTACTCATCAAAGTCCAAGCGGTACTACTAGTGAGACAGATGTCTCACCTGCAAAACATAAATAAAGCAAACATGAGTACAAAGGTACTCAGCAAGGCTTACATCAGATCCTATCATACATGCATTTGTATCAAGAAGGTAATGTGGGGTTTAGTTGCAGCAAGCCATCTTTGACTCAGTGGCTATCCTGTTCTACGACTACGAGAAAGTTCTTTGCGGTGAGGCAACGCACACGAGTCCACTA
The DNA here is from genome assembly GCF_056163025.1 of Triticum urartu. Taxonomy (NCBI): domain Eukaryota; kingdom Viridiplantae; phylum Streptophyta; class Magnoliopsida; order Poales; family Poaceae; genus Triticum; species Triticum urartu. The sequence goes on from NC_141875.1 coordinate 417,893,165, forward strand.
ATCACCACATCAATACACTACTTTGGATTCATCCCCGTCTCCTTACGAGAAGGCCATCCATAGCACTCACACTTGTCTTGAGCATTTTAGAGTGTCCACTTTAAGTTGTCTATGTACCACGTAAGCATCCAAGAAGTCCATAACCGAGGACACGACTATTCGAATAGATCACGATACCCTGCAGGGGTGTACTTCTTCACACACGCTCTCACCACTTATCACCATATACACGTCATGTATCTCGGCAACCTTCAAGCGGAAGCCTAGCGAGGGTGTCGGCCACGACCTGACTAACCACACAAGACTCTAGTCCAGGTTTATCACCTATTCGGGTTCCATCCGCAAGGAGATCCGGCCGGGGTTTCGCTCACGGCCCCAAACGATGTGTACAGGGTTCCCGAGCCCACCATCCGGGTGCCACTCGGTACACCGGGCCACATGTGCCTAGTCTGTCCCAAGTCCACCCTGCCGGGTGCCACTCGGTAGAAAAATAGAACTACCTATAAACACCAGAAACTATTTGCAACTCCTGTACAGTGATCAAGGCGGTTAATAAGTCGAGAGAGCTTGGAGCGCCCGGAGCCCAATGTGTGGTAGTAGCTAGTCATTGGACAACTTACACAGAACTCAGTTCTTAAGGACGGTCCCAATGAGACAACCCACCATGTACTCCTACATGGCCTCTCACCGCTACCTTTACCAAATCGTGTTCACACGCTAAACTCTCAGCACCGGATCATATCGTAACACTCCAATTCATTCTCGATGAATCAGACCTGACATACTCTAAGAAAAAGCAGGCAAAGCATGGTAGGAACACAACATGGCTCAGTCAACTCCTACACATGCTAGTGGGTTTTAACTATTTACCATGGCAATGACAGGTCATGCAGAGGAATGGGTTCAACTACCGCAGCATAAAGTAGCAGTTGAATCATTGTTGTCCTAATGCAATAAATGAGAGCAGGAGCGAGAGAGTAGGATTGTATCGGAATGAACAAGGGGGGTTGCTTGCCTGGTAGATCAACAGGGGGCACTGCTCCTCAGACATGTACTCTCGAACACTCTCTGGAGCAGGACCTATCGAGAAGGAATGGTGTCGAAACTCAAACACAAGCATATGCAACATTATGATGCATGAACATGGCATGAGTATGTGATGTTGTTTGAGTTAATGCATCTAGCATTTATTTGGTTGAAGTCCATTTGAACCAAGGGTTTAATTGCAACTCCAAATTAAGCTCTTAAATATGCCATTTATGTGTTTTCATATATACAGCATGTATAAGTTGGTTTGTCATGCATGAAAATGGTACAGATGGATAGATTGAATTTTTCTGATCATTTTTCATATATAACTTATTTCAATCTGAGCTACGGTTGAATTTCTATGAATTTTTGAAGTTTATAATATTTCCTGTGATTTACTGATTTATTTTAAAACCAGAAAAAGATATATTGCGTCAGCATGACAGCAGCATTGCGTCAGCAGGTCAAAGGCGGCTGACCAGGTCAAACCTGACGTGTGGGGTCCACACGTCAGTGTCACAGGTTAAACAGGGGGTTATTTCTAATTTAACAAAAAGATGAAGGCACAAGGGCCCACTGTTAGTGTCACTAATGGGGGGGTTAGTCCTAAACTAATCTTGCCACGTCAGCCCGCCGGAGTTTGGCCGGCAGCGACTATTCCGTGCGGCGGAGGGGCTCGGGATCGCTTCCCCGGGGCCCAAACGAGCAGCCGAGGGCAGCTACGGGGAGCTGGAGCTCACCCACATCTAGCACGGCATGTGGTGGCAGCGGGGACGGCCAGAGCTCGCCGGAATGGAGCTCGCGGCGGTGGCCGGAGTTCGGCCATCGACGGAGTCGATGCTACGGTGGTCAGGAGAGTGAGGTAATAAGTGCTATGGGCTCCTGGGAGCACGACTATGTGCTCGTTTGGGTCAAGCGAGGTTGCTAGCTGCGGCAGCAACGAACGAGGCGGCGTTGAGCTCACGGTTGCAGCGGGGGTTGCAGAGAGGGCTGAATTTGGTTGGAAGAGGAGAGGGGAAAGATGGCATGTCTCACAGGGGTCGGACGAGGTGCTCGGCGGGCTCGGGGATGGTTTGGTGACGGCGAATCGACGTCGGCAGTGACCGGATGCAGAGGACGAGGATGATGGCGTAGTTGGCGTTGCAGCCCGTCCGGGATCTCGTGGCTCGTCGAGGAGGTCGGAGAGGTCGAGACGGAGCTCGCAGGCACGGCGAGGGGTCGAGAGAGAGGCGATGGCCGCGGCAACGTCGAGCGGCGGCGGCGGCTACGTTCGGTGCATGCGAGGGAGAGAGACAGGGGAGAGGATGGGGACGAGAGAGAGCGAGAGAGAGACGGGGGGTAGCATGGCGATGCTAGAGGCGTCCAGGCCGTCGAGGGGGCGAGGCAGGCAGGCAGGAGGTGGCCGACATGTGCTCGCACGCGGCGGCCACGCGCACGCGTCCTCCTGGTGGGAGGTGGAGGACGACGGGCACTGGCCAGTCGGCTGGGCCGGCCTGTTGGGCCACTAGGCCAGGCCGGCTGCACAGTGCCAGGCCGCGGTAACCCAGGTAAGCAACTTTCCATTTTTGTTTCTTTTATATTTTCTGACATTTGTTTCTGATTTAGTAAAATACTAAATCATTTTATTTTCTTCTCACAATTTTTGCAGGGGCCTAAGGGATTATTCCAAAGCCCCTCACCAAAATTCAGAATTATTGGACAATATTATATATATATATATAAATATTTATCCAACGCAAATAATTACTGGATTAATTCCAAATGTCCAAAATAAATATTTATGAGTTCCTAAAAATGTTGGTTTGATTTTTATCTCTGTCCAATATTTTTAGAGAGCAACATGAGCATTTTCTTGGACCCTTTTGGAGCAATTTTTACTTGGGTCCTTTTCATAAATGATTCCGAGGGTTTCACAAATCCCCATTTCAATTTTTAAATGGAATTTAAACATGATGCAAACATGAAGGCTCGCCTAGGTCATACCAGAACTAGGGATGTGACAACTCGCCCCCACTCGGAAGAATCTCGTCCCGTGATTCAGGAGTTGGCGGAAACAAAGCGGGGTACTCAAGTCGAAGACGATCTTCACGCTCCCAGGTAGCTTCTCTCTCGGAATGATGAGACCACTGAACCTTGAGAAACTTGATGTTATGACGTCGAGTGACACGCTCGGCTTGATCCAGAATGCGGACGGGGTACTCTCGATAAGTGAGGTTATCTTGGAGATCAAGCGTTTCCTTGTCCACTCCACGGAGGGGATCCGAGAAGCAACGCCTGAGTTGAGAGACGTGGAAGACATCATGTACTCGAGAAAGATGTGGGGGTAGTTCCAACTGGTAAGCAACCTCTCCTCGTTTAGCGAGAATGAGAAAGGGACCAATGTAACGAGGAGCCAACTTGCCCTTGATACCGAATCGATGGGTACCCTTCAAAGGGGTAACCCGAAGGTAAGCTTTGTCGACAACTTCATAAGCCACTTCCTTATGACTACGGTCATACTGACTCTTTTGACGAGATTGGGCTGTTTTCAAATTCTCACGAATGATGCGAACTTGCTCTTCTGCCTCTTGGATCATATCCGTTACAAAGAACTGTCTTTCACCGGTTTCTGACCAGTTCAAAGGTGTTCGACATCTTCGTCCATACATAACCTCAAAAGGAGCTTTCTTGAGGCTAGATTGGTAGCTATTGTTATAAGAGAACTCGGCGAAGGGAAGACACTTCTCCCAATCCATACCGAACGAGATAACACAAGCTCTAAGCATGTCTTCGAGAATTTGGTTGACCCTTTCCACCTGACCACTTGATTGAGAGTGGAAAGCGGTACTGAAGGAAAGATGGGTGCCCACGGTAGTTTGGAAACTCTCCCAGAAATGAGAAGTGAAAAGACTGCCACGGTATGAATTGATCTCTAGTGGAACACCATGAAGTGACACTATTCGAGAAATATATAAGTCAGCGAGCTGACTAGCGGTGATACTCTCTCGGACAGGTAGGAAGTGAGCCACTTTGGAAAGACGATCAATGACTACGAAGATAGCATTATTCCCTTTCTTGGTCCTGGGAAAGCCGGTGATGAAGTCCATACCAACTTTATCCCATTTGCACTTCGGAATAGCTAAAGGTTGAAGGGTGCCAGCAGGCCTTTGATGTTCTACCTTAACGCGACGACAAACGTCGCAGTTAGCAATAAACTGGGCAATTTCTCTCTTCATCCTAGTCCACCAAAACCTCTGGCGTAGGTACTGATACATCTTAGTACTACCGGGATAAATCGTGAGAGGAGATTCATGCGCCTCCTTAAGGATTAATTGTTGAAGATGTTGATTCTTGGGAACCACCAAGCGACTCTCAAAGACAACAACACCACGATCATCTATAGAGAAACTACCACCAACTCCCTTGTTAATGTTTCTCTTGATCCGGTAAATTCCCGTATCCTACCTTTGAGCAGAGATGATCTGATCCACAAGAGTAGGTTTCACCACCAAGGTAGAAAGGAATCCGTGAGGAGCGATGTGAGGGTTTAGCTTATAGAATTCCTCATGGAGAAGTGGTTGGCCCTGTTGCAACATGAGATTGTTGCAATAGGACTTATGACTTAGTGCATCAGCCATGACATTTCCCTTGCCTGGGGTGTAGGTAATCCCTAAGTCGTAATCTGAGATCAACTCCAACCAACGTCTTTTCCTAAGGTTCAAATCTGGTAGGGTGAAGATATACTTGAGACTCTGGTGATCGGTGTAAATCTCGCAACGCTTACCAAGAAGGTAATGTCGCCAGGTCTTAAGTGCATAGACTACGGCTGCAAGCTCTAGATCATGTGTAGGATAATTCTCCTCATGTGGATGCAACTGTCGAGATGCATAGGCAATCACATGGCAATCTTGCATAAGAATGCAACCTAGTCCCTGTCGTGAGGCATCACAATAGATAACAAAGTCCTTAGTGAAATCCGGTGGCACAAGTATGGGAGCAGAAGTCAGGCGTCTTTTCAGTTCCTGAAAACTATGCTCACACTGTGGGGTCCACTCAAACTTTTTATCTTTCTTGAGAAGTTCCATGAGAGGTTTGGCCACTTTGGAGAAGTTCTCCATGAAGCGGCGACAATAACTGGCTAGACCAAGGAAACTCCTAACTTGCTTAACCGTTTCAGGCGGAGTCCAATCAAGAATGGCCTGAACTCTCTCGGGATTGACAGCAATGCCCTTACCAGATATCACGTGGCCCAGGTAGGTCACTTCTGGCAACCGAAATTCGCACTTGGAGAACTTGGCATAAAGGCGGTGCTCTCTGAGTTTCTCTAACACAAGTCTAAGATGTTCGGCATGCTCTTCCTCGTTCTTCGAGTAAATACGAATATCATCGAGGTATACCACGACGAACTTATCTAAGTACTCCATGAAAATTGAGTTCATCAAGCGAGAGAATGTAGCTGGAGCATTGGTTAGACCAAAGGACATGACGGTGTACTCGTACTGACCATAACGAGTGACAAAAGCCGTCTTAGGAATGTACCCATTTCTGATCTTGATTTGGTGGTAGCCTAACCTCAAATCCATCTTGGAAAAGACTGAGGATCCAGCGAGCTGATCATACAGATCGTTGATCCTGGGGAGCGGATACTTGTTCTTTATCGTGACCAAATTAACAGGACGATAATCTACAACCGTTCGGTCCATACCATCCTTCTTCTTGACGAAGAGAATGGGGCAAGCCCAGGGAGAAGAACTAGGACGGATGAAACCCTTTTGCAAGGATTCATTGAGTTGTTTCTTAAGCTCAACTAGTTCTAAGGGTGCCATCTTGTAAGGTCTCCTAGAGATTGGAGCGGTTCCTGGGATAAGATCTATGACAAACTCTACATCTCTGACAAGTGGAATACCTGGCAGTTCCTCTGGAAAGACATCCGGAAAGTCATGGACTACCGAAATATCTTCAAGGTCTGGAAGAGGGTTGGCATTAAGGGAATAGAGCTGACGCTTTGCAACTCTAGTGGAGATGGTGACTATCTGGCCAGATGGGTGTGTAAGCTGGACAGACCTTGTGTAACAATCAATCTTGGCATGATGAGCTTTCATCCAGTCCATACCCAAGATGATGTTAATATCTGTAGACTTGAGGGCTATAAGTGATGCAAGGAGTTCCCATCCACGGTCTGAAAATGACCCAAGTAAAAATTGCTCCAAAAGGGTCCAAGAAAATGCTCATGTTGCTCTCTGAAAATATTGGGCAGAGATAAAAATCAAACCAATATTTTTAGGAACTCATAAATATTTATTTTGGACATTTGGAATTAATCCAGTAGTTATTTGCGTTGGATAAATATTTATATATATAATATTGTCCAATAATTCTGAATTTTGGTGAGGGGCTTTGGAATAATCCCTTAGGCCCCTGCAAAAATTGTCAAAAGAAAATAAAATGATTTAGTATTTTACTAAATCAGAAACAAATGTCAGAAAATAGAAAAGAAACAAAAATGGAAATTTGCTTACCTGGGTTACCGCGGCCTGGCACTGTGCAGCCAGCCTGGCCTAGTGGCCCAACAGGCCGGCCCAGCCGACTGGCCAGTGCCAGTCGTCCTCCACCTCCCGCCAGGAGGACGCGCGCGCGTGGCCGCCGCGCGCGAGCACACGCCGGCCACCTCCTGCCTGCTTGCCTCGCCCCCTCGACGGCCTGGACGCCTCTGGCATCGCCGCGCTACCCCCCGTCTCTCTCTCGCACTCTCTCGTCCCCATCCACTCCCCTGTCTCTCTCCCTCGCACGCACCGAACGCAGCCGCCACCGCCGCTCGACGTTGCCGCGGCCATCGCCTCTCTCTCGACCCCTCGCCGTGCCTGCGAGCTCCGTCTCAACCTCCCCGACCTCCTTGACGAGCCACGAGGGCCCGGACGCGCTACAACGCCAACTACGCCGTCGTCCTCGTCCTCTGCATCCGGTCACCGCCAACATCGATTCGCCACCACCAAGCCGTCCCCGAGCCTGCCGAGCAGCTCGTCTGACTCCCTGTGAGCCATGCCATCTTTCCCCTCTCCTCTTGCAACCAAATTCGGCCCTATCTGCAACCCCCGCTGCAACCGTTAGCTCACCGCCGCTGCGTTCGTTGCTGCCACAGCTAGCAACCTCGCCTGACCCAACCGAGCACATAGTCGTGATCAGCATGCTCCCAGGAGACCATAGCACTGATTACCTCGCTCTCCTGACCACCGTAGCGTCGACTCCGTCGATGGCCGAACTCCGGCCACCGCCGCGAGATCCATTCCGGCGAGCTCCAGCCGTCCCCGCTACCACCACATGCCGCGCTAGATGTGGGTGAGCTCCAGCTCCCCATAGCTGCCCTCGGCTGCTCATTTGGGCCCCGGGGAAGCGATCCCGAGCCCCTCCGCCGCACGGAATAGTCGCCGCCGGCCAAACTCCGGCGGGCTGACATGACAAGATTAGTTTAGGACTAACCCCCCCATTAGTGACACTGATAGTGGGCCCTGGTGCCTTAATCTTTTTGTTAAATTAGAAATAACCCCCTGTTTAACCTGTGACACTGACGTGTGGACCCCACACATCAGGTTTGACCTGGTCAGCCGCCTTTGACGTGCTGACGCAATGCTGCTGTCATGTTGACGCAATATATCTTTTTCTGGTTTTAAAATAAATCAGGAAATTCCAGAAAAAATTATAAACTTCAAAAATTCATAGAAATTCAACCATAGCTCAGATTGAAATAAGTTATATATGAAAAATGATCAGAAAAATTCAATCTATCCATCTGTACCATTTTCATGCATGACAAACCAACCTATACATGTTGTATGTATGAAAACACATAAATGGCATATTTAAGAGCTTAATTTGGAGTTGCAATTAAACCCTTGGTTCAAATGGACTTCAACCAAATAAATGCTAGATGCATTAACTCAAACAACATCACATACTCATGCCATGTTCATGCATCATAATGTTGCATATGGTTGTGTTTGAGTTTCGACACCGTTCCTTCTCGATAGGTCCTGCTCCGGAGAGTGTTCGAGAGTACCTGTCTGAGGAGCAGTGCCCCCCATGTTGATCTACCAGGCAAGGAACCCCCCTTGTTCATTCCAATACAATCCTACTCTCTCACTCCTGCTCTCATTTATTGCATTAGGACAACAACGATTCAACTGCTACTTTATGCTGCGGTAGTTGAACCCATTCCTCTGCATGACCTGTCATTGCCAAGTAAATAGTTAAAACCCACTACAATGTGTAGGAGTTGATTGAGCCATGTTGTGTTCCTACCATGCTTTGCTGGCTATTGCTTAGAGTATGTCAGGTCTGATTCATCGGGAATGAATTAGAGTGTTACGATATGATCCGGTGCTGAGAGTTAAGCGTGTGAACACGATTTGGTAAAGGTAGCGGTGAGAGGCCATGTAGGAGTACATGGTGGGTTGTCTCATTTGGACCGTCCTTAAGAACTGAGTTCTGTGTAAGTTGTCCAATGACTAGCTACTACCACACATTGGGCTCCGGGCGCTCCAAGCTCTCTCGACTTATTATCCGCCTTGATCTCTGTCCAGGAGTTGTAGATAGTTTATGGTGTTTATAGGTAGTGCTATTTTTCTATCGAGTGGCACCCGGCAGGGTGGACTTGGGAAAGACTAGGCACACGTGGCCCGGTGTACCGAGTGGCACCCGGATGGTGGGCTCGGGAACCCTGTACACATCGTTTGGGGCCGTGAGCGAAACCCCGGCCGGATCTCCTTGCGGATGGAACCCGAATAGGCGATAAACCTGGACTAAAGTCTTGTGTGGTTAGTCAGGTCGTGGCCGACACCCTCGCGAGGCTTCCGCTTGAAGGTTGCCGAGATACATGACGTGTATATGGTGATAAGTGGTGAGAGCGTGTGTGAAGAAGTACACCCCTGCAGGGTTATCATGATCTATTCGAATAGCCATGTCCTCGGTTATGGACTTCTTGGATGCTTACATGGTACATAGACAACTTAAAGTGGAGACTCTAAAATGCTCAAGACAAGTGTGAGTGCTATGGATGGCCTTCTCGTAAGGAGACGGGGATGAATCCATAGTAGTGTATTGATGTCGTGATTAGTGGACTCTTGTGCGCTGTCTCACCGCAAAGAAGTTTCTCGTAGTCGTAGAACAGGATAGCCACTGAGTGAAAGCTGGCTTGCTGCAACTAAACCCCACATTACCTTCTTGATACAAATACAAGTGTTTATCACCTATTCAGGTTCCATCCGCAAGGAAATCCGGCCGGGGTGTCCTCGACGGCCCCAAACGATGTGTACAAGGTCCCGAGACGCCAAACAGGTGCCCGGCATACCCGGCCACAGTGTATCTACCGCGTCATAGCCCACCCCTAGGGTCAGCGCTACGCACGGCCGCCAACACATAACCTACAAACACCAGAAACTAGTTGCAACTCCTGGACAGAGGACGAGAGGGGTCAGTAAGTCGAGCGGGGTCATATTTCAGGGCCCAATGTGTGGTAGTAGCTGAATCTTAAATCACGCATACAGATCTCAGTTCTTATGGACGGCCTCAATGAAACAACCCACCATGTACTCCTACATGGCCTCTCATCGATACCTTTACCAAATCAAGTTGAACACATCCCTCACATTACCGACATAATCATTTCACTCTAGCCCATCACCCAGATGAACCAGACCTGACACAACTCTAAGCATAGCAGGCATAGCAAGGTAGGAAACACATACATGGCTCAATCAACTCCTAAACATGCTAATGGGTTTAATCCAGTTACTGTGGCAATGACAGGTCATGCAGAGGATAAGGGTTCAACTACCATGGCACACAGCAGTTTGAAAACGTTGTTGTCTTAATGGAGTAAATGAGAGCAGAGGCGAGAACATGGGATTGTATCGATATGATCAATGGGGTTGCTTGCCTGATGGAGTGGTAGTAGGGTACTGCCCTCCAGTTGGATACTCGGAGATATCCTCGGAGGAAGAACCTACCACGAAAGACACCACATAGTATAATCAACACATGGCAATATGCAACAATATGATGCATGCTATGACATGGAAAAATGATGTGTCCTGCCTAATGCAATGTGAAACAAGTTGAAAGGGTCCCATTTGAATCAAAGATTCAAATGAAAGCTTAAGCTCTTGTGCATAATAAGTGTATTAGCTTGTTTCACCTAAACAACAAGGTTAAATTGTTTTTTCATGCATGAAACCATTATAGATGGATAGATTGAATTTTTCCGACCATTTTTCATATATAATTTGTTTGATTTGGAGCTATGGTTGATTTTCTATGATTTTTAGAAGTTTAGGCTATTTTCTGGAATTTCCTATATAAAAATAAATCCAGAAAATGAATAATTGCGTCAGCACTGCGTCACTGTGACGTCAGCGAGTCAAAGGAATATGACCCTGCTCGACTTACTGGCCCCTCTCGTCCTTTGTCCAGGAGTTGCAACTAGTTTCTGGTGTTTGTAGGTTATGTGTTGGCGGCCGTGCGTAGCGCTGACCCTAGGGGTGGGCTATGACGTGGTAGATACACTGTGGCCGGGTATGCCGGGCGCCCGTTTGGCGTCTCGGGACCCTGTACACATCCTTTGGGGCCGTTGAGGACATCCCGGCCGGATTTCCTTGCGGATGGAACCTGAATAGGCGATAAACCTAGACTAGAGACATGTGCGGTTAGTCAGGTCGTGGTCTACACCCACGTCGGCTTTCACTTGAAGTCTGCTGAGCACATGTCGTGTGCAGATGCTAAGTGGTGGAAACATGTGTGACGAAGTACACCCCTGCAGGGTATAAAACTGTAACACCCCGGATGTAACTTTCCCTATTCATACTCCAACTCTTGCCGTTTCCGGCATTAAGTTATATTTATTTCTTGGGTTCGGGTCTTTGTCTCCGTGTGTTGTTTTCGTTTTCATGCATCTCATATCATGTCATCATGTGCATTGCATTTGCATACTTGTTCATCTCATGCATTCGAGCATTTTCCCCGTTGTCCGTTTTGCATTCCGGCGCTTCGTTCTCCTCCGGTGGTCATTTCTAGCCTTCTTTCGTGTGTGGGGATTAAACATTTCCGGATTGGACCGAGACTTGTCATGCGGCCTTGGTTTACTACCGGTAGACCGCCTGTCAAGTTTCGTACCATTTGGACTTCGTTTGATACTCCAACGGTTAACCGAGGGACCGAAAAGGCCTTGTGTGTGTTGCAGCCCAACACCCCTCCAATTTGGCCCAAAAACCCACCAAACTCTGCTCCATGTCCTAGATCGTTCGATCACGATCGCGTGGGCGAAAACCGCACCTCATTTGGACTCTCCTAGCTCCACTTATGCCTATATAAACACCCCCCATTCCTAGTCTCAGATTCCTCCCCGTCCTAAAAAAAACAGATCAACCCCCCCCCCCCACCGACGGACGTGTCTGGATCCGACCGGACAACGTCCGCCCGCCGCCGCCAGCCACCGAGCGCCCACCACGTGTCCCCGGGGGGACCGGTTCGCCGCCGCCACCGACGCGGGCCCGAGGCCCAGCGCCGGCCCCCTCCTCCTCCGCCCGGGCCAGAGGCGCCCGTGGCCCGAGCCGCGCCGCCGCCCTTCTTCTCCTCCTCCGGCGGGCCGCCGCGGCCCGCCATCGTCGCCGGCGCCCCGAGCGGCGCCCGCTGCCGTCCGACGCTTGGCCGGCGCCGCGCCCCTCCGCCGCCTCCTCGCCGCCTCCTCGTCGCCGGCAGCCGCCACGGCCACGGCCCCCTCGCCGGCGAGCTACAGGAGCTCCGGCGTGAACAGTACTCCGGCGCTGCCTCGGGATCCGTGCGCTGGATCTAGATCTGGGGTTGACCCCCTCTCCCCCGAAACCCTAACTCCCAGATTTTTATGCATTCTTTGACTACTCATATCTCCACAACCGTAACTCCGTTTTGGGCATATGATATATCAGAATCTTCGTCTCGACATGTACATCATACCATTCCATTGCATCATTTGCAATTTAGGTCATCTTGTTGCCCAAAATACTGTTAGAAGGAGGCTTCATGAGTTAAATTGCAGATCCGTTAGTTCATCATGCACTTTTGTCATTTTTTCCATGTTTAATTCGTGCATGATATGCCTATGCCCCTTTGGGATGAATTGTTAAGCATTTTGTCTTCTTTCCAGAGGTGCCACCCATTCATTTTTAGGATGTGCGTGTTGTCTTGTGCAAGCTTGCGAAGAGAGGTACCTGAGATTGCTGATTTCATGGACTTAGTGATTTTCACTAAGTCTGGGATATTTTAGTTCATGATGCTATATGTCCAGCTTGTTTCCTAGTGATCCGTGCCTCTTTTGAGGATGATCAGTAAGGGAGTTTTGATATTTATGTTATGCTCTATCCATCCATGTCTTTGTTTGCATATGTGGAGTGCTCTAGGTTGACTCAATCGAGCTCAACTTTTGCTTCGTTGTTAATCTGGGCAGATCGTCAACTTGTTTGCGATTTTGCCGATGCTACCGTTAGTGTTCCATGCATGCTATGCCTTTGTTCTTGCCATGTGTAGCTAGAATATTGTGCCTTCTTGCTGGTTATATGCTCTCCTTGCCATGACTTGCACCGTAGTGAGTGCATCGAGCTCGTTTACATGCCTTCGTGAGTTAAATTTCTGCATGTCTCAGTTTTCACTAAGTCTGAAAACTGATTGTGTTCGAGCTATGTTCATGAGCTCGGTAGAGTATTTTGTGAACCCTTTTGGCCCCAGGTCACTTTGGGTGATTTGTTAAGCTTGTTGAGTAGCTCCATGCCATGTTCGTACTTGTCATGTTCAGGTTTTGTATCATGTTGTTTTGCTGCTCCGAAGAGGGCTTCGTGATCTGAAATTTCAGGCTAGTGTTAATTTCAAAGTCTGGAATCTGTTTTGCATATTCATTTTTGCCATGCTTGTTTGAACCTCTTAATGGATGAATTTGCCTATGGCTCAGTGCTAGTGTTTTGTTAACCATATTGTGTACATCACTGCCATGTATTTTTTTTTCATGTTTGGTGGCTGTAGCATGTTCATTTCGTTGCATTTAGGAGCCCACTTGCTGTATATCGTAGATCGGTTTGTTTCGTAAAACGCTCGCCATTTCCAAACCGTAGCTCCGATTCCTATGATCTTTATATCGTTTTCAGGTGATTTCTTCCCCTCTATCCAGTGGCCCACTTGGTCATCCAAGTTGAGGCCAGGTTCATGCATTTTCTGTAATGTCTTGCATTTTGCATCCCGCATCGCATCCCGCATCGCATATCATCTTTGCATCTTATTGCTTGTCCTTGCACGTGGTTGAATGTATTATTATTGCTTGTTTGTGTTGTTGGGTAGAGCCGGGAGACGAGTTTGCTAACGAGGAGCCCGTTGAGTGTGCTTTTGAGGATCCAGTCAACTCTGACAGCTTTGCAGGCAAGATGATCATACCCTCGAAATCACTACTATCTTTGCTATGCTAGTTTGCTCGCTCTTTTGCTTTGCCACTGCTACGATGCCTACCACTTGCTTGTCAGCCTCCCAATTGCATGATTGAACCTCTAACCTACCATTGTCCTAGCAAACCGTTGATTGGCTATGTTACCGCTTTGCTCAGCCCTTCTTATAGCGTTGTTAGTTGCAGGTGAAGATTGGAGCCGTTCCTTGTTGGAACATTTATTTACTTGTTGGGATATCATTATATTGCTATGTTATCTTAATGCATCTATATACTTGGTAAAGGGTGGAAGGCTCGGCCTCTCGCCTAGTGTTTTGTTCCACTCTTGCCGCCCTAGTTTCCGTCATATCGGTGTTATGTTCCCGGATTGTTGCGTCCCTTATGCGCTTGGGCTATAATGGGAACCCCTTGATAGTTCGCCTTGATTAAAGATTTTCCAGCAATGCCCAACATTGGTTTTATCATTTGCCGCCTACCCCCTTTTCCCTTGGGTTTCCGGAGCCCGAGGGTCATCTTTATTTTAGCCCCCCACGGGCCAGTGCTCCTCTGAGTGTTGGTCCGAACTAGAGCCCTGTGCAGCGCCACCTCGGGGAAACTCAAGGGCTGGTTTTAGTTGTACGGATTGCTCATCTGAGTGTGCCCTGAGAAAGAGATATGTGCAGCTCCTATCGGGATTTGTCGGCACATTCGGGCGGTGTTGCTGGACTTGTTGTAACCTGTCGAATCATCTTGTTGTACCGAGATACCGAGTCTGATCGGTGTGTCTTGGGTGGAGGTCTATTCCTTCGTTGACCGTGAGAGCTTGTTATGGGCTAAGTTCGGACCCCCCTGCAGGGATTGAACTTCCGAAAGCCGTGCCCGCGGTTATGGGCAGATGGGAATTTGTTAATGTCCGGTTGTAGATAACTTTAACTAAACTTAATTAAAATGAATCAACCGTGTGTGTTACCGTGATGGCCCCTTCTCGGCGGAGTCCGGGAAGTGGACACGGTGTTGGAGTTATGCTTGCGCAGGATGTTCCTTTAGCTTCTCGCTCGTGCTTCGCCTTCTCTTCTCGCTCTCTTTTGCGTATAAGTTAGCCACCATATATGCTAGCCGCTTGCTGCAGCTCCACTCATATTGCCTTATCCTTCCTATAAGCTTAAATAGTCTTGATCGCGTGGGTGTGAGATTGCTGAGTCCCTGTGGCTCACAGATACTATAACTCCAGATGCAGGTCCAGGTGTTCCCGCTCCGGTTGACGATTACGAGCTCATGTGGGAGTTCGACGAGGACTCTCAGCGCTATTATGTTTCCTTTCCCGATGATCAGTAGTGGTGCCTAGTTGGGGTTTGATTCAGGGCCTTGTCGCATGTTGGGTTTTTTTTTCCATTTTGGCGCCGTAGTCGGGCCATGAGTGTTTGTTTGATGGATGTTATTTATGTACTCTGATGTGACGTGGCGAGTGTAAGCCAACTATGTTATCTTCCCCTTTTATTATGTACTACATGGGATGTTGTAATGATTGCCTGACTTGCGACATTGCTTTCAATGCGGTTATGTCTCTAAGGCGTGCCTCGACACGTGGGAGCTATAGCCGCATCGAGGGCGTTACAAGTTGGTAATTAGAGCCTTCCCCGACCTTAGGAGCCCCATTGCTTGATCGTTTTTAGCAGCCGAGTTGTGTCTAGAAAAATGTTTTGAGTCACTTAGGAATTATATATCGGAGAGCTTAGGAATTCTTTTACTTCCCAGTCTCCTCATCGCTCTGGTAAGGCATCCTGACGTAGAGTTTTGACTCTTCTCTTCTCAAATTTCACTAAAAAAAATTTTAGGATCACGCGAGTATCTTGGATTTGTTCCGATGGCTTATGATGATAATACTGTCTTGGTGCCTCCTGTCAGGGGTTTTGGAAGTGTCCCGGGGAGTTGAGCTCTGAGGTGTTGTCATCATAATTTTATCGTTGCAATTCTGGAATACTTGAGATATGTTCGCCGACATCGAAAATCTCTTTTATGCAGTTCGTTGGTGAGATAACCTCGACGCCACCCAGTACTGGGGCGGGAGTTCGGGAGTATCGCTATAACTTGTATAACGGATGCTTTTCGAAGGTTGAGGTAGATGGTTTCCGAAGTTTTCTTGGTTATGTGTTGAAGGATGGATACAGCTGGATGTAGGATTTGCTAGTTTGGGTGAGATATTATGCTTCCCCTGTATCCCCAACACCTGATTGCATAACCGGAAAGGTTCGGGAGTTTCATAGGTGGGAATTCTAGTAGCTCTAGTTCTTCTTCCACGGATATTGGTTTGAGATTGGGATTTCTTACCGATTATTCGTTCTTGATCCGTACCTTGTTGATTTATTTCTTTATCTTAATTCTACGTGGCTTCTCAATTTAAGGATATGTGACCATTTGAAGAGGAATGCATTCGTTCATTTTTGTTCGGATGTGAAGACTATATGTTGCAATTTCATTCCGTTGGATTCAGCTTCAATATTTATCTGTCAATGTGCTAATGGTGGTCAACCTCTTCAGGATGGCTCCTCCAACGCGCACGACTCCGAATCCTGATCCGCCACCACCTCCACCTCCTCCAGAGGCATGGCAAGCTGTGATGGCCGCAACCAATGCAAACACTCAGCTGATCATGCAAATTCTCCAAGAGCGCAATCAAGGCAGTCAAGGGAATCAAGGCAGCAATCAGAGTCACTTTGCTACACTCAACCAGTTCCTTGCTAACGGGCCAAAGACTTTCAGTAATTGTGTTGAGGCAACCGATGCTGACGATTGGCTTGTGGATCTGTGTAAGCATTTCGAGTGCAGCAATGTCAGGTCTGAGGACTTTGTGAAGTTCGCTTCCTTCCAACTCAAAGATCAGGCAGCAGAATGGTTCCAGCAATACAAGGATTCCAGAGGTGGACGTGTTATGACTTGGGATGATTTCCGTCAAGATTTCCGAGCTCATCACATTCCGCAGAGCGTGGTTGAAAGCAAGCGTGAGGAATTCCGCAATCTGAAGCAAGGCTCTTTGTCTGTCTATGACTACAAAAAATTGTTCCAGAAGCTTGCCCGCTTTGCCAAGCAGGACGTGCCTGATGAGAAGAGTATGATATATCAGTTCAGGGGTGGTCTCAGAGAAGATATTCAGCTCGCTCTTGTTCTCTTTGAGCCCTTGATGTACGATGAGTTCTACAACATGGCACTGAAGCAAGAGGCTGCTCAGTTGAGGTGTGATGCTTCCAGGAAGCGAGTCAGAGATGTTACTCCTTCTTCCTCTACTCAAGTGGCCAAGCAACAGAAGTTTTGGCTTCCTCCTCCTCCGTTCCGTCAGCCGTTTCAGCAGAAGAGCAAAGGTGGCAGTGGTTCTTCCCACCCACCCAACCAAGGCTTTCAGAACAAGACTTCGTCTCAACCTCCAAGATCAAGTGCTCCGTATCACCGTCCGCTTTCAGAGGTCACGTGCAACAAGTGCCAACAGAAGGGTCACTATGCCAACAAGTGTTTCAACCAGAGGCGTCTTCCTCCTCCTCCTCCTGTCAGATCGGCAAGTACAGCTGTGGTCAAGCACAATCCCAAGCATGCCAAGGTCAATATGGTGAATGCAGCTCAGGCAGAGGATTCTTCAGATGTGATCATGGGTAACCTTCCTGTTAATGATATTCCTGCAAAAGTTCTTTTTGACACTGGTGCATCGCATTGTTTCATCTCGAGACCTTTTGCTTCCAAGCATGATTTTGTTACTCAAATGTTGCCGAGACCGTTGTCTATTGACTCTCTGGCCAGCCTCTTGACATCTCGAGTGTGTGTTCCGGATGTTACTATCACTTTGGGCGACTGCAAGTTTCTCTCTTCTCCGGTGGTTCTTGGCAATTCTGACATTGATCTTATTATTGGGATGGACTGGCTCTCTAAACACAAGGCTCACCTCGATTGTGCTGCCAGGCAGATTCAATTGACTCATTCGTCTAAGGATGTAATTGTCTTTGCCGCTCGGGATAATACCATCCGTCTGTTTTCTCTCAATGAGAAGGGTGAATTGGATGCCATCTCTCAAATTCCAGTCGTTTGCGAGTATCATGACGTTTTTCCAGAAGAACTCCCAGGGATGCCTCCAAACCGGCCGGTTGAATTTGTTATTGAACTTGAGCCCGGTACGGAACCTGTGTGCAAACGTCCCTACAAGCTCGGCCCCGAAGAGTTGAAGGAGTTGAAGAAACAACTTGATGAGCAAGAAAGATTGGGTCTCATCCGGCCTAGTACTTCTCCGTGGGGTTGTGGTGTTCTTTTTGTGAAGAAGAAGGATGGATCGAGTCGACTTTGTGTTGATTACCGTCCAGTGAACAAGAAGACCATCAAGAACAAATACCCACTTCCCAACATCAATGAGCTGTTCGAACAACTCAAGGGTGCCCAAGTATTCTCCAAGCTTGATCTCCGTATGGGTTATCATCAGATTCATATTCGTGAGCAAGATATTCCCAAGACGGTGTTCAGGACAAGTTTTGGTTCATATGAATACACCGTCATGTCTTTTGGCCTCGCCAACGCTCCTCCGACGTTCTCTCGCATGATGAACTTCATCTTCAACCCCTACACCAATGACTTCGTTTTGGTCTATCTCGACGACATTCTGGTTTTCTCGAAGAACAAGGAAGATCATGCCAAGCACTTGCGTTTGGTTCTTGACAAGCTCAGGGAACATCAGTTCTACGCCAAGTTCTCCAAGTGTGAATTTTGGCTCGATGAAGTTCTTTATCTTGGTCATATCATCTCTGCCAAGGGCATTTCCGTGAATCCTGAGAAGGTGTCCGCAATTGTGAATTGGGAACCTCCTCAGAACGTGAAGCAACTCCGCAGTTTCCTCGGTCTCGCAAGCTATTGCAGAAGATTCGTTGAAAACTTTTCTAAGATCGCCAAGCCTCTCTCAAATCTCCTTCAGAAGCACGTCAAGTACGTTTGGTCTCCGGAGTGTGATATTGCTTTCAACACTTTGAAAGAGAAGTTGATCACTGCTCCAGTTCTGACTCCGCCTGATGAAACCAAGCCGTACGAGGTCTTTTGTGATGCCTCTCTCCAAGGTCTCGGTGCTGTACTGATGCAAGAGAAGAAAGTTGTTGCTTATACATCTCGCCAGTTGAAGCCTAATGAGAAGAACTAACCCACTCATGATCTTGAGTTGGCGGCAGTTGTGCATGCTCTTTTGACTTGGAGACATCTTCTATTGGGAAGAAAAGTGGACATTTTCACCGATCACAAGAGTCTCAAGTACATCTTCACTCAGCCTAATCTCAAGCTAAGGCAAACTCGATGGGTCGAAATGATTCAAGAATATAATCCGAGTATTGAGTATACTCCAGGCAAGGCTAATGTGATTGCTGACGCTTTGAGCAGAAAAGCATATTGCAATAGTCTAATTCTCAAGCCCTATCAACCCGAGCTTTGTGAAGCTTTCCGCAAGCTGAATCTTCAAATTGTTCCTCAAGGTTTCCTCACCAACCTTCAAGTTTCTCCTACCTTGGAAGACCAGATTCGCCAAGCCCAGCTTCTTGATGCTATGGTGAAAAAGGTGAAGATTGGTATTGCAAAGAGTCAGTCCAAGTACAAGTGTTACCGACTTGATGACAAGGACACTCTCTTCTTCGAGGATCGAATTGTTGTGCCCAAAGGTGAACTTCGTAAAGTGATCATGAACGAGGCTCACAACTCTCTCCTCTCCATCCACCCTGGTAGTACGAAGATGTATCAGGATCTCAAGCAAGCTTATTGGTGGACTCGAATGAAGCGCGAGATCGCTCAATTCGTGAATGAATGTGATGTCTGCAGAAGAGTGAAGGCAGAACACCAAAGGCCAGCTGGTCTCCTCCAACCTCTTGCCATTCCAGAATGGAAGTTTGACCACATTGAAATGGACTTCGTGACTGGGTTTCCAAAGTCCAAGCGTGGCAATGATGCTATATTCGTTGTCATCGACAAGCTCACCAAAGTGGCTCACTTTCTGCCGTTCAAAGAGTCGATCACTGCGGCTCAATTGGCGGAACTCTATACCTCTCGTATTGTCTCTCTGCACGGCATTCCTCAAGTGATATCTTCAGACCGTGGCAGCATCTTTACCTCGAAGTTTTGGGATTCTTTCCAGAAGGCCATGGGCACTAACATCCGCTTCAGCACTGCTTTCCATCCTCAAACAAGCGGTCAAGTCGAGCGTGTCAACCAAATTCTTGAAGATATGCTCAGGGCTTGTGTGATCTCTTTCGGCATGAAGTGGGAGGATTGTATTCCTTATGCTGAATTCTCATACAACAACAGTTTTCAAGCAAGTTCGGGCAAGGCCCCTTTTGAAATTCTGTATGGCAGGAAGTGCCGTACCCCTCTCAACTGGTCTGAAACCGGTGAACGTCAGCTGCTGGGTAATGACTTAATCGCAGAAGCAGAAGAAATGTGCAAAGTCATTCGTGATAACCTCAAAGCAGCCCAATCCCGCCAGAAGAGCTACTATGATAGTAAGCACCGTGATTTGGCTTTCGAGATCGGAGATCTTGTTTACCTCCGTGTCTCTCCTATGAAAGGTACTCGTCGCTTCGGTATCAAAGGGAAGCTTGCCCCTAGATACGTGGGACCTTTCAAGATTGTCAGCAAGAGAGGCGACCTCGCCTATCAACTCGAGATTCCTTCAAACTTTGCAAATGTTCATGATGCGTTCCATGTCTCTCAGCTTCGAAAGTGGTTCAAGACTCCTGACCGCACCGTCAACTTCGAGGACATTGATCTCCAAGAAGATCTCTCCTATCGTGAGCACCCAGTTGCTATTCTTGAAGAGACTGAACGCAAGACTCGCAACAAGTCAATCAAATTTCTCAAAGTCAAGTGGTCTCACCATTCCGACCGTGAAGCTACCTGGGAACGCGAGGATCACCTCCGTTCTGAGTACCCGGAGTTCTTTCAGTCCTAGATCTCGGGACGAGATCTTTTCGTAGTGGTGGAGTGTTGTAACACCCCGGATGTAACTTTCCCTATTCGTACTCCAACTCTTGCCGTTTCCGGCATTAAGTTATATTTATTTCTCGGGTTCGGGTCTTTGTCTCCGTGTGTTGTTTTCGTTTTCATGCATCTCATATCATGTCATCATGTGCATTGCATTTGCATACTTGTTCATCTCATGCATTCGAGCATTTTCCCCGTTGTCCGTTTTGCATTCCGGCGCTTCGTTCTCCTCCGGTGGTCATTTCTAGCCTTCTTTCGTGTGTGGGGATTAAACATTTCCGGACTGGACCGAGACTTGTCATCGGCCTTGGTTTACTACCGGTAGACCGCCTGTCAAGTTTCGTACCATTTGGACTTCGTTTGATACACCAACGGTTAACCGAGGGACCGAAAAGGCCTTGTGTGTGTTGCAGCCCAACACCCCTCCAATTTGGCCCAAAAACCCACCAAACTCTGCTCCATGTCCTAGGTCGTTCGATCACGATCGCGTGGGCGAAAACCGCACCTCATTTGGACTCTCCTAGCTCCACTTATGCCTATATAAACACCCCCCCATTCCTAGTCTCAGATTCCTCCCCGTCCTCAAAAAAAAACAGATCAACCCCCCCCCCCACCGACGGACGTGTCCGGATCCGACCGGACAACGTCCGCCCGCCGCCGCCAGCCACCCAGCGCCCGCCACGTGTCCCCGGGGGGACAGGTTCGCCGCCGCCACCGACGCGGGCCCGAGGCCCAGCGCCGGCCCCCTCCTCCTCCGCCCGGGCCAGAGGCGCCCGTGGCCCGAGCCGCGCCGCCGCCCTTCTTCTCCTCCTCCGGCGGGCCGCCGCGGCCCGCCATCGTCGCCGGCGCCCCAAGCCGCGCCCGCTGCCGTCCGCCGCCGCGTCCGACGCCCGGCCGGCGCCGCGCCCCTCCGCCGCCTCCTCGTCGCCGGCAGCCGCCACGGCCACGGCCCCCTCGCCGGCGAGCTACAGGAGCTCCGGCGTGAACAGTACTCCGGCGCCGCCTCGGGATCCGTGCGCTGGATCTAGATCTGGGGTTGACCCCCTCTCCCCCGAAACCCTAACTCCTAGATTTTTATGCATTCTTTGACTGCTCGTATGTCCACAACCGTAGCTCCGTTTTGGGCATATGATATATCAAAATCTTCGTCTCGACATGTACATCATATCATTCCATTGCATCATTTGCAATTGAGGTCATCTTGTTGCCCAAAATACTGTTAGAAGGAGGCTTTGTGAGTTAAATTGCAGATCCGTTAGTTCATCATGCACTTTTGTCATTTTTGCCATGTTTAATTCGTGCATGATATGCCTGTGCCCCTTTGGGATGAATTGTTAAGCATTTTGTCTTATTTCCAGAGGTGCCACCCATGCATTTTTAGGATGTGCGTGTTGTCTTGTGCAAGCTTGCGAAGAGAGGTACCTGAGATTGCTGATTTCATGGACTTAGTGATTTTCACAAGGCTGGGATATTTTAGTTCATGATGCTATATGTCCAGCTTGTTTCCTAGTGATCCGTGCCTCTTTTGAGGATGATCAGTAAGGGAGTTTTGATATTTATGTTATGCTCTATCCATACATGTCTTTGTTTGCATATGTGGAGTGCTCTAGGTTGACTCAATCGAGCTCAACTTTTGCTTCGTTGTTAATCTGGGCAGATCGTCAACTTGTTTGCGATTTTGCCGATGCTACCGTTAGTGTTCCATGCATGCTATGCCTTTGTTCTTGCCATGTGTAGCTAGCATATTGTGCCTTCTTGCTGGTTATATGCTCTCCTTGCCATGACTTGCACCATAGTGAGTGCATCGAGCTCGTTTACATGCCTTCGTGAGTTAAATTTCTGCATGTCTCAGTTTTCACTGTCTGAAAACTGATTGTGTTCGAGCTATGTTCGTGAGCTCGGTAGAGTATTTTGTGAACCCTTTTGGCCCCAGGTCACTTTGGGTGATTTCTTAAGCTTGTTGAGTAGCTCCATGACATGTTCGTACTTGTCATGTTCAGGTTTTGTATCATGTTGTTTTGCTGCTCCGAAGAGGGCTTCGTGATCTGAAATTTCAGGCTAGTGTTAATTTCAAAGTCTGGAATCTGTTTTGCATATTCATTTTTGCCATGCTTGTTTGAACCTCTTAATGGATGAATTTGCCTATGGCTCAGTGCTAGTGTTTTGTTAACCATCTTGTGTACATCACTGCCATGTATTTTGTTTTCATGTTTGGTGGCTGTAGCATGTTCATTTTGTTGCATTTAGGAGCCTACTTGCTGTATATCGCAGATCGGTTCGTTTCGTAAAACGCTCGCCATTTCCAAACTGTAGCTCCGATTCCTATGATCTTTATATCGTTTTTAGGTGATTTCTTCCCCTCTATCCAGTGGCCCACTTGGTCATCCAAGTTGAGGCCAGGTTCATGCATTTTCTGTAATGTCTTGCATTTTGCATCCCGCATCGCATCCCGCATCGCATATCATCTTTGCATCTTATTGCTTGTCCTTGCACGTGGTTGAATGTATTCTTGTTGCTTGTTTGTGTTGTTGGGTAGAGCCGGGAGACGAGTTTGCTAACGAGGAGCCCGTTGAGTGTGCTTTTGAGGATCCAGTCAACTCTGACAGCTTTGCAGACAAGATGATCATACCCTCGAAATCACTACTATCTTTGCTATGCTAGTTTGCTCGCTCTGTTGCTTTGCCACTGCTACGATGCCTACCACTTGCTTGTCAGCCTTCCAATTGCATGATTGAACCTCTAACCTACCATTGTCCTAGCAAACCATTGATTGGCTATGTTACCGCTTTGCTCAGCCCTTCTTATAGCGTTGTTAGTTGCAGGTGAAGATTGGAGCCGTTCCTTGTTGGAACATTTATTTACTTGTTGGGATATCATTATATTGCTATGTTATCTTAATGCATCTATATACTTGGTAAAGGGTGGAAGGCTCGGCCTCTCGCCTAGTGTTTTGTTCCACTCTTGCCGCCCTAGTTTCCGTCATATCGGTGTTATGTTCCCGGATTGTTGCGTCCCTTACGCGGTTGGGCTATAATGGGAACCCCTTGATAGTTCGTCTTGATTAAAGCTTTTCCAGCAATGCCCAACATTGGTTTTATCATTTGCCGCCTACCCCCTTTTCCCTTGGGTTTCTGGAGCCCGAGGGTCATCTTTATTTTAGCCCCCCACGGGCCAGTGCTCCTCTGAGTGTTGGTCCGAACTAGAGCCCTGTGCAGCGCCACCTCGGGGAAACTCAAGGGCTGGTTTTAGTTGTACGGATTGCTCATCTGAGTGTGCCCTGAGGAAGAGATATGTGCAGCTCCTATCGGGATTTGTCGGCACATTCGGGCAGTGTTGCTGGACTTGTTTTAACCTGTCGAATCATCTTGTTGTACCGAGATACCGAGTCTGATCGGTGTGTCTTGGGTGGAGGTCTATTCCTTCGTTGACCGTGAGAGCTTGTTATGGGCTAAGTTGGGACTCCCCTGTAGGGATTGAACTTTCGAAAGCCGTGCCCGCGGTTATGGGCAGATGGGAATTTGTTAATGTCCGGTTGTAGATAACTTTAACTAAACTTAATTAAAATGAATCAACCGTGTGTGTTACCGTGATGGCCCCTTCTCGGCGGAGTCCGGGAAGTGGACACGGTGTTGGAGTTATGCTTGCGCATGATGTTCCTTTAGCTTCTCGCTCGTGCTTCGCCTTCTCTTCTCGCTCTCTTTTGCGTATAAGTTAGCCACCATATATGCTAGCCGCTTGCTGCAGCTCCACTCATATTGCCTTATCCTTCCTATAAGCTTAAATAGTCTTGATCGCGTGGGTGTGAGATTGCTGAGTCCCTGTGGCTCATACATACTATAACTCCAGATGCAGGTCCAGGTGTTCCTGCTCCGGTTGATGATTACGAGCTCAAGTGGGAGTTCGATGAGGACTCTCAGCGCTATTATGTTTCCTTTCCCGATGATCAGTAGTGGTGCCTAGTTGGGGTTTGATTCAGGGCCTTTTCGCATGTTGGGTTTTTTTTCCATTTTGGCGCCGTAGTCGGGCCATGAGTGTTTGTTTGATGGATGTTATTTATGTACTCTGATGTGACGTGGCGAGTGTAAGCCAACTATGTTATCTTCCCCTTTTATTATGTACTACATGGGATGTTGTAATGATTGCCTGACTTGCGACATTGCTTTCAGTGCGGTTATGTCTCTAAGGCGTGCCTCGACACGTGGGAGCTATAGCCGCATCGAGGGCGTTACAAAAACTATTCGAATATCCGCGTCCGCGGTAAAGAACTACTTGGTTGCCTATACAGTTCCTAGACAAGTTAATGGTTACTACTAAAAGACTCAAGATAAGTGTGAGTACCGAGGATGGCTCTCTCGTAGGATGACAAGGGAGGATTCACCACAGAACTCTTCTCTCTTGCGGTCGATGAGAGCTTGAGGAATGTGATGCTCGCGAAAAGCCTCAATGAAATCTCTCCAGGTGGTTATCTGGCCAGCTGGAAGCATAGCCTCATAGTTATGCCACCAAATACTAAACAGGCTACACCAGAGGTACTCAAACTGGGATATGACTCAAATCAACCAAACCTTAGAGACTACGGAGTAGTAACACGTGATCCTGATAGACGGAAGAGAAATCCTAGTTCCTTAACCCCGTAGGAAAGATAGGATGACTCAGATCAGAAGGCATGAGGCATAAGGAGTAAAAAGAGCCTTACGTTCCCTTCCACAATCAATTCCCCTATATAGCTAAAGAATTTCTAGACTCAACTTCGACCAGGTTGGCTTGGTAATCCTACAGGCAGTCAGGCTCTGAGAAGGTCAAGCAAGTTCAGAGTTTCCTTGGCTTAGTGAGCTATTGCCGCCGCTTCGTCGAGAATTTCTCCAAGGTTGCTAAACCTCTAACTGAACTCCTCAAGAAAGATAAAAAGTTCGAGTGGACCCCACAGTGCGAGTTCAGCTTTCAGGAACTGAAAAGACGCCTGACATTTGCTCCCCTACTGGTACCACCAGATTTCTCCAAGGACTTTATTATCTATTGTGACGCCTTGCGACAAGGACTAGGTTGCATACTCATGCAAGATTGTCAGTTAATTGCCTATTCCTCACGGCAATTACACCCACATGAGGAAAACTATCCCACACATGATCTAGAGCTTGCAACTATAGTCCATGCACTCAAAACTTGGCGACATTACCTTCTCGGTAATCGTTGCGAGATCTTCACCAATCACCAAAGTTTGAAATATATCTTCACCCAACCGGATTTTAATCTCAGGCAACGACGTTGGGTCGAGTTGATCTCGGATTACGACTTAGAAATAACTTACACCCCAGGCATGGCCAATGTCATGGCTGATGCGCTAAGTCGTAAATCCTATTGTAACAACCTGATGTTACAACAAAGTCAACCACTTCTCCATGAGGAATTTCGTAAGCTTAATCTTCACATTGTTCCTCGAGGATTCGTATCCACCCTGGTGGCGAAGCCTAACGTTACAGATCAAATCATAGCTGCCCAGAAGTGTGATAAGGGCATATCCCGGATTAAGGAAAACATTGCTAGCGGAGTTGCTAGATGTTTTTCCATGGATGAGCGAGGTGTTGTCTTCTTTGAGAACCGCTTGGTGGTTCCCAAGAAACAACATCTACGCCAGTTGATTCTTAAGGAAGCTCATGAATCCCCTCTCACCATTCATCCCGGTAGTACTAAAATGTATCAAGACCTACGCCAGAGGTTTTCGTGGACTAGGCTGAAGAGAGAAATTGTTCAATACATTGCTAGTTGCAACATCTGTCGTCATGTTAAAGCAAAGCACCAACGGCCTGCTGGCACCCTTCAACCTTTGGCTATTCCTGAGTGGAAATGGGATAAAATCAGTATGGATTTCATTACTAGGTTTCCCAGGACCAAGAGAGGGAATAATGCTATCTTCGTCGTGATCGACCGTCTTTCCAAAGTAGCCCATTTCCTACCTTTTCGTGAGAGTATCACAGCTAGCTAGCTGACCTATACATCTCCCGAATAGTGTCTTTTCATGGTGTCCCATGGGAAATTAACTCAGACCGTGGTAGTCTCTTCACCTCTCAATTTTGGGAAAGTTTCCAAAATGCTATGGGAACTCGTCTCTCTTTTAGCACCGCCTTCCACCCTCAATCAAGTGGTCAAGTAGAGCGAGTCAATCAAATTCTGGAAGATATGCTCCGAGCTTCTGTCATCTCATTCGGAATGGGTTGGGAGAAATGCCTTCCATTCGCGGAGTTTGCTTATAACAATAGTTATCAAGCTAGCTTGGGGAAAGCTCGTTTCGAAGTTCTCTATGGATGAAAATGTCGAACGCCTCTTAACTGGTCAGAAACCGGGGAAAGACAACTCTTTAGCCCGGATATGATTCAGGAAGCAGAAGAGCAGGTTCGCATTATTCATGAGAAATTGAAAACAGCCCAATCTCGTCAAAAGAGCCAATATGATCGTAAACATAAGCTCATGTCTTACGAAGTCGGCGAGAAGGCTTACCTTCGGGTTACTCCGTTAAAGGGAACCCATCGCTTCGGTATCAAAGGCAAATTGGCTCCTCGCTACATTGGACCCTTTCGCATTCTTGCCAAACGAGGAGAACTTGCCTACCAATTGGAACTACCTCCGCATCTTTCCAGAGTTCACGATGTCTTCCATGTTTCTCAACTCACGCGTTGCTTTGCGGATCGTATCCGTGTAGTGGACCACGAAACGCTTGATCTACAAGATAACATCTCATATCGAGAATATCCCGTTCGTATCCTTGATCAAGCCGAGCATACCACTCGACGCCATAACATCAAGTTTCTCAAGGTTCAATGGTCACACCATTCCGAGAAGGAAGCTACTTGGGAAAGGGAGGATCATCTTCGACTCGAGTACCCCACCTTCTTCCCGGAGGATCCTAAATCTCGAGACGAGATTCTTTTGAGTGGGGGTGAGTTGTCACACCCTAGCTAGTTCATGCATTAGAGTGATGCATCATGTCTACTTTTATAGAAACTTGAAATGGGGATGACAGAACCCCCAGAACCCCTAGCACCCCCCTAGAATCAACTAGGGTTACTAAAAATATTTTCAATGAACCCAAAATGCCCTTCACAAAATGTTCATCATTTCTGGATTGGGCTTAAATCCTTGGCAAAAATGGTGCACTCTTTTCTAGGACATTCTGGATTCTTTGAATTAAATCATAAGTATTTGAATTTGGGCATTTAAATGCTATAAAATATTTCAAATGCTCAATCAATTCTGGAAATAAGTGTGGGCTATTGGAAATAATCTAAACAGAGCCTATGATTATTTTCAGGATTTTTGTAAGTGCCTAAGTATTTTTAATAAAGCCACAAACTTACAGAAAAATAGAAAAACGGAAATAAAAGAGGAGCAGGAAACTTATCTGGCCGCAGCCCACCTAGCAGCCCACCTGGCCGGCCCAGCACTGTGTTGGCCCGTGCCAGCCAGCTGCTTCTCCCTCGCCACGCAGGCACAGAGATGACGCCGGCGAGCACGAGCTCGCCACGGCATCAGCTGTTTGCCGCCCGCGAGGCCAGGACACCTGGGCAAGATCCACGTCGCCGCCCCGACCCCGTGGACATCTCATTCGCCCCCCTGCCTCTCTCCCTCGCTCCCCCGAAGCCATGGCCGATGTAGCCGCCGCCGTCTTGCCGCCATAGCCGCAGCCACTGTCGTCCCCGTGTCACCCCACCATGCCCACGATCTCCGCAACATCTCCCTCGACCTCCTCGACGAGCCACGAAGCCTCGGACGCGCTGCAACGCCGCCACCGCAGCCGTTCCCCTCGTCAGTCACCAGAGATCGTCGCCGACTATTCGCCGCCTCCCAAGCTTCCCCGAGCCCGCTTCTACGCCCGCTGCACTCGCCGTGAACTTCTCTCTCTTCTCCCCCTAGCCACGTCGCTCGAGCTGCCCTCTAACCCCGTTGGCCATCATGGCCGAGAGCTCGGCTCCGCTGGCCATGTCGCCGCCGTGGCCACAGGCGCGTAAGCTCGTTTCCGAGCGCGTCACCACACTCACCACGTTCCCAGGAGCCTAACGAACCACTCCCCGTGCCTCGCCGTGCCCCGTAGCTTCGGGTTCATCCGTGCCCGAACTCCGGCGACCGCCAAGGTCGTCGCCGGCGTCGTTCTCGGCCTCCCCGAGCTCCACTTCCACCACCAAATGCTGCGGCTTGCTCCCAGCTACGCGTAGCACCAAACCGCAATCGATTTGGTCGACTATAGGCAAAACCCGAGCCCCTCCGCCGCATCTGTCGTCGCCGGCGTCACGCCGCCGGCGAGTTGACCACGTCTGACCCGTGTGGGCCCAAGTTGACTTCCCCCCTGAGCCTATGACAAGTGGGGCCGACCTGTTTATTAGGTTAGGATTAGTGCTAACTAATTTTAGTTAGTTTAAGTCACTGACATGCGGGCCCATGCCCCACTGACAGTTAGTTAGTTTTAACTAAACTCTGTTAGTTAGCTGAGACACTGACAGACCAGGCCCACCAGTCAGGTTTGACCTGGGCTGGTGCCTTTGACTCGCTGATGTCACAGTGACGCAGTGCTAAGACAATTATTCATTTTCTGGATTTATTTTTATATAGGAAATTCCAGAAAATAGCCTAAACTTCTAAAAATCATAGAAAATCAACCATAGCTCCAAATCGAACAAATTATATATGAAAAATGATCAGAAAAATTCAATCTATCCATCTGTAATGGTTTCAGGCATGACAAAACACTTTAACCTTGCTGTTTAGGTGAAACAAGCTAATACACTTATTATGCATAGGAGATTAAGCTTTCATTTGAATCTTTGATTCAAATGGGACCCTTTCAACTTGTTTCACATTGC
Organism: Triticum urartu; assembly: GCF_056163025.1. Lineage (NCBI taxonomy): Eukaryota > Viridiplantae > Streptophyta > Magnoliopsida > Poales > Poaceae > Triticum > Triticum urartu. The sequence continues at coordinate 417,922,442 of NC_141875.1, forward strand.
ATTAGGCAGGACACATCATTTTGCCATGTCATACCATGCATCATATTGTTGCATATTGCCATGTGTTGATTATACTCTGTGGTGTCTTTCGTGGTAGGTTCTGCCTCCGAGGATATCTCCGAGTATCCCACTGAAGGGCAGTACCCTACTACCACTCCATCAGGCAAGCAGCCCCATTGATCATATCAATACAATCCCATGTTCTTGCCTCTGCTCTCATCTACTACATTAAGACAACAACGTTTCAAACTGCTGTGTGCTACGGTAGTTGAATGCTTATCATCTGCATGACCTGTCATTGCCAAAGTAACTAGATGAAACCCACTAGCATGTGTAGGAGTTGATTGAGCCATGTATCTGTTTCCTACCTTGCTATGCCTGCTATGCTTAGAGTTGTGTCAGGTTTGGTTCATCTATGTGATGGGCTAGAATGAAATGATTATGTCGGTAATGTGAGGGATGTGTTGAACATGATTTGGTAAAGGTATCGATGAGAGGCCATGTAGGAGTACATGGTGGGTTGTTTCATTGAGGCCATCCATAAGAACTGAGATCTGTATGCGTGATTGAAGATTCAGCTACTACCACACATTGGGCCCTGAAATATGACCCCGCTTGACTTACTGACCCCTCTCGTCCTCTGTCCAGGAGTTGCAACTAGTTTCTGGTGTTTGTAGGTTATGTTTTGGCGGTCGTGCATAGCGCTGACCCTAGGGGTGGGATATGACACGGTAGATACACTGTGGTCGGGTATGCCGGGCGCCCTTTTGGCGTCTCGGGACCCTGTACACATCGTTTGGGGCCGTTGAGGACACCCTGGCCCGATTTCCTTGTGGATAGAACCTGAATAGGCGATAAACCTAGACTAGAGACTTGTGCGGTTAGTCAGGTCGTGGTCTACACCCACGTTGGCTTTCGCTTGAAGTCTTCCGAGCACATGTCGTGTGCAGATGCTAAGTGGTGGAAACATGTGTGACGAAGTACACCCTTGCAGGGTATAAAACTATTCGAATAGCCGCGTCCGCGGTAAAGGACTACTTGGTTGCCTATACAGTTCATAGACAAGTTAATGGTTACTACTAAAAGACTCAAGATAAGTGTGAGTACCGAGGATGGCTCTCTCGTAGGATGACAAGGGAGGATCTCCGGTGGAGTGTTGTGTTGGTGATTAGTGGACTCGTGTGCGAAAACTATTTTACTAGTGGTGTCCCGTAGGATAGCTTAGCCAAGAGTCAAACCTGGCTTGCTGCAATAACTCCACCACCTTCTTGAGAATGAGCATGTATAGTAGGTTTTGATGTAAGACTTCCTGAGTACCTTTGTACTCATGTTTGTTTAATTACTATTTTCAGACAACAACACCGCCCCCTCCGATGGGTTTTATGTAGATCTCGACGTCGATGAGTGACTTGCCACCCAGGTGGTGATCCTGGCCATGGAGGGCCCTATGTAGATAGACAGGCTTCGAGAAGCCTTCTTTCTTTCTAGTGGCTGTACTCAGACTATTCGCTTCCGCATGTATGCTTGTATGACTTGAGTGTCGGGTCATGTGACCCTTACCTGTATGAACATGTTATGTATGGCTCTCTCGAGCCTTTAAATAAAAGTACTTGAGTTGTAGAGTTTTGTTGTCATGCCATGTTGTATTTGCACATATTGAGCATATTGTGTGTATGATTGAAATACTTGGTATGTGTGGGATCCGACAATCTAGTTGTTTATCCTTGGCAGCCTCTCTTATGGGGAAATGTAGTCTAGTGCTCCTCGAGCCATAGTAGTCCGCTACAGCCCGGTTCACCGGAGTCCTGCTAGCCCAACACTACTGCTCAGGACACTTGACTGGCCGGCATGTGTTTCACTTCGTTCCTGTGTCTGTCCCTTCGGGGAAATGTCACGCGGTGACATCCGGAGTCCTGCCTAACCTGCTACAGCCCGGGTTCCCGGAGTCCTGTTAGCCCAGTGCTACAGCCCGGATACACACGCTGCTGACCGACATGCTCGATGTGATTCATGTATGCCTGTCCCCATAGGTTGGTGCCGCTTTGGGTTCACGACTAGCCATGTCGGCCCGGGTTCTCTGTCATATGGATGCTAGCGACACTATCATATACGTGAGCCAAAAGGCGCAAATGGTCACGGGCCATGGTAAGGCGACACCCGTGGGAATACCGTGCGTGAGGCCGCAAAGTGATATGAGGTGTTACCGGCTAGATCGATGTGACTTGGAATCAGGGTCCTAACAACGTTGGTATCAGAGCCTGACTGCCTGTAGGATTACCAAGCCAAACCAGTCGAAGTTGTGTCTAGAAATGCTGTAGTTATGTAGGGGAATTGATTGTGGGAGGGAACATAAGGCTCTTTTACTCCTTTACCTTACGCCCTCTGATCTGAGTCATTCTCTTCTCATTCTACGAGGATTAAGAACTAGGCCTTCTCATCTATCTATCAGGATGACGAGTTACTATGGTAGAGACTTATAGGATTGCTGATTTCAAGCCTCAGTTCAGTTCCTACTACTTCCATATGTCATAGCTGGCCTCAGAACTTTGATATTGTGATGTTGAGTGGTTATGCCACCATTTTTGCGGGATGTCTCAAATCATTTTGAGCATTTACAGTCGTTATGCTGTCCAAGTCATCCCAGGTTTCTAAATAGTCTGATGCACTTGCAAATCTTTCCTCCATGTTCCCGTTGTATTTTTGGGCCAGATTAAGCACACTAATCGGTGTGTTGAGGTACTCCGTTGCCTTGACGTGTATGTTGGAGCTATTATTATGACCCTAGGTGTCCTTGAGGGAGTCCTGGATTAGGGGGTGTCCGGATGGCCGGACTATACCTTCGGCCAGACTCCTGGACTATGAAGATACAAGATTGAAGACTTCGTCCCGTGTCCGGAAGGGACTTTCCTTGGCGTGGAAGGCAAGCCTGGCAATACGGATATGTAGATCTCCTACCATTGTAACCGACTCTGTGTAACCCTAGCCCTCTCCGGTGTCTATATAAACCAGAGAGTTTTAGTCCGTAGGACGAGCAACAATCATACCATAGGCTAGCTTCTAGGGTTTAGCCTCTCTGATCTCGTGGTAGATCTACTCTTGTACTACTCATATCATCAATATTAATCAAGCAGGACGTAGGGTTTTACCTCCATCAAGAGGGCCCGAACCTGGGTAAAACATCGTGTCCCCTGCCTCCTGTTACCATCCGACCTAGACGCACAGTTCGGGACCCCCTACCCGAGATCCACCGGTTTTGACACCAACATTGGTGCTTTCATTGAGAGTTCCTCTGTGTCGTCACTTTTAGGCCCGATGGCCTCTCCGATCATCCACAGCGATGCGATCCAGGGTGAGACTTTTCTCCCCGGACAGATCTTCGTATTCGGCGGCTTTGCACTGCGGGCCAATTCGCTTGGTCATCTGGAGAAGATCAAAAGCTATGCCCCTGGCCATCAGGTCAGATTTGGAAGTTTGAACTACACGGCCGACATCCGCGGAGACTTGATTTTCGACGGATTCGAGCCACAGCCGAGCGCGCCGCACTGTCATGATGGGCACGATTTAGCTCTGTCGCCGAACAGTGCCCTGGAGGCCGCACCTGTGTCCGCTCCGACCCCTAGCTCGGAGCTGATCACACCAACCGAGGATGGGTGGTTAGACACCGCCTCGGGGGCTGCAATCTCTACGGCGATCGAGCCGAACACCAGCCCTATTCTCTACGAAGCCCGTAACTCCAAGGAGCCAGACTCCTCTCCCGACACCGAGCCCTCCGCACCCCGACCGATCGAACCCGATTGGGTGCCGATCATGGAGTTCACCGCTGCGGACATCTTTCAGCACTCGCCCTTTGGCGATATTCTAAATTCACTAAAGTCTCTCTCTTTGTCAGGAGAGCCCTGGCCGGACTATGGTCGGCAAGATTGGGATGCGGATGATGAAGAAATTCAAAGCCCACCCACCACCCACTTCGTAGCCACTGTCGATGATTTAACCGACATGCTCGACTTCGACTCCGAAGAAATCAACGGTATAGATGCCGATGCAGGAGACGATCGAGAACCAGCGCTTATAGGGCACTGGAAAGCCACCTCGTCGTATGATATATACATGGTGGACACCCCAAAAGAAGGCAATGGCGATGGAACAGCGAAGGATGACCCCTCCAAGAAGCAGCCTAAGCGCCAGCGCCAGCGGCGCCGCTCTAAATCCCGCCAAAAAAATGGTGATTCTGGCACGGGGGATAATAACACCCCGGACAGTGCCGAAGACAACCACCTCCAGCAAGATTCAGCATAGGAGGATAGAGAAGCCAGCCCTCATGAGAGAGCGGCAGACAGAGAGGTCGAGGATGATAATTATATGCCTCAGGCAAGCCTCAATGACGATGAATTTGTCGTGCCGGAGGATCCCGTCGATCAAGAGCGTTTCAAACGCAGGCTTATGGCCACGGCGAGTAGCCTCAAGAAAAAATAGCAACAGCTTAGAGCTGATCAAGATTTGCTAGCCAACAGATGGACTGAAGTCCTTGCGGCCGAAGAGTATGAACTCGAATGCCCCTCCAAGAGCTACCCAAAGCGCAGGTTGCTACCCCAATTAGAGGAGGAAGTACCTAAATCACCAGCGCATGATGCGGCCGACCGGCCACCCCGTGGCCGCGACAGAGAGGCCTCTCGGTCCTCCACTCAAGCCGCACCCCGGTGCCGCTCAAAAAATACCAAGGCATGGGAAAATGCACCAGACCTGCGAGACATATTGGAGGACAAGGCAAGGCAAACAAGATCGATCTATGGATCACGTGGGCGCCCCACGGCACGAGATGGTACTCTTCACGCCGGATATAGTAAATCCGGCCGGGCCGAACACAATAGACAAAGCTCGTTTGAGCTGCGTCGTGATATAGCCCAGTACAGAGGCGCCGCACACCCACTATGCTTCACAGATGAAGTAATGGATCATCAAATCCTCGAGGGTTTCAAACCCGTGAACATCGAATCATATGATGGCACAATAGATCCTGCGGTATGGATCGAGGACTATCTCCTTCATATCCACATGGCCCGCGGTGATGACCTACACGCGATCAAATACCTCCCACTCAAGCTTAAAGGACCAGCTCGGCATTGGCTTAACAGCTTGCCAGCAGAATCAATTGGCTGTTGGGAGGACCTGGAAGCCGCATTCCTCGACAATTTCCAGGGCACTTATGTGCGACCACCAGACGCCGATGACCTAAGCCACATAATTCAGCAGCCAGAGGAATCGGCCAGACAATTCTGGACACGGTTCCTAACCAAGAAAAATCAAATCATCGACTGTCCGGACGCAGAGGCCCTAGCAGCCTTCAAGCATAACATCCGCGACGAGTGGCTTGCATGGCACCTAGGACAGGAAAAGCTGAAATCTATGGCAGCCCTCATGACACTTATGACCCAATTTTGCGCGGGAGAAGACAGCTGGCTAGCTCGCAAAAATGACATGACCAAGAGCCCTGGTAATTCGGATACCAAGGACAGCAGTGGCAGGTCGCATCGCAACAAGCAAAAGCACCGCATTAACGGCAACAATGTTGAGGATACGGCAGTTAATGCCGGATTCAGAGGCTCTAAGCCCGGTCAGCGGAAAAATCCATTTAAAAGAAATACTCCGGGCCCATCCAGTTTGGACCGAATACTCGACCGCTCATGCCAGATACATGGCACCCCCGAAAAACCAGCCAATCACACCAACAGGGATTGTTGGGTGTTCAAGCAGGTAGGCAAGTTAAATGCCGAAAGTAGAGACAAGGGGCTGCATAGCGATGACGAGGAGGAGCCCCGGCCGCCGAACAACAGTGGACAGAAAGGTTTTCCCCCACAAGTACGGACGGTGAACATGATATACACAACCCACGTCCCCAAGAGGGAGCGGAAGCGTGTGCTAAGGGACGTATACGCGATGGAGCCAGTCGCCCCAAAGTTCAACCCATGGTCTTCCTGCCCGATCACTTTTGATCGAAGGGACCACTCCACTAGCATCCGTCATGGCGGATTCGCCGCATTGGTTCTAGACCCAATTATTGACGGATTTCACCTCACTAGAGTCCTTATGGACGGCGGCAGCAGCCTGAACCTACTTTATCAGGATACCGTGCGGAAAATGGGCATTGATCCCTCGAGGATTAAACCCACTAGAACAAACTTTAAAGGCGTCATACCAGGTGTAGAAGCCAATTGTATAGGCTCAGTTACACTTGAAGTGGTCTTCGGATCTCTGGATAATTTCCGAAGCGAGGAGTTAATCTTTGACATAGTCCCGTTCCGCAGTGGCTATCACGCACTGCTCGGGCGAACCGCATTCGCCAAGTTCAATGCGGTGCCGCACTACGCATAACTCAAGCTCAAGATGCGAGGCCCTCGAGGCGTCATCACGGTCAATGGAAACACCGAACGCTCTCTCCGAACGGAGGAGCATACGACGGCTATCGCAGCGGAAGTACAAAGCAGCCTCTCAAGGAAATTCTCCAGTCCGGCCATTAAACGTTCGGACACCGTCAAGCACGCCCAGAGTAACCTACAACAAGACCGCCTGACACGTTCCGAGTAAGCGTAGCAATGCGGCCCCAACCCCAGCCCTCGCGAACTTGCGAAACCAGTGTTGCGCGTACATAACTACACGGCACGCCCGAAACGCGGCTTAAACCGCACTAGGGGCTGCCGATTTCTTAATTTTCTCTTATTTTCAGGACTCCATTCTTCAGAAGGCTTGTCCGGCAGTACAATTGCCGCACAAAAAATACAACCAGGGAAGCAGAAAGCTACGCCGCACTACAGAACTCTAAGGTGGTCTCTATAACGAGCAGTATACCTGTTTCGCATAACATTCCGCAGCTCGCCCCTGGAAAGGACATATTTGATAGTCCCATCTTTTGCTTATCACACTATTTGTATCGTTCTGCTTTGATCGCAGCTTTTCTAAATAAATAATTCATAGCTTCCGTCTATTATTGCATTACCTTTTTTACGAATATATGTTCATTAATGACATGTTGCACCCGTACACTTTGGTACAGCCAATACGCCAGGGGCTCAAGTACCCCACAATACGGCGTGAGAAGTCCGAACACTTTCACAAGTGCGGCACCCCGAACTTATAGCATTGTATGCATCGGCTCCGAATCATGTCTTGGGTCAAATGTTGGGTTTTCCCGGCTCCTATGTTTTGGTACCTTACGTTCCATTATATCGGCTAAGGTAGCACTAGGAGAACTACTGCGATTGTGCCCAGTTGAGCTGGGCTAAGCACCTCAGTAGAGAAAGCTAAAACTGACCGTCATGATGAGGCGAGAGCTGGTCGCTGTTCGAGAGGTTTTCGAGTCCCTAAAGACTTATGCCACTTAGAGCGAGGAGTCGGCTTTGTCCGGCCTAGGCGTGGATAGCGCCCCGAACTCGGACTTCCGAACACTAGGGGCTTTGCCGAAATTTAAAATTATAGAATTCTATGGCTAAGTGAGAGTGTTCAAGCATTATAGTCCGATTGCCTTGTTTGTTGTGTTGAGCGCCTCCCTCGAAGGACCCAAGAATGGGAAAAAGAGCGCTCATGTTTATCCCGAACACCCCAGCACTCGTGCCATGGGGGCAGAAGCCGACGACTCGCCATCTCTCAAATTTGATAAATGGCCGCACAGAAGGTAATATTTTAAATTCAAAAAGCATTCCTTAGCGCACATGAACAAGTTTTTAGCGCACAGGACAAAACGAGCAAGTTCACTGAAAAATTACATTCATGGAACATTCATCCGCCACAAGGCGGGCACCCTTCAGAACGCCCTCATAATACATCTCGGGCTTGCGATGCTCCTTGCCCAGCGGTGGCCCGTCCTTCACAAGCTTCTCATCATCAAGCTTGCCCCAGTGCACCTTCGCACGGGCAAGCGCCCTACGGGCACCCTCGATGCATATGGAGTGCTTGATGACTTCGAGCCTTGGACAGGCCTCCACCAGCCGCCTCACCAGCCCGAAGTAGCTCCCAGGCATGGCCTCTCCAGGCCACAGCCGGACTATGAGGCCCCTCTTGGCCTGTTCGGCCACCTTATGGAGCTGGACCAGCTATTTCAGCTGGTCTCTTAAGGGCACCGGGTGTTCGGCCTCAGCATATTGAGACTAGAACACCTTCTCCGTCGAGCTTCCCTCCTCGGCGCGGTAGAAGGCGGCGGCATCTGACACGCTACGGGGGAAGTATGTGAATGCTCCTGGAGAGCTCTGGATTCTGGTAAGTGACAAGTAATTCACTTTTACGTGCTTGCTTTGCATAAAGAATGCCTTACCCGCCGCTATCCTTTTTATTGCCTCAACCTCCTAGAGGACCTTCTGGGCTTCGGCCTTGGCAGACTTGGCATCTTCAATGGCCGCCGCGAGCTCGGACTCTCGCGTCTTCGAGTCAAGCTCCAAACTCTCATGTTTTTTCATGAGAGCCTGGAGCTCTTACCGCACCTCGCCAACCTGCATCTCATGCTTCTCCCGCTCGGTGCGCTCCGTGGCCGCCCTCTTTTCGGCCTCGGACAGTGCTTGCTTATGGGTCGCCACCTCAGTTGTGGCCCCTACAATAGCCGCGTTAATCCTGTCACTTTTCACAATTGCACCTTTCACATATTTCAATAAGGTATTTCTTACCTTCCTTCTCCTCGAGCTGCTGCTTGGCTAGGCCGAGCTCTTGCTCGGACCGCTCGAGGTTCTGCTTCAGCGTATCCACCTCCGCAGTCAGTGCGGCGGAGGCCAGCAGCGAAGCCTGCATACGCATATTGACTTGATTATGTTAGACTCCTGCGATTATTAGATCCTCTATTCGGCTTTTCTTTCCGAACACCGAACAGAGCATCAGGGGCTACTGTCTATGCGGTAATATTTTTACATATTCTTTACTTACCTCAAAGCCTGTTAGAAGGCTGGCACAGGCTTCAGTCAGTCCGCTCTTGGCGGACCAAACCTTCTGGATCACCACACTCATAACAGTGCGGTGCTCCTCGTCGATGGAGGGGCCGTTAAGCGTCTCCAGCAAATTGTCCAGTGCCTCCGGTTGGATGGAGGTCACCGGCTCTGTAGGCTTGCTCCTCTTGGAAGGAGGCTACCTACCGGAGTCCGGAACCGTTGAAGGTTCCGGCGCAGTGTCCGGCTCAAGGCCGGACTTGGAGCCCATGGGGGTTCTATCCCCTTTACACCTGGAGTCCGAGAGGTTGCCTTGCGGCGCCTCCAAGACAACCTCCTCCTGGCTTGGAACATGTTGGGATGCCACCTCGGCGCCGTTCGTAGGGTGGGGGGAGGAAGCCGTCGGAAGCAAATTCACATCCGACGAGTCCAGGGAGCCGCTCGACGACTCGTTGAGCCCGGCCTTGGGCGGACTGCACAATCATGTTCGACGTAAGGAAAAGCTGTGTAATGTGGGAATACTATGAATCACTCTGGTATCCGGATACATACGATTTTGCCAGGGGCTTGGCCCTGTGCGGCCACTCCTCTTCGCCGTTGTCGGCGTTGGTGGAGTAGTCCGGAGGAGGGGTCTTCCCCCTCTTGGACCCTTCGGCCTCCCCGGTTGGGGCGGCCTTCCTTTTCTTCCCTCCCCCCGCTGGGGGGGGGAGAGGTCTCTTCGTACTCCTCCTCGTCTTCATGGGAGGAGTGCGCCTTGGAGTCATCGGATGGTGAATCCGACACCTCCTGGCACCAGGCACTCTTTCGAGTCCGTGTGGCCTTCTTCTTGGCCTTCTTCTCCGGCACCACGTAAGGTGCCAGAACCAGCAGCTTCGCCAAGCGGGCGTCCGCTGGGCCTTCGGGCAAAGGAGCCGGACAGTTGATCTGTCCGGACGTCTCCTGCCAATCCTGTCAAAGATCCCGCATGGAGTCAAACTATGAAAAACTAATACCCTGTAAAAGGTGAAAATAGCTTGCCGCACAAGCGTGACGCTGCGTGCTGAATCCGCGATCCTCGGTAGTGGATGCGGGGGCCTCGGCGCCCTTGAAAAGCACCTTCCAGGCATCTTCGTACGTCGTGTCTAAGAGCCTGCTCAGAGTTCGGTGGCGCGCTGGGTCGAACTCCCACAGGTTGAAAGCCCGTTGTTGACACGGGAGGATCCGACGGATGAGCATAAAATGGACTACGTTGACAAGTTTGAGATTCTTGTCCACCAGGGTTTGGACGCATGTTTGGAGTTCGGTCAGCTCTCCTTTTTTACCCCACGACAGGCCCTTCTCTTTCCAGGAGGTGAGCCGTGTAGGGTGTCCGGATCGGAACTCGGGGGCTGCGACCCATTCAGGGTCGCGCGGCTCGGTGATGTAAAACCACCCCGACTAACACCCCTTTAGGGACTCCACGAAGGAGCCCTCGAACCATAGGACGTTGGGCATCTTGCCCACCATGGCGCCTCCGCATTCCGCTTGGGTGCTGCGCACCACCTTCGGCTTGACATTGAAAGTCTTGAGCCATAGGCCCAAATGGGGGCGGATGCGGAAGAAAGCCTCGGACACGACGATAAATGCCGAGATGTTGAGGAAAAAATTTGGGGCCAGATCATGGAAATCCAGGCCATAGTAGAACATGAGCCCCCGGACAAATGGGTGGAGAGGGAAGCCTAGTCCGTGGAGGAAATGGGGGAGGAACACCACCCTCTCATGGGGCCTAGGGGTGGGGATGAGCTGCCCCTCTTCGGGAAGCTGGTGCGCAATGTCGTTAGACAAGTATCCGGCCTTCCTCAGTCTTTTGATGTGTCCCTCCATGACGGAGGAGACCATCCACTTGCCTCCCGCTCCGGACATGGCTGGAGAAGGTTGAGGTGCGGTGTGCGGACTTGGGCGCTGGAGCTCGAGTGCGCGGAAATGGATAGGCAAAGGAGGAAGAAGGCGTGGATGAAAAGGTGGATCCTTATCCCCCTTATATTGGCGGACGCGACTATGCGCCCCCACCAGCCTGGTAAAACTCGCTGATCTCCCAAGCGCCATAGTCAATGGCACGGTTGGGTTACCCACACCCGTATTGATGAGAATCCCGGAATAAGGGGACACGATCTCTGCTTTAACAAGACGTGCCAAGGAAACCGCCTCGCTAAACGCGCTGAGGTGGGACAGTAAAACGATTCGAATAAAGACTTGGCCGTGGTGTGATGTCACGCTACGGAATACATCAGCAGATTAGATTTGTGTAAATATTATTCTCTCTATGGCAATATGTGGAAACTTATTTTGCAGAGCCGGACACTACCTTTGTGTTCAAAATCTTCTATGAAGTACTTGGAGGAGGAACCCGCCTTACAATGCCGAAGACAATCTGCGTGCCGGACTCGTCGTCATTGAAGCCTGGTTCAGGGGCTACTGAGGGAGTCTTGGATTAGGGGGTGTCCGGATGGCCGGACTATACCTTCGGCCGGACTCCTGGACTATGAAGATACAAGATTGAAGACTTCGTCCCGTGTCCGGAAGGCAAGCTTGGCGATACGGATATGTAGATCTCCTACCATTGTAACCGGCTCTGTGTAACCCTAGCCCTCTCTGGTGTCTATAAACCGGAGAGTTTTAGTCCGTAGGACGAACAACAATCATACCATAGGCTAGCTTCTAGGGTTTAGCCTCTCTGATCTCATGGTAGATCTACTCTTGTACTACCCATATCATCAATATTAATCAAGCAGGACGTAGGGTTTTACCTCCATCAAGAGGGCCCGAACCTGGGTAAAATATCGTGTCCCCTGCCTCCTGTTACCATCCGACATAGACGCATAGTTCGGGACCCCCTACCCGAGATCCACCGGTTTTGACACCGACAGTCCTAGAGAACCACCCAGTAATCTAGCAATGCTTTGTGTCCCAAGTGTGATGATTCTGGCCATCATTCTCGAAAGCATCCCGTGATGCTACTTAGTAGTAGGTATTCTACTCCTGGGTTTCTGAACCCGAGATTCACCCTACTTACTTCATGTTGATAGTGATATTAGTAACCTTGCGATAGTCCTCGAGGTCCGTGGTATTTCCTTCTTCCAAATACCATGAACCATTAAGGCAGAAGTTCTTTGAACCAAAAGATCTCCATTAGAGTACTCATGAGGAGTTCTCCATTCATAATTGTGATTCCGCCAGTTCTACCTTTCTGCATGGGTTATCCGGAAGAAATATGTTGAACTCGTTCGACATACTAATCTATGCATCCACAACTCAGAAAGTTATATGTTCCTTTGAGTTGTCCCCCTTCAGTTATATTCCGACCTTCATCTATCAATTGATAGTCAAGAGTATGTGAGCATTCGTTCATCGGTGCCTATCATTCTTGTGGTCCATCAAACCATTCTAGTTCAGAATGACTAGGAGAAACAAACTCCAGTACCTCATCCATTTCTAGGATTGGGTCAAAGCAGTTGTATTTCGCAGATCAAATGCAATCAAGCTATTGGTCTGTTCTACCCTGTAGTATTATCCACTTTATGTTAGGAATGTCATGAGAATTGCACCTTACCTTATGAATTCTTGACGTAGTGATACTTCTCACCATCATTATTCATTCCTCGGTGTCGTGTTGTCGCAACCGGAATACCGACAAGTGAATCGTGATGTCTGAAATCAATACTCCTAGCAACCCTTTGCTTGGTAGTTAATGCACATTAATATCATTCTTAGTGTGCTGATTATTGAATCATTACCCTAAGGTTGATCATGCTACCTAGTCCTTATTTCCTGGTGCACTCTTCGATCAACGGGTTAGGATTTTGCCAAACCCTTGCTCTTTTGATCATATCGTCTTGCCCTGAAAAGCAAGATTGATCTCAAGCTTAGTATCATGTCGGTGGTTCGTGATTTTCCGAATATCTTCTCAGAAGTATTACCAGGTTGTCACCTGACCGCTATGTGGAGTTCATGATCAAGTTGGTTTCTTGCAAACCAGCCATTCTCCAAGAATCTGTGTCGGTTACCCCCTGAGCTAGTTGGTTAAGCTAAACAATAACTTGGAGAGTTGGAAGATAAAAGCTTGCCAGCTTAGTTCGTCTCAAGGGATATATTTGCGTGTGTTGAAGATAGATGATATCTTCATCGATTGGTCCCTGTGATCAGTTGTTGGACCTATTTGTCGTATCAAAACTTTGATTTGAGCATGGGTTATCGTCAAGTCAAATCAGAACCAACGATGTTCGTAATGTTTTCTTACTTGTGGTTGATCCCTCGAGCATACACCATTACATCTTTGGTCTGACCAATGCTATCACCGTGTTCACATGATGGTGGAAGTCCAGTGATATGGAAATTCCGATGAGTTGTTGTTGAACCCATCAGCAGCATTTTTTCTCCCCCATGACTCATGTTGAACATCAACTTAGTGTTGGAAACTTGTGTAAGCATTTCTTCGTGTTTCGTTCATGAAGCATATGTTTGGATGAAAGTAGTGACTTCCTCTAATTCATGTGCATCTGATGCAAGTTGCCGCCATGGATTCGAGAAAGTCAATGTTGCTTCCTCTGGAATCATCCCAAATCGGTCATGCATACGTGCAAAGTATTCTATGGTTTGGAGACTTGCAACCTTCATTCTACATGTGTCCCTAACACACCAATCCACTGACTGATTTTTTTTAGGAAAAGGAGTTAAGTGCTAATCCATGGTAATGCACAAGATTTCGTTATCCGCGATGATGGTTCCCAACCAGAACTCGGTAATGTTTTATTATAAGACTATCATGTGGTCATGCTTGTCTAAGACAACGTGTTCACATGTATGTAGCAGAACCGGCTCATGTTTTGGAGCTTTCTATTGTAGTTCATTTCCCGAGAATCTCGCAACATCATCTCGTCGATTTGTGTTGCAACCTTTCCTTTTGAGACATGTTGTCTGAACTGTTATGTTACCAACCAGATCTGAATCTCGGGCAGATATGATGGTTGGAATGTTTCCCAAGAACTATAATATTGGTCTCTGTAACCCGGTAAAGTGGATGTCATGGCCAACACACCCTGCCGGAAGACCTATTATCGTAGTATCTTGATTGATAAAGTTGGCCATAAGGATTCCGTAGGATTTACTTCCGTAGTTATTCCTTATGGATTCTTGCGCTCCCGAAGTCCGACCTTTTACTTGGTGTCCTAGATACCAAACCATATCCATAAATGGGTTACGCTAGCACATCAAGGATAACATTAGAAGCGGAGTGCTAAATGTCTCTCGGTCGATCATCTGGATTTCGTTTCCTTGGCCTCGCTAAGGTGAAACCTGAGAAAGTGTTGTCTTCCTTTACATCTGCATTGTCCATCACTATTCATCATGGTAGTATGATGTGTTGCCAGGATCCCCGACACGGATGTTGGTAAGACCTTGATGAGTATGGTAATGCTCAAGTTCTTGAGAGCACGCGCAAGCAAAATCATCCCTTGCGTTGTCTTCAACAAGGTAGTCCACATCATCCATTCGAATCCGGATATGCCATTCCTTTGAACTACGCCAAACGATCGATTGTGATTTCCTTAGGCTGGTATAAAGAGTTTCAATGATCTATGGATCAAAAGTAATTCTTTTTGCCACTTAAGGGAATAGTTCTTCGAGTCACCTTCCCCGAGGTGCCCCATTTTGGAATCATGGCAATTTCCCTCACTACTTTGAAACCCTCGTCAAATTGTTTCTTCTGTCGCTCCTGATGCAAGTTTTGCCTCTCAGCTCCAGAGATGTTTCTATGTCTCATCCCGTGAGTTGATCTTGTGATCATCAAGATGATCCTAGGTTGCTCGAACCTCAAGAAGATCGATTCTTCTAAAATCCTCCCTTTCTTCTCGTTGTCATGTTGGATGTAGTTTTCAAAGCAAGACGTCGAGATCAAGGTGATGCAATGAATCAACACCCTGAAGAAAGACATCTAGATCGTGAAGATTGTGTTAGCTTGTGTCCCTTTGTCTTCTTACCTCACGTCTTGAATCTCGGGACGAGATTCTTGTTTAGTGGGGGTGAGTTGTCACATCCCTAGCTTCTGGTTTTGCTCTAAGCTAGCTTCATGTGTGCATCATGTCTAAATTTTGAAAGTTGAAATGAGGAAAGTGAGAGCCTCAGAAATCATTTTAAAAGAAGGGCAAGAACCCTTTAAATTGCATTCATTGTTTCCAAAATGCCTTCATAAATGTTTGATAATTTTTGGCATGGCTTTGAGACCAAACCAAAAATAGTGAACCTTTTTGAGGAATATTTTGGGCACTGAATTTAAACCACTATTGTATTTGAATTTGAATTTATATTCCTAGTATATGGAATGTATCCTCAATTGCCTCTGAAATATTTGTGTGCCTTTGTAAAATCCTATCTAAGCCACATAAATATTTACAGAAAGTTTGGCACTGGTTTGAAATTGTTTTGAATTTGGAATCAGTGGCAAATAAATAAATAAAAAGAAACAAAACAAAAAGGGAAACAGGGAATCATAAACCTACCTGGCACTTACACAGCCCACCTAGCGCCCCAACCGGCCCAGCACGGTGACAGCCCAACTGGCCCGACTGGCCCAGTGGCTGGTCATCGTTCTCCTCTTGCCAGGAGGACGCAGCACGCGTGGTCGCCGCGCGGCGGCACGCGCCTCGCCAGCTCCTGCTAGCCGCCGACGCCCTGGATGCCCCCGTGCACACCACGCAGCCTCCCCGACCGCCTCTCACTCTCTCTCGAGCTCTTCCCCCTCCACTGCTCTCTCTCCCTCTCATGCCCGAACGCAGCCGTCGCCGCCGCTCGCCACCACCGCGGCCACCGCACTCCCCACGCCCTGTCGCAGTCCCAAATCGCTCCGCCAGGACGCCTCGCTTCTTCAAGCCAAATAATACCACCCCGGACGGCCTACAGTGACGCCCCCGAGCTCGTCTTCCTCACCGGCATCTGAAGATCACCAGCGTCGATTCGCCATCTCCGACGCATCCCTGAGCCCACTGATCTGCTGGTCGACCTCCCTGTGAGCTCCCCTTCGGTTCTCCCCTAGTCCCATAGTCCCTCTCGTCCCCTAGCTAGCATGCCGCCATGGCCGAAGCTTTTCCGCCGCCAGCCGTTTTGCCGCCGTCGAGCTAGTCACTGGAGCTCATGTCCGAGCACTCCATCGTGCTCAGCACGCTCCCCGTAGCACATATCACCCCACCGCCGTCCTCCCCGTGCACCACAACACGATCCCGCACGCAACCGAACTCCGGCCGCCGCCGTGAGGTTGTTTCCTGTGAGCTCCGATCACCCCATGACCTCCCACCTGCTCCCCTGGATGCGGGCGAGCAAGGGCTACGCCCTAGTGCCCTCGGCACGTGCAGCCGACGCCCGTAGCGCGTTTCCGGCGTGCCTCCGCCGCGCTGGATGGTCGTCGAAGGACTAAACCCAGCCGTGCTGACGTGGCCAGGTTAATTAGGCGTTAACCACCTCTTAATCAAACCCAAGAGTCACAGACAGTCGGGCCCCACCTCATAATTAACCACAGGGTTATTCCCTATTTAATTTAAGCTAATGCCCGTGACCCCACCTATCGGTTTGACCTTGCCACGTCAGCATTGACCTGGCCCCACTGGTCGGCCTCTGCTGCTCACGCTGTTACACGGACAAGTGGGGCCCACAGTCAGGTTTGACCCTGCTCAGCCACGGTTGACCTGGTGACGTCACGTCGCTGTCATGCTAACGCAGAAATGATTTTCTGGATTAAAAATAATTCAGGAATTCCAGAAAATAGTTAAAACTTCAAAAAATCATAGAAAATAATCTATAACTCCAATGGAAATAATTTATATATAAAAAATGAGCAGAAAAATCCAATCTATCCATCTGTACTGGTTTCATGCATGTTAGAGCAACTAAACCTTGCTGTTTAGGTCAAACATGTTAATGCACTTATATGAACCCATAACTTGAGTTTGTATTTGAATCTTGGGTTAAAATAAGCTCAAAACCTTCTGGTTGTAGTTGCATTAGCCCAACACACTCATATTGCCATGTCATGATCATGCATCATATTGTGCTTTGCATTGATTATGTTTCCTCTCTGTTGCCGGTGGTTGTCCCCTCTCGATAGACGTATCCTGACGATGAGTTCGATGACACCGATGAAGAACTATACTATCTTCAGAAGTGCCACGCAAGCAAAAACCCCTTGTTAATTCCGATACAATCCCCCTCTCTTGCTCCTGCTCTCTTTTACCGCATTAGGACAACACCGTTTCAACTGTTACATGCTGTGGTAGTTGAACCCCTTTCCTTTGCATGACCTGTCGTTGCCACAGTAAATAGATGAAACCCACTAGCATGAGTAGGAGTTGTTTGAGCCCTAATATGCCTACTCATTCATGCTTGTTTGTCATGCCTGCTATTACTTAGAGTTGTGTCAGGTCTGATTCATCGGGGATGAATTGGAAAGTTGTGAACATGTCCTACTGTGTGTGAGCTAAGTGTGTTGAACACGATTTGGTAAAGGTATCGATGAGAGGCCATGTAGGAGTACATGGTGGGTTGTTTCATTGGAACCGTCCTTAAGCCCCGAGATCTGTATGTGTGATTTAAGAATTAGTTACTACCATGCATTGGGATCCTTAATTGACCCTCTCGGCTTCTTAACCACCCTAGTCCTCTGTCCAGGAGTTGCAATTAGTTTCTGTTGGCGGCCGTGCGTAGCGTTGACCCCAGGGGTGGGCTATGATGCGGTAGATACACCGTGGCCGGGTATACCGGGCGCCCGTTTGGTGTCTCGGAACCCTGTACACATCGTTCGGCGCCGTATGTGGAAACCTCGGCCGGACTCCCTGCGGATGGAACCTGGATAGGCGATAAACCTGGACTAGAGACTTGAGTGTTAGGTAGGCCGTGGCCGACACCCTCGTTGGGCTTCCGCTTGAAGGTTGCCGAGTACATGTCGTGTAAACGACGGTAAGTGGTGAGAGCGTGTATGAAGAAGTACACCCCTGCAGGGTTAACATCATCTATTCGAATAGCCTCGTCTGCGGTAAAGGACTACTTGGTTACCTATACAGTTCATAGATAACTTGAAGTGGATACTCTAAAACTCACAAGATAAGCGTGAGTGCTATGGATGGCGTTCTCGTAGGGAGACGGGAGTAGATCCATAGTGGTGTATTGATATGGTGAATATGTGGACTCGTGTGCGCCACCTCAAAAGATTTGCTTGCAGTCGTAGTTCAGGTTAGCCACTGAGTCAAAGCTGGCTTGCTACAGTTAAACTCCACCACACTCTTTATTGATACCGATGCATATGTAGATAGTTCTGATGTAAGTCTTGATGGGTACATTTATACTCACGTTTGCTTAATTTATGTTTTGCAGAGAGACGTCAGTCTCGCTAGTAGTTCCGTGTGGGCGTCAACGTTTAGCTTGCTACCTCAGCTACGATCGTGTGCCCCGGGCAGGATCTGGTAGATTGTCAGGCTTCTTAGCCTTTTTCATTTGTATATGTCTGTACTCAGACATGTTAAGCTTCCGCATGTGCTTTGATTTGTATGCTATGATTGTTGGGTCATGAGACCCATGTTTGTAATATCTCGCTCCTCAGAGCCTAATGAATAAATACTCGAGTCATAGAGTTATGTTGTGATGCCATGTTGTATTTACACATATCGAGCATATTGTGTGTATGATTGAAATGCTTGGTATGTGTGGGATCCGACAAACTAGTTGTTTATCCTTGGTAGCCTCTCTTATGGGGAAATGTAGTCTAGTGCTTCCATGAGCCATAGTAGTCCGCTACAGCCCGGTTCACCGGAGTCCTGCTAGCCCAGCACTACTGCTCAGGACACTTGACTGGCCGGCATGTGTTTCACTTTGTTCCTGTGTCTGTCCCTTCGAGGAAATGTCACGCGGTGACATCCGGAGTCCTGCCTATCCTGCTATAGCCTGGGTTCCCGGAGTCTTGTTAGCCCAGTTCTACAGCCCAGATTCACACGCTGCTGACCGACATGCTCGATGTGATTCATGTATGCCTGTCCCCATAGGTTGGTGCCGCTTTGGGTTCACGACTAGCCATGTCGGCTCGGGTTCTCTGTTATATGGATGCTAGCGACACTATCATATACATGAGCCAAAAGGCACAAATGGTCACGGGCCATGGTAAGGCGACACTCGTGGGAATACCATGCGTGAGGCCGCAAAGTGATATGAGGTGTTACCGGCAAGATCGATGTGACTTGGAATCGGTATCCGCTTCCCAGAATCAATGATCTGTATGATCAGCTTCCCAGAATCAACGATATGTATGAACAGCTCACGGATCCTCGGTCTTTTCCAAGATGGATTTGAGGTTGGGCTACCATCAAATCAAAATCAGAAATGGGGACATTCCCAAAACGGCATTTGTTACTCGTTATGGCCAATACGAGTACACCGTCATGTCCTTCGGTTAAACCAATGCCCCAGCCACCTTCTCTCAGTTAATGAACTCGGTCTTCATGGAGTATTTGGATAAATTCGTCATAGTATACCTCGATGATATACTCATCTACTCTAAGAATGAAGAGGAACATGCCGAACATCTAAGGCTGGTATTGACGAAACTTCGAGAGCATCGCCTTTATGCCAAATTCTCCAAGTGTGAATTTTGGTTGCTAGAAGTGACCTATCTAGGACATGTGATCTCTGGTAAGGGTATTGCTGTCAATCCCGAGCGAGTTCAAGCCGTCCTTGATTGGACTCCACCTGAGACGGTCAAGCAAGTTCGGAGCTTCCTTGGCTTAGCGAGCTATTGCCGCCGCTTCGTCGAGAATTTCTCCAAGGTTGCTAAACCTCTAACTGAACTCCTCAAGAAAGATAAAAAGTTTGAGTGGACCCCACAGTGCGAGTTCAGCTTTCAGGAACTGAAAAGACGCCTGACATCTGCTCCCGTACTGGTACCACCAGATTTCTCCAAGGACTTTATTATCTATTGCGACGCCTCACGACAAGGACTAGGTTGCATACTCATGCAAGATCGTCAGGTAATTGCCTATGCCTCACGGCAATTACACCCACACGAGGAAAACTATCCCACACATGATCTAGAGCTTGCAGCTGTACTCCATGCACTCAAAACTTGGCAACATTACCATCTCAGTAATCGTTGCGAGATCTTCACCGATCACCAAAGTTTGAAATATATCTTCACCCAACCGGATTTTAATCTCAGGCAACGACGTTGGGTCGAGCTGATCTCCGATTACGACTTAGAAATAACTTACACCCCGGGCAAGGCCAATGTCATGGCTGATGCGCTAAGTCGTAAATCCTATTGTAACAACCTGATGTTACAAAAAAGTCAACCACTTCTCCATGAGGAATTTCGTAAGCTTAATCTTCACATTGTTCCTCGAGGATTCCTATCCACCCTAGTGGCGAAGCCTAACGTTACGGATCAAATCATAGCTGCCCAGAAGTGTGATAAGGGCATATCCCGGATTAAGGAAAACATTGCTAGCGGAGTTGCTAGATGTTTTTCCATGGATGAGCGAGCTGTTGTCTTCTTCGAGAACCGCTTGGTGGTTCCCAAGAAACAACATCTATGCTAGTTGATTCTTAAGGAAGCTCATGAATCCCCTCTCACCATTCATCCCGGTAGTACTAAAATGTATCAAGACCTACGCTAGAGGTTTTGGTGGACTAGGATGAAGAGAGAAATTGCTCAATACATTGCTAGTTGCGACGTCTGTCGTCATGTTAAAGCAGAGCACCAACGGCCTGCTGGCACCCTTCAACCTTTGGCTATTCCTGAGTGGAAATGGGATAAAATCAGTATGGATTTCATTACTGGGTTTCCCAGGACCAAGAGAGGGAATAATGCTATCTTCGTCGTGATCGACCGTCTTTCCAAAGTAGCCCATTTCCTACCTGTTCATGAGAGTATCACCGCTAGCCACCTAGATGACCTATACATCTCCCGAATAGTGTCTCTTCATGGTGTCCCATTGGAAATTAACTCAGACCGTGGTAGTCTCTTCACCTCTTGATTTTGGGAAAGTTTCCAAAATTCTATGGGAACTCGTCTCTCTTTTAGCACCGCCTTCCACCCTCAATCAAGTGGTCAAGTAGAGCGAGTCAATCAAATTCTGGAAGATATGCTCCGAGCTTCTGTCATCTCATTCGGAATGGGTTGGGAGAAATGCCTTCCATTCGCGGAGTTTGCTTATAACAATAGTTATCAAGCTAGCTTGGGCAAAGCTCCTTTTGAAGTTCTCTACGGACGGAAATGTCGAACGCCTCTTAACTGGTCAGATACCGGGGAAAGACAACTCTTTGGCCCGGATATGATTCAGGAAGCAGAAGAGCAGGTTCGCGTTATTCATGAGAAATTGAAAACAGCCAATCTCATCAAAAGAGCCAATATGATCGTAAACATAAGCTCATGTCTTACGAAGTCGGCGAGAAGGCTTACCTTCGGGTTACTCAGTTAAAGGGAACCCATCGCTTCGGTATCAAAGGAAAATTGGCTCCTCGCTACATTGGACCCTTTCGGATTCTTGCCAAACGAGGAGAAGTTGCCTACCAATTGGAACTACCTCCGCATCTTTCCAGAATTCACGATGTCTTCCACGTTTCTCAACTCGGGCGTTGCTTCACGGATCCTATCCGTGGAGCGGACCACGAAACGCTTGATCTACAAGATAACCTCTCATATCGGGAATATCCCGTTCGTATCCTTGATCAAGCCGAGCGTACCACTCGACGCCATAACATCAAGTTTCTCAAGGTTCAATGGTCACACCATTCCGAGAAAGAAGCTACTTGGGAAAGGGAGGATCGTCTTCGACTCAAGTACCCCACCTTCTTCGCGGAGGATCCTAAATCTCGGGACGAGATTCTTTTGAGTGGGGGTGAGTTGTCACACCCTAGCTAGTTCATTCATTAGAGTTATGCATCATGTCTACTTTTACAGAAACTTGAAATGGGGATGACAGAACCCCCAGCACCCCCTGGAAACAACTAGGGTTTACAATTTTTTTTCAATGAACCCAAAATGCCCTTCACAAAATGTTCATCATTTCTGGATTGGGCTTAAACCCCTGGAAAAAATGGTGCACTCTGTCCTAGGACATTCTGGATTCTTTGAATTAAATCATAAGTATTTGAATTTGGGCATTTAAATGCTATAAAATATTTCAAATGCTCAAATAATTCTGGAAATAAGTGTGGGCTGTTGGAAATAATCTAAACAGAGCCTATGATTATTTTCAGGATTTTTGTAAGTGCCTAAGTATTTTTAATAAAGCCACAAACTTACAGAAAAATAGAAAAACAGAAATAAAAGAGGAGCAGGAAACTTACCTGGCCGCAGCCCACCTGGCAGCCCACCTGGCCGGCCCAGCACTGTGCTGGCCCATGCCAGCCAGCTACTTCTCCCTTGCCAGGCAGGCACAGAGGTGACGCCGGCGAGCACGAGCTCGCCACGGCGTCAGCTGCTTGCCGCCCGCGAGGCCAGGACACCTGGGTGAGCTCCACGTCGCCGCCCCGACCTCGTGGACATCTCATTCGCCCCCTGCCTCTCTCCCTCGCTCCCCCGAAGCCATGGCCGACGCAGCCGCCGCCATCTTGCCGTCGTAGCCGCAGCCACCGTCGTCCCCGTGTCACCCCACCGTGCCCACGAGCTCTGCAACATCTCCCTCGACCTCCTCGACGAGCCACGAAGCCTCGGACGTGCTGCAACGCCGCCACCGCTGTCGTTCCCCTCGTCGGTCACCGGAGATCGTCGCCGACGATTCGCCGCCTCCCAAGCTTCCTCGAGCCCGCTTCGACGCCCGCTGCACTCGTCGTGAGCTTCTCTCTCTTCTCCCCCTAGCCACGTCGCTCGAGCTACCCTCTAACCCCGTTGGCCATCACGGCCGAGAGCTCGGCTCCGCCGGCCATGTCGCCGCCGTGGCCACAGGCATGTAAGACCGATTCCGCGTCACCACACTCACCATGTTCCCAGGAGCCTAACGCACCACTCCCCGCGCCTCGCCATGTCCCGTAGCTTCGGGTTCATCCTCGCCCGAACTCCGGCGACCGCCAAGGTCGTTGCTGGCGCCGTTCCCGGCCACCAAACGCTACGGCTTGCTCCCAGCTACGCGTAGGACCAAACCGCAGTCGATTTGGTCGACTGTGGGCAAAACCCGAGCCCCTCCGCCGCATCTGTCGTCGCCGGCGTCAAGCCGCCGGTGAGTTGACCACGTCTGACCCGTGTGGGCCCAAGTTGACTTCCCCCCTGAGCCTATGACAGGTGGGGCCGACCTGTTAATTAGGTTAGGATTAGTGCTAACTAATTTTAGTTAGTTTAAGTCACTGACATGCGGGCCCAGGCCCCACTGACAGTTAGTTAGTATTAACTAAACTCTGTTAGTTAGCTGAGACACTAACAGACCGGGCCCACCTGTCAGGTTTAACCTGGGCTGGCGCCTTTCACTCGCTGACGTCACAGTGACGCAGTGCTGATGCAATTATTCATTTTCTGGATTTATTTTTCTATAGGAAATTCCAGAAAATAGCCTAAACTTCTAAAAATCATAGAAAATCAACCATAGCTCCAAATCAAACAAATTATATATGAAAAATGATCAGAAAAAATCAATCTATCCATCTGTAATGGTTTCATGCATGGCAAAACACTTTAACCTTGCTATTTAGGTGAAACAAGCTAATACACTTATTATGCATAAGAGCTTAAGCTTTCATTTGAATCTTTGATTCAAATGGGACCCTTTCAACTTGTTTCACATTGCATTAGGCAGGACACATAATTTAGCCATGTCATAGCATGCATCATATTGTTGCATATTGCCATGTGTTGATTATACTCTGTGGTGTCTTTCGTGGTAGGTTCTGCCTCCGAGGATATCTCCGAGTATCCAACTGAAGGGCAGTACCCTACTACCACTCCATCAGGCAAGCAGCCCCATTGATCATATTGATACAATCCCATGTTCTCGTCTCTACTCTCATTTAATGCATTAAGACAACAACGTTTCAAACTGCTGTGTGCTACGGTAGTTGAACCCTTATCCTCTGCATGACCTGTCATTGCTACAGTAACTAGATGAAACCCACTAGCATGTGTAGGAGTTGATTGAGCCATGTATGTGTTTCCTACCTTGCTATGCCTGATATGCTTAGTCTTGTGTCAGGTCTGGTTCATCTGGGTGATGGGCTAGAGTGAAATGATTATGTCAGTAATGTGAGGGATGTGTTGAACATGATTTGGTAAAGGTATCGATGAGAGGACATGTAGGAGTACATGGTTGGTTGTTTCATTTAGGCCGTCCATAAGAACTGAGATCTGTATGCGTGAATTAAGATTCAGCTACTACCACACATTGGGCCCTGAAATATGACCTCGCTCGACTTACTGACCCCTCTCGTCCTCTGTCCAGGAGTTGCAACTAGTTTCTGGTGTTTGTAGGTTATGTGTTGGCGGCCGTGCGTAGCGCTGACCCTAGGGGTGGGCTATGACGTGGTAGATACACTATGGCCGGGTATGCCGGGCGCCCGTTTGGCGTCTCGGGACCTTGTACACATCGTTTGGGGCCGTTGAGGACACCCCGGCCAGATTTCCTTGCGGATGGAACCTGAATAGGCGATAAACCTGGACTAGAGACTTGTGCGGTTAGTCAGGTCATGGTCTACACCCACGTCGGCTTTCGCTTGAAATATGCCGAGCACATGTCGTGTGCAGACGCTAAGGGGTGGAAACATGTGTGACGAAGTACACCCCTGCACGGTATAAAACTATTCGAATAGCCGCGTCTGCGGTAAAGGACTACTTGGTTGCCTATACAGTTCATAGACAAGTTAATGGTTACTACTAAAAGACTCAAGATAAGTGTGAGTACCGAGGATGGCTCTCTCGTAGGATGACAAGGGAGGATCTCCGGTGGAGTATTGTGTTGGTGATTAGTCGACTCGTGTGCGAAAAATATTTTACTAGTGTTGTCCCATAGGATAGCTTAGCCAAGAGTCAAAGCTGGTTTGCTGCAATAACTCCACCACCTTCTTGAGAATGAGCATGTAGAGTAGGTTCTGATGTAAGTCTTCCTGAGTACCTTTGTACTCACGTTTGCTTAATTTGTGTTTTGCAGAGAGACTTCAGTCTCGCTAGTAGTTCCGCATGGACTTCGACGTTTAGCTTGATACCGCAGCTATGATCTTGTGCCCTCGGCAGGATCTGGTAGATAGTCAGGCTTCTTAGCCTTTTCATTTGTAGATGTCTGTACTCAGACATGTTAAGCTTCCGCATGTGCTTGATTTGTATGCTATGACTGTTGGGTCATGAGACCCATGTTTGTAATATCTCGCTCCTCGGAGCCTAATGAATAAATACTTGAGTTGTAGAGTTATGTTGTGATGCCATGTTGTATTTACACATATCGAGCATATTGTGTGTGTGATTGAAATGCTTGGTATGTGTGGGATCCGACAATATAGTTGTTTATCCTTGGCAGCCCCTCTTATGGGGAAATGTAGTCTAGTGCTTCCATGAGCCATAGTAGTCCGCTACAGCCCGGTTCACCGGAGTCCTGCTAGCCCAGCACTACTGCTCAGGACACTTGACTGGCCGGCATGTGTTTCACTTCGTTCCTGTGTCTGTCCCTTCGGGGAAATGTCCGGCCAGTCAAGTGTCCTGAGCAGTAGTGCTGGGCTAGCAGGACTCCGGTGAACCGAGCTGTAGAGGACTACTATGGCTCGAGGAGCACTAGACTACATTTCCCCATAAGAGAGGTTGCCAAGGATAAACAACTTGTCGGATTTCGGGTTCCGGCAGACCCTTAAGTTTCGAACA
Organism: Triticum urartu; assembly: GCF_056163025.1. Taxonomy (NCBI): domain Eukaryota; kingdom Viridiplantae; phylum Streptophyta; class Magnoliopsida; order Poales; family Poaceae; genus Triticum; species Triticum urartu. The sequence goes on from NC_141875.1 coordinate 417,948,161, forward strand.
CTAGGGTCCGCGCGGAGATTTCGCCTTCTACCTACCTGCACCCCTCCGCCTCGCTAAGATCTAAGCTATGGAAAGCACAGAACAAGAGACACAGGGTTTATACTGGTTCGGGCCACCGTTGTGGTGTAATACCCTACTCCAGTGTTTTGTGTGGTGGATTGCCTCTTGGGCTGATGATGATGAGCAATACAAGGAAGAACAGCCTCGCGAGGGTCTGTTCTTGGCTGGGGGGATGAACTGCTAGGAGGAGTTCAGTCGCCCTTCTCTCTCTCTCTCTTCTTGATTCTCTCTCTGATTTCGATCCGATCTCCGATCTCCGATCTCCCAATATACCCTGTGGGTGGCTAGTCCTATTTATAGGCAAAGGCCCTGGGCCTCTTCCCAAATATTGAGCGGGAAGGGCGCCAACAATTGGCCATTTTGAAGGGGAACATCTGGTACACTTATCCTGACTAAAGTTGGTCCTCACCTGCCAAAGGCTCTGGTGGTGACGCTGGCTTAGGCTCCACAATGACTTCCTCCCTGCCGTTAGACTGGTCTTGATCTCGTTGCACCGAAACGGGTGCCTTTGCTTGATGCTCTCGCCTGCGCTTGCTCCCTTTGCACCAAAGAGGAAAGGAGGACACTGCGCGGCTGGCGCCCGCCTGGCGCCTTTGGTCGTCATGGCTTGCGTCACGGGCACCCCGTGAGGTACCCCGCCTTGATCTCTCCGCCTCCTCGCGAGCCAGCCTGATGAGGCCGTGCCTGAGGAAGCCCCGTGTCATCCGCCCCGCGAGGCTTGGCCCCTCGTGAGGGTATTGGGTCTGTGTTGATGAAGATGGGCCGCGCTGGGCCCCCTTTTGAGCCACGCCGCGGGCCGCAGGCAGGAAAGTCTGGGGACCCCCGTTCCCAGAACGCCGACACAACTAGATTGTCGGATCCAACACATACCAAGCATTTCAATCATACACACAATATGCCCGATATGTGCAAATACAACATGGCATCACAACAAAACTCTACAACTCAAGTACTTTTATTTAAATGCTCCAGAGAACCATACATAACATGTTCATACAGGTAGGGGTCACATGACCCGACACTCAAGTCATACAAGCATACAAGCACATGCGAAAGCAAATAGTCTGAGTACAGACACTAGAAAGAAAGAAGGCTTCTCGAAGCCTGTCTATCTACATAGGGCCCTCCATGGCCAGGATCACCACCTGGGTGGCAAGTCACTCATCGACGTAGAGATCTATATAAAACCCATCGGAGGGGGCGGTGTTGTCGTCTGAAAACAGTAATTAAGAAAACATGAGTACAAAGGTACTCAGCAAGTCTTACATCAGAACCTACTATACATGCTCATACTCAAGAAGGTGGTGGAGTTATTGTAGCAAGCCAGCTTTGACACTTGGCCAAGCTATCCTATGGGACACCACTAGTAAAATAGTTTTCGCACACGAGTCCACTAATCACCAACACAATACTCCACCGGAGATCCTCCCTTGTCATCCTACGAGAGAGCCATCCTCGGTACTCACACTTATCTTGAGTCTTTTAGTAGTAACCATTAACTTGTCTATGAACTATATAGGCAACCAAGTAGTCCTTTAGAGAAGACGCGGCTATTCGAATAGTTTTATACCCTGCAGGGGTGTACTTCGTCACACATGTTTCCACCACTTAGCGTCTGCACACGACATGTGCTCGGTAGACTTCAAGCGAAAGCCGACGTGGGTGTAGACCACGACCTTACTAACCGCACAAGTCTCTAGTCCAGGTTTATCGCCTATTCAGGTTCCATCCGCAAGGAAATCCAGCCGGGGTGTCCTCAACGGCCCCAAACGATGTGTACAGGGTCCCGAGACGCCAAACGGGCGCCCGGCATACCTGGCCACAGTGTATCTACCGCGTCATAGCCCACCCCTAGGGTCAGCGCTACACACGGTCGCCAACACATAAACACCAACACCAGAAACTAGTTGCAACTCCTGGACAGAGGATGAGAGGGGTCAGTAAGTCGAGCGGGGTCATATTTCAGGGCCCAGTGTGTGGTAGTAGCTGAATCTTAAATCACGCATATAGATCTCAGTTCTTATGGACGACCTCAATGAAACAACCCACCATGTACTCCTACATGGCCTCTCATCGATACCTTTACCAAATCATGTTCAACACATCCCTCACATTACCGACATAATCATTTCACTCTAGCCCATCACCCAGATGTACCAGACCTGACACAACTCTAAGCATAGCAGGCATAGCAAGGTAGGAAACACATACACGGCTCAATCAACACCTACACATGCTAGTGGGTTTCATCTAGTTACTATGGTAATGACAGGTCATGCAGAGGATAAGGGTTCAACTACCGTAGCACACATCAGTTTGAAACGTTGTTGTCTTAATGCAGTAAATGAGAGGAGAGGCGAGAACATGGGATTGTATCGATATGATCAACGGGGCTGCTTGCCTGATGGAGTGGTAGTAGGGTACTGCCCTTCTGTTGGATACTCGGAGATATCCTCGAAGGCAGAACCTACCACGAAAGACACCACAGAGTATAATCAACACATGGCAATATGCAACAATATGATGCATGCTATGACATGGCAAAATGATGTGTCCTGCCTAATGCAATGTGAAACAAGTTGAAAGGGTCCCATTTGAATCAAAGATTCAAATGAAAGCTTAAGCTCTTATGCATAATAAGTGTATTAGCTTGTTTCACCTAAACAGCAAGGTTAAAGTGTTTTGTCATGCATGAAACCATTACAGATGGATAGATTTATTTTTTCTGATCATTTTTCATATATAATTTGTTTGATTTGGAGCTATGGTTGATTTTCTATGATTTTTAGAAGTTTAGGCTATTTTCTGGAATTTCCTATATAAAAATAAATCCAGAAAATGAATAATTGCGTCAGCACTGCATCACTGTGACGTCAGCAAGTCAAAGGCGCCAGCACAGGTCAAACCTGACTGCTGGACTCGGTCTGTCAGTGTCTCAGCTAACTAACAGAGTTTAGTTAATACTAACTAACTGTCAGTGGGGCCTAGGCCCGCGTGTCAGTGACTTAAACTAACTAAAATTAGTTAGCACTAATCCTAACCTAATTAACAGGTCGGCCCCACCTGTCATAGGCTCTGGGGGGAAGTCAACTTGGGCCCACACGGGTCAGACATGGTTAACTCGCCGACGGCTTGACGCCGGCGATGACAGATGCAACGGAGGGGCTCGGGTTTTGCCCACATTCGACCAAATCGACTGCGGTTTGGTCCTACGCGTAGCTGGGAGCAAGCCGCAACGTTTGGTGGTGGAAGTGGAGCTCGGGGAGGCCAGGAACAATGCCGGCGACGACCTTGGCAGTCGCCGGAGTTCGGGCGAGGATGAACCCGAAGCTACGGGGCACGGCGAGGCGCGGGGAGTGGTGTGTTAGGCTCCTAGGAACGTGGTGAGTGTGGTGACGTGCTCGGAATCGAGCTTACGCGCCTGTGGCCACGGCGGCGACATGGCCGGCGGAGCCGAGCTCTCAGCCGTGATGGCCAACGGGGTTAGAGGGCAGCTCGAGCGATGTGGCTAGGGGGAGAAGAGAGATAAGCTCACGGCGAGTGCAGTGGGCATCGAAGTGGGCTCGGGGAAGATTGGAAGGCGGTGAATTGTCGGCGACGATCTCCGGTGACTGACGAGGGGAGTGGCAACGGTAGTGGCATTGCAGCGCGTCTGAGGCCTTGTGGCTCGTCGAGGAGGTCGAGGGAGATGATGCGGAGCTCGTGGGCACGGTGGGGTGACACGGGGACGACGGTGGTTGCGGCTACGGCGGCAAGGCCGCGGCGTCTGTATCGGCCATGGCTTCAGGCGGCACAGACCTATGGAGACAGGCATACATGAATCACATCGAGCACGTCGGTCATCAGCGAGTGAATCCGGGCTGTAGCACTGGGCTAACAGGACTCCGGGGAACCCGGGCTGTAGCAGGCTAGGAAGGACTCCGGAAGTCACCGCGTGACATTTCCCCGAAGGGACAGACATAGGAACAAAGTGAAACACATGCCGGCCAGTCAAGTGTCTTGAGCAGTAGTGCTGGGCTAGCAGGACTCCGGTGAACCGGGCTGTAGCGGACTACTATGGCTCGAGGAGCACTAGACTACATTTCCCCATAAGAGAGGCTGCCAAGGATAAACAACTAGATTGTCGGATCCCACACATACCAAGCATTTCAATCATACACACAATATGCTCGATATGTGCAAATTCAACATGGCATCACAACAAAACTCTACAACTCAAGTACTTTTATTTAAAGGCTCCAGAGAGCCATACATAACATGTTCATACAGGTAGGGGTCACATGACCCGACACTCAAGTCATACAAGCATACAAGCACATGCGGAAGAAAATTGTCTGAGTACACACACTAGAAAGAAACAAGGCTTCTCGAAGCCTGTCTATCTACATAGGGCCCTCCATGGCCAGGATCGCCACCTGGGTGGCAAGTCACTCATCGACGTCGAGATCTACATAAAAGCCATCGGAGGGGGCGGTGTTGTCGTCTGAAAACAGTAATTAAGCAAACATGAGTACAAAGGTACTCAACAAGTCTTACATCAGAACATACTATACATGCTCATTCTCAAGAAGGTGGTGGAGTTACTGCAGCAAGCCAGCTTTGACTCTTGGCCAAGCTATCCTACAGGACACCACTAGTAAAATAGTTTTCGCACACGAGTCCACTAATCACCAACACAATACTCCACCGGAGATCCTCCCTTGTCATCCTACGAGAGAGCCATCCTCGGTACTCACACTTATCTTGAGTCTTTTAGTAGTAACCATTAACTTGTCTATGAACTGTATAGGCAACCAAGTAGTCCTTTACAGAAGACGCGGCTATTCGAATAGTTTTATACCCTGCAGGGGTGTACTTCGTCACACATGTTTCCACCACTTAGCGTCTGCACACGACATGTGCTCGGCAGACTTCAAGAGAAAGCCGACGTGGGTGTAGACCACGACCTGACTAACCGCACAAGTCTCTAGTCCAGGTTTATCGCCTATTCAGGTTCCATCCGCAAGGAAATCCGGCCGGGGTGTCCTCAACGGCCCCAAACGATGTGTACAGGGTCCCGAGACGCCAAACGGGCGCCCGGCATACCTGGCCACAGTGTATCTACCGCGTCATAGCCCACCCCTAGGGTCAGCGCTACGCACGGCCGCCAACACATAACCACAAACACTAGAAACTAGTTGCAACTCCTGGACAGAGGACGAGAGGGGTCAGTAAGTCGAGCGGGGTCATATTTCAGGGCCCAATGTGTGGTAGTAGCTGAATCTTAAATCACGCATATAGATCTCAGTTCTTATGGACGACCTCAATGAAACAACCCACCATGTACTCCTACATGGCCTCTCATCGATACCTTTACCAAATCATGTTCAACACATCCCTCACATTACCGACATAATCATTTCACTCTAGCCCATCACCCAGATGAACCAGACCTGACACAACTCTAAGCATAGCAGGCATAGCAAGGTAGGAAACACATACATGGCTCAATCAACACCTACACATGCTAGTGGGTTTCATCTAGTTACTGTGGCAATGACAGGTCATGCAGAGGATAAGGGTTCAACTACCGTATCACACAGCAGTTTGAAACGTTGCTGTCTTAATGGAGTAAATGAGAGCAGAGGCGAGAACATGGGATTGTATCGATATGATCAATGGGGCTGCTTGCCTGATGGAGTGGTAGTAGGGTACTGCCCTTCTGTTGGATACTCGGAGATATCCTCGGAGGCAGAACCTACCACGAAAGACACCACAGAGTATAATCAACACATGGAAATATGCAACAATATGATGCATGCTATGACATGGCAAAATGATGTGTCCTGCCTAATGCAATGTGAAACAAGTTGAAAGGGTCCCATTTGAATCAAAGATTCAAATGAAAGCTTAAGCTCTTATGCATAATAAGTGTATTAGCTTGTTTCACCTAAACAGCAAGATTAAAGTGTTTTGTCATGCATGAAACCATTACAGATGGATAGATTGATTTTTTCTGATCATTTTTCATATATAATTTGTTTGATTTGGAGCTATGGTTGATTTTCTATGATTTTTAGAAGTTTAGGCTATTTTCTGGAATTTCCTATATAAAAATAAGTCCAGAAAATGAATAATTGCGTCAGCACTGCATCACTGTGACGTCAGCGAGTCAAAGGTGCCAGCACAGGTCAAACCTTACTTGTGGACTTGGTCTGTCAGTGTCTCAGCTAACTAACAGAGTTCAGTTAATACTAACTAACTGTCAGTGGGGCCTAGGCCCGCTTGTCAGTGACTTAAACTAACTAAAATTAGTTAGCCCTAATCCTAACCTAATTAACAGGTCGGCCCCACCTGTCATAGGCTCAGGGGGGAAGTCAACTTGGGCCCACACGGGTCAGACATGGTCAACTCGCCGACGGCTTGACGCCGGCGATGACAGATGCAGCGGAGGGGCTCGGGTTTTGCCCACATTCGACCAAATCGACTGCGGTTTGGTCCTACGCGTAGCTGGGAGCAAGCCGCAACGTTTGGTGGTGGAATTGGAGCTCGGGGAGGCCGGGAACAACGCCGGCGACGACCTTGGCGGTCGCCGGACTTCGGGCGAGGATGAACCCGAAGCTACGGGGCACGGTGAGGCGCGGGGAGTGGTGCGTTAGGCTCCTGGGAACGTGGTGAGTGTGGTGACGCGCTCGGAATCGAGCTTACGCGCCTGTGGCCACGGCGGCGACATGGCCGGCGGAGCCGAGCTCTCAGCCGTGATGGCCAACGGGGTTAGAGGGCAGCTCGAGCGATGTGGCTAGGGGGGAGAAGAGAGAGAAGCTCACGGCGAGTGCAGTGGGCGTCGAAGCGGGCTCGGGGAAGATTGGAAGGCGGTGAATTGTCGGCGACGATCTCCGGTGACTGACGAGGGGAACGGCAACGGTGGTGGCGTTGCAGCGCGTGTGAGGCCTCGTGGCTCGTCGAGGAGGTCAAGGGAGATGATGTAGAGCTCGTGGGCACGGTGGGGTGACACGGGGACGATGGTGGTTGCGGCTACGGCGGCAAGGCCGCGGCGTCTGTGTCGGCCATGGATTCGAGCGGCACAAACCTATGGAGACAGGCATACATGAATCACATCGAGCACGTCGGTCATCAGCGAGTGAATACGGGCTGTAGCACTGGGCTAACAGGACTCCGGGGAACCCGGGCTGTAGCAGGCTAGGAAGGACTCCGGAAGTCACCGCGTGACATTTCCCCGAAGGGACAGACATAGGAACGCAGTGAAACACATGCCGGCCAGTCAAGTGTCTTGAGCAGTAGTGCTGGGCTAGCAGGACTCCCGTGAACCGGGCTGTAGCGGACTACTATGGCTCGAGGAGCACTAGACTACATTTCCCCATAAGAGAGGCTGCCAAGGATAAACAACTAGATTGTCGGATCCCACACATACCAAGCATTTCAATCATACACACAATATGCTCGATATGTGCAAATTCAACATGGCATCACAACAAAACTCTACAACTCAAGTACTTTTATTTAAAGGCTCCAGAGAGCCATACATAACATGTTCATATAGGTAGGGGTCACATGACCCGACACTCAAGTCATACAAGCATACAAGCACATGCGGAAGCAAATAGTCTGAGTACAGACACTAGAAAGAAAGAAGGCTTCTCGAAGCCTGTCTATCTACATAGGGCCCTCCATGGCCAGGATCACCACCTGGGTGGCAAGTCACCCATCGACGTCGAGATCTACATAAAAGCCATCGGAGGGGGCAGTGTTGTCGTCTGAAAATAGTAATTAAGCAAACATGAGTAGAAAGGTACTCAACAAGTCTTACATCAGAACCTACTATACATGCTCATTCTCAAGAAGGTGGTGGAGTTATTGCAGCAAGCCAGCTTTGACTCTTGGCCAAGCTATCCTACGGGACACCACTAGTAAAATAGTTTTCGCACACGAGTCCACTAATCACCAACACAATACTACACCGGAGATCCTCCCTTGTCATCCTACGAGAGAGCCATCCTCGGTACTCACACTTATCTTGAGTCTTTTAGTAGTAACCATTAACTTGTCTATGAACTGTATAGGCAACCAAGTAGTCCTTTACAGAAGACGCGGCTATTCGAATAGTTTTATACCCTGCAGGGGTGTACTTCGTCACACATGTTTCCACCACTTAGCGTCTGCACACGACATGTGCTCGGCAGACTTCAAGCGAAAGCCGACGTGGGTGTAGACCACGACCTGACTAACCGCACAAGTCTCTAGTCCAGGTTTATCGCCTATTCAGGTTCCATCCGCAAGGAAATCCGGCCGGGGTGTCCTCAACGGCCCCAAACGATGTGTATAGGGTCCCAAGACGCCAAACGGGCACCCGGCATACCCGGCCACAGTGTATCTACTGCGTCATAGCCCACCCCTAGGGTCAGGGCTACGCACGGCCGCCAACACATAACCTACAAACCCCAGAAACTAGTTGCAACTCCTGGACAGAGAACGAGAGGGGTCAGTAAGTCGAGCGGGGTCATAATTCAGGGCCCATTGTGTGGTAGTAGCTGAATCTTAAATCACGCATACAGATCTCAGTTCTTATGGACGGCCTCAATGAAACAACCCACCATGTACTCCTACATGGCCTCTCATCGATACCTTTACCAAATCATGTTCAACACTTCCCTCACATTACCGACACAATCATTTCACTCTAGCCCATCACCCAGATGAACCAGGCCTGCTACAACTCTAAGCATAGCAGGCGTACCAAGGTAGGAAACACATACATGGCTCAATCAACTCCTACACATGCTAGTGGGTTTCATCTAGTTACTATGGCAATGACAGGTCATGCAGAGGATAAGGGTTCAACTACCGTAGCACACAGCAGTTTGAAATGTTGTTGTCTTAATGCAGTAAATGAGAGCAGAGGCGAGAACATGGGATTGTATCGATATGATCAATGGGGCTGCTTGCCTGATGGAGTGGTAGTAGGGTACTGCCCTTCAGTTGGAAACTCGGAGATATCCTCGGAGGCACAACTTACCACGAAAGACACCACGGAGTATAATCAACACATGGCAATATACAACAATATGATGCATGCTATGACATGGCAAAATGATGTGTCCTGCCTAATGCAATGTGAAACAAGTTGAAAGGGTCCCATTTGAATCAAAGATTCAAATGAAAGCTTAAGCTCTTATGCATAATAAGTGTATTAGCTTGTTTCACCTAAACAGCAAGGTTAAAGTGTTTTGTCATGCAAGAGGGAAGAGTTCTGCAATTTCACCCAAGGAAGACTGACTGTGGATGCATATAGTCGTGAATTTGGGAATCTGGCACGATATGCTCCTGAAGAGGTATCCACCGATGCTAAGAAGCAGGCAAGGTTCCGCAAGGGACTTAGCCCCAAGCTTCGCAGCGATCTTCGTCTGCACGAGTGCACCTCCTTTCAGAAGTGGTCAATAAAGCCATCAGTGCCGAGACAGGACAGTCTGACTATGACGCTTCACGCAAGCACTCTCATGATTTTGGCTCTTCATCCGGCTCTGGATCTTAGAAGCGCCGGGTGTGGATTCCAAGCACGGCACTGCCACCCAGGTTCATTCCGAGGCCATCCTTTGAGGCGCCTCGTCCCAACCAGTAGTTTGCACTGCCCAAGCCCTATGGTGGCCCCGCTGCTAACGCTGCTCCACGCCCCAATGTTGTGACATGTTTCAAGTGTGGAGAACCGGTTCACTATAGTCGAGAGTGGCCCCAGAACAACAACCCCAATCAGTCTGGAAAGTCCGTTGGTCGTGGTAAGCCAGCGGGAAAGACATTCTACGCCAAGCCGGTCACCACTGCACGTGGCCATGTCAACTATGTCTCAGCCGAGGAGGCTCATGAGGATCCTAACGTCGTCCTTGGTACGCTCCTTGTTAATTGCCATCCGGCATCTGTTCTTTTCGATACTGGAGCATCTCATTCATTCATATCTGAGAGCTATGCTCGATTGCATAACACAACATTCTGTGACATGCCCACTACCATGGAAATTCAAACCCCTGGCTCTAGATGGCAAACTTCTAGAGTAAGCCATGGGAATGAAATTCTTGTCGATAGACTTGTCTTCCTTGCATCCTTAATAGCTCTCAAGTCCTCGGACATAAACATCATCTTGGGTATGGACTGGATGTCAGCTCATTATGCTAAGATTGATTGTGCCACTAGAACCGTTCAACTTACTCACCCATCGGGCAAGACAGTCAATGTCTTAACTCGAGTGGCCAAGCGCCACCTTTACTCCCTAAATGCCAACCCCCTTCCAGAAAATAGCCTAAACTTCTAAAAATCATAGAAAATCAACCATAGCTCCAAATCAAACAAATTATATATGAAAAATGATTAGAAAAATTCAATCTATCCATCTATAATGGTTCCATGCATGACAAAACATTTTAACCTTTCTGTTTAGGTGAAACAAGCTAATACACTTATTATGCATAAGAGCTTAAGCTTTCATTTGAATCTTTGATTCAAATGGGACCCTTTCAACTTGTTTCACATTGCATTAGGCAGGACACATCATTTGGCCATGTCATAGCATGCATCATATTGTTGCATATTGCCATGTGTTGATTATACTCTCTGGTGTCTTTCATGGTAGGTTCTGCCTCCGAGGATATCTCCGAGTATCCAACTGAAGGGCAGTACCCTACTACCACTCCATCAGGCAAGCAGCCCCATTGATCATATCGATACAATCCCATGTTCTCGTCTCTGCTCTCATTTACTCCATTAAGACAACAACGTTTCAAACTGCTGTGTGCTACGGTAGTTGAACCCTTATCCTCTGCATGACCTGTCATTGCCACTGTAACTAGATGAAACCCACTAGCATGTGTAGGAGTTGATTGAGCCATGTATGTGTTTCCTGCCTTGCTATGCCTGCTATGCTTAGAGTTGTGTCAGGTCTAGATCATCTGGGTGATGGGCTAGAGTGAAATGATTATGTCGGTAATCTGAGGGATGTGTTGAACATTATTTGGTAAAGGTATCGATGAGAGGCCATGTAGTAGTACATGGTGGGTTGTTTCATTAAGGCCGTCCATAAGAACTGAGATCTGTATGCGTGATTTAAGATTCAGCTACTACCACACATTGGGCCCTGAAATATGACCCCGCTCGACTTACTGACCCCTCTCGTCCTCTGTCCAGGAGTTGTAACTAATTTCTGGTGTTTGTAGGTTATGTGTTAGCGGCCGTGTGTAGCGCTGACCCTAGGGGTGGGCTATGACGCGGTAGATACACTGTGGCCGGGTATGTCGAGTGCCCGTTTGGCATCTCGGGACCCTGTACACATCGTTTGGGGACGTCGAGGACACCCCGGCCGGATTTCCTTGCGGATGGAACCTGAATAGGCGATAAACCTGGACTAGAGACTTGTGCGGTTAGTCAGGTCGTGGTCTACACCCACGTCGGCTTTCGCTTGAAGTCTGCCGAGCACATGTCGTGTGCAGACGCTAAGTGGTGGAAACATGTGTGACGAAGTACACCCCTGCAGGGTATAAAACTATTCGAATAGCCGCGTCTGCGGTAAAGGACTACTTGGTTGCCTATACAGTTCATAGACAAGTTAATGGTTACTACTAAAAGACTCAAGATAAGTGTACCGAGGATGGCTCTCTCGTAGGATGACAAGGGAGGATCTCCAGTGGCGTATTGTGTTGGTGATTAGTGGACTCGTGTGCGGAAACTATTTTACTAGTGGTGTCCCGTAGGATAGCTTAGCCAAGAGTCAAAGCTGGCTTGCTGCAATAACTCCACCACCTTCTTGAGAATGAGCATGTATAGTAGGTTCTGATGTAAGACTTGCTGAGTACCTTTGCACTCATGTTTGCTTAATTACTGTTTTCAGACGACAACACCGCCCCCTCCGATGGGTTTTATGTAGATCTCGACGTCAATGAGTGACTTGCCACCCAGGTGGTGATCCTGGCCATGGAGCGCCCTATGTAGATAGACAGGCTTCGAGAAGCCTTCTTTCTTTCTAGTGTCTGTACTCAGACCATTTGCTTCCACATGTGCTTGTATGCTTGTATGACTTGAGTGTCGGGTCATGTGACCCCTACCTATATGAACATGTTATGTATGGCTCTCTGGAGCCTTTAAATAAAAGTACTTGAGTTGTAGAGTTTTTTTGTGATGCCATGTTGTATTTGCACATATCGAGCATATTGTGTGTATGATTGAAATGCTTGGTATGTGTGGGATCCGACAATCTAGTTGTTTATCTTTGGCAGCCTCTCTTATGGGGAAATGTAGTCTAGTGCTCCTCGAGCCATAGTAGTCCGCTACAGCCCGGTTCACTGGAGTCCTGCTAGCCCAGCACTACTGCTCAGGACACTTGACATGCCGACATGTGTTTCACTTCGTTCCTATGTCTGTCCCACACATACCAAGCATTTCAATCATACACACAATATGATCAATATGTGCAATACAACATGGCATCACAACAAGACTCTACGACTCAAAGTATTTAATCATTAGGCTCCGAGGAGCGAGATATTACAAACATGGGTCTCATGACCCAACATTCAGAGCATACAAGCAGCAAGCACATGCGGAAGCTTAAATTGTCTGAGTACAGACAACTACAAATGAAGAAGGCTCAGAAGCCTGACTATCTACAAGACCCTCCCAAGGGTACAAGATCGTAGCTGAGGTAACAAGCTAAACGTTGAAGTCCACGTGGAACTACTAGCGAGACTGAAGTCTCTCTGCAAAACATAAAATAAGCAAATGTGAGTACAAATGTACCCAGCAAGACTTACATCAGAACTAACTACATATGCATTGGTATCAACAAAGGGGTGGTGGAGTTTAACTGCAGCAAGTTAGCTTTGACTCAGTGGCTAACCTGAACTACGACTGCACACAACTCTTTTGAGGTGGCGCACACGAGTCCAGAAATTCACCATACCAATACACCACTATGGATCCGCTCCCGTCTCCCTTCGAGAACATCATCCATAGAACTCATGCTTATCTTGCGAGTTTTAGAGTATCCACTTTCACTTGTCTATGAACTATGCAAGGGGTCCAAGTTTCCATATCTGAGGAATCCGGCTATTCGAATAGATGATGATAACCCTGCAAGGGTGTACTTCTTCACACACTCTCTCGCCACTTACCGCCCTGTACACGTCATGTACCTCGGAAGCCTTCAAGCGGAAGCCGAGCGAGGGTGTCGGCCACGACCTGACTAACCAACAAGTCTCTAGTCCAGGTTTATCGCCTATTCGGGTTCAATCTGCAAGGAGATCCGGTTGTGGTGTCACTCACGGCCCCAAACGATGTGTGCAGGGTCCCCAAGCCCACCATACGGGTGCCACTTGGTACACCGTGCCACTGTGCCTAGTTTGTCCCAAGCCCACCTGTACCGGGTGCCACTTGGTAGACTACTAACACTACCTACAAACACCAGAAACTAGTTGCAACTCCTGGACATAGATCGAGTTGATTAATAAGTCGAGAGAGCTTGGAGCGCCAGGAGCCCAATGTGTGGTAGTAACTATTCATGGATCACAAACACAGAACTCAGTTCCTGAGGACGGCTACAATGAGAAAACCCACCATGTACTCCTACATGGCCTCTCACCGCTACCTTTACCAAATCGTGTTCACATACTTAGCCTACACTCAGTAGGACATGTTCATCACCATTCCAATTCATCCCCGATGAATCAGAACTGACTCAACTCTAAGTAGTAGAAGGCATGACAAACATGCATGAATGAGTAGGCACATCAGGGCTCAAACAACTCCTACTCATGCTAGTGGGTTTCATCTATTTACTGTGGCAATGACAGGTCATGTAGAGGAAAGGGGTTCAACTACCGCAACATGTAACAGTTGAGTCGTTGTTGTCCTAATGCAGTAAAAGAGAGTTGGAGCAAGAGAGTGGGATTGTATCGGAATGAACAAGGGGTTTTTGCTTGCCTGGCACTTCTGAAGATATCATTGGGTCTTCATCAGTGTCAACGATCACAGTGTTGGTACAACGTCTATCGAGAGGGGACAACCACCGGCAACAAAGAAGGAACATAATCAATGCAATGCACAACATGATGCATGATAATGACATGGCAATATGTTGTTAATTGAGCTAATGCAACTAGCAACACAATTAAATGAAGTTGGTTTGAACCCAAAGTTCAAATTCAAACTCCACATGTGGTTATTTAAATACCATTCATTTGATTTGTCCTAAACAGTGGACTTAAGTTGTTCTAACATGCATGAAAATGGTACAGATGGATAGATTGGATTTTTATGATAATTTTTCATATATAATTTATTTCATTTGGAGTTACGGTGTATTTTCTAAGAATTTTAGAAGTTTTCAACATTTCTGGAATTTCCTGGAGTTATCTCTAAAAAAATCCAGTTAACTGCATTATGACGTCATCACTGCATCAGCATGGCGTCAGCAGGTCAACCGAGTCAAATCTGACGTGCGGGTCCTACATGTTAGCGTAACAGTGGCAAATTGGGCTTAATTATTTCCTAACCAAAACATTAGTGGGGCTGGGACTGTGGGCAAAACCCGAGCCCCTCCGCCGCATCTGTCGTCGCCGGCGTCAAGCCGTCGGCGAGTTGACCATGTCTGACCCATGTGGGCCCAAGTTGAATTTCCCCCTAAGCCTATGATAGGTGGGGCCGACCTGTTTATTAGGTTAGGATTAGTGCTAACTAATTTTAGTTAGTTTAAGTCACTGACATGCGGGCCCAGGCCCCACTAACAGTTAGTTAGTATTAACTAAACTCTGTTAGTTAGCTGAGACACTGACAGACTGGGCCCACCAGTCAGGTTTGACCTGGGCTGGCGCCTTTGACTCAGTGACGTCACAGTGACGCAGTGCTGAAGCAATTATTCATTTTCTGGATTTATTTTTATATAGGAAATTCCAGAAAATAGCCTAAACTTCTAAAAATCATAGAAAATCAACCATAGCTCCAAATCAAACAAATTATATATGAAAAATGATTAGAAAAATTCAATCTATCCATCTATAATGGTTTCATGCAAGAAAAAAAACTTTAACCTTGCTGTTTAGGTGAAACAAGCTAATACACTTATTATGCATAAGAGCTTAAGCTTTCATTTGAATCTTTGATTCAAATGGGACCCTTTCAACTTGTTTCACATTGCATTAGGCAGGACACATCATTTTGACATGTCATAGCATGCATCATATTGTTGCATATTGCCATGTGTTGATTATACTCTGTGGTGTCTTTCGTGGTAGGTTCTGCCTCCAAGGATATCTCCGAGTATCCAACTGAAGGGCAGTACCCTACTACCACTCCATCAGGCAAGCAGCCCCATTGATCATATCGATACAATCCCATGTTCTCGTCTCTGCTCTCATTTACTCCATTAAGACAACAACGTTTTCAAACTGCTGTCTGCCATGGTAGTTGAACCCTTATCCTCTGCATGACCTGTCATTGCCACAGTAACTGGATTAAACCCATTAGCATGTTTAGGAGTTGATTGAGCCATGTATGTGTTTCCTACCTTGCTATGCCTGCTATGCTTAGAGTTGTGTTAGGTCTGGTTCATCTAGGTATTGGGCTAGAGTGAAATGATTATGTCGGTAATGTGAGGGATGTGTTCAACTTGATTTGGTAAAGGTATCAATGAGAGGCCATGTAGGAGTACATGGTGGGTTGTTTCATTGAGGCCGTCCATAAGAACTGAGATCTGTATGTGTGATTTAAGATTCAGCTACTACCACACATTGGGCCCTGAAATATGACCCCGCTCGACTTACTGACCCCTCTCGTCCTCTGTCCAGGAGTTGCAACTAGTTTCTGGTGTTTGTAGGTTATGTGTTGGCGGCCGTGCGTAGCGCTGACCCTAGGGGTGGGCTATGACGCGGTAGATACACTGTGGCCGGATATGCCGGGCGCCCATTTGGGGGGGGGGGTAGTCCTAAACTAATCTTGCGACGTCAGCCCACCGGTGTTTGGCCGGCAGCGACTATTTCGTGCGGTGGAGGGGCTCGGGATCGCTTCCCCGGGGCCCAAACGAGCAGCCGAGGGCAGCTACGGGGAGCTGGAGCTCACCCGCATCTAGCGCGGCATGTGGTGGCAGCGGGGACGGCCAGAGCTCGCCGGAATGGAGCTCGCGGCGGTGGCCGGAGTTCGTCCATCGACGGAGTCGATGCTACGGTGGTCAAGAGAGCGAGGTAATCAGTGCTATGGCCTCCTGGGAGCACGCTGAGCACGACTATGTGCTCGGTTGGGTCAGGCGAGGTTGCTAGCTGCGGCAGCAAGGAACACGACGGCGATGAGCTCACGGTTGTAGCGGGGGTTGCAGATAGGGCCGAATTTGGTCGCAAGAGGAGAGGGGAAAGATGGCGTGGCTCACAGGGAGTCGGATGAGGTGCTCGGCGGGCTCGGGTACGGCTTGGTGACAGCGAATCGACGTCGGCGGTGACCGGATGTAGAGGACGAGGACGACGACGTAGTTGGCATTGCAGCATGTCCGGGGCCTCGTGGCTCGTTGAGGAGGTCGGGGAGGTCAAGACAGAGCTCGCAGGCACGGCGAGGGGTCGAGAGAGGCGATGGCCGCGGCAACGTCGAGCGGCGGCGGCTGCGTTTGGTGCGTGCAAGGGGGAGAGAGAGGGGAGAGGATGGGGACGAGAGAGAGCCAGAGAGAGACAGGGGGTAGCGTGGCGACACCAGAGGCGTCCAGGCCGCCGAGGGGGCGAGGCAGGCAGGCAGGAGGTGGCCGGCGTGTGCTCGTGCGCGGGGGCCACGCGCACGCGTCCTCCTGGCGGGAGGTGGAGGACAACTGACACTGGCCAGTCGGCTGGGCCGGCCTGTTGGGCCACTGGGCCAGGCCGGCTGCACAGTGCCAGGCCGTGGTAACCCAGGTAAGCAATTTTCCATTTTTGTTTCTTTTCTATTTTCTGACATTTGTTTCTGATTTAGTAAAATACTAAATCATTTTATTTTCTTCTGACAATTTTTGCAGGGGCCTAAGGGATTATTCCAAAGCCCCTCACCAAAATTCAGAATTATTGGACAATATTATATATATATATAAATATTTATCCAACGCAAATAACTATTGGATTAATTCCAAATGTCCAAAATAAATATTTATGAGTTCCTAAAAATATTGGTTTGATTTTTATCTCTGTCCAATATTTTCAGAGAGCAACATGAGCATTTTCTTGGACCCTTTTGGAGCAATTTTTACTTGGGTTTGAAATAAGTTATATATGAAAAATGATCAGAAAAATTCAATCTATCCATCTGTACCATTTTCATGCATGACAAACCAACCTATACATGCTGTATATATGAAAACACATAAATGGCATATTTAAGAGCTTAATTTGGAGTTGCAATTAAACCCTTGGTTCAAATGGACTTCAACCAAATAAATGCTAGATGCATTAACTCAAACAACATCACATACTCATGCCATGTTCATGCATCATAATGTTGCATATGCTTGTGTTTGAGTTTCGACATCGTTCCTTCTCGATAGGTCCTGCTCCAGGGAGTGTTCGAGAGTAACTGTCTAAGGAGCAGTGCCCCCTGTTGATCTACCAGGCAAGCAACCCCCTTGTTCATTTCGATACAATCCTACTCTCTTGCTCCTGCTCTCATTTATTGCATTAGGACAACAACGATTCAACTGCTCCTTAATGTTGCGGTAGTTGAACCAATTACTCTGCATGACCTGTCATTGCCACAGTAAATAGTTAAAACCCACTAGCATGTGTAGGAGTTGATTGAGCCATGTTGTGTTCATACCATGCTTTGCCTGCTATTGCTTAGAGTATGTCAGGTCTGATTCATCGGGAATGAATTGGAGTGTTATGATATGATCCGGTGCTGAGAGTTAAGCGTGTGAACACGATTTGGTAAAGGTAGCAGTGAGAGGCCATGTAGGAGTACGTGGTGGGTTGTCCCATTGGGACCGTCCTTAAGAACTGAGTTCTGTGTAAGTTGTCCAATGACTAGCTACTACCAAACATTGGGCTCTGGGCGCTCCAAGCTCTCTTGACTTATTAACCGCCTTGTTCTCTGTCCAGGAGTTGCAAATAGTTTCTGGTGTTTATAGGTAGTGCTATTTTTCTACCGAGTGGCACCGGGTAGGGTGGACTTGGGACAGACTAGGCACACGTGGCCCGGTGTACCGAGTGGCACCCGGATGGTGGTCTCGGGAACCCTGTACACATCGTTTGGGGCCGTGAGGGAAACCCCAGCTGGATCTCCTTGCGGATGGAACCCGAATAGGCGATAAACCTAGACTAGAGTCTTGTGTGGTTAGTCAGGTCATGGCCGACACCCTCGCCAGGCTTCCGCTTGAAGGTTACCGAGATACATGACGTGTATATGGTGATAAGTGGTGAGAGCATGTATGAATAAGTATACCCCTGCAGGGTTATCATGATCTATTCGAATAGCCGTGTCCTCGGTTATGGACTTCTTGGATGCTTACGTGGTACATAGACAACTTAAAGTGGACACTCTAAGATGCTCAAGACAAGTGTGAGTGCTATGGATGGCCTTCTCGTAAGGAGACGGGGATGAATCCATAGTAGTGTATTGATGTGGTGATTAGTGGACTCGAGCACTAGACTACATTTCCCCATAAGAGAGGCTGCCAAGGATAAACAACTAGAATGTCGAATCCCACACATACCAAGCATTTCAATCATACACACAATATGCTCGATATGTGCAAATACAACATGGCATCACAACAAAACTCTACAACTCAAGTACTTTTATTTAAAGGCTACAGAGAGCCATACATAACATGTTCATACAGGTAGGGGTCACATGACCCGACACTCAAGTCATACAAGCATACAAGCACATGCGGAAGCAAATGATTTGAGTACAAACACTAGAAAGAAAGAAGGCTTCTCGAAGCCTGTCTATCTACATAGGGCCCTCCATGGCCAGGATGACCACCTGGGTGGCAAGTCACTCATCGACGTCGAGATCTACATAAAAGCCATCGGAGGGGGCAGTGTTGTCGTCTGAAAATAGTAATTAAGCAAACATGAGTACAAAGGTAGTCAACAAGTCTTACATCAGAACCTACTATACATGCTCATTCTCAAGAAGGTGGTGGAGTTATTGCAGCAAGCCAGCTTTGACTCTTGGCCAAGCTATCCTACGGGACACCAGTAGTAAAATAGTTTTCACACACGAGTCCACTAATCACCAACACAATACTCCACCGGAGATCCTCCCTTGTCATCCTACGAGAGAGCCATCCTCGGTACTCACACTTATCTTGAGTCTTTTAGTAGTAACCATTAACTTGTCTATGAACTGTATAGCAACCAAGTAGTCCTTTACAGAAGACGCGGCTATTCGAATAGTTTTATACCCTGCAGGGGTGTACTTCGTCACACATGTTTCCACCACTTAGCGTCTGCACACGACATGTGCTCGGCAGACTTCAAGCGAAAGCCGGCGTGGGTGTAGACCACGACCTGACTAACCGCACAAGTCTCTAGTCCAGGGTTATCGCCTATTCAGGTTGCATCCGCAAGGAAATCTGACCGGGGTGTTCTCAACGGCCCCAAACGATGTGTATAGGGTCCCGAGACGCCAAACGGGCGCCCAGCATACCCGGCCACAGTGTATCTACCGCGTCATAGCCCACCCCTAGGGTCAGCGCTATGCACGGCTGCCAACACATAACCTACAAACACCAGAAACTAGTTGCAACTCCTGGACAGAGGACGAGAGGGGTCAGTAAGTCGAGCGGCGTCATATTTCAGGGCCCAATGTGTGGTAGTAGCTGAATCTTAAATCACGCATACAGATCTCAGTTCTTATGGACGGCCTCAATGAAAGAACCCACCATGTACTCCTACATGGCCTCTTATCGATACCTTTACCAAATCATGTTGAAGACATCCCTCACATTACCGACATAATCATTTCACTCTAGCCCAATACCCAGATGAACCAGACCTGACACAACTCTAAGCATAGCAAGGTAGGAAACACATACATGGCTCAATCAACTCCTACACATGCTAGTGGGTTTAATCCAGTTACTGTGGCAATGACAGGTCATGCAGAGGATAAGGGTTCAACTACAATAGCACACAGTAGTTTGAAAACATTGTTGTCTTAATGCAGTAAATGAGAGCAGAGACAAGAACATGGGATTGTATCGATACGATCAATGGGGCTGCTTGCCTGATGGAGTGGTAGTAGGGTACTGCCCTTCAGTTGGATACTCCGAGATATCCTCGGAGGCAGAACCTACCACGAAAGACACCACAGAGTATAATCAACACATGGCAATATGCAACAATATGATGCATGCTATGACATGTCAAAATGATGTGTCCTGCCTAATGCAATGTGAAACAAGTTGAAAGGGTCCCATTTGAATCAAAGATTCAAATAAAAGCTTAAGCTCTTATGCATAATAAGTGTATTAGCTTGTTTCACCTAAACAGCAAGGTTAAAGTGTTTTGTCATGCATGAAACCATTACAGATGGATAGATTGAATTTTTCTGATCATTGTTCATATATAATTTGTTTGATTTGGAGCTATGGTTGATTTTTTATGATTTTTAGAAGTTTAGGCTATTTTCTGGAGTTTTGGTGAGGGGCTTTGGAATAATCCCTTAGGCCCCTGCAAAAATTGTCAGAAGAAAATAAAATGATTTAGTATTTTACTAAATCAGAAAAAATGTCAGAAAATAGAAAAGAAACAAAAATGGAAAATTGCTTACTTGGGTTACCGCGGCCTGGCACTGTGCAGCTGGCCTGGCCCAGTGGCCCAACAGGCCGGCCCAGTCGACTGGCCAGTGCCAGTCGTCCTCCACCTCCCGCCAGGAGGACGCGCACGCGTGGCCGCCGTGCGCGAGCACACGCCTGCCACCTCCTACCTTCCTGCCTCGCCCCCTCGACGGCCTGGACGCCTTTGGCGTCGCCACGCTACCCCCCGTCTCTCTCTCGCTCTCTCTCGTCCCCATCCTCTCCCCTGTCTCTCTCCCTCGCACGCACCGAACGCAGCCGCCGCCGCCGCTTGACGTTGCCGCGACCATCGCCTCTCTCTCGACCCCTCGCCGTGCCTATGAGCTTCGTCTCGACCTCCCCGACCTCCTCGACGAGCCACGAGACCCCGGACGCGCTGCAACGCCAACTACGTCGTCGTCCTCGTCCTCTGCATCCGGTCACCGCCGACGTCGATTCGCCGTCACCAAGCCGTCCCCGAGCCTGCCGAGCACCTCGTCCGACTCCCTGTGAGCCACGCCATCTTTCCCCTCTCCTCTTGCGACCAAATTCGGCCCTATCTGCAACCCCCGCTGCAACCATGAGGTCACCGCCGCCGCGTTCGTTGCTGCCGCAGCTAGCAACCTCGCCTGACCCAACCGAGCACATAGTCGTGCTCAGCGTGCTCCCAGGAGGCCATAACACTGATTACCTCGCTGTCCTGACCACCATAGCATCGACTCCGTTGATGGCCGAACTCCGGCCACCGGCGCGAGCTCCATTCCGGCGACCTCCGGCCGTCCCCGCTGCCACCACATGCCGCGCAAGATGCAGGTGAGCTCCAGCTCCCCGTAGCTGCCATCGGCTGCTCGTTTGGGCCCCGGGGAAGCGATCCCGAGCCCCTCCGCCGCACGGAATAGTCGCCGCCGGCCAAACTCCGGCGGGCTGACGTGGCAAGATTAGTTTAGGACTACCCCCCCATTAGTGACACTAACAGTGGGCCCTAGTGCCTTAATCTTTTTGTTAAATTAGAAATAACCCCCTGTTTAACCTGTGACACTGATGTGTGGACCCCACATGTCAGGTTTGACCTGGTCAGCTGCCTTTGACCTGCTGACGCAATGCTGCTGTCATGTTGACGCAATATATCTTTTTCTGGTTTTAAAATAAATCAGGAAATTCCAGAAAATATTATAAACTTCAAAAATTCATAGAAATTCAACCGTAGCTCAGATTGAAATAAGTTATATATGAAAAATGATCAAAAAAATTCAATCTATCCATCTGTACCATTTTCATGCAGGACAAACCAACCTATACATGCTGTATATATGAAAACACGTAAATGGCATATTTAAGAGCTTAATTTGGAGTTGCAATTAAACCTTTGGTTCAAATGGACTTCAACCAAATAAATGCTAGATGCATTAACTCAAACAACATCACATACTCATGCCATGTTCATGCATCATAATGTTGCATATGCTTGTGTTTGAGTTTTGACACCGTTCCTTCTCGATAGGTCCTGCTCCGGAGAGTGTTCGAGAGTACCTGTCTGAGGAGCAGTGCCCCCTATTGATCTACCAGGCAAGCAACCCCCCTTGTTCATTCCAATACAATCCTACTCTCTCGCTCCTGCTCTCATTTATTGCATTAGGACAACAACGATTCAACTGCTACTTTATGCTGCGGTAGTTGAACCCATTCCTCTGCATGACCTGTCATTGCCACAGTAAATAGTTAAAACCCACTAGAATGTGTAGGAGTTGATTGAGCCATGTTGTGTTCCTACCATGCTTTGCCTGCTATCGCTAAGAGTATGTCAGGTCTAATTCATCGGGAATGAATTGGAGTGTTACGATATGATCCAGTGCTGAGAGTTAAGCGTGTGAACATGATTTGGTAAAGATAGCGGTGAGAGGCCATGTAGGAGTACATGGTGGGTTGTCTCATTGGAACCGTCCTTAAGAACTGAGTTCTGTGTAAGTTTTCCAATGACTAGCTACTACCACACATTGGGCTCTAGGCGCTCCAAGCTCTCTCGACTTATTAAGCCCCTTGATCTCTGTCCAGGAGTTGCAAATAGTTTCTGGTGTTTATAGGTAGTGCTATTTTTCTACCGAGTGGCACCCGGCAGGGTGGACTTGGGATAGACTAGGCACACGTGTCCCGGTGTACCGAGTGGCACCGGGATGGTGGGCTCGGGAACCCTGTACACATCGTTTGGGGCCGTGAGCGAAACCCCGGCTGGATCTCCTTGCGGATGGAACCCGAATAGGCGATAAACCTGGACTAGAGTCTTGTGTGGTTAGTCAGGTCGTGGCCGACACCCTCGCCAGGCTTCCCCTTGAAGGTTGCCAAGATACATGACGTGTATATGGTGATAAGTGGTGAGAGCGTGCGTGAACAAGTACACCCCTGCAGGGTTATCATGATCTATTCGAATAGCCGTGTCCTCGGTTATGGACTTCTCGGATGCTTACGTGGTACATAGACAACTTAAAGTGGACACTCTAAAATGCTCAAGACAAGTGTGAGTGCTATGGATGGCCTTCTCGTAAGGAGACGGGGATGAATCCATAGTAGTGTGTTGATGTGGTGATTAGTGGACTCGTGTGCGCTCCCTCACCGCAAAGAAGTTTCTCGTAGTCGTAGAACAGGATAGCCACTGAGTCAAAGCTGGCTTGCTGCAACTAAACCCCACATTACCTTCTTGATACAAATGCATGTATGATAGGATCTGATGTAAGCCTTGTTGAGTACCTTTGTACTCACGTTTGCTTTATTTATGTTTTGTAGGTGAGACATCTATCTCACTAGTAGTACCTCTTGGACTTCGACGAGTAGCTTGTTACCTCAGCTATGATCTTGTTCCCTTGGGAGGGACTTGTAGATAGTCAGGCTTCTGAGCCTTTTTTCTTTTGTAGTTGTCTGTACTCAGACATGTAATGCTTCCGTTGCTTGTATGCTCTGAATGATGGGTCATGTGACCCCTGTTTGTATTTAATGCTATGTGGCTCTTCTGGGCCTTTATGTATTTGAGTTTGCATTATGTTTCATGTACCTCGGCAACCTTCAAGCGGAAGCCGGGCGAGGGTGTCGGCCACGACCTGACTAACCATCAAGTCTCTAGTTGAGGTTTATCGCCTATTCGGGTTCCATCCGCAAGGAGATCCGACCGGTGTGTCGCTCACGGCCCCAAACAATGTGTGCAGGGTTCCCAAGCCCACCATCCGGGTGCCACTTGGTACACCGTGTCACTGTGCCTAGTCTGTCCCAAGCCCACCTGTACCGGGTGCCACTTGGTAGACTACTAACACTACCTACAAACACCAGAAACTAGTTGCAACTCCTGGACAGAGATCGAGTTGATTAATAAGTCGAGAGAGCTTGGAGCGCCCGGAGCCCAATGTGTGGTAGTAACTGTTCATGGATCACAAACACAGAACTCAGTTCCTGAGGACGGCTGCAATGAGACAACCCACCATGTACTCCTACATGGCCTCTCACCGCTACCTTTACCAAATCGTGTTCACATACTTAGCTCACATGCAGTAGGACATGTTCATCACCATTCCAATTCATCCCCGATGAATCGGACCTGACTCAACTCTAAGCAGTAGCAGGCATGACAAATAGGCATGAATGATTAGGCACATCAGGGCTCAAACAACTCCTACTCATGCTAGTGGGTTTCATCTATTTACTGTGGCAATGACAGGTCATGCAGAGGAAAGGGGTTCAGCTACCGCAGCATGTAACAGTTGAGTCGTTGTCGTCCTAATGCAGTAAAAGAGAGCAAAAGCGAGAGAGTGGGATTGTATCGGAATCAACAAGGGGGTTTTGCTTGCCTGGCACTTCTGAAGATATCATTGGGTCTTCATCAGTGTCAACGATCACAGCGTCGGTACAACGTCTATCGAGAGGGGATAACCACCGGCAACAGAGAAGGAACACAATCAATGCAATGCACAACATGATGCATGATAATGACATGGCAATACGCTGTTGATTGAGCTAATGCAACTAGCGACACAACTAAATGAAGTTGGTTTGAATCCAAAGTTCAAATTCAAACTCCACATGTGGTTATTTAAATACCATTTATTTGATTTTTCCTAAACAGTGGCCTTAAGTTGTTCTAACATGCATGAAAATGCTACAGAGGGGATTTTTCTGATAATTTTTCATATATCATTTATTTCATTTGGAGTTACGGTTTAATTTCTATGATTTTTAGAAGTTTTGGGCATTTTCTGGAATTTCCTGAAAAAGAATAAATCCAGAAAATGAGTTATTGTGTCAGCACTGCGTCACTGTGACGTCAGCTGGTCAATAGCGCCTAACCAGAGTCAAGCCTGACAGTGGGACCCATATGTCATTGACTCAGCTAATTAATATAGTCAATTAACCTTAAATTAAGCCTAACTGAAATGTCAGTGGGGCCAGGGCCCACATGTCAGCGGCTAACCTAACTATCAGGGTTAATTAGCACTAATCTAATCTAGCTAAAGATTAACACAGACGGGCCCGCACGTCAGTGACCCTGGGGGGGTCAAACCCCAGGTCAAACGAGTCAACTTCACCGGACTTGGTCCACGGCTCTTCGCCGGCGACGCCAGAGACGGCGTAGGCGCTCGGAATCGCAACTCAGGTGACCAAATGAGCGGTGGAGAGGCTCTACGGGGAGCTGGCGATCGCGCGCATCTAACGGGGCAAGCGGGAGCAGCTGGGGTGGATTGAGCTCGTCGGAAGGGAGCTCGCGGTGGCGGCCGGAGTTCGGCTAACGGCGGTTTGCGCGTTGCAGGGCATGTCTGGAGCCATGGATGGTCGTGATCGACCCGCGGAAGTGCAACGAGTGCAGCGGTGGGCTCGGACGTGTGCTTGCATGGCCGTGGTCGCGGGGGCGACATGGCCGGCGGCGAGGAGCTATCGGCTCCAATTGCTACGGTGGTTAGAAGGCGCGGACGAGCACGGGGAGAGAGGGGAAAGGACCGGGAGCTCACGGTGAGGCTGACGACAGGCTCAACTGGCTTGGGGACGACCGGAAGGCGACGAATCCGTCGATGGAGTCCGGCGGCCGTGCTCGGGGAAGACGACTCGTGGCGGCGATGTGGGGCTCCCGCGGTGGCATGGCTCAGGGTGGAAGATAGAGGGGGTCGAGGCGGAGCCTCTGGGCATGTCGGAGAGGCGAGGGGAGGCGGTGGCCACGGTGGTGCACGTCGGCGGCAACAGGCGCGTTTGGGGAGAGAGCAGAGAAGGGGGAGGGAGCCGTGGGAGAGTGAGAGGTCCAGATGAGACAACCCACCATGTACTCCTACACGGCCTCTCACCGCTACCTTTACCAAATCGTGTTCACACGCTTAACTCTCAGCACCGGATCATATCGTAACACTCCAATTCATTCCCGATGAATCAGACCTGACATACTCTAAGCAATAGTAGGCAAAGCATGGTAGGAACATAACATGGCTCAATCAACTCCTACACATGCTAGTGGGTTTTAACTATTTACTTTGGCAATGACAGGTCATGCAGAGGAATGGGTTCAACTACCGCAGCATAAAGTAGCAGTTGAATCGTTGTTGTCCTAATGCAATAAATGAGAGCAGGTGTCGGAGTAATTGACCACGGGTACCCCAAGGACGGCAAGACGATATTTCAAGACATCGGGGCTAGCAAAGCCCCTTAGTCCGATTATCCGGTCACTCCTGCCGGCTTCCCGTCCGACTGCTCTGCCCGGCCGACTGCCGACTGCAGACTACGCCAACCAGCCGGCTGCCGACTGCGCCAACCAGCCGGCTGCCGACTGCGCCAACCAGCCGGCTGCCGACTGTAGCACGACCCGACACCGACAAGACCCTGACACGATGGCCATACCGCGGACAAGACGGTTGTACCCGGACACTGCTGAGCAATAGTGATACACTGTAGCGGGTGTGAGATGTCACATTGTTGTCTCCCAAATAGTGAAGTTGGTCACGTGGGCCATCCCTTGTCCCCTGGGCTCCCCTTTATAAGGAGCACCAGGGGAGGCTCACACACTCACGGCCACAAGGCCTCACACACATCCATTCATCCATCCAGGATACACACTCCCACGCACACACAGAAGCAACTAGCTAGCAAGGTATCTAGCTATCCATCCATCCATCCACATGAGCACACATACTCACGGCCATGAGCATGGCCGGCCACTAGAATGCCTCACATAGGCATATACAAAGCCAGATGCCCATGGCACTGATCTCAGATACAGCTCCAGGAGCACTTTGTACTGCCCGATGTACACCCCACATATATACTCAGACATGCAGGAGTAGGGGTATTATCTCTCCGGAGAGCCCCGAACCTGGGTAAACTAGAGTGTGCTACTCGCATACCCGCCCCCGGGCCTATCAACAGCAGTCTTACCCTCACACTAAGCCCTTGTGGCATCTGTCGACTCGCAAAGCCCCCCGTGAGAATACCACGACAGTTGGCGCCCACCGTGGGGCGGTACTACCACTATGCTACCACGCTGCTACTGGTTTCGCTGTCCGGGCGGGACCCTTTTTTCTTCATCGCCTCCGCCATGGCGTCGCTCCGTCTCTCCGGTAGCGCTCGGGGGCTCGACATCGACCCGCCCCCGGAGCGGCCGCGAGGGGTGGCGCGTCCTCACCGTCGGCCTCTTCGTCTTCACCACCGCGGCATCGCGCTGTCTCTCCGATAGCGGTCTGGGGCTCGACATCGACACGCCCCCGAAATGGCTGCGAGGGGCGGCGCGTCCTCGCCGTCGGCTGCGCCTTCGCATCATCACCGCAACGTCGGCCGTCAGTCCGTGCGCGTGCCGCATGCGGGGCCTCGCTTCAGTCGGCCGCATCCATCCATGCGTTGCTCACGTCTGCTTCCCTCCGCGCTTCATCTTGCCCCAGCGGGAACGCGCATTGGCTCCTCCGTATACCATCTACAAGCTAGCTAGATGCATGTCAAACAATGGTCAAACCATTAGCCACATCATAGCCAAACCATTCCCCGTACTCGTCCCAGATAATGGCTATACTCTTCTCAGATGCGGGTCGGATACGACCCGTACATCACCCAGACTACCCCACGAGCACGGTTTGCTGCTAAACTGAACATGTTGCTGCCTGGCCTGGCGCCACGGTGCTGGCCGGCTGCGTGGCCGCGGCGTTGACCAGCTGGGACGATGGCCTGGCTATGTGTGTGTGGCTGTGGTCAGCATCGGGCCACCTGACCTCGCAGGAGCTCCGTCCTCGCACCCGTGGCGCGCGGCTTCCCCCGCCCCAGCAAGCTCCATCTGCATGCACCCCCGCGCGGGCCGCTACTCCGCCCAGCTCCCTCGCGTGCCTCGACGGCTCCGACCTCGCGCCGCCCGGCTGCTCTGCCGCCCGTCGTGGGCTTCCCCGCGCCCGTCGGAGGACGGCCTCACCTCCTTGAAACCCCCGGGTCGCCCGCTCCATGCCCGACTGCCACAGCGCGGCCGCCCTCGTCCCCACGCGTGGCTCGCCTGCGCGTTCCCGATGCCCACGCACTCGCCAACCACCTCGTTGCGCCCCCGCGCCGTGGTGGACCCCCTGCTCCTCCCCCGCGCGGTCGCGTCCGCCTGGTCTCCCCCGCGCGCGAGACTCGCCGTTGTTTCCACCCCGAGCTGGAGACCCGCCTCTCCTCCGCACGACTGCCCGCGTCCGGCATCCCCGCAACTTCGTCGTCGCCCCGCGCCCGGTCTCCGCTCCCGGTGGCTGGGCGGGCTGCCTCGCTCCACACCGGCTGCCACCCCGGCGGCCTGCTCCGCCCATCGCCCGCGTCGCGCCGGCCGCGGCCCCGTCCCAGCCTCTCGCGCCGACTGCCGGGTCGTGGTGCTTCGGCCGGCTGCTCTCCGCGCCTAGCCGGCTCCCATGCCCCTCTGGCTGGCCCCAGCCTTCGGTTCGCCGCGCCTGCCTTCCGGGTCTCCGCCCCGCGGCCTTCTCCGTCAAAGCCCCGTTCGGCTCCCACAACCTGGCTGCCTCGCGCCCGGCTCCGGCCTCTTGGCGTCTTCACCCCGAGCCGGACGGCTGGCTCCGCCGCCTGCTGGCTTCGCTCACCACCCAGCCGGCCTGGCCGGCCGCCAGCTCCCCGCTCTCCTGCTGCTTGTTCCCTCATTCGGCTACCCCACGCAAGGGAAAGAGGAAAAGTCAAGCCGACTGCTCCTCGCAAAAAGAAGGGGGTGGCCGACTGCCTTGTAACTGACTGGAAAAAGAAAGAGGCCGAGTGCTAGAGAAAAGAAGTGGCATGGCTGCCCAAGTCTGGGTAGGACTAAAAAATGAAGTGGCCGGCTGCCAGAGCTAAAAAGTCAGGTGCCGGCTGCCCAAGCAGGGTGAGAGAGAAGTGGCCGGGTGCCAAGCCGGCTGACTCAAAAAAAAAGAGAAAAGAGATCGGCTGGGACAAAGAGAAGAAAAGGCAAACCCGTCTGGATGACCCGTCCGTCTGCTTCGCCACTTGGACGGTCAGTCGTGACCCACGCTGCCAACTGTGTCAAGCCGGCTGGACAGCCTCCTGCTCCGACGACGCACTAAGCGGGTGCGCTGACATGCCCCCGCGCGAGAGAGAGAAGACAAAGTAGTCGCCGGGAGATCCGGCTCGACTGCTCAGCAGTTGGCCCGAATCTCAGGGGCTACACCCAGCGGGTGCGCTGACGCGCCCCCGCGAGGAAGAAGACAAAGTAGTCGCCGGGAGATCCGGACCGACTGCTCAGCAGTCGGCCCGAATCTCGGGGACTACACCCAGCGGGTGCGGTAACGCGCCCCCGCGAGGAAGAAGACAAAGTAGTCGCCGGGAGATCCGGCCCGACTGCTCAGCACTCGGCCCGAATCTCGGGGGCTACACCCAGCGGGTGCGCTGGCGCGCCCCCGCGAAGATTGCAGACAAGAGAAAAGTTTTGTCCGGCTGCCAGCAGCCGGCAGAAGAGAAAAAGAAGAAAAAGGGCGTTGCAAGACGCCTCGCCGCCTGGCAGGTCGAGCCTAACCGGCTGGGACCCCCTTCGAGCACCCGGGGGCTCAAGGGCTACACCCAGCGGGTGCGCCGACGCGCTCTGCGAGCGCCGAGTCGCGTCGGCTGTCTTCGACGACCGCGACTACACAAAAATCAATGTGAGCTCCTCGCCCGCATATTTTTGCATCACGCAAGCATGGATAACCCCGAGCGATGCTCGGGGTCTATCTCCGCATTTTAATTACAGTTGCATCACTGTTCGCCCCGGTGCCAGCCAGAGTTGGCCCAGGGGCTGGCCGCTTGGCCTGAGACGTTAGTTCCCACAGACGGCTTAGTAGCGTGCGCAGTACCAAAGGCTCACTCTTAGTCACAGACCGCAGAGCGGCTGTCCGGCTAGCAAGGGTGAATGCTGGAGGCCACCCACGCGAAAAATGTCCGGGAAGAAAAACGGTTCGGGCGACCCGGCCGTTTTCCTTTACAAGTATCTACTCGGTTGAATCTGCTCCTAGACTCTGAGTATTGTACACTCCACTCCGCAGTACACTCTTAGCCACAGACCGCAGAGCGGCTGTCCGGCAAGCAAGAGCACAAGTCAAAGAGTGGAAGGAACATGAAAAAGATTGAAGGGGGCTCGGACGAAACCGAGTCGGCACCCTCCGCATAAAACTTGCAATGCTAAAAGCAAACATTTGATATATCTGCATGGACTAACTTTGTCTTTTTTCATGATCATTTCCATGAACACTCGCCAAAAAACCTCCGCCCAACTTTGCCAAGTTGCCCGGAGGCTTGGGGGCTACTATCGGAGTAATTGACCATGGGTACCCCGAGGACGGCAAGACGTTATTTCAAGACATCGGGGCTAGCAAAGCCCCTTAATCCGATTACCCGGTCACTCCTGTCGGCTTCCCGTCCGACTGCTCTGCCCGGCCGACTGCCGACAGCCGACTGCGCCAACTAGCCGGCTGCCGACTGCACCAACCAGCTGGCTGTCGACTGCAGCACGACCCGACACCGACAAGACCCTGACACGATGGCCATACCGCGGACAAGACGGCTGTACCCGGACACTGCTGAGCAATAGTGATACACTGTAGCGGGTGTGAGATGTCACATCGTTGTCTCCCAAATAGTGAAGTTGGTCACGTGGGCCATCCCTTGTCCCCTGGGCTCCCCTTTATAAGGAACACCAGGAGAGGCTCACACACTCACGGCCACAAGGCCTCACACACATCCATTCATCCATCCAGGATACACACTCCCACGCACACACACAAGCAACTAGCTAGCAAGGTAGCTAGCTATCCATCCATCCATCCACATGAGCACACATGCTCACGGCCATGAGCATGGCCGGCCACTAGCATGCCTCACATAGGCATATACAAAGCTAGATGCCCATGGCACTGATCACAGATACAGCTCCACGAGCACTTTGTACTGCCCGTTGTACACCCCACATATATACTCAGACATGCAGGAGTAGGGGTATTATCTCTCCGGAGAGCCCCGAACCTGGGTAAACTAGAGCGTGCTACTCGCATACCCGCTCCCGGGCCTATCATCAGCAGTCTTACCCTCACACTAAGCCCTTGTGGCATCTGTCGACTCGCAAAGCCCCCCGTGAGAATACCACGACAGCAGGAGTGAGAGAGTAGGATTGTATCGGAATGAACAAGGGGGGTTGCTTGCCTGGTAGATCAACAGGGGCACTGCTCCTTAGACAGGTACTCTCGAACACTCTCCGGAGCAGGACCTATCGAGAAGGAACGGTGTTGAAACTCAAACACAAGCATATGCAACATTATGATGCATGAACATGGCATGAGTATGTGATGTTGTTTGAGTTAATGCATCTATCATTTATTTGGTTGAAGTCCATTTGAACCAAGGGTTTAATTGCAACTCCAAATTAGGCTCTTAAATATGCCATTTATGTGTTTTCATATATACAACATGTATAGGTTGGTTTGTCATGCATGAAAATGGTACAGATGGATAGATTGAATTTTTCTGATCATTTTTCATATATAACTTATTTCAATCTGAGCTACGGTTGAATTTCTATGAATTTTTGAAGTTTATAATATTTTCTGGAAGTCCAGTTGATTCTTAAGGAAGCTCATGAATCCCCTCTCACCATTCATCCCGGTAGTACTAAAATGTATCAGGACCTACGCCAGAGGTTTTGGTGGACTAGGATGAAAAGAGAAATTTCTCAATACATTGCTAGTTGCGACGTCTATCGTCGTGTTAAAGCAGAGCACCAACGGCCTGCTGGCACCCTTCAACCTTTGGCTATTCCTGAGTGGAAATGGGATAAAATCAGTATGGATTTCATTACTGGGTTTCCCAGGACCAAGAGAGGGAATAATGCTATCTTCGTCGTGATCGACCGTCTTTCCAAAGTAGCCCATTTCCTACCTGTTCGTGAGAGTATCACCGCTAGCCAGCTAGCTGACCTATACATCTCCCGAATAGTGTCTCTTCATGGTGTCCCATTGGAAATTAACTCAGACCATGGTAGTCTCTTCACCTCTCGATTTTGGGAAAATTTCCAAAATGCTATGGGAACTCGTCTCTCTTTTAGCACCGCCTTCCACCCTCAATCAAGTGGTCAAGTAGAGCGAGTCAATCAAATTCTGGAAGATATGCTCCGAGCTTCTGTCATCTCATTCGGAATGGGTTGGGAGAAATGCCTTCCATTCACGGAGTTTGCTTATAACAATAGTTATCAAGCTAGCTTGGGCAAAGCTCCTTTCGAAGTTCTCTATGGACGAAAATGTCGAACGCCTCTTAACTGGTCAGAAACCGGGGAAAGACAACTCTTTGGCCCGGATATGATTCAGGAAGCAGAAGAGTAGGTTTGCGTTATTCGTGAGAAATTGAAAACAGCCCAATCTCATCAAAAGAGCCAATATGATCGTAAACATAAGTTCATGTCTTACGAAGTCGGCGAGAAGGCTTACCTTCGGGTTACTCCGTTAAAGGGAACCCATCGCTTCGGTATCAAAGGCAAATTGGCTCCTCGCTACATTAGACCCTTTCGCATTCTTGCCAAACGAGGAGAAGTTGCCTACCAATTGGAACTACCTCCGCATCTTTCCAGAGTTCACGATGTCTTCCACGTTTCTCAACTCAGGCGTTGCTTCGCGGATCCTATCCGTGGAGTGGACCACAAAACGCTTGATCTACAAGATAACCTCTCATATCGGGAATATCCTGTATTCCTGTTCGTATCCTTGATCAAGCCGAGCGTACCACTCAACGCCATAACATCAAGTTTCTCAAGGTTCAACGGTCACACCATTCCGAGAAGGAAGCTACTTGGGAAACGGAGGATCGTCTTCGACTCGAGTACCCTACCTTCTTCCCGGAGGATCCTAAATCTCAGGACGAGATTCTTTTGAGTGGGGGTGAGTTGTCACACCCTAGCTAGTTCATGCATTAGAGTGATGCATCATGTCTACTTTTACAGAAACTTGAAATGGGGATGACAGAACCCCCAGCACCCCCTGGAAACAACTAGGGTTTACTAAAAATATTTTCAATGAACCTAAAATGCCCTTCACAAAATGTTCATCATTTCTGGATTGGGCTTAAACCGCTGGCAAAAATGGTGCACTCTTTTCTAGGACATTCTGGATTCTTTGAATTAAATCATAAGTATTTGAATTTGGGCATTTAAATGCTATAAAATATTTCAAATGCTCAAATAATTCTGGAAATAAGTGTGGGCTGTTGGAAATAATCTAAACAGAGCCTATGATTATTTTCAGGATTTTTGTAAGTGCCTAAGTATTTTTAATAAAGCCACAAACTTACAGAAAAATAGAAAAACAAAAATAAAAGAGGAGCAGGAAACTTACCTGGCCGCAGCCCACCTGGCAGCCCACCTGGCCGGCCCAGCACTGTGCTGGCCCATGCCAGCCAGCTACTTCTCCCTCGCCAGGCAGGCACAGAGGTGACGCCGGCGAGCACGAGCTCGCCACGGCGTCAGCTGCTTGCCGCCCGCGAGGCCTGGACACCTGGGTGAGCTCCACGTCGCCGCCCCGACCTCGTGGACATCTCATTCGCCCCCTGCCTCTCTCCCTCGCTCCCCCGAAGCCATGGCCGACGCAGCCGCCGCCGTCTTGCCGTCGTAGCCGCAGCCACCGTCGTCCCCGTGTCACCCCACCGTGCCCACGAGCTCCGCAACATCTCCCTCGACCTCCTCGACGAGCCACGAAGCCTCGGACGTGCTGCAACGCCGCCACCGCTGTCGTTCCCCTCGTCGGTCACCGGAGATCGTCGCCGACGATTCGCCGCCTCCCAAGCTTCCTCGAGCCCGCTTCGACGCCCGCTGCACTCGTCGTGAGCTTCTCTCTCTTCTCCCCCTAGCCACGTCGCTCGAGCTACCCTCTAATCCCGTTGGCCATCACGGTCGAGAGCTCGGCTCCGCCGGCCATGTTGCCGCCGTGGCCACAGGCACGTAAGCTTGATTCCGAGCGCGTCACCACACTCACCATGTTCCCAGGAGCCTAACGCACCACTCCCCGCGCCTCGCGGTGCCCCATAGCTTCGGGTCCATCCTCGCCCGAACTCCGGCGACCGCGAAGGTCATCGCCGGCGTTGTTCTTGGCCTCCCCGAGCTCCACTTCCACCACCAAACGCTGCGGCTTGCTCCCAGCTACGCATAGGACCAAACTGCAGTCGATTTGGTCGACTGTGGGCAAAACCCGAGCCCCTCCGCTGCATCTATCGTCGCCGGCATCAAGCCGCCGGCGAGTTGACCACGTCTGACCCGTGTGGGCCCAAGTTGACTTCCCCCCTGAGCCTATGATAGGTGGGGCCGACATGTTAATTAGGTTAGGATTAGTGCTAACTAATTTTAGTTAGTTTAAGTCACTGACATGCGGGCCCAGGCCCCACTGACAGTTAGTTAGTATTAACTAAACTCTGTTAGTTAGCTGCGACACTGATAGACCGGGCCCACCAGTTAGGTTTGACCTGGGCTGGCGCCTTTGACTCGCTGACGTCACAGTGATGCAGTGCTGACGCAATTATTCTGATACCAGCGCTGTCAGGACCCCGATTCCAAGTCACATCGATCCAGCCGGTAACACCTCAGATCACTTTGCGGCCTCACGCACGGTATTCCCACGGGTGTCGCCTTACCATGGCCCGTGACCGTTTGCGCCTTTTGGCTCACGTATATGATAGTGTCGGTAGCATCCATATGACAGTGAACCCGGGCCGACAAGGCTAGTCGTGAACCCAAAGCGGCACCAACCTATGGGGACAGGCATACATGAATCACATCGAGCATGTCGGTCAGCAGCATGTGAATATGGGCTGTAGCACTAGGCTAACAGGACTCCGGGAACCCGGGCTGTAGCAGGCTAGGCAGGACTCCGGATGTCACCGCGTGACATTTCCCCGAAGGGACAGACACAGGAACGAAGTGAAACACATGCCGGCCAGTCAAGTGTCCTGAGCAGTAGTGCTGGGCTAGCAGGACACCGGTGAACCGGGCTGTAGCGGACTACTATGGCTCATGGAAGCACTAGACTACATTTCCCCATAAGAGAGGCTGCCAAGGATAAACAACTAGATTGTCGGATCCCACACATACCAAGCATTTCAATCATACACATAATATGCTCGATATGTGTAAATATAACATGGCATCACAACATAACTCTATGACTCAAGTATTTATTCATTAGGCTCCGAGGAGCGAGATATTACAAACATGGGTCTCATGACCCAACAATCATAGCATACAAATCAAAGCACATGCGGAAGCTTAACATGTCTGAGTACAGACATCTACAAATGAAAAAGGCTAAGAAGCCTAACTATCTACCAGATCCTGCCGAGGGCACAAGATCATAGCTGAGGTAGCAAGCTAAACGTCGAAGCTCACACGGAACTACTAGCGAGACTGACGTCTCTCTGCAAAACATAAATTAAGAAAACGTGAGTACAAATGTACCCAGCAAGACTTACATCAGAACTATCTACATATGCATCGGTATCAATATAGAGGGTGGTGGAGTTTAACTGCAGCAAGCCAGCTTTGACTCAGTGGCTAACCTGAACTAGGACTGCAAGCAACTCTTTTGAGGTGGCGCACACGAGTCCATATATTCACCATATTAATACACCACTATGGATCTGCTCCCGTCTCCCTACGAGAACGCCATCCATAGCACTCACGCTTATCTTGCGAGTTTTAGAATATCCACTTCAAGTTATCTATGAACTGTATAGGCAACCAAGTAGTCCTTTCCCGCGAACGCGGCTATTCGAATAGTTTTATACCCTGCAGGGGTGTACTTCGTCACACATGTTTACACCACTTAGCGTCTGCGCACGACATGTGCTCGGCAGACTTCAAGCGAAAGCTGACGTGGGTGTAGACCACGACCTGACTAACCGCACAAGTCTCTAGTCCAGGTTTATCGCCTATTCAGGTTCCATCCGCAAGGAAATCCGGCCAGGGTGTCCTCAACGGCCCCAAACGATGTGTACAGGGTCCCGAGACGCCAAACGGGCGCCCGGCATACCCGGCCACAGTGTATCTACCACGTCATAGCCCACCCCTAGGGTCAGCGCTATGCACAGCCCCAACACATAACCAACAAACACCAGAAACTAGTTAAAACTCCTGGACAGAGGACGGGAGGGGTCAGTAAGTCGAGCGGGGTCATATTTCAGGGCCCAATGTGTGGTAGTAGCTGAATCTTAAATCACGCATACAGATCTCAGTTCTTTTGGATGGCCTCAATGAAACAACCCACCATGTACTCCTACATGGCCTCTCATCGATACCTTTACCAAATCATGTTCAACACATCCCTCTCATTACCGACATAATCATTTCACTCTAGCCCATCACCCAGATGAACCAGACCTGACACAACTCTAAGCATAGCAGGCATAGCAAGGTAGGAAAGACATACATGGCTCAATCAACTCCTACACATGCTAGTTGGTTTCATCTAGTTACTGTGGCAATGACAGGTCATGCAGAGGATAAGGGTTCAACTACCGTAGCACACAGTAGTTTGAAACGTTGTTGTCTTAATGCAGTAAATGAGAGTAGAGGCCAAAGCTGTCGGGACCCCGATTCTAAGTCACACCGATCTAGCATGTAACACCTCATATCACTTTGCGGCCTCACGCACGGTATTCCCATAGGTGTCGCCTTACCATGGCCCGGGACCGTTTGCGCCTTTTGGCTAACGTATATGATAGTATCGCTAGCATCCATATGACAGAGAACCCAGGCCGACATGGCTAGTCGTGAACCCAAAGCGGCACTAACCTATGGGGACATGCATACATGATTCACATCAAGCATGTCGGTCAGCAGCGTGTGAATCCGGGCTGTAGCACTGGGCTAACAGGACTCCGGGAACTCGGGCTGTAGCAGGCTAGGCAGGACTCCGAATGTCATCGCGTGACATTTCCCCGAAGGGACATACACAGGAACAAAGTGAAACACATGCCGGCCAGTCAAGTGTCCTGAGCAGTAGTGCTGGGCTAGTAGGACTCCGGTGAATCAGGCTGTAGCGGACTACTATGCCTCAAGGAAGCACTAGACTACATTTCCCCATAAGAGAGGCTGCCAAGGATAAACAACTAGATTGTCGGATCCCACACATAGCAATACACATCACACGTACGCATAACATGCAAGTATGTGCTGTACAACATGGCATCACAACATAACGCAAACTCAAATAGATAAAGGCCCAGAAGATCCACATAGCATTAAATACAAACAGGGGTCACATGACCCATCATTCAGAGCATACAAGCAACGGAAACATTACATGTCTGAGTATAGACAACTACAAAAGAAAAAAGGCTCAGAAGCCTGACTATCTACAACTCCCTCCCAAGGGAACAAGATCGTAGCTGAGGTAACAAGCTACTCGTCGAAGTCCAAGCGGTACTACTAGTGAGACAGATGTCTCACCTGCAAAACATAAATAAAGCAAACGTGAGTACAAAGGTACTCAGCAAGGCTTACATAAGATCCTATCATACATGCATTTGTACCAAGAAGGTAATGTGCGGTTTAGTTGCAGCTAGCCAGCTTTGACTCAGTGGCTATCATGTTCTACGACTACGAGAAACTTCTTTGCGGTGAGGCTGCGCACACGAGTCCACTAATCACCACATCAATACACTACTATGGATTCATCCCCGTCTCCTTACGAGAAGGCCATCCATAGCACTCACACTTGTCTTGAGCATTTTAGAGTGTCCACTTTAAGTTGTCTATGTACCACGTAAGCATCCAAGAAGTCCATAACCGAGGACATGGCTATTCGAATAGATCATGATAACCCTGCAGGGGTGTACTTCTTCACACACGCTCTCACCACTTATCACCATATACACATCATGTATCTCGGCAACCTTCAAGTGGAAGCCTAGCGAGGGTGTCAGCCACGACCTAACTAACCACACAAGACTCTAGTCCAGGTTTATCGCCTATTCGGGTTCCATCCGCAAGGAGATCCGGCCGGGGTTTCGCTCAAGGCCCCAAACGATGTGTACAGGGTTCCCGAGCCCACCATCCGGGTGCCACTCGGTACACCGGGCCACGTGTGCCTAGTCTGTCCCAAGTCCACCTTGCTGGGTCCCACTCGATAGAAAAATAGCACTACCTATAAACACCAGAAACTATTTGCAACTCCTGGACACAGAGGGCGGTTAATAAGTCGAGAGAGCTTGGAGCGCCCGGAGCCCAATGTGTGGTAGTAGCTAGTCATTGGACAACTTACACAGAACTCAGCAATGAGACAACCCACCATGTACTCCTACATGGCCTCTCACCGCTACCTTTACCAAATCGTGTTCACACGCTTAACTCTCAGCACCGGATCATATTGTAACACTCCAATTCAGGAAATTCCAGAAAATAGCCTAAACTTCTAAAAATCATAGAAAATCAACCATAGCTCCAAATCAAACAAATTATATATGAAAAATGATCAGAAAAATTCAATCTATCCATCTGTAATGGTTTCATGCATGACAAAACACTTTAACCTTGCTGTTTAGGTGAAACAAGCTAATACACTTATTATGCATAAGAGCTTAAGGTTTCGCTTGAATCTTTGATTCAAATGGGACCCTTTCAACTTGTTTCACATTGCATTAGGCAGGACACATCATTTTTCCATGTCATAGCAGGCATCATATTGTTGCATATTTCCATGTGTTGATTATACTCTATGGTGTCTTTCGTGGTAGGTTGTGCCTCCGAGGATATCTCCGAGTATCCAACTGAAGGGCAGTACCCTACTACCACTCCATCAGGCAAGCAGCCCCATTGATCATATCGATACAATCCCATGTTCTCGCCTCTGCTCTCATTTACTGCATTAAGACAACAATGTTTCAAATTGCTATGTGCTACGGTAGTTGAACCCTTATCCTCTGCATGACCTGTCATTGCCACAGTAACTAGATGAAACCCACTAGCATGTGTAGGAGTTGATTGAGCCATGTATGTGTTTCCTACCTTGCTATACTGAGATCTGTATGCGTGATTTAAGATTCAGCTACTACCACACATTGGGCCCTAAAATATGACCCCTCTCGACTTATTGACCCCTCTCGTCCTCTGTCCGGGAGTTGCAACTAGTTTCTGGTGTTTGTAGGTATGTGTTGGCGGCCATGCGTAGCGCTGACCCTAGGGGTGGGCTATGACGCGGTAGATACACTGTGGCTGGGTATGCCGGGCGCTCGTTTGGCATCTCGGGACCCTGTACACATCGTTTGGGGCCGTTGAGGACACCCCGGCCGGATTTCCTTGCGGATGGAACCTGAATAGGCGATAAACCTGGACTAGAGACTTGTGCGGTTAGTCAGGTCGTGGTCTACACCCACGTCGGCTTTTGCTTGAAGTCTGCCGAGCACATTTCGTGTGCAGACGCTAAGTGGTGTAAACATGTGTGACGAAGTACACCCCTGCAGGGTATAAAACTATTCGAATAGCCACGTCCGCGGTAAAGGGCTACTTGGTTGCCTATACAGTTCATAGACAAGTTAATGGTTACTACTAAAAGACTCAAGATAAGTGTGAGTACCGAGGATGGCTCTCTCGTAGGATGACAAGGGAGGATATCCGGTGGAGTATTGTGTTGGTGATTAGTGGACTCGTGTGCGAAAACTATTTTACTAGTGGTGTCCCGTAGGATAGCTTAGCCAAGAGTCAAAGCTGGCTTGCTGCAATAACTCCACCACCTTCTTGAGAATGAGCATGTATAGTAGGTTCTGATGTAAGACTTGCTGAGTACCTTTGTACTCATGTTTGCTTAATTACTATTTTCAGACGACAACACCGCCCCCTCCGACGGGTTTTATGTAGATCTCGATGTCGATGAGTGACTTGCCACCCAGGTGGTGATCCTGGCCATGGAGGGCCCTATGTAGATAGACAGGCTTCGAGAAGCCTTCTTTCTTTCTAGTGTCTGTACTCAAACTATTTGCTTCTGCATGTGCTTGTATGCTTGTATGACTTGAGTGTCGGGTCATGTGACCCCTACCTGTATGAACATGTTATGTATGGCTCTCTGGAGCCTTTAAATAAAAGTACTTGAGTTGTAGAGTTTTGTTGTGATGCCATGTTGTATTTGCACATATCGAGCATATTGTGTGTATGATTGAAATGCTTGGTATGTGTGGGATCCGACAATCTAGTTGTTTATCCTTGGCAGCCTATCTTATGGGGAAATGTAGTCTAGTGCTCCTCGAGCCATAGTAGTCTGCTACAGCCCGGTTCACCGGAGTCCTACTAGCCCAGCACTACTGCTCAGGACACTTGACTGGCCGGCATGTGTTTCACTTCGTTCCTATATCTGTCCCTTCGGGGAAATGTCACGCGGTGACTTTTGGAGTCCTGCCTAGCCTGCTATAGCCCGGGTTCCCCGGAGACCTGTTAGCCCAGTGCTACATCCCAGATTCACTCGCTGATGACTGACATGCTCGATGTGATTCATGTATGCCTGTCTCCATAGGTCTGTGCCGCTTTGGGTTCCCGACTAGCCATGTCGGCCCGGGTTCTCTGTCATATGGATGCTACCGACACTATCATATACGTGAGCCAAAAGGCGCAAACGGTCCCGGGCCATGGTAAGGTGACACCCGTGGGGATACCGTGCGTGAGGCCGCAATGTGATATGAGGTGTTACTGGCTAGATCGATGTGACTTGGAATCGGGGTCCTGACAGTGTCAAGGTTGAAGGGTGCTAGCAGGCCTTTGATGTTCTGCCTTAACGGGACGACAAACGTCGCAGTTAGCAATAAACTGAGCAATTTCTCTCTTCATCCTAGTCCACCAGAACCTCTGGCGTAGGTCCTGATACATCTTAGTACTACCGG
The DNA here is from genome assembly GCF_056163025.1 of Triticum urartu. Classification (NCBI taxonomy): domain Eukaryota; kingdom Viridiplantae; phylum Streptophyta; class Magnoliopsida; order Poales; family Poaceae; genus Triticum; species Triticum urartu. The sequence goes on from NC_141875.1 coordinate 417,989,319, forward strand.
GATGAATCATGAGAGGAGATTCATGCACCTCCTTAAGGATTAATTGTCGAAGATGTTGATTCTTGGGAACCACCAAGCGACTCTCAAAGAAAAAAAACCACGATCATCTATAGAGAAACTACCACCAACTCCCTTGTTAATGTTTCTATTGATCCGGGAAATTCTCGTATCCTTCTTCTAAGCAGAGATGATCTGATCCACAAGAGTAGGTTTCGCCACCAAGGTAGAAAGGAATCCGTGAGGAGCGATGTGAAGGTTTAGCTTACAGAATTCCTCATGGAGAAGTGGTTGGCCCTGTTGCAACATGAGATTGTTGCAATAGGACTTACGACTTAGTGCATCAGCCATGACATTTCCCTTGCCTAGGGTGTAGGTAATCCCTAAGTCATAATCTGAGATCAACTCCAACCAACGTCTTTGCCTAAGGTTCAAATCTGGTCGGGTGAAGATATACTTGAGACTCTGGTGATCGGTGTAAATCTCGCAACACTTACCAAGAAGGTAATGTCGCCAGGTCTTAAGTGCATAGACTACGGCTGCAAGCTCTAGATCATGTGTAGGATAATTCTCCTCATGTGGATGCAACTGTCGAGATGCATAGGCAATCACATGGCGATCTTGCATAAGAATGCAACCTAGTCCCTGTCGTGAGGCAAACGCTGTCAGGACCCCGATTCCAAGTCACATCGATCTAGCCGGTAACACCTCATATCACATTGCGGCCTCATGCACGGTATCCCCACGGGTGTCGCCTTACCATGGCCCGGTACCGTTTGCGCCTTTTGGCTCACGTATATGATAGTGTCGCTAGCATCCATATGACAGAGAACCCGGGCCGACATGGCTAGTCGTGAACCCAAAGTGGCACAGACCTATGGAGACAAGCATACATGAATCACATCGAGCATGTCGGTCATCAGCGAGTGAATCTGGGATGTAGCACTGGGCTAACAGGACTCCAGGGAACCCGGGCTGTAGCAGGCTAGGCAGGACTCCGGAAGTCACCGCGTGACATTTCCCCGAAGGGATAGACATAGGAACAAAGTGAAACACATGTCGGCCCGTCAAGTGTCCTGAACAGTAGTGCTGGGCTAGCAGGACTCCGGTGAACCGAGTTGTAGCGGACTACTATGGCTCGAGGAGCACTAGACTACATTTCCCCATAAGAGAGGCTGCCAAGGACAAACAACTAGATTGTCGGATCCCACACATACACGGCATTTCAATCATACACACAATATGCTCGATATGTGCAAATACAACATGGCATCACAACAAAACTCTACAACTCAAGTACTTTTATTTAAAGGCTCCAGAGAGCCATACATAACATGTTCATATAGGTAGGGGTCACATGACCCGACACTCAAGTCATACAAGCATACAAGCACATGCGGAAGCAAATAGTCTGAGTACAGACACTAGAAAGAAAGAAGGCTTCTCGAAGCCTGTCTATCTACAACCATCCGATCCGTTCCATCCCTCTTCTTGATGAAGAGGATGGGGCAAGCCCAAGGAGAGGAACTAGGACGGATGAAACCCTTTTTCAAGGACTCATCGAGTTGGTTCTTAAGCTCGGCTAGTTCTAAGGGTGCCATCTTATAGGGTCTTCTAGAAATTGGAACGGTTCCTGGAACAAGGTCTATCACGAACTCGACATCCTTGTCAGGTGGAACACCTGGCAGTTCTTCTGGAAAGACATCCGGAAAGTCTCGGAGTACCAGAATATCCTCAAGGTCTGGAAGGGGTTGGCATTTAGGGAGTAAAGCTGGCGCTTGGCCACTCGAGTTAAGACATTGACTGTCTTGCCCGATGGGTGAGTAAGTTGAACGGTTCTAGTGGCACAATCAATCTTAGCATAATGAGCTGACATCCAGTCCATACCCATGATGATGTTTATGTCCGAGGACTTGAGAGCTATTAAGGATGCAAGGAAGACAAGTCTATCGACAAGAATTTCATTCCCATGGCTTACTCTAGAAGTTTGCCATCTAGAGCCAGGGGTTTGAATTTCCATGGTAGTGGGCATGTCACAGAATGTTGTGTTATGCAATCAAGCATAGCTCTTAGATATGAATGAATGAGATGCTCTAGTATCGAAAAGGACAGATGCCGGATGGCAATTAACAAGGAGCGTACCAAGGACGACGTTAGGATCCTCACGAGCCTCCTCGGCTGAGGCATAGTTGACATGGCCACGTGCAGTGTTGACCGGCTTGGCGTAGAATGTCTTTCCCGCTGGCTTACCATGACCAACGGACTTTCCAGACTGATTGGGGTTGTTGTTCTGGGGACACTCTCGACTATAGTGACCCGGCTCTCCACACTTGACACATGTCACAACATTGGGGCGTGGAGCAGCATTAGCAGCGGGGCCACCATAGGGCTTGGGCGGTGCAAACTGCTGGTTGGGACGAGGCGCCTCAAAGGATGGCCTCGAAATGAACCTGGGTGGCAGTGCCGTGCTTGGAATCCACACCCGACGCTTCTGAAATCCAGAGCCGGATGAAGAGCCAAAATCACGAGACTGCTTGTGTGAAGCGTCATAGTCAGACTGGCATGTCTCAGCACTGATGGCTTTATTGACTAACTTCTGAAAGGAGGTGCACTCGTGCAGACGAAGATCACAGCGAAGCTCAGGGCTAAGTCCCTTGCGGAACCTTGCCTGCTTCTTAGCGTCGGTGGATACCTCTTCAGGAGCATATCGTGCCAGATTCCCAAATTCACGACTATATGCATCCACAGTCAGTCTTCCTTGGGTGAAATTGCAGAACTCTTCCCTCTTGCGATCTATGAGACCTTCCGGGATGTGATGCTCACGGAAAGCCTCACTGAATTCAGCCCAAGTAGTGATTTGGTCGACCGGGCGCATAGCTTCAAAGTTTTCCCACCAAAGGCTAGCAGGGCCTTCGAGGTGATAGGCAGCATAGGTAACCTTATCAGCTTCGGTTACATTAGCAGAACCTAGCTTGTGTGTGATGCTGCGGATCCAGTCATCCGCGTCGAGGGGCTCGATGGAATGATTGAACTTTGGTGGGTACAACTTGATGAAGTCATTGATTGACACCAAGTCATTTCGCTGATGGCGTGCAGTGTTCTGCTCAATCCGCTCCAGCAAGCGGTTAGTCTCATGCTTGTTTCTTTCCGCCTCCAGCATCACTTCAGCCAGAGAAGTCGGGTGAGGCAGATTTTCACCCCTAACTGCACTGGCTTCCCCCTGCTCTGGGGCAGCAGGGTTGCTGCGGCTGTTGACCATCCTAGGAGAAAACAAGACAACGGTTTAGATAAGGATGGCAAAAACTTAGCAAGGAAGTGCAGAATGTAATGGATAACATGGAATGCTAAGATGTTCATTGCACGACATGGTAATATAGAAACTGCCATATATATACCATTGGTCATACACACCGTACATAGTTTAGTACAAGCCCAGGCTAGAGTAAAACTACGGTGAAAGACATTACATCTCATCGGAGGCATTCCAAGCTCCTATACATTATTTTTCTACACCTCCGGAGCGTGATACACACCAAGTCATATCCCATGGGTCACGCAGGACTGTGGAGAATACAACTATTGCAGTACTAGTGAAACTACTACTAGCTCAGACGGCTCCGTAGTAATCCTCATAAAATTCACCACCAAAGCCTGGAAGTCGAACATGATCATCTGGGAATAGACGGTCCTGCGGAGCCTGCGGACCATAGGGACTCGGATGTGGCCTTGGTCCCACAGGTGGTGGCAGACGGGGACCACGAGGAGGGGTGATGCCTCCTACATCGCTCCACTCCATACGATCTGGCAATCCAGACCGTACGACTTGGTGTCACTATTCCTATGGACTGAGCCCCTGAGCTTCGCCGCGATCTTCGTCTGCATGAGTGCACCTCCTTTCAGAAGTTGGTCATTAAAGCCATCAGTGCTGAGACAGGCCTGTCCGACTATGACGCTTCACGCAAGCACTCTCGTGATTTTGGATCTTCATCCGGCTCTGGATCTCAGAAGCGCCGGGTGTGGATTCCAAGCACGGCACTGCCACCCAGGTTCATTTCGAGGCCATCCTTTGAGGCGCCTCATCCCAACCAGCAGTTTGCACCGCCCAAGCCCTATGGTGGCCCCGCTGCTAATGCTGCTCCACGCCCCAATGTTGTGACATGTTTCAAGTCTGGAGAGTCGGGTCACTATAGTCGAGAGTGTCCCCAGAACAACAACCCCAATCAGTCTGGAAAGTCCGTTGGTCATGGTAAGCCAGCGGGAAAGACATTCTACGCCAAGCCGGTCAACACTGCACGTGGCCATGTCAACTGTCTCAGCCGAGGAGGCTCATGAGGATCCTAACGTCGTCCTTGGTACGCTCCTTGTTAATTGCCATCCGGTATCTGTTCTTTTCAATACTAGAGCATCTCATTCATTCATATCTAAGAGCTATGCTCGATTGCATAACACAACATTCTGTGACATGCCCACTACCATGGAAATTCAAACCCCTGGCTCTAGATGGCAAACTTCTAGAGTAAGCCATGGGAATGAAATTCTTGTCGATAGACTTGTCTTCCTTGCACCCTTAGTAGCTCTCAAGTCCTCGGACATAAACATCATCTTGGGTATGGACTGGATGTCAGCTCATTATGCTAAGATTGATTGTGCCACTAGAACCGTTCAACTTACTCACCCATCAGGCAAGACAGTCAATGTCTTAACTCGAGTGGCCAAGCGCCAGATTTACTCCCTAAATGCCAACCCCCTTCCATACCTTGAGGATATTCCGGTAGTCCGATACTTTCCGGATGTCTTTCCAGAAGAACTTCCAGGTGTTCCACCTGACAGGGATGTCGAGTTCGTGATAGACCTTGTTCCAGGAACCGTTCCAATTTCTAGAAGACCCTATAAGATGGCACCCTTAGAACTAGCCGAGCTTAAGAACCAACTCGATGAGTCCTTGAAAAAGGGTTTCATCTGTCCTAGTTCCTCTCCTTGGGCTTGCCCCGTCCTCTTCATCAAGAAGAAGGATGGAACGGATCAGATGGTTGTAGATTACCGACCTGTCAACTTGGTCACTATCAAGAACAAGTATCCGCTTCCCAGAATCAACGATCTGTATGATCAGCTCGCTGGATCCTCGGTCTTTTCCAAGATGGATTTGAGATTGGGCTACCATCAAATCAAAATCAGAAACGGGGACATTCCCAAAACGGCCTTTGTTCTCGTTATGGCCAATACGAGTACACTGTCATGTCCTTCGGTTTAACCAATGCCCCAGCCACCTTCTCTCGGTTAATGAACTCGGTCTTCATGGAGTATTTGGATAAATTCGTCGTAGTACACCTCGATGATATACTCATCTACTCCAAGAATGAAGAGGAACATGCCGAACATCTAAGGCTGGTATTGAGGAAACTTTGAGAGCATCGCCTTTATGCAAAATTCTCCAAGTGTGAATTTTGGTTGCCAGAAGTGACCTATCTAGGCCATGTAATCTCTGGTAAGGGTACTGCTGTCAATCCCGAGCGAGTTCAAGCCGTCCTTGATTAGACTCCACCTGAGACGGTCAAGCAAGTTCGGAGCTTCCTTGGCTTAGCGAGCTATTGCTGCCGCTTCGTCGAGAATTTCTCCAAGGTTGCTAAACCTCTAACTAACTCCTCAAGAAAGATAAAAAGTTTGAGTGGACCCCACAGTGCGAGTTCAGCTTTCAGGAACAGAAAAGACGCCTGACATCTGCTCCCATACTGGTACCACCAGATTTCTCCAAGGACTTTATTATCTATTGTGACGCCTCGCGACAAGGACTAGGTTGCATACTCATGCATGATCGTCAGGTAATTGCCTATGCCTCACGGCAATTACACCCACATGAGGAAAACTATCCCACACATGATCTAGAGCTTGCAGCTGTAGTCCATGCACTCAAAACTTGGCGACACTACCTTCTCGGTAATCGTTGCGAGATCTTCACCGATCACCAAAGTTTGAAATATATCTTCACCCAACCGGATTTGAATCTCATGCAACGATGTTGGGTCGAGTTGATCTCGGATTACGACTTAGAAATAACTTACACCCCGGGCAAGGCCAATGTCATGGCTGATGCGCTAAGTCATAAATCCTATTGTAACAACCTGATGTTACAACAAAGTCAACCACTTCTCCATGAGGAATTTCGTAAGCTTAATCTTCACATTGTTCCTCAAGGATTCCTATCCACCCTGGTGGCGAAGCCTAACCTTAGGATCAAATCATAGCAGCCTAGAAGCGTGATAAGGGCATATCCCGGATTAAGGAAAACATTGCTAGCGGAGTTGCTAGATGTTTTTCCATGGATGAGCGAGCTGTTGTCTTCTTCGAGAACTGCTTGGTGGTTCCCAAGAAACAACATCTATGCCAGTTGATTCTTAAGGAAGCTCATGAATCCCCTTTCACCATTCATCCCGGTAGTACTAAAATGTAACAAGACCTACGCCAGAGGTTTTGGTGGACTAGGATGAAGAGATAAATTGCTCAATACATTGCTAGTTGCGACGTCTGTCGTCGTGTTAAAGCAGAGCACCAACGGCCTACTGGCACCCTTCAACCTTTGCCTATTCCTGAGTGGAAATGGGATAAAATCAGTATGGATTTCATTACTGGGTTTCCCAGGACCAAGAGAGGGAATAATGCTATCTTCGTCGTGATCGACCATCTTTCCAAAGTAGCCCATTTCCTACCAGTTCGTGATAGTATCACCGCTAGCTAGCTAGCTGACCTATACATCTCCCAAGTAGTGTCTCTTCATGGTGTCCTATTGGAAATTAACTCAGACTATGGTAGTCTCTTCACCTCTCGATTTTGGGAAAGTTTCCAAAATGCTATGGGAACTCGTCTCTCTTTTAGCACCGCCTTCCACCCAACAGAGAACCCGGGCCGACATGGCTAGTCATGAACCCAAAGCGGCACCAACCTATGGGGACAGACATACATGAATCACATCGAGCATGTCGGTCAGCAGCGTGTGAATCTGGGCTATAGCACTGGGCTAACAGGACTCCGGGAACCCGGGCTGTAGCAGGCTAGGCAGGACTCCGGATGTCACCGCGTGACATTTCCCCGAAGGGACAGACACAGGAACAAAGTGAAACACATGCCGGCCAGTCAAGTGTCCTGAGCAGTAGTGCTGGGCTAGCAGGACTCCGGTGGAGCGGGCTGTAGCGGACTACTATGGCTCATGGAAGCACTAGACTACATTTCCCCATAAGAGAGGCTACCAAGGATAAACAACTAGATTGTCGGATCCCACACATACCAAACATTTCAATCATACACACAATATGCTCAATATGTGTAAATACAACATGGCATCACAACATAACTCTATGACTCAAGTATTTATTCATTAGGCTCCGAGGAGCGAGATATTACTAACATGGGTCTCATGACCAAACAATCATAGCATACAAATCAAAGCACATGCGGAAGCTTAACATGTCTGAGTACAGATATCTACAAATTAAAAAGGCTAAGAAGCCTGACTATCTACCACATCCTGCTGAGGGCACAAGATCGTAGCAGAGGTAGCAAGCTAAACGTCGAAGCCCACACGGAACTACTAGCGAGACTGACGTCTCTCTGCAAAACATAAATTAAGCAAATGTGAGTACAAATGTACCCAACAAGACTTACATCAGAACTATATACATATGCATCGGTATCAATAAAGAGGGTGGTGGAGTTTAACTGCAGCAAGCCAGCTTTGACTCAGTGGCTAACATGAACTACGACTGCAAGCAACTCTTTTGAGGTGGCGCACACGAGTCCACATATTCACCATATCAATACACCACTATGCATCTGCTCCCGTCTCCCTACGAGAATGCCATCCATAGCACTCACGCTTATCTTGCGAGTTTTAGAGTATCCACTTCAAGTTATCTATGAACTGTATAGGCAACCAAGCAGTCCTTTACCGCGGACGCAGCTATTCAAATAGATGATGTTAACCCTGCAGGGGTGTGCTTCTTCATACACGCTCTCACCACTTACCGTCATTTACACGACATGTACTTGGCAACCTTCAAGCGAAAGCCCAACAAGGGTGTCGGCCACGGCCTACCTAACACATAAGTCTCTAGTCCAGGTTTATCGCCTATCCAGGTTCCATCCGGAGGGAGTCCGGCCGAGGTTTCCACATACGGCCCCGAACGATGTGTACAGGGTTCCGAGACACCAAACGGGCGCCCGGTATACCCGGCCACGGTGTGTCTACCGCATCATAGCCCACCCCTGGGGTCAGCGCTACGCATAGCCGCCAACACATATCCTACAAACACCAGAAACTAATTGCAACTCCTGGACAGAGGACTAGGGTGGTTAAGAAGCCGAGAGGGTCAATTAAGGATCCCAATGCATGGTAGTAACTGATTCTTAAATCACACATACAGATCTCGGTGCTTAAGGATGGTTCCAATGAAACAACCCACCATGTACTCCTACATGGCCTCTCATCGATACCTTTACCAAATCGTGTTCAACACACTTAGCTCACACACAGTAGGACATGTTCACAACTTTCCAATTCATCCCTGATGAATCAGACCTGACACAACTCTAAGCAATAGTAGGCATGACAAACAAGCATGAATAAGTAGGCACATCAGGGCTCAAACAACTCCTACTCATGCTAGTGGGTTTCATCTATTTACTGTGGCAACGACAGGTCATGCAGAGGAAAGGGGTTCAACTACCGCAGCATGTAACAGTTGAAACGGTGTTGTCCTAATGCAGTAAAAGAGAGCAGTAGCAAGAGAGGGGGATTGTATCAGAATGAACAAGGCGGTTTTGCTTGCCTGGCACTTCTGAAGATAGTATAGTTCTTCATCGGTGTCATCGAACTCATCGTCAGGATACGTCTATCGAGAGGGGACAACCACCGGCAACAGAGAGGAAACCAAATCAATGCAAAGCACAATATGATGCATGATCATGACATGGCAATATGAGTGTGTTGGGTTAATGCAACTACAACCAGAAGGTTTTGAGCTTATTTTAACCCAAGATTCAAATACAAACTCAAGTTCCACCTGACAGGGATGTCGAGTTTGTGATAGACCTTGTTCCAGGAACCGTTCCAATTTCTAGGAGACCCTATAAGATGGCACCCTTAGAACTAGCCGAGCTTAAGAACCAACTCGATGAGTCCTTGAAAAAGGGTTTCATCCATCCTAGTTACTCTCCTTGGGCTTGCCCCGTCCTCTTCGTCAAGAAGAAGGATGGAACAGATCGGATGGTTGTAGATTACCGACCTGTCAACTTGGTCACTATCAAGAACAAGTATCCGCTTCCCAGAATCAACGATTTGTATGATCAGCTCGATGGATCCTCGGTCTTTTCCAAGATGGATTTGAGGTTGGGCTACCATCAAATCAAAATCAGAAATGGGGACATTCCCAAAACGGCCTTTGTTACTCGTTATGGCCAATACGAGTACACCGTCATGTCCTTCGGTTCAACCAATGCCCCAGCCACCTTCTCTCGGTTAATGAACTCGGTCTTCATGGAGTATTTGGATAAATTCATCGTAGTATACCTCGATGATATACTCATCTACTCCAAGAATGAAGAGGAACATGCCGAACATCTAAGGCTGGTATTGAGGAAACTTTGAGAGCATCGCCTTTATGCCAAATTCTCCAAGTGTGAATTTTGGTTGCCAGAAGTGACCTATCTAGGCCATGTAATCTCTGGTAAGGGTATTGCTGTCAATCCCGAGCGACTTCAAGCCGTCCTTGATTGGACTCCACCTGAGACGGTCAAGCAAGTTCGGAGTTTCCTTGGCTTAGCGAGCTATTGCCGCCGCTTAGTCGAGAATTTCTCCAAGGTTGCTAGACCTCTAACTGAACTCCTCAAGAAAGATAAAAAGTTAGAGTGGACCCCACAGTGCGAGTTTAGCTTTCAGGAACTGAAAAGACGCCTGACATCTGCTCCCGTACTGGTACCACCAGATTTCTCCAAGGACTTTATTATCTATTGCGACGCCTCACGACAAGGACTAGGTTGCATACTCATGCAAGATCGTTAGGTAATTGCCTATGCCTCACGACAATTACACCCACATGAGGAAAACTATCCCACACATGATCTAGAGCTTGCAGCTGTAGTCCATGCACTCAAAACTTGGCGACATTACCTTCTCGGTAATCGTTGCGAGATCTTCACCGATCACCAAAGTTTGAAATATATCTTCACCCAACCGGATTTGAATCTCAGGCAACGACGTTGGGTCGAGTTGATCTCGGATTATGACTTAGAAATAACTTACACCCCGAGCAAGGCCAATGCCATGGCTAATGCGCTAAGTCATAGATCCTATTGTAACAACCTGATGTTACAACAAAGTCAACCACTTCTCCATGAGGAATTTCGTAAGCTTAATCTTCACATTGTTCCTCGAGGATTCCTATCCACCCTGGTGGCGAAGCCTAACCTTACGGATCAAATCATAGCTTCCCAGAAGCGTGATACGGGCATATCCTGGATTAAGGAAAACATTGCTAGCGGAGTTGCTAGATGTTTTTCCATGGATGAGCGAGGTGTTGTCTTCTTCAAGAACCGCTTGGTGGTTCCCAAGAAACAACCTCTACGCCAGTTGATTCTTAAGGAAGCTCATGAATCCCCTCTCACCATTCATCCCGGTAGTACTAAAATGTATCAAGACCTACGCTAGAGGTTTTGGTGGACTAGGATGAAGAGAGAAATTTCTCAATACATTGCTAGTTGCGACGTCTGTCGTCGTGTTAAAGCAGAGCACCAACGGCCTGCTGGCACCCTTCAACCTTTGGCTATTCCTGAGTTGAAATGGGATAAAATCAGTATGGATTTCATTACTGGGTTTCCCAGGACCAAGAGAGGGAATAATGTTATCTTCGTCGTGATCGACCGTCTTTCCAAAGTAGCCCATTTCCTACCTGTTCGTGAGAGTATCACCGCTAGCCAGCTAGCTGACCTATACATCTCCCGAATAGTGTCTCTTCATGGTGTCCCATTGGAAATTAACTCAGACCGTGGTAGTCTCTTCACCTCTCGATTTTGGGAAAGTTTCCAAAATGCTATGGGAACTCGTCTCTCTGTTAGCACCGCCTTCCACCCTCAATCAAGTGGTCAAGTAGAGTGAGTCAATCAAATTCTGGAAGATATGCTCCGAGCATCTGTCATCTCATTCGGAATGGGCTGGGAGAAATGCCTTCCATTTGTGGAGTTTGAAAAATTCAATCTATCCATCTATAATGGTTTCATGCATGACAAAACACTTTAACCTTGCTGTTTAGGTGAAACAAGCTAATACATTTATTATGCATAAGAGCTTAAGCTTTCATTTGAATCTTTGATTCAAATGGGACCCTTTCAACTTGTTTCACATTGCATTAGGCAGGACAAATCATTTTGCCATGTCATAGCATGCATCATATTGTTGCATATTTCCATGTGTTGATTATACTCTATGGTGTCTTTCGTGGTAGTTTCTGCCTCCGAGGATATCTCCGAGTATCCAACTGAAGGGCAGTACCCTACTACCACTCCATCAGGCAAGCAGCCCCATTGATCATATCGATACAATCCCATGCTCTCGTCTCTGCTCTCATTTACTGCATTAAGACAATAACGTTTTCAAACTGCTGTGTGCTACGGTAGTTGAACCCTTATCCTCTGCATGACCTGTCATTGCCACAGTAACTAGATGAAACCCACTAGCATGTGTAGGAGTTGATTGAGCCATGTATGTGTTTCCTACCTTGCTATGCCTGCTATGCTTAGAGTTGTGTCAGGTCTGGTTCATCTGGGTGATGGGCAAGAGTGAAATGATTATGTCGGTAATGTGAGGGATGTGTTGAACATGATTTGGTAAAGGTATCGATGAGAGGCCATGTAGGAGTACATGGTGGGTTGTTTCATTGAGGCCGTCCATAAGAAATGAGATATGTATGCGTGATTTAAGATTCAGCTACTACCACACATTGGGCCCTGAAATATGACCCTGCTCGACTTACTGACCCCTCTCGTCCTCTGTCCAGGAGTTGCAACTAGTTTCTGGTGTCTGTAGGTTATGTGTTGGCGGCCGTGCATACCGCTGACCCTAGGGGTGGGCTATGACGCGGTAGATACACTGTGGCCGGGTATGCCGGGCGCCCGTTTGGCATCTCGGGACCCTGTACCCATCGTTTGGGGTCGTTGAGGACACCCCGGCCGGATTTCCTTGTGGATGGAACCTGAATAGGCGATAAACCTGGACTAGAGACTTGTGCGGTTAGTCAGGTCGTGGTCTACACCCACGTCGGCTTTCGCTTGAAGTCTGCCGAGCACATGTCGTGTGCAGATGCTAAGTGGTGGAAACATGTGTGATGAAGTACACCCCTGCAGTGTATAAAACTATTTGAATAGCCGCGTCCGTGGTAAAGGACTACTTGGTTGCCTATACAGTTCATAGACAAGTTAATGGTTACTACTAAAAGACTCAAGATAAGTGTGAGTACCAAGGATGGCTCTCTCGTAGGATGACAAGGCAGGATCTCCGGTGGAGTATTGTGTTGGTGATTAGTGGACTCGTGTGCAAAAACTATTTTACTAGTGGTTTCCTGTAGGATAGCTTAGCCAAGAGTCAAAGCTGGCTTGCTGCAATAACTCCACCACCTTCTTGAGAATGAGCGTGTATAGTAGGTTGTGATGTAAGACTTGCTGAGTACCTTTGTACTCATGTTTGCTTAATTACTGTTTTCAGACGACAACACCGCCCCCTCCGATGGGTTTTATGTAGATCTCGACATCGATGAGTGACTTGCCACCCAGGTGGTGATCCTGGCCATGGAGGGCCCTATGTAGATAGACAGGCTTCAAGAAGCCTTCTTTCTTTCTAGTGTCTGTACTTAGACCATTTGCTTCCGCATGTGCTTGTATGCTTGTATGACTTGAGTGTCGGGTCATGTGACCCCTACCTGTATGAACATGTTATGTATGGCTCTCTGGAGCCTTTAAATAAAAGTACTTGAGTTGTAGAGTTTTGTTGTGATGCCATGTTGTATTTGCACATATCGAGCATATTGTGTGTATGATTGAAATGCTTGGTATGTGTGGGATCCGACAATCTAGTTGTTTATCCTTGGTATCCTCTCTTATGGGGAAATGTAGTCTAGTGCTCCTCGAGCCATAGTAGTCCGCTACAGCCCGGTTCACTGGAGTCCTGCTAGCCCAGCACTACTGCTCAGGACATTTCCCCGAAGGGACAGACACAGGAACAAAGTGAAACACATGCCGGCCAGTCAAGTGTCCTGAGCAGTAGTGCTGGGCTAGCAGGACTCCGGTGAACCGGGCTGTAGTGGACTACTATGGCTCAAGGAAGCACTAGACTACATTTCCCCATAAGAGAGGCTGCCAACGATAAACAACTAGATTGTCGGATCCCACACATAGCAATACACGTCACACGTACGCATAACATGCAAGTATGTGATGTACAACTTGGCATCACAACATAACACAAACTCAAATAGATAAAGGCCCAGAAGAGCCACATAGCATTAAATACAAACAGGGGTCACATGACCCATCATTCAGAGCATACAAGCAACGGAAGCATTACATGTCTGAGTACAGACAACTACAAAAGAAAGAAGGCTCAGAAGCCTGACTATCTACAACTCCCTCCCAAGGGAACAAGATCAAGCTACTTGTCGAAGTCCAAGCGGTACGACTAGTGAGACAAATGTCTCACCTGCAAAACATAAATAAAGCAAACGTGAGTACAAAGGTACTCAGCAAGGCTTACATCAGATCCTATCATACATGCAGTTGTATCAAGAAGGTAATGTGGGGATTAGTTGCAGCCAGCCAGCTTTGACTCAGTGGCTATCCTGTTCTATGACTACAAGAAACTTCTTTGCGGTGAGGCAGCGCACACGAGTCCACTAATCACCACATCAATACACTACTATGGATTCCCCCGTCTCCTTACGAGAAGGCCATCCATAGCACTCACACTTGTCTTGAGCATTTTAGAGTGTCCACTTTAAGTTGTCTATGTACCACGTAAGCATCCAAGAAGTCCATAACCGAGGACACGGCTATTCGAATAGATCATGATAACCCTACTGGGGTGTACTTCTTCACACACGCTCTCACCAGTTATCACCATATACACGTCATGTATCTCGGCAACCTTCAAGCGGAAGCCTGGCGAGAGTGTCCACACAAGACTCTAGTCCAGGTTTATCGCCTATTCGGGTTCCATCCGCAAGGAGATCCGGCCGGGGTTTCGCTCAAGGCCCCAAACGATGTGTACAGGGTTCCCGAGCCCACCATCCGGGTGCCACTCGGTACACCGGGCCACGTGTGCCTCGTCTGTCCCAAGTCCACCCTGCCGGGTCCCACTCGGTAGAAAAATAGCACTACCTATAAACACCAGAAACTATTTGCAACTCCTGGATAGAGATCAAGGCGGTTAATAAGTCGAGAGAGCTTGGAGCGCCCGGAGCCCAATGTGTGGTAGTAGCTAGTCATTGGACAACTTACACAGAACTCAATTCTTAAGGATGGTCCCAATGAGACAACCCACCATGTACTCCTACATGGCCTCTCACCACTACCTTTACCAAATCGTGTTCACACGCTTAACTCTCAGCACCGGATCATATCGTAACACTCCAATTCAGTCCCGATGAATCAGACCTGACATACTCTAAGTAATAGCAGGCAAAGCATGGTAGGAACACAACATGGCTCAATCAACTCCTACACATGCTAGTGGGTTTTAACTATTTACTGTGGCAATGACAGGTTATGCAGAGGAATGGGTTCAACTACCGCGGCATAAAGTAGCAGTTGAATCGTTGTTGTCCTAATGCAATAAATGAGAGCGGGAGCGAGAGAGTAGGATTGTATCGGAATGAACAAGGGGGGCTGCTTGCCTGGTAGATCAACAGGGGGGCACTGCTCCTCAGACAGGTACTCTCGAACACTCTCTGGAGCAGGACCAATCGAGAAGGAACGGTGTCGAAACTCAAACACAAGCATATGCAACATTATGATGCTTGAACATGGCATGAGTATGTGATGTTGTTTGAGTTAATGAATCTAGCATTTATTTGGTTGAAGTCGATTTGAACCAAGGGTTTAATTGAAACTCCAAATTAAGCTCTTAAATATGCCATTTATGTGTTTTCATATATACAGCATGTATAGGTTGGTTTGTCATGCATGAAAATGGTACAGATGGATAGATTGAATTTTTTGATCATTTTTCATATATAACTTATTTCAATCTCAGCTACGGTTGAATTTCTATGAATTTTTGAAGTTTATAATATTTTATGGAATTTCCTGATTTATTTTAAAACCAGAAAAAGATATATTGCATCAGCATGACAGCAACATTGCATCAGCAGGTCAAAGGCGGCTGACCAGGTCAAACCTGACGTGTAGGGTCCACACGTCAGTGTCACAGTTTAAACAGGGGGTTATTTCTAATTTAACAAAAATATTAAGGCACCAGGGCCCACTGTCAGTGTCACTAATGGGGTGGGGGGGTTAGTCCTAAACTAATCTTGCCACGTCAGCCCGTCGGAGTTTGGCCGGCGGCGACTATTACGTGTGGCGGAGGGGCTCAGGATCGCTTCCTTGGGGCCCAAACGAGCAGTCGAGAGCAGCTACGGGGAGCTGGAGCTCACCCGCATCTAGCGCGGCATGTGGTGGCAGCGGGGACGGCCGGAGCTCGCTGGAATGGAGCTCACGGCGGTGGCCGGAGTTCGGCCATCGACGGAGTCGACGCTACGGTGGTCAGGAGAGCGAGGTAATCAGTGCTATGGCCTCCTGGGATCACGCTGAGCACGACTATGTGCTCGGTTGGGTCAGGCGAGGTTGCTAGCTGCGGCAGCAACGAACGCGGCAGCGGTGAGCTCATGGTTGCAGCGGGGGTTGCAGATAGGGCCGAATTTGGTCGCAAGAGGAGAGGGGAAAGATGGCGTGGCTCACAGGGAGTCGGACGAGGTGCTCGGCGGGCTCGGGGACGGCTTGGTGACGGCGAATCGACGTCGGCGGTGACCGGATGCAGAGGACGAGGACGATGGCGTAGTTGGTGTTGCAGCGCGTCCGGGGCCTCGTGGCTCGTCGAGGAGGTCGGGGAGGTCGAGACGGAGCTCGCAGGCACGGCGAGGGGTCGTGAGAGAGGCGATGGCCGGAGCAACGTCGAGCGGCGGCGGCGGCTGCGTTCGGTGCGTGCGAGGGAGAGAGACAGGGGAGAGGATGGGAACAAGAGAGAGCGAGAGAGAGACGGGGGGGTAGAATGGCGACGTGAGAGGCGTCCAGGCCGTCGAGGGGGCGAGGCAGGCAGGCAGGAGGTGGCCGGCGTGTGCTCGCGCGCGGCGGCCACTCGCGCGCGTCCTCCTGGCGGGAGGTGGAGGACGACTGGCACTGGCCAGTCGGCTTGGCCGGCCTGTTGGGCCACTGGGCCAGGCCGGCTTCACAGTGCCAGGTCGAAGTTGAGTCTAGAAATGCTTTAGTTATATAAGGGAATTGATTGTCGATGGGAACGTAAGGCTCTTTTTACTCCTTATCCTCATGATCGTCTGATCTGTGTCATCTTATCTTTTCTACGGGGTTAAGAACTAGGCTTCTCTTCTATCTCTCAGGATGACGTGTTACTAAACCGTAGTTGCCTAGGATTGTTGAGTTTAAGCGTCAGTTTAGTTCCTACTACTTCTGTATGTTGACCGTTGATCCCGGAACTTTGATATTGTGATGTTGAGTGGCTATGCCGCCATATTTGCAGGTTGTCTCAAATCTTTTTGAGCAAATATAGCCATTATGCTATCCGAGTCTTCCTAGGTTTCTAAACAGTCTGATGCACTTGCAAATCTTTCCTCCATGTTCCCGTTGTATTTTGGGCCAGCTTAAGCACACTAATCGGTGTGTTGAGGTACTCCGCTGCCTTAACGTGTATGTTGGAGTTAGTATTATGACCCTAGGTGTCCTCGAGAATTTAGCAATGCTTTCGTATCCCCAGTGTGATGATTCTGGCCATCATTCTTGAAAGCATCCTGTGATGCCATTTAGTAGTAGGTATTCTACTCCTATGCTCTTGACCCAAGAATCACTCTGTTCACTTCGTGTTGATATTGTTGCTAGTTCCTTTAGGATATTAGTAACCTTTGCGATAGTCCTCAAGGTCCGTGGAATTTCCTTCTTCCAAATACCATGAACCATTAAGGCAGAAGTTCTTTGAACCAAAAGATCACCATTAGAGTACTCCCGAGGAGTTCTCCATTCATAATTGTGATTCTGCCAGTTCTACCTTTCTGCATGGGTTATCCGGAAGAAAAATGTTGAACTCGTTCGACATACTAACCCATGAATCCACAACTCAGAAAGATATATGTTCCTTGAGTTGTCCCTCCTTAGTTGTTTCTGACCTTCGTCTATCAATTGATAGTCGAGGGTATATCATTGCATTCGTTCATCAAAGTCTATTATTCTTGTGGTCTGTTGTTCTATTCCAGAATGACTAGGAGAAACAAACTCCAGTACCTCATCCATGTCCAGGATTGGGTCAATGTGGTTGTGCTCCGCGGATCAAAATGCCAATCCAGCTTTTGATTCTGTTCTACCCTGAAGTATTGCCCTCTTGATGCCAGGAATGTCATGATAATTGCACCAACTCTTATAAATTCTTGAAGCAGTGATACTTCTCGCCATCATCATTTGCTCCTTGGTTCCGTGTTGTTGCAACCGGAATCCCGACAAGTGAACCGTGATGTGTGAAATCAATACTCCTAGCAGCCTTGTTGCTTTGTATTTAAAGGATAATAATTTCATTCTTACCATGTTGGTTATTGAATCATCGTTCTAAGATAGATTGTGCTACCTACTCCTTGTTTCTGGTGCACCCTTCATTTGATGAGTTAGGATTTTGCCAAATCCTCGCTCATTTGATCATATCGTCTTGCCCTAAAAAGCAAGATTGTTCTCGATCTTATTAACATTTCAATGGTTCGTGATTTTCCGGATAACTTCACGGAAGTATCACTAGGTCGTCCCCTGACCGATATGTGGAGTTCGTGATCAAGTTGGTTTCTTGTAAACCAGCCATTCTCCAAGAATCTGTGTCGGTTACCCCCTGAGCTAGTTGGTTGAGCTAGACAACAACTTGGAGAGTTGGAAGATAAAAGCTTGCCTATCTTAGTTCATTTAAAGGGACATCCTTGTGTTTGTGTGTTTGTTGAAGAAAGATGATATCTTCATCGATTGATCCTCGTGATCAATTGTCGGTGTCATTGTCTTATCCAATCTTTGATTTGTGCATGGGCTATCGTCAAATCAAATAAGAACCAACGATAATTGTAATGTTGTCTTACTCGTGGTTGATCCCTCGAGCATACACCATAACATCTTTTGGTCTGACCAATACTATCACATTGTTCACATAATGGTGGAATTCCAGTAATATGGAAATTACGATGAGTTGCTGTTTAGCCCATCAGCAGCATCTTGTCTCCTCCATGATTCATGTTGAACATTGAGCTAGTGTTGGAAACTTTTGTAAGCATTGCCTTCATGTTCCGCTCATGAGGTATATGTTTGGGTGAAAGAAGTGACTTTCTCCAAGTTCACGTGCATTAGGTGCAATTTGCCGCCATGAATTTGAGAAAGTTTGTTTTGCTTCCTATGGAATCATCCCAAGTTAGTCATGCATGTGCGAAGTATTCTATGGTTTGATAGACTGATCATCTTCATTCTGTATGTATCCCTAGCACACGAAGCCACTGATTGAATTGTTCAAGGAGAAGAAGTTCCTTCTTAAGAATCATTACTTATGTTAGGACTTTGTTATCCTCGATGATGGTTCCCCAACTAAACTCGGTAGTGTTTTTATTATAAGACTACTACGTGGTCATGCTTGTCTGGGACAACATGTTCACATGTGTTAGCACAACCAGCTCATGTTTTGGAGCTTACTACCATAGTCCATTTCCCGATAATCTCGCAATGTCATCTCCTTGATTTGTGTTGCAAACTTTCATTTTCTTCTACACTCGATGGGTCTGGAATATCCTGTTACCAACCAGATGTGAATCTCAGGCGGATATGATGGTTGGGACTTTTCCAAGATCTATGATGTAGGTCCCCGACAAGGTTGATGTTCTGACTGACACACCTAGCCAGAAGATCTATCATTGTAGTATCTTGATTGAGCTATTCGACCATCTTCTCCATGAGGATTTGGTATGACTTATTCCACAAGTTATTCCTTATGGATCTATTGTATTCCGAAGTCCGACCACTACTGGATGACTATGTTGATGCTTTAAAGCATGACAGTGGTAACCAGTACATCAAGGAGAACATTAGAAGTGGAGTGCTAAATGTCTCTCAGTCGATCATCCAGATTTCATTCCCTTGGCCTCGCTAAGGTGAAATCTGAGAAAGGGTTGTCTTTCTATGCATCTGCATTGTCCATCACTATTCGTCAAGGTAGTAAGATGTGTTGCCAGGATCCTCGACTCGGATGTTGGTAGAACCTTGATGAATATGGAAATGCTCAAGTTCTTGAGAGCACGCGCAAGAAAATTCATCCATTATGTTGTCTTCAAGAAGGTAGTCCACATCATCCATCCTATTCGGAGTATGCCATTCTTTCGAACCCCTTCCAATGATCGATTGTGATTACCTCAGGCTGGTATAAAGAGTTTCAATGATCTTTGTATCAAAAGTAATTCTTTTTGCCACTTAAGGGAAATGCTCTACGAGTCACCTTTCCCTAAGGTGTCCCGTTATGGAATCATGGCAATTACCTCCTCGCTACTTTGAAACCATGCACCATCCTACTCCAACGTGGAATTGTTGCCTACCAATTTGAACCCTTGTCATCAATTACCTTCCATCTCTCTTGATGTGTGTTTTGTGTCTCAGCTCAAGAGATGTTCTAATGTCTCACCCCATGAGTTGATCTTGAGTTGCTCGATCTTTGAGAAGATCGTTTCCTGTAGAGTTTCCTTCCGTCTTCATCATGTTGGATGAAGATCTCGAAGACAAAGACGTCAAGAGCAATGTGATGCAATATATCGGTATCTTCGAGAAGGGCAGTTGGATCGACAAGACTGTGATGGTTTTGTGACCCCTCTGTCTTCTTACTCCACTTCTTGAATCTCGGGACGAGATTCTTGTTTTAGTGGGGGTGAGTTGTCACATCCCTAGTTCTAGTATGCTCTGAGCTAGCTAGTCACGTGTTGCATCATGTTTAAATTCTTTTGAATTTGAAATGGGGATTGATCAAACCCTAGCACTAGATCAAATCAAATAGGTTCAACATAAAATCATTTTCAATAAACCCAAAATGCCCTTTGAAAATGTTCATGATTTATGATAAAGGTGAAAACCTCTGCCAAAAATGATGAGCATATTTCTTGGACATTTATGGATTTTCGAGTTAAATCATATTGTATTTGAATTGGAGCATTTAATGCCTATAAATATTTTAAAAGCTTTAATACTCCTGAAAACAACTGGGGGCTGTTGGAAATAATTCAAATAGTGCCCACAATTTTTGTCAGGATTTTACAAAATGAGTTAGTATTTTTACTAATTCAAAACAAATCAAAATAAATAGAAAACAGACACAGATTTAAAAGAGAGAGAGAGAAGGACTCACCTGGGTCATCTTACCTGGCAGCCCAACAAACCAGCCCAGCCCACCAGGGGCATCCTTGTATTCAACCTCTGCCTACTGGCAGAGGCAAGGCCGAGCACGGCGCCACGGCGCGCCACGCTGGCAGCTGCCTGCCTAGCTCCTTCTCGTCGCACCCAGACAGCGGCACGACACCCCCTGACCCCCTCTCACTCCCCCTCTCTCGCTCTGGACCCCCTCCCCCTCCTCTGCTGCCTCTCCCGTGTTCGACCACGGGCACCCGAGAGCGCCGACGAGCACCACCGGGGCCATCGTCCACCCCGCACCTCGCTGATGCTTCCAAAGGAACCGCCATCACCTTATGCATCGTCTGCACCAACCCATTCGACCGCGGGAGCCCTATAGCGTCATCCCCGAGCTCATCCTCAACCTCCGACTGCCGGCTACCTCGCCGTCGATTCAGGAGCTACCGGGCGTCCCCGACCTCCCCCTCGCGCTCATTAGCCTCGCTGTGAGCCTCCGCACCGAACCCCTCTCTTCCCTCTGCCAATTTCCTCCTCTAACCGGGGCTCCATTGAGCCCGAGCGCTCCTCGCCGCCGGCCATGTCGCCGCTGTCACTACAGCCGCTTGAGCTCAATTCGGAGCGCGTCACTGCACTCAGTAAGCCACCAGCAGCCTAACGCACACTCTAACTCGCCCTCACGTGCACCACAGCGCCAACCCCGCACTCACCCGAACTCTGGCGCCGCCGCGAGCTCACTTCCGGCGAGCTCCGACCACCCCACGACCTCCCACCTACTCCGTTGGATGCGTGCAAGCGAGGGCCTCCTCCCTGTGCCCTTCTCTCGCCTTGCCGCCTCCTGTAGCACCGTCCCGTGTAGACTCCACTGCGCGGGAAGGTCGCCGGCGGCTTAACTCCGGCGACTGCTGATGTGGCATGCTTAATTAGTGCTAATGATCCAAATAATCAACCCTAGATCCACTGACTAGTGGGCCCCATGCCTTAACTAACCCCAGAATTATTTTCTGTTTATTTTAGATTAAGACAGCCGACCCCACACATCAGTTGCCAAGCCACGTCAACGTTGACCTGGCCCCACAAGTCAGCCTCTATTCCTGCCCCATTACACTGACATGTGGGTCCCACTGGTCAGGTTTGACCAGGGGCAGCCCAGTTGACCTGCTGACCGCAGGCTTATGTCATGCTGACGCAATAAGCTATTTCTGGATTAAATCTAATTCAGGAAATTCCAGAAAATAACCAAAACTTCAAAAATTCATAGTAAATCAACTGTAACTCCAAATGAAATAAATTATATATGAAAAATTATCAGAAAAATTCAAGGAATCAATCTATACTAGTTTCATGAATGTTAGATCAATTTAACCTTGCTGTTTAGGTGAAACAAGTTAATGCACTAATATGACTCCAAAAAATGGGTTTGCATTTGAATCTTTGGTTCAAATGGACTCATTTCAATATGTTCTAGCTTGCATTAGCCCAAAACACATTCATATTGCCATGTCATAGCATGCATCATATTGTTGCATATTGTCATGTGTTGATTGTGTTCTTTCTCAATTGCCGATGTTTGTCCCCCCTCAGTAGATGTTGATCGAGCAATGAACTCGATGACACCGATGAAGAGCTATACTATCTACAGAAGTGCCAGGCAAGCAAAGCCCCCTTGTTCATGCCGATATAATCCCACTCTCTCGGTCCTGCTCTCTTTTACTGCATTAGGACAACAGCGATTCAACTGTTACATGTTGCGGTAGTTGAACCCCTTTCCTCTGCATGACCTGTCATTGCCACAGTAAATAGACGAAACCCACTAGCATGAGTAGGAGTTGTTTGAGCCCTGATGTGCCTACTCATTAATGCTTGTTTGTCATGCCTGCTACTGCTTATAGTTGAATCAGGTCCGATTCATCGGGGATGAATTGGAATGTGGTGAACATGTCCTACTATGTGTGAGCTAAGTGTGTGAAAACGATTTGGTAAAGGTAGCGGTGAGAGGCCATGTAGGAGTACATGGTGGGTTGTCTCATTGCAGCCGTCCTCAGGAACTGAGTTCTGTGTTTGTGATCCATGATCAGTTACTACCACACATTGGGCTCCGGGCGCTCCAAGCTCTCTCGACTTATTAATCAACTCGATCTCTGTCCAGGAGTTGCAACTAGTTTCTGGTGTTTGTAGGTAGTGTTGGTAGTCTACCAAGTGGCACCCGGTACAGGTGGGCTTGGGACAAACTAGGCACAGTGGCCCGGTGTACCAAGTGGCACCCGGATGGTGGGCTTGGGAACCCTGTACACATCGTTTGGGGCCGTGAGCGACACCCCGGCCGGATCTCCTTGCGGATGGAACCCGAATAGGCAACAAACCTGGACTAGAGACTTGTTGGTTAGTCAGGTCATGGCCGACTCCCTCGCCCGGCTTCCGCTTGAAGGTTGCCGAGGTACATGACGTGTACAGGGCGATAAGTGGCAAGAGCGTGTGTGAAGAAGTACACCACTACAGGGTTATCATTATCTATTCGAATAGCCGGATTCCTCGGATATGGAAACTTGGACCCCTTGCATAGTTCATAGACAAGTGAAAGTGGATACTCTAAAATGTGCAAGATAAGCGAGAGTGCTATGGATGGCGTTCTCGTAGGGAGACGGGAGCGGGTCCGTAGTGGTGTATTGATATGGTGAATATGTGGACTCGTGTGCACCACCTCAAAAGAGTTACTTGCAGTTGTAGTTCAGGATAGCCACTGAGTCAAAGCTGGCTTGCTGCAGTTAAACTCCACCACCCCCTTTGTTGATACCGATGCATACGTAGTTAGTTCTGATGCAAGTCTTGCTGGGTACATTTGTACTCACGTTTGCTTATTTTATGTTTTGCAGAGAGACTTCAGTCTCACTAGTAGTACCACGTGGACTTCGGCGTTTAGCTTGATACCTCAGCTACGATCTTGTGCCCTCGGCAGGATCTGGTAGATAGTCAGGCTTCTCAGCCTTTTTCATTTGTAGAAGTCTATACTCAGACATGTTAAGCTTACGCATGTGCTTTGACTTGTATGCTCTGAATGTTGGGTCATGAGACCCATGTTTGTTTTATCTGGCTCTTCGGAGCCTAATGAATAAATACTTGAGTCGTAGAGTTATGTTGTGATGCCATGTTGTATTTACACATATCGAGCATATTGTGTGTATGATTGAAATGCTTGGTATGTGTGGGATCCGACAATCTAGTTGTTTATCCTTGGCAGCCTCTCTTATGGGGAAAACGTCGAAGTCCACGTGGAACTAAAAGCGAGACTGAAGTCTCTCTGCAAAACATAAAAATAAGCAAACGTGAGTACAAATGTACCCAGCAAGACTTACATCAGTACTAACTACATATGCATCAGTATCAGCAAAGGGGGTGGTGGAGTTTAACTGCAGCAAGTCAGCTTTGACTCAATGGCTAACCTGAACTACGACTGCAAGTAACTCTTTTGAGGTGGCACACACGAGTCCACAAATTCACCATACCAATACACCACTATGGATCCGCTCCC
Source organism: Triticum urartu (assembly GCF_056163025.1). Taxonomy (NCBI): domain Eukaryota; kingdom Viridiplantae; phylum Streptophyta; class Magnoliopsida; order Poales; family Poaceae; genus Triticum; species Triticum urartu. The sequence continues at coordinate 418,013,506 of NC_141875.1, forward strand.
GTATCACTGCGAGAACGCCATCCATAGAACTCACACTTATCTTGCGAGTTTTAGAGTATCCACTTTCACTTGTCTATGAACTATGCAAGGGGTCCAAGTTTCCATATCTGAGGAATCCGGCTATTCGAATAGATGATGATAACCCTGCAGGGGTGTACTTCTTCAGACACGTTATCGCCACTTACCGCCCTGTACACGTCATGTACCTCGGCAACCTTCAAGCGGAAGCCGGGCGAGGGTGTCGGCCATGACCTGACTAACCAACAAGTCTCGAGTCCAGGTTTATCGCCTATTCGGGTTCCATCCGCAAGGAGATCCGGCCGAGGTGTCGCTCACGGCCCCAAACGATGTGTGCAGGGTTCCCAGGCCCACCATCCGGGTGCCACTTGGTACACCATGCCACTGTGCCTAGTCTGTCCCAAGCCCACCTGTACCGGGTGCCACTTGGTAGACTACTAACACTACCTACAAACACCAGAAACCAGTTGCAACTCCTGGACAGAGATCGAGTTGATTAATAAGTCGAGAGAGCTTGGAGCACCCGGAGCCCAATGTGTGGTAGTAACTATTCATGGATCACAAACACAGAACTCAGTTCCTGAGGACGGCTCCAATGATACAACCCACCATGTACTCCTACATGGCCTCTCACCGCTACCTTTACCAAATCGTGTTCACATACTTAGCTCACACGCAGTAGGACATGTTCATCACCATTCCAATTCATCCCCGATGAATCAGACCTGACTCAACTCTAAGCAGTACCAGGCATGACAAACAGGCATGAATGAGCAGGCACATCAGGGCTCAAACAACTCCTACTCATGTAGAGGAAAGGGGTTCAGCTACCGCAGCATGTAACAGTTGAGTCGTTGTTGTCCTAATGCAGTAAAAGAGAGCAGGAGCGAGAGAGTGGGATTGTATCGGAATGAACAAGGGGTTTTTTGCTTGCCTGGCACTTCTGAAGATATCATTGGGTCTTCATCAGTGTCAACGATCACAGCGTCGGTACAACGTCTATCGAGAGGGGACAACCACCGGCAACAGAGAAGGAACACAATCAATGCAATGCACAACATGATGCATGATAATGACATGGCAATATGTTGTTAATTGAGCTAATGCAACTAGCAACACAATTAAATGAAGTTGGTTTGAACCCAAAGTTCAAATTCAAACTCCACATGTGGTTATTTGAATGCCATTCATTTGATTTGTCGTAAATAGTGGCCTTAAGTTGTTCTAACATGCATGAAAATGGTACAGATGGATAGCTTGGTTTTTTCTGATAATTTTTTATAAATAATTTATTTCATTTGGAGTTACGGTTTATTTTCTATGAATTTTAGAAGTTTTCAACATTAGCTTAATGTTTAACACGAATCATGGGGGAGACAAGATGCTGCTGATGGACTCAATAGCAACTCCTCGGAATTTCCATATCATTGGACCTCCACCATCATGTGAACACGGTGATAGCATTGGTCAGACCAAAAGATGTAACGGTGTATGCTCGAGGGGTCAACCACGAGTAGGACAACATTACGAACATCGTTGGTTCTGATTTGACTTGACGATAGCCCATAATCAAGTCAAAGTTTGACAAGACAATAGATTCAACAACTGATCACGAGGACCAATTGGTGAAGATATCATCTTTGTTCAACACACACACAAACACAAGGATATCCCTTCAGAAAGAACCAAATTCGGCAAAGCTTTTTATCTTCCAACTCTCTAAGTTGTTGTTTAGCTTAACCAACTAGCTCAGGGGTAACCAACACGGATTCTTGGAGAAGGGGTGGTTTATAAGAAACCAACTTGATCATGAACTCAACATAGCGGTCAGGTGACAACCTGGTGATACTTCCGAGAAGATATTCGGAAAATCACGAACCACCGATATGTTACTAAGCTCGAGAACAATCTTGCTTTGCGAGGCAAGACAATGTGACCAATAGAGCAAGGGTTTGACACAATCCTAACTCATTGATCGAATAGTGCTCCGGAAATACGGACTAGGTAGCACGATCAATCTTAGAATGATGATTCAATAACCAACATGCTAAGAATAAGTTTATTGTCCATTAACTACCAAGCAACGGGGTTGCTAGGAGTATTGATGTCACACATCATGATTCACTTGTCGGCATTCCGGTTACAATAACATGAGGACCAAGGAATGAATAATGATGGCAAGAAGTATCACTATATCAAGAGTTCATAGGATGGTGTGCAATTCCCGTGACATTCTTGACATAAGACGGTAATACTTCAGGGTAGAACAGAATCAAAAGATGGATTGGCATTTTGATCTACGAAATACAACTACTTTGACCCAATCCTAGATATGGATGAGGTACTGGAGTTTGTTTCTCCTAGTCATTCTGAAATAGAATGGCTTGACGGACCACAAAAATAATAGGCATCGATAACATGAATGCACAACTATTCTTGACTATCAAATGATAGACGGGGGTCAGGATACAACTAAAGAGAACAGCTCAAGGAACATATAACCTTTTGTGTTGTGGATTCATGGGTTAGTATGTCAAATGAGTTCAACATATTTCTTCCGGATAACCCATGCAGAATGATAGAACTGGCAGAGTCACAACTATCGAATGAAGAACTCGTCAAGAGCACTCTTGTTGTGATCGTTTCATTAAGAGAACTTATGCCTTTGCTGGTTCATGGTATTGGAAGAATGAGATACCATGGACCTCGAGGACTATCGTAAGGTTACTAATATCTTAAGGGAACTAGCAAATACTAACAACAGAAATTAAGTGGAGTGAATCTTGGGTCAGGAACCCAAGAGTAGAATACCTACTACTAAATGGCATCACGGGATGCTTTCGAGAGCAATGCCAAAATCATCACACTGGGAATACAAAGCATTGCTAGATTACTAGGTGACTCTCTAAGACACCTAGGGTCATAATAATAGCTCCAACATATATGTCGAGGCAACAGAGTACCTCAACTCACTGGCTAGTGTGCTTATTCTGACCAAAAGGACATCGGGAATGGAGGAAGGATTTGCAAATGCATCATATTATTTAGAAACCTGGAATGACTCGGACAGCATAATGGCTGTAAATGCTCGAAAAGATTTGAGACATGCTGCAAAAATGGTGGCATAACCACTCAGCATCACAATATCAAGGTTCTGAGGCCAGTTATGAAAATATGGAAGTAGTAGGAACTGAACTGAGGCTTGAACTCAACAATCCTAGGCAACAACGGTTTAGTAACACGTCATCCTGAGAGATAGAAGAGAAGCCTAGTTCTTAACCCCCGTAGAAGAGAAGAGGATGACTCAGATTAGAAGGCCATAGGGTAAAGGAGTAAAAAGAGCCTTACGTTCCCTTCCACAATCAATTCCCTTACATAACTAAAGCATTTCTAGACACGACTTCGACCAGCTTGGCTTGGTAATCCTATAGGCAGTCAGGCAACCGTAGCTTAGATTGAAATAAGTTATATAGGAAAAATGATCAGAAAAATTCAATCTATCCATCTGTACCATTTTCATGCATGACAAACCAACCTATACATGCTGTATATATGAAAACACATAAATGGCATATTTAAGAGCTTAATTTGGAGTTGTAATAAACCCTTGGTTCAAATGGACTTCAACCAAATAAATGCTAGATGCATTAACTCAAACAACATGACATACTCATGCCATGTTCATGCATCATAATGTTGCATATGCTTGTGTTTGAGCTTCGACACCGTTCCTTCTCGATAGGTCCTATTCCGGAGAGTGTTTGAGAGTACCTGTCTGAGGAGCAGTGCCCCCTGTTGATCTACCAGGCAAGCAACCCCCCTTGTTCATTCCGATACAATCCTACTCTCTCGCTCCTGCTCTCATTTATTGCATTAGGACAACAATGATTCAACTGCTACTTTAGGCTGCAGTAGTTGAACCCATTCCTCTACATGACCTGTCATTGCTACAGTAAATAGTTAAAACCCACTAGCATGTGTAGGAGTTGATTGAGCCATGTTGTGTTCCTACCATGCTTTGCCTGCTATTGCTTAGAGTATGTCAGGTCTGATTCATCGGGAATGAATTGGAGTGTTATGATATGATCCGGTGCTGAGAGTTAAGCGTGTGAACACGATTTGGTAAAGGTAGCAGTGAGAGGCCATGTAGGAGTACATGGTGGGTTGTCTCATTGGGACCGTCCTTAAGAACTGAGTTCTGTGTAAGTTATCCAATGACTAGCTACTACCACACATTGGGCTCCGGGCGCTCCAAGCTCTCTCGAGTTATTAACCGCCTTAATCTCTGTCCAGGAGTTGCAAATAGTTTCTGGTGTTTATAGGTAGTGCTATTTTTCTATCGAGTGGCACCCGGCAGGGTGGACTTGGGACAGACTAGGCACACGTGGCCCGGTGTACCGAGTGGCACCCGGATGGTGGGCTCAGGAACCCTGTACACATCGTTTGGGGCCGTGAGCGAAACCCCGGCCAGATCTCCTTGCGGATGGATCCCGAATAGGCGATAAACCTGGACTAGAGTCTTGTGTGGTTAGTCAGGTCGTGGCCGACACCCTCGCCAGGCTTCCGCTTGAAGGTTGCCGAGATACATGACGTGTATATGGTGATAAGTGGTGAGAGCGTGTGTGAAGAAGTACACCCCTGCAGGGTTATCATGATCTATTCGAATAGCCGTGTCCTCGGTTATGGACTTCTTGGATGCTTACATGGTACATAGACAACTTAAAGTGGACACTCTAAAATGCTCAAGACAAGTGTGAGTGCTATGGATGGCCTTCTCGTAAGGAGACGGGGATGAATCCATAGTAGTGTATTGATGTGGTGATTAGTGGACTCGTGTGCGCTGCCTCACCGCAAAGAAGTTTCTCGTAGTCGTAGAACAGGATAGCCACTGAGTCAAAGCTGGCTTGCTGCAACTAAACCCCACATTACCTTCTTGATACAAATGCATGTACGATAGGATCTGATGTAAGCCTTGCTGAGTACCTTTGTACTCACGTTTGCTTTATTTATGTTTTGCAGGTGAGACATCTGTCTCACTAGTAGTACCGCTTGGACTTCGACGAGTAGCTTGATCTTGTTCCCTTAGGAGGGACTTGTAGATAGTCAGGCTTCTGAGCCTTTTTTCTTTTGTAGTTGTCTGTACTCAGACATGTAATGCTTCCGTTGCTTGTATGCTCTGAATGATGGGTCATGTGACCCCTGTTTATATTTAATGCTATGTGGCTCTTCTGGGCCTTTATCTTTTTGAGTTTGTGTTATGTTGTGATGCCATGTTGTACATCACATACTTGCATGTTATGCGTGCGTGTGACGTGTATTGCTATGTGTGGGATCCGACAATCTAGTTGTTTATCCTTGGCAGCCTCTCTTATGGGGAAATGTAGTCTAGTGCTTCCTTGAGCCATAGTAGTCCGCTACAGCCCGGTTCATCGGAGTCCTGCTAGCCCAGCACTACTGCTCAGGACACTTGACTGGCCGGCATGTGTTTCACTTTGTTCCTGTGTCTGTCCCTTCGGGGAAATGTCACGCGGTGACATTCGGAGTCCTGCCTAGCCTGCTACAGCCCGGGTTCCCGGAGTCCTGTTAGCCCAGTGCTACAGCCCGGATTCACACGCTGCTGACTGACATGCTCGATGTGAATCATGTATGCATGTCCCCATAGGTTAGTGCCGCTTTGGGTTCACGACTAGCAATGTCGGCCCGGGTTCTTTGTCATATGGATGCTAGCGATACTATCATATACGTGAGCCAAAAGGCAGAAACGGTCCCGGACTATGGTAAGGCGACACCCGTGGGAATACCGTGCGTGAGGCCGCAAAGTGATATGAGGTGTTACATGCTAGATCGGTGTGACTTAGAATCGGGGTCCCGACCGGAAGCACAAGATTACATTTCCCCATAAGAGAGGCTACCAAGGATAAACAACTAGGTTGTCGGATCCCACACATACCAAGCATTTCAATCATACACACAATATGCTCAATATGTGCAATACAACATGGCATCACAACAAGACTCTACGACTCAAAGTATTTAATCATTAGGCTCCGAGGAGAAGAGATATTACAAACATGGGTCTCATGACCCAACATTCAGAGCATACAAGCAACAAGCACATGCGGAAGCTTAAATTTTCTGAGTACAGACAACTACAAATGAAGAAGGCTCAGAAGCCTGACTATCTACAAGACCCTCCCATGGGTACAAGATCATAGCTGAGGTAATAAGCTAAACGCTAGAAGTCCACGTGGAACTACTAGCGAGACTGAAGTCTCTCTTCAAAACATAAAATAAGAAAACGTGAGTACAAATGTACCCAGCAAGACTTACATCAGAACTAACTACATATGCATCGGTATCAACAAAGGGGGTGGTGGATTTTAACTGCAGCAAGTCAGCTTTGACTTAGTGGCTAACCTGAACTACGACTGCAAGTAACTCTTTTGAGGTGCCGCACACGAGTCCACAAATTCACCATACCAATACACCACTATGGATCCGCTCCCGTCTCCCTGCGAGAACGCCATCCATAGCACTCACGCTTATCTTGCGAGTTTTAGAGTATCCACTTTCACTTGTCTATGAACTATGCAAGGGGTCCAAGTTTCCATATCCGAGAAATCCGGCTATTCGAATAGATGATGATAACCCTGCAGGGGTGTACTTCTTCACACATGCTCTCACCACTTACTGCCCTGTACACGTCATGTACCTCGGCAACCTTCAAGCGGAAGCCAGGCGAGGGTGTCAGCCACGACCTGACTAACCAACAAGTCTCTAGTCCAGGTTTATCGCCTATTCGGGTTCCATCCGCAAGGAGATCCGGCCGGGGTGTCGCTCACGGCCCCAAACGATGTGTGCAGGGTTCCCAAGCCCACCATCCGGGTGCCACTTGGTACACCGTGCCACTGTGCCTAGTTTGTCCCAAGCCCACCTGTACCGGGTGCCACTTGGTAGACTACTAACACTACCTACAAACACCAGAAACTAGTTGCACCTCCTGGACAGAGATCGAGTTGATTAATAAGTCGAGAGAGCTTGGAGCGCCAGGAGCCCAATGTGTGGTAGTAACTGTTCATGGATCACAAACACAGAACTCAGTTCCTGAGGACGGCTACAATGAGAAAACCCACCATGTACTCCTACATGGCCTCTCACCGCTACCTTTACCAAATCGTGTTCACATACTTAGCCTACACTCAGTAGGACATGTTCATCACCATTCCAATTCATCCCCGATGAATCAGAACTGACTCAACTCTAAGTAGTAGAAGGCATGACAAACATGCATGAATGAGTAGGCACATCAGGGCTCAAACAACTCCTACTCATGCTAGTGGGTTTCATCTATTTACTGTGGCAATGACAGGTCATGTAGAGGAAAGGGGTTCAGCTACCGCAGCATGTTACAGTTGAGTCGTTGTTGTCCTAATGCAGTAAAAGAGAGCAGGAGCGAGAGAGTGGGATTGTAGAATGAACAAGGGGTTTTTTCTTGCCTGGCACTTCTGAAGATATCATTGGGTCTTCATCAGTGTCAACGATCACAGCGTCGGTACAACGTCTATCGAGAGGGGACAACCACCGGTAACAGAGAAGGAACACAATCAATGCAATGCACAACATGATGCATGATAATGACATGGGAATATGTTGTTAATTGACCTAATGCAACTAGCAACACAATTAATTGAAGTTGGTTTGAACCCAAATTTCAAATTCGAACTCCACATGTGGTTATTTAAATACCATTCATTTGATTTGTCCTAAACAGTGGCCTTAAGTTGTTCTAACATGCATGAAAGTGGTACAGATGGATAGATTGGATTTTTCTGATAATTTTTCATATATAATTTATTTCATTTGGAGTTACGGTTTATTTTCTATGAATTTTAGAAGTTTTCAACACTTTCGGAATTTCCTGGATTTATCTCTAAATAAAAAATCCAGTTAACTGCATTATGACATCATCACTGCATCAGCATGGCGTCAGCAGGTCAACCGAGTCAAATCTGACATGCGGGTCCTACATGTCAGCGTAACAGTGGCAAATTGGGCTTAATTATTTCCTAACCAAAACATTAGTGGGACTGGGACCCACTGTTAGTGGCTCAGTGGTGCGGTTAGGGCTAATTAAGCACACCACATCGGCACGCCCGGGGTTGACCACCGGAGACCATTGACCACGGCGGAGGCTCGCCCGAAACACTACTCTGGCAGTATTTCGATGCACCGAGGGCACCAGGAGATGCCCCTTTCTCACCCCCATCCAACGGACCAAGCTAGAGGGCGCGGGGTGGTCGGAATCTCGCTGGCATTGCGCTTTGGCGGCGGCAGAGCCACGGGCGTTGATGAGAACGACGCCATAGAGCATGGGAGGAGGAACTGTGGTGGTGTTCGTCTCCTGGGAGGGTGCGGAGCTCGTTGGCGGGCCCGGACGCGGGTTGCAGCAGCTCTAGCTGCAGCGGCTCCATGGCCAGCGGTGGCGAGCTCGGGAGCTTGCGAAAACGGCGACTAGAGGACGTGTGAGGTTGGGGTGAGAGAGGGGTTTCATTCCCGAGCTCACCACGGTTCGGGTGGAGTCGAAGAAGAGGCCGGGGAAGCGCTGTGGCCGGCAAATCAACGACGGCGGGGACGAAGCAGAGGCGGCGATGGGAACGATGGGGGCGACGTTCTGCTGCTCCGTGCCTTGCGTGCGTCGACGAGAGAGGGTAGCGCGGGATGGTGGAGCTCTCGAAAGGCGGTGGCGCTTGGGGACGACGGTGGCCACGCGAGCGAGGCACGGCGGCGACAGGCTCCTCTCGGTGAGCACAGAAACGAGAGGGGGAGGGGCTAGAGCGAGGAAGAAGTGAGAGGGGGGCTCGGGCGTCTCCAGGAATGGGTTCAGGGAGGAGGACGAGCCTCCAGCGTGAAGCAGGAGGTGGCCAGGGTAGCGTCGGCGCTCGCCACGCACCTGTTTGTCCTCCTGGCAGAGGAGGAAGAAGACACGCGAGCCCCTGGTGGGCTGGGCCAGCAGTGCCAGGCCAGCTGGGCTGCCAGGTAAGGCCAGGTAAGCCTTTTTCCTTTTCTTGTTTTTCTTTTACTATTTTGTTTTCTTTGTTCTGATTTAGTTTAGGAACTAAATCATTTTAGATAATTCTAAAAATTATTTTGGAGGTTAACTGAATTATTTCAGGGCTCCACAAATAACTTCAGAATATTTGGACCATTTAATATATATATATATATCATTTAAACGTCTCCAATTCAAATACTTTTGTGTTAATTCAAAAATCCAAAGATGACCTAAAAATATATTCATCATTTTTGGGAGAGGTTTTCACCTTAACCAGAAATCATGAACTTTTCTTAGAGACATTTTGGGTTTATTGAAAAAGATTTTAATCAAGCCTAGATGGATTGATTTAGTGCTAGGGTTTGAACAATCCCCATTTCAAGTTTAAAAGAAATTTAGACATGATGCAACAACCAAGCTAGTCCAAGTGCATAGAAAGGCTAGGGATGTTACAACTCTCTCATCTACTCCATGAAGACCGAGTTCATTAACCGAGAGAAGGTGGCTGGGGCATTGGTTAAACCGAAGGACATGACGGTGTACTCGTATTGTCCATAACGAGTAACAAAGGCTGTTTTGGGAATGTCCCCATTTTTTATTTTGATTTGATGGTATCCCAACCTCAAATCCATCTTGGAAAAGACCGAGGATCCAGCGAGCTGATCATACAGATCATTGATTCTGGGAAGCGGATAATTGTTCTTGATAGTGACCAAGTTGACAGGTCAGTAATCTACAACCATCCAATCCGTTCCATCCTTCTTCTTGACGAAGAGGATGGGGCAAGCCCAAGGAGAGGAACTAGGACGGATGAAACCCTTTTTCAAGGACTCATCAAGTTGGTTCTTAAGCTCGGCTAGTTCTAAGGGTGCCATCTTATAGGGTCTTCTAGAAATTGGAACGGTTCCTGGAACAAGGTCTATCACGAACTCGACATCCCTGTCAGGTGGAACACCTGGCAGTTCTTCTGGAAAGACATCTAAAAAGTCTCGGACTACTGGAATATCCTCAAGGTCTGGAAGGGGGTTGGCATTTAGGGAGTAAAGCTGGCGCTTGGCCACTGGAGTTAAGACATTGACTGTCTTGCCCGATGGGTGAGTAAGTTGAACGGTTCTAGTGGCACAATCAATCTTAGCATAATGAGCGGACATCCAGTCCATACCCAAGATGATGTTTATGTCCAAGGACTTGAGAGCTATTAAGGATGCAAGGAAGACAAGTCTATCGACAAGAATTTCATTCCCATGGCTTACTCTAGAAGTTTGCCATCTAGAGCCAGGGGTTTGAATTTCCGTGGTAGTGGGCATGTCACAGAATGTTGTGTTATGCAATCGAGCATAGCTCTCAGATATGAATGAATGAGATGCTCCAGTATTGAAAAGAACAGATGCCGGATGGCAATTAACAACGAGCGTACCAAGGACGATGTTAGGATCCTCATGAGCCTCCTCGGCTGAGACATAGTTGACATGGCCACGTGCAGTGGTGACCGGCTTGGCGTAGAATGTCTTTCGCGCTGGCTTACCACGACCAACGGACTTTCCAGACTGATTGGGGTTGTTGTTCTGGGGACACTCTCGACTATAGTGACCCGGCTCTTCACACTTGAAACATGTCACAACATTGGGGCGTGGCGCAGCATTAGCAGCGGGGCCACCATAGGGTTTGGGCGGTGCAAACTGCTGGTTGGGACGAGGCGCCTCAAAGGATGGCCTCGAAATGAACCTGGGTGGTGTTGGAAATATGCCCTAGAGGCAATAATAAATTGGTTATTATAATATTTCCTTGTTCATGATAATCGTTTATTATCCATGCTAGAATTGTATTGATAGGAAACTCAGATACATGTGTGGATACATAGACAACACCATGTCCCTAGTAAGCCTCTAGTTGACTAGCTCGTTGATCAATAGATGGTTACGGTTTCCTGACCATGGACATTGGATGTCGTTGATAACGGGATCACATCATTAGGAGAATGATGTGATGGACAAGACCCAATCCTAAGCATAGCACAAGATCGTGTAGTTCGTATGCTAAAGCTTTTCTAATGTCAAGTATCATTTCCTTAGACCATGAGATTGTGCAACTCCCGGATACCGTAGGAATGCTTTGGGTGTGCCAAACGTCACAACGTAACTGGGTGGCTATAAAGGTACACTACAGGTATCTCCGAAAGTGTCTGTTGGGTTGGCACGAATCGAGACTGGGATTTGTCACTCCGTGTGACGGAGAGGTATCTCTGGGCCCACTCGGTAGGACATCATCATAATGTGCACAATGTGATCAAGGAGTTGATCACGGGATGATGTGTTATGAAACGAGTAAAGAGACTTGCCGGTAACGAGATTGAACAAGGTATCGGGATACCGACGATCGAATCTCGGGCAAGTATCGTACCGCTAGACAAAGCGAATTGCATACGGGATTGATTAAGTCCTTGACATCGTGGTTCATCCGATGAGATCATCGTGGAACATGTGGGAGCCAACATGGGTATCCAGATCCCGCTGTTGGTTATTGACCGGAGAGTCATCTCGGTCATGTCTGCATGTCTCCCGAACCCGTAGGGTCTACACACTTAAGGTTCGGTGATGCTAGGGTTATAGAGATATTAGTATGCGGTAACCCAAAAGTTGTTCGGAGTCCCGGATGAGATCCCGGACGTCACGAGGAGTTCCAGAATGGTCCGGAGGTAAAGATTTATATATAGGAAGTGCCATTTCGGCCATTGGGACAAGTTTCGGGGTCACCGGTATTGTACCGGGACCACCGGAAGGGTCCCGGGGGTCCACCGGGTGGGGCCACCTGCCCCGGGGGCCACATGGGCTGTAGGGGGTGCGCCTTGGCCTATATGGGCCAAGGGCACCAGCCCCAAGAGGCCCATGCGCCAAGAGAAGAGGGAAAGGAAGAGTCCTAAAGGGGGAAGGCACCTCCTAGGTGCCTTGGGGAGGATGGACTCCTCCCCCTTGGCCGCACCCTTCCTTGGAGGAAGGGGCAAGGCTGCGCCCTCCTCCTCTCCCTTGGCCCTATATATAGTGGGGGAAGGGAGGGCAACCAAACCTAAGCCCTGGCACCTCCCTCTCCCTCCCATGACACATCTCCCTCCTCCCACAGCGCTTGGCGAAGCCCTGTTGGAATCCCGCTACTTCCACCACCACGCCGTCGTGCTGTTGGATCTCCATCAACCTCTCCTCACCCCTTGCTGGATCAAGAAGGAGGAGACGTCGCTGCTCCGTACGTGTGTTGAACACAGAGGTGCCGTCCGTTCGGCGCTAGGATCATCGGTGATTTGGATCACGACGAGTACGACTCCATCAACCCCGTTCTCTTGAACCCTTCCACGCGCGATCTACAAGGGTATGTAGATCCACTCCTCCCTCGTTGCTGGTTTCTCCACAGATAGATCTTGGTGACACGTAGGAAAATTTTGAATTTAGGCTACGTTCCCCAACAGTGGCATCATGAGCTAGGTCTATGCGTAGTTTCTATGCACGAGTAGAACACAAAGTAGTTGTGGGCGTTGATTTTGTTCAATATGCTTACCGTTACTAGTCCAATCTTGATTCGGTGGCATTGTGGGATGAAGCGGCCCGGACCGACCTTACACATACTCTTACGTGAGACTGGTTCCACCGACTGACATGCACTAGTTGCATAAGGTGGCTAGCGGGTGTCTATCTCTCCCACTTTAGTCGGATCGGATTCAATGAAAAGGGTCCTTATGAAGGGTAAATAGCAATTGACATATCACGTTGTGGTTTTGCGTAGGTAAGAAACGTTCTTGCTAGAAACCCACAGCAGCCACGTAAAACATGCAAACAACAATTAGAGGACGTCTAACTTGTTTTTGCAGGGTATGCTATGTGATGTGATATGGCCAAAGGATGTGATGAATGATATATGTGATGTATGAGATGATCATGTTCTTGTAATAGGAATCACAACTTGCATGTCGATGAGTATGACAACCGGCAGGAGCCATAGGAGTTGTCTTAATTTATTTATGACCTGCGTGTCAACATAAACGTCATATAATTACTTTACTTTATTGCTAACCGTTAGCCATAGTAGTAGAAGTAATAGTTGACGAGACAACTTCATGAAGACACGATGATAGAGATCATAATGATGGAGATCATGGTGTCATGCCGGTGACAAGATGATCATGGAGCCCCAAGATGGAGATCAAAGGAGCTATATGATATTGGCCATATCATGTCACTATTATTTGATTGCATGTGATGTTTATCATGTTTATACATCTTGTTTACTTAGAATGACGGTAGTAAATAAGATGATCCCTCACTAAAATTTCAAGAAGGTGTTCCCCCTAACTGTGCACCGTTGCGACAGTTCGTTGTTTCGAAGCACCACGTGATGATCGGGTGTGATAGATTCTAACGTTCACATACAACGGGTGTAAGACAGATTTACACACGCAAAACACTTAGGTTGACTTGACGAGCCTAGCATGTGTACAGACATGGCCTCGGAACACAGAAGACCGAAAGGTCGAGCATGAGTCGTATGGTAGATATGATCAACATGAAGATGTTCACCGATGTTGACTAGTCCGTCTCACGTGATGATCGGACACGGCCTAGTTGACTCGGATCATGTAATCACTTAGATGACTAGAGGGATGTCTATCTGAGTGGGAGTTCATAAGATGAACTTAATTATTCTGAACATAGTCAAAAGGTCTTCGCAAATTATGTCATAGCTCGCGCTTCTGTTCTACTGTTTAGATATGTTCCTAGAGAAAATTTAGTTGAAAGTTGATAGTAGCAATTATGCGGACTAGGTCCGTAAACTGAGGATTGTCCTCATTGCTTCATAGAAGGCTTATGTCCTTAATGCACTGCTCAGTGTGCTGAACCTCGAACGTCATCTGTGGATGTTGCGAACATCTGACATACACATTTTGATAACTACGTGATAGTTCAGTTAAACGGTTTAGAATTGAGGCACCGAAGACGTTTTTGAAACGTCGCAAAACATATGAGATGTTTCGAGGGCTGAAATTGGGATTTCAGGCTCGTGCCCACGTCAAGAGGTATAAGACCTCCGACGATTTTCTTAGCCTGCAAACTAAGGGAGAAAAGCTCAATTGTTGAACTTGTGCTCAGATTGTCTGAGTACAACAATCGCTTGAATCGAGTGGGAGTTGATCTTCCAGATGAAATAGTGATGGTTCTCTGAAGTCATTACCACCAAGCTGCTAGAGCTTCGTGATGAACTATGATATATCAGGGACATATATGATGATCCTTGAGATATTCGCGATGTTTGACACCGCGAAAGTAGAAATCAAGAAGGAGCATCAATTGTTGATGGTTGGTGAAACCACTAGTTTCAGAAGGGCAAGGGAACAAAGGGATACTTCATGAAACGGAAATTTAGCTGCTGCTCTAGTGAAGAAACCCAAGGTTGAACCAAAACCCGAAACTGAGTGCTTCCGTAATAAGGGGAACAGCCACTGGAGCAGAATTACCCTAGATACTTGGTAGATGAGAAGGCTGGCAAGGTCGATAGAAGTATATTGGATATACATTGTGTTGATGTGTACTTTACTAGTACTCCTAGTAGCACCAGGGTATTAGATACCGGTTCGGTTGCTAAGTGTTAGTAACTCGAAACAAAAGGCTACGGAATAAACGGAGACTAGCTAAAGGTGAGCTGACGATATGTGTTGGAAGTGTTTCCAGGGTTGATATGATCAAGCATCGCACGCTCCCTCTACCATCGAGATTGGTATTAAAACCTAAATAATTGTTATTTGGTGTTTGCGTTGAGCATAGACATGATTGGATTATGTCTATCGCAATACGGTTATTCATTTAAAGAGAATAATGGTTACTCTGTTTATTTGAATAATACCTTCAAATGGTCTGACACCTGAAATGAATGGTTTATTGAATCTCGATCGTAGTGATACACATGTTCATGCCAAAAGATAGTAATGATAGTACCACCTACTTGTGGCACTGCCACTTAAGTCATATCGGTATAAAACGCATGAAGAAGCTCCATGTTGATGGATCTTTGGGCTCACTCGTTTTTGAAAGGTTTGAGACATGCGAACCATGTCTATTGGTGTATATGCATGAAGAAACTCCATGCAAATGGACCGTTTGGACTCACTTGATTTTGAATCACTTGAGACATGCAAATCATACCACATGGGCAAGATGACTGAAAGCCTCGTTTTTCAGTAAAATGGAACTAGAAAGCAACTTGTTGGAAGTAATACATTTTGATGTGTGCAGTCCAATGAGTTCTGAGGCATGTAGTGGATATCGTTATGTTCTTACTTCACAGATGATTTGAGTAGATGTTGAGTATATTTACTTGATGAATCACGAGTCTGAATTATTGAAAGGTTCAAGTAATTTTAGGGTGAAGTTGAAAGATCGTCGTGACAAGAGGATAAAAGATCTATGATATGATCATAGAGATGAATATCTGAATTACGAGTTTGGCATAGAATTGAGACATTGTGAAAATTATTTCACAACTAATACAGCCTGGAACACCATAGTGTGATGGTGTGTCCGAACATCATAACTGCACCTTATTGGATATGATGCATACCATGATGTCTCTTATCGAATTACCACGATAGTTTATGGGTTAGGCATTAGAGACAACCACATTCACTTTAATAGGGCACCATGTAATTCCGATGAGATGACACCGTATGAACTATGGTTTAGAGAAACCTAAGCTGTCATTTCTTAAAAGTTTGGGGCTGCGACGCTTATGTGAAAAAAGTTTTAGGCTGATAAGCTCGAACCCAAAGTGGATAAATGCATCTTCATAGGACACCTAAAACAATTGGGTATACCTCCTGTCTCAGATC
Source organism: Triticum urartu (assembly GCF_056163025.1). Classification (NCBI taxonomy): domain Eukaryota; kingdom Viridiplantae; phylum Streptophyta; class Magnoliopsida; order Poales; family Poaceae; genus Triticum; species Triticum urartu. The sequence goes on from NC_141875.1 coordinate 418,029,441, forward strand.
CGAAAGCAATAAGGGATTGTTTCTAGAATCGGGTCCTTTCTCGAGGAAAAGTTTCTCTCGAAATAATTGAGTGGGAGGATGGTGGAGACTTGATGAGGTTATTGAACCGTCTCTTCAACTAGTGTGTGGCAAGGCACAGGAAGTTGTTCCTGTGGCACCTACACCAATTGAAGTGGAAGCTTATGATAGTGATCATGAAACTTCAGATCAAGTTACTACCAAACCTCGTGGGATGACAAGGATGCGTACTACTTCAGAGTGGTACGTGATCCTGTCTTGGAAGTCATGTTGCTAGACAACAATGAACCTACGAGCTATGGAGAAGCGATGGTGGGCCCAGATTCCGATAAATGGCTCGAGGCCATAAAATCCGAGAGAGGATCCATGTATGAAAACAAAGTGTAGACTTTGGCAGAACGGCTCGATGGTCATAAGGCTATTGAGTGCAGATGGATTTTAAAAGGAAGACGGACAATGATGGTAAATGTCACCATTAAGAAAGCTCGACTTGTCGTTAAGATGTTTTCCGACAAGTTCAAGGAGTTGACTACGATGAGACTTTCTCACTCGTAGCGATGCTAAGAGTCTGTTGGAATTATATTAGCGATTACTGCATTATTTATGAAATCTTGCAGATAGGATGTCAAACATTGTTTCCTCGATGATTTTCTTGAGGAAAGGTTGTATGTGATACAACCGGAAGGTTTTGTCAATCCTGAAAGATGCTAATAAGTATGCAAAGCTCCAGCAATCCTTCTGAGCACAGGAGTAAGCATCTCGGAGTTGGAATGTATGCTTTGATGATGATCAAAGATTTTGGGTTTATACAAAGTTTATGAGAAACTTGTATTTCCAAAGAAGTGAGTGGGAGCACTATAGAATTTCTGATAAGTATATGTTGACATATTGTTGATCAGAAATGACGTAGAATTTCTGGAAAGCATATAGGGTTATTTGGAAAGTATTTTTCAATGGAAAGCCTAGATTAAGCTACTTGAACGTTGAGCATCAAGATCTATAAGGATAGATCAAAACGCTTAATGGTACTTTCAAATGAGCACATACCTTGACATGATCTTGAAGGTGTTCAAGATGGATCAGTCAAAGAAGGAATTCTTGCCTGAGTTGTAAGGCATGAAGTTAAGACTTAAAGCTCGACCACGGCAGAATAGAGAGAAAGGACGAAGGTCGTCCCCTATGCTTAAGACATAGGCTCTACAGTATGCTATGCTGTGTACCGCACCTGAAATGTGCCTTGCCATGAGTCAGTCAAGGGGTACAAGAGTGATCTAAGAATGGATCACAGGACAGCGGTCAAAGTTATCCTTAGTAACTAGTGGACTAAGGAATTTTCTCGATTATGGAGGTGGTAAAAGAGTTCGTCGTAACGGGTTACGCCGATGCAAACTTTGACACTAATCCAGATTATTCTGAGTAGTAAACTAGATTCGTATAGTAGAATAGTTATTTGGAATAGCTCCAAATAGAACGTGGTAGCTGCATCTAGGAGATGCCATAGAGATTTGCGAAGTACATACGGATCTGAATGTAGCAGACCCGTTGACTAAAACCTCTCTCACAAGCAACATGATCAAACCCAGAACTCATTGAGTGTTAATCACATAGTGATGTGAACTAGATTATTGACTCTAGTAAACTCTTTAGATGTTGGTTACATGGCGATGTGACCTATGAGTGTTGATCACATGGCGATGTGAACTAGATTATTGACTCTAGTGCAAGTGGGAGACTGTTGGACATATGCCCTAGAGGCAATAATAAATTGGTTATTATTATATTTCCTTGTTCATGATAACCGTTTATTATCCATGCTAGAATTGTATTGATAGGAAACTCAGATACATGTGTGGATACATAGACAACACCATGTCCCTAGTAAGCCTCTAGTTGACTAGCTCGTTGATCAATAGATGGTTACGGTTTCCTGACCATGGACATTGGATGTCGTTGATAACGGGATCACATCATTAGGAGAATGATGTGATGGACAAGACCCAATCCTAAGCATAGCACAAGATCGTGTAGTTCGTATTCTAAAGCTTTTCTAATGTCAAGTATCATTTCCTTAGACCATGAGATTGTGCAACTCCCGGATACCGTAGGAATGCTTTGGGTGTGCCAAACGTCACAACGTAACTGGGTGGCTATAAAGGTACACTACAGGTATCTCCGAAAGTGTCTGTTGGGTTGGCACGAATCGAGACTGGGATTTGTCACTCCGTGTGACGGAGAGGTATCTCTGGGCCCACTCGGTAGGACATCATCATAATGTGCACAATGTGATCAAGGAGTTGATCACGGGATGATGTGTTATGAAACGAGTAAAGAGACTTGCTGGTAACGAGATTGAACAAGGTATCGGGATACCGACGATCGAATCTCGGGCAAGTATCGTACCGCTGGACAAAGGGAATTGTATACGGGATTGATTAAGTCCTTGACATCGTGGTTCATCTGATGAGATCATTGTGGAACATGTGGGAGCCAACATGGGTATCCAGATCCAGCTGTTGGTTATTGACCAGAGAGTCATCTCGGTCATGTCTGCATGTCTCCCGAACCCGTAGGGTCTACACACTTAAGGTTCGGTGATGCTAGGGTTATAGAGATATTAGTATGCGGTAACCCGAAAGTTGTTCGGAGTCCCGGATGAGATCCCGGACGTCACGAGGAGTTCCGGAATGGTCCGGAGGTAAAGATTTATATATAGGAAGTGCTATTTCGGCCATCGGGACAAGTTTCAGGGTCACCGGTATTGTAGCGGGACCACCGGAAGGGTCCCGGGGGTCCACCGGGTGGGGCCACCTGCCCCGGGGGCCACATGGGCTGTAGGGGGTGCGCCTTGGCCTATATGGGCCAAGGGCACCAGCCCCAAGAGGCCCATGCGCCAAGAGAAGAGGGAAAGGAAGAGTCCTAAAGGGGGAAGGCACCTCCTAGGTGCCTTGGGGAGGATGGACTCCTCCCCCCTTGGCCGCACCCTTCCTTGGAGGAAGGGGCAAGGCTGCGCCCTCCTCCTCTCCCTTGGCCCTATATATAGTGGGGGAAGGGAGGGCAACCAAACCTAAGCCCTGGCGCCTCCCTCTCCCTCCCATGACACATCTCCCTCCTCCCACAGCGCTTGGCGAAGCCCTGTTGGAATCCCGCTACTTCCACCACCACGCCGTCGTGCTGTTGGATCTCCATCAACCTCTCCTCCCCCCTTGCTGGATCAAGAAGGAGGAGACGTCGTTGCTCCGTACGTGTGTTGAACACGGAGGTGCCGTCCGTTCGGCGCTAGGATCATCGGTGATTTGGATCACGACGAGTACGACTCCATCAACCCCGTTCGCTTGAACGTTTCCGCGCGCGATCTACAAGGGTATGTAGATCCGCTCCTCCCTCGTTGCTGGTTTCTCCATAGATAGATCTTGGTGACACGTAGGAAAATTTTGAATTTATGCTACGTTCCCCAACAGGTGGCAGTGCCGTGCTTGGAATCCACATCCGGCGCTTCTGAGATCCAGAGACGGATGAAGAGCCAAAATCACGAGAGTGATTCCGTGAAGCGTCATAGTCAGACTAGCATGTCTCAGCACTGATGGCTTTATTGACTAACTTCTGAAAGGAGGTGCACTCGTGCAGACGAAGATCGTGGCGAAGCTCAGGGCTAAGTCCCTTGCGGAACCTTGCCTGCTTCTTAGCGTCGGTGGATACCTCTTCAGGAGCATATCGTGCCAGATTCCCAAATTCACGACTATATGCATCCACAGTCAGTCTTCCTTGGGTGAAATTGCAGAACTCTTCCCTCTTGCGATCTATGAGACCTTCCGGGATGTGATGCTCATGGAAAGCCTCACTGAATTCAGCCCAAGTAGTGATTTGGTCGACCGGGCGCATAGCTTCAAAGTTTTCCCACCAAAGGCTAGCAGGGCCTTCGAGGTGATAGGCAGCATAGGTAACCTTATCAGCTTCGGTTACATTAGCAGAACGTAGCTTGTGTGTGATGCTGCGGAGCCAGTCATCCGCGTCGAGGGGCTCGACGGAATGATTGAACTTTGGTGGGTACAACTTGATAAGTCATTGATTGACACCAAGTCATTTCGCTGATGGCGTGCAGTGTTCTGTTCAATCCGCTCCAGCAAGCGGTTAGTCTCACGCTTGTTTCTTTCCGCCTCCAGCATCACTTCGGCCAGAGAAGGTGGGTGAGGCAAATTTTCACCCTTAACTTCACTCCATGTACTCCTAGATGGCCTCTCATGTTCAACACATTCCTCACATTACCGACATAATCATTTCACTCTAGCCCATCACCCAGATGAACCAGACCTGACACAACTCTAAGCATAGCAGGCATAGCAAGGTAGGAAACACCTACATGGCTCAATCAACTCTTACACATGCTAGTGGGTTTCATCTAGTAACTGTGGCAATGACAGGTCATGCAGAGGATAAGGGTTCAACTACCGTAGCACACAGCAGTTTGAAACGTTGTTGTCTTAATGCAGTAAATGAGAGCAGAGGCGAGAACATGGGATTGTATCGATATGATCAATGGGGCTGCTTGCCTGATGGAGTGGTAGTAGGGTACTGCCCTTCAGTTGGATACTCGGAGATATCCTCGGAGGCAGAACCTACCACGAAAGACACCATAGAGTATAATCATCACATGGCAATATGCAACAATATGATGCATGCTATGACATGGAAAAATGATGTGTCCTGCCTAATGCAATGTGAAACAAGTTGAAAGGGTCCCATTTGAATCAAAGATTCAAATGAAAGCTTAGGCTCTTATGCATAATAAGTGTATTAGCTTGTTTCACCTAAACAGCAAGGTTAAAGTGTTTTTTCATGCATGAAACCATTACAGATGGATAGATTGAATTTTTCTGATCATTTTTCATATATAATTTGTTTGATTTGGAGCTATGGTTGATTTTCTATGATTTTTAGAAGTTTAGGCTATTTTCTGGAATTTCCTATATAAAAATAAATCCAGAAAATGAACATTTTGTGAAGGGCATTTTGGGTTCATTGAAAATATTTTTAGTAAACCCTAGTTGTTTCCAGGGGGGTGTTGGGGGTTCTGTCATCCCCATTTCAAGTTTCTGTAAAAGTAGACATGATGCATCACTCTAATGCATGAACTAGCTAGGGTGTGACAACTCACCCCCACTCAAAAGAATCTCGTCCCGAGATTTAGGATCCTCTGGGAAGAAGGTGGGGTACTCGAGTCGAAGACGATCCTCCCTTTCCCAAGTAGCTTCCTTCTTGGAATGGTGTGACCATTGAACCTTGAGAAACTTGATGTTATGGCGTCGAGTGGTACGCTCGGCTTGATCAAGGATACGAACGGGATATTCCTGATATGAGAGGTTATCTTGTAGATCAAGTGTTTCGTGGTCCACTCCATAGATAGGATCCGCGAAGCAACGCCTGAGTTGAGAAACGTGGAAGACATCGTGAACTCTGGAAAGATGCGGAGGTAGTTCCAATTGGTAGGCAACTTCTCCTTGTTTGGCAAGAATGCGAAAGGGTCCAATGTAGCGAGGAGCCAATTTGCCTTTGATACCGAAGCGATGGGTTCCCTTTAATGGAGTAACCCGATGGTAAGCCTTCTCGCCGACTTCGTAAGACATGAGCTTATGTTTACGATCATATTGACTCTTTTGACGAGATTGGGTTGTTCACAATTACTCACGAATAACGCGAACCTGCTCTTCTGCTTCCTGAATCATATCCGGGCCAAAGAGTTGTCTTTCCCCGGTTTCTGACCAGTTAAGTGGCGTTCGACATTTTCGTCCATAGAGAACTTCGAAAGGAGCTTTGCCCAAGCTAGCTTGATAACTATTGTTATAAGCAAACTCCGCGAATGGAAGGCATTTCTCCCAACCCATTCCGAATGAGATGACAGAAGCTCGAAGCATATCTTCCAGAATTTGATTGACTCGCTCTACTTGACGACTTGATTGAGGGTGGAAGGCGGTGCTAAAAGAGAGACGAGTTCCCATAGCATTTTGGAAACTTTCCCAAAATCGAGAGGTGAAGAGACTACCACGGTCTGAGTTAATTTCCAATGGGACACCATGAAGAGACACTATTCGGGAGATGTATAGGTCAGCTAGCTGGCTAGCGGTGATACTCTCAACCGGGCTGTAGCGGACTACTATGGCCCATGGAAGCACTAGACTACATTTCCCCATAAGAGAGGCTGCCAAGGATAAACAACTAGATTGTCGGATCCCACACATACCAAGCATTTCAATCATACACACAATATGCTCGATATGTGTAAATACAACATGGCATCATAACATAACTCTACGACTCAAGTATTTATTCATTAGGCTCTGAAGAGCCAGATAAAACAAACATGGGTCTCATGACCCAACATTCAGAGCATACAAGTCAAAGCACACGCGGAAGCTTAACATGTCTGAGTACAGACTTCTACAAATGAAAAAGGCTGAGAAGCCTGACTATCTACCAGATCCTGCCGAGGGCACAAGATCGTAGCTGAGGTATCAAGCTAAACGTCGGAGTCCACCTGGTACTACTAGCGAGACTGAAGTCTCTCTGCAAAACATAAAATAAGCAAACGTGAGTACAAATGTACCCAGCAAGACTTCCATCAGAACTAACTACATATGTATCGGTATCAACAAAGGGGGTGGTGGAGTTTAACTGCAGCAAGCCAGCTTTGACTCAGTGGCTATCCTGAACTACAACTGCAAGTAACTCTTTTGAGGTGGCGCACACGAGTCCACATATTCACCATATCAATACACCACTACGGATCCGCTCCTGTCTCCCTACGAGAACACCATCCATAGCACTCATGCTTATCTTGCGCATTTTAGAGTATCCACTTTCACTTGTCTATGAACTATGCAAGGGGTCCAAGTTTCCATATCGGAGGAATCCGGCTATTCGAATAGATAATGATAACCCTACAGGGGTGTACTTCTTCACACACGCTCTCGCCACTTATCGCCCTGTACACGTCATGTACCTCGACAACCTTCAAGCAGAAGCCGGGCAAGGGAGTCGGCCACGACCTGACTAACCAACAAGTCTCTAGTCCAGTTTTATCGCCTATTCGGGTTCCATCCGCAAGGAGATCCGGCCGGGGTGTCGCTCATGGCCCCAAACGATGTGTACAGGGTTCCCAAGCCCACCATCCGGGTGCCACTTGGTACACCAGGCCACTGTGTCTAGTCTGTCCCAAGCCCACCTATACCGGGTGCCACTTGGTAGACTACTAACAGTACCTACAAACACCAGAAACTAGTTGCAACTCCTGGACAGATATCGAGTTGATTAATAAGTCGAGAGAGCTTGGAGCGCCTGGAGCCCAATGTGTGGTAGTAGCTGATCATGGATCACAAACACAGAACTCAGTTCCCGAGGCTGGCTGCAATGAGACAACCCACCATGTACTCCTACATGGCCTCTCACCGCTACCCTTACCAAATCGTGTTCACACACTTAGCTCACACAGTAGGACATGTTCACCACATTCCAATTCATCCCCGATGAATCGGACCTGACTCAACTCTAAGCAGTAGCAGGCATGACAAACAAGCATGAATGAGTAGGCACATCAGGGCTCGAATAACTCCTACTCATGCTAGTGGGTTTCATCTATTTATTGTGGCAATGACAGGTCATGCAGAGGAAAGGGGTTCAACTACCGCAACATGTAACAGTTGAATCGCTGTTGTCCTAATGCAGTAAAAGAGAGCAGGAGCGAGAGAGTGGGATTGTATCGGAATGAACAAGGGGTTTTTGCTTGCCTGGCACTTCTGAAGATAGTATAGCTCTTCATCGGTGTCATCGAATTCATCGCTCGATCAACGTCTACTGAGGGGGGACAAACATCGGCAACTGAGAAAGAACACAATCAACACATGATGATATGCAACAATATGATGCATGCTATGACATGGCAATATGAATGTGTTTGGGCTAATGCAAGCTAGAATATATTGAAATGAGTCCATTTGAACCAAAGATTCAAATGCAAACCCATTTTTTGAAGTCATATTAGTGCATTAAGTTGTTTCACCTAAACAGCAAGGTTAAAGTGTTCTAACATGCATGAAACTAGTACAGATGGATTCCTTGAATTTTTCTGATAATTTTTCATATATAATTTAATTTATTTGGAGTTACGGTTGATTTACTATGAATTTTTGAAGTTTTGGTTATTTTCTAGATTAATTCCAAATGTGCAAAATAAATATTTATGAGTTCCTAAAAATATTGGTTTCATTTTTATCTCTGTCCAATATTTTCAGATAGCAACATGAGCATTTTCTTGGACCCTTTTGGAGCAATTTTTACTTGGGTCATTTTCAGAAATGATTCTGAGGGTTTCACAAATCCCCATTTCAATTTTTAAATGGTATTTAAACATGATGCAAACATGAAGTCTAGCCTAGGTCATACCAGAACTAGGAATGTGACACACTCCCCCCTCTCTCTCTTTTATATCTGTTTCTCTTTTCTATTTATTTTGATTTGTTTTGAATTAGTAAAAATACTAACTCATTTTGTAAAATCCTGACAAAAATTGTGGGCACTATTTGAATTATTTCCAACAGCCCCCAATTGTTTTCAGGAGTATTGAAGCATTTAAAATATTTATAGGCATTAAATGCTCCAATTCAAATACAATATGATTTAACTCAAAAATCCATAAATGTCCAAGAAATATGCTCATCATTTTTGGCAGAGGTTTTCACCTTTATCATAAATCATGAACATTTTCAAAGGGCATTTTGGGTTTATTGAAAATGATTTTATGTTGAACCTATTTGATTTGATCTGGTGCTAGGGTTTCATCAATCCCCATTTCAAATTCAAAAGAATTTAAACATGATGCAACACGTGACTAGCTAGCTCAGAGCATACTAGAACTAGGGATGTGACAACTCACCCCCACTAAAACAAGAATCTCATCCCGAGATTCAATAAGTGGAGTAAGAAGACAGAGGGGTCACAAAACTATCACAGTCTTCTCGATCCAACTGCCCTTCTCGAAGATACCGATATATTGCATCACATTGCTCTTGACGTCTTTGTCTTCGAGATCTTCATCCAACACTATGAAGACGGAAGGAAACTCTACAGGAAACGATCTTCTCAAAGATCGAGCAACTCAAGATCAACTCATGGAGTGAGATGTTAGAACATCTCTTGAGCTGAGACACAAAACACACATCGAGAGAGATGGAAGGTAATAGATGACAAGGGTTCAAATTGGTAGGCAACAATTCCACGCTGGAGTAGGATGGTGCATGGTTTCAAAGTAGCGAGGAGGTAATTGCCATGATTCCATAACGGGACACCTTAGGGAAAGGTGACTCGTAGAGCATTTCCCTTAAGTGGAAAAAAGAATTACTTTTGATATAAAGATCATTGAAACTCTTTATACCAGCCTGAGGTAATCACAATCGATCGTTGGAAGGGGTTCGAAAGAATGGCATACTCCTACTAGGATGGATGATGTGGACTACCTTGTTGAAGACAACATAACGGATGAATTTGCTTGCGCGTGCTCTTAAGAACTTGAGCATTTCCATATTCATCAAGGTTCTACCAACATCCGAGTCGAGGATCCTGGCAACACATCTTACTACCTTGACGAATAGTGATGGACAATGCAGATGCATAGAAAGACAACCCTTTCTCAGATTTCACCTTAGCGAGGCCAAGGGAATAAAATCTAGATGATCGACTGAGAGACATTTAGCACTCTGCTTCTAATGTTCTCCTTGATGTACTGGTTACCACGGTCATGCTTTAAAGCATCAACATAGTCATCCAGTAGTGGTCAGACTTTGGAATACAATAGATCCATAAGGAACAACTTGTGGAATAAGTCATACCAAATCCTCATGGAGAAGATGGTCGAATAGCTCAATCAAGATACTACAATGATAGATCTTCTGGCTAGGTGTGTCGGCCAGAACATCAACCATGTCGGGGACCTACATCATAGATCTTGGAAAAGTTCCAACCATCATATCTGCCTGAGATTCACATTTGGTTGGTAACAGGATATACCAGACCCATTGAGTCTAGAAGAAAATGATAGTTTGCAACACAAATAGACGAGATGACGTTGCGAGATTCTCGGGAAATGGACTATGGTAGTAAGCTCCAAAACATGAGCTGGTTCTGCTAACACATGTGAACATGTTGTCCCAGACAAGCATGACCATGTAGTAGTCTTATAATAAAAACACTACTGAGTTCAGGTGGGGAACCATCATCGAGGATAACAAAGTCCTAACATAAGTCATGATTCTTAAGAAGGAACTTCTTCTCCTTGAACAAATCAATCAGTGGCCGACATGGCTAGTCGTGAACCCAAAGCGGCACTAACCTATGGGGACAGGCATACATGATTCACATCGAGCATGTCGGTCAGCAGTGTGTGAATCCGGGCTGTAGCACTGGGCTAACAGGACTCCGGGAACCCGGGCTGTAGTAGGCTAGGCAGGACTCCGGATGTCACCGCGTGACATTTCCCCGAAGGGACAGACACAGGAACGAAGTGAAACACATGCCGGCCAGTCAAGTGTCCTGAGCAGTAGTGCTGGGCTAGCAGGACTCCGGTGAACCGGGCTGTAGCGGACTACTATGGCTCAAGGAAGCACTAGACTACATTTCCCCATAAGAGAGGCTGCCAAGGACAAACAACTAGATTGTCGAATCCCACACATAGCAATACACGTCACACGTACGCATAACATGCAAGTATGTGATGTACAACATGGCATCACAACATAACACAAACTCAAATAGATAAAGGCCCAGAAGGGCCACATAGCATTAAATACAAACAGGGGTCACATGACCCATCATTCAGAGCATACAAGCAATGGAAGCATTACATGTCTGAGTACAGACAACTACAAAAGAAAAAAGGCTCAGAAGCTTGACTATCTACAAGTCCCTCCCAAGGGAACAAGATCGTAGCTGAGGTAACATGCTACTCATCGAAGTCCAAGCGGTACTACTAGTGAGATAGATATTAACATGATGCAACTAATCAACCCTACACATGATGCAACAACCAAGCTAGTCCAAGTGCATAGAAAGGCTAGGGATGTTACAACTCTCCCCTACTAAATAAGAATCTCGTCCCGAGATTCAAGACGTGAGGTAAGAGGAAAGGGGGTCACAAAACTATCACAATCTTCATGATCCATTTTCCCTTCTCGAGGATGTTGATTCACTGCTTCAATTGATCTTGATGTCTTTGCATTCAAGATCTTGGTCCAACATAGTGACGACAGAAGAAACTCTACAGGAATCGATCTTCTCAAAGAACGAGCAACTCAAGATCAACTCATGGAGTGAGACGTTGAAACATCTCATGAGCTGAGACGCTAACTCACATCAAGTGGGAAGGAAGGAAACAGATGACGAAAGTTCAATTTGGTAGGCAAGAATTCCACGCTTGAGTAAGATGGTACAAGAGTTCAAAGTAGCAAGGAAATAATTGCCATGATTCCATAACAGAGCACCTTAGAGAAGGTGACTCATAGATATATTCCCTCAAGTGGCAAAAGAATTACTTGTGATACTTAGATCATTGGAACTCTTTATACCAGCCTAAGGCAATCAGAAACAATCATTTGAAGGAGTTCGAAAGGATGACATACTCGGACTAGAACGAAAGATGTGGACTACCTTGTTGAAGACAACGTAATGGATGATTTTTTCCTATCATCAGAAATGGATGGGACCCATGGTAGGACCACTTTCGAAGAAGATCCTGAACATAAATTACTGAGAAGGGCAGCCCATGGAAAATTGGTACAACAGGGTGCAAGCTGGGAACAAAATGCAAATGTTGGTAATGTTCCAACCATCATATCTGCCTCAGATTCAGATCTGGTTAGAAACAGGATGCTTCAGACTCAACATGTCTGAAAAGAAGAGTTGCAACACAAATCGACGAGATGACGTTGCGAGATTCTCGGGAAATGAACTATGATAGCAAGCTCCAAAACATGAGTTGGTTCTGCTACATACATGTGAGCATGTTGTCCAAGACAAGCATGCCACATAGTAGTGTTATAATAAAACACTATCGAGTTCAGGTGGAAACCATCATCAAGGATATCAAAGTCTTGTGCATTACTATGGATTAGCAGTTAACTTCTTTTCCTAGAACAAATCAACGCAAACTCAAATAGATAAAGGCCCAGAAGAGCCACATAGCATTAAATACAAACAGGGGTCACATGACCCATCATTCAGAGCATACAAGCAACGGAAACATTACATGTCTGAGTACAGACAACTACAAAAGAAAAAAAAAGGCTCAGAAGCCTGACTATCTACAAGTCCCTCCCAAGGGAACAAGATCGTAGCTGAGGTAACAAGCTAGTCATCGAAGTCCAAGTGGTACTACTAGTGAGACAGATGTCTCACCTGCAAAACATAAATAAAGCAAACGTGAGTACAAAGGTACTCAACAAGGCTTACATCAGATCCTATCATACATGCATTTGTATCAAGAAGGTAGTGTGGGGTTTAGTTGCAGCAAGCTAGCTTTGACTCAGTGGCTATCCTGTTCTATGACTACGAGAAACTTCTTTGCAGTGAGGCAGCGCACACGAGTCCACTAATCACCACATAATACACTACTATGGATTCATCCCCGTCTCCTTACGAGAAGGCCATCCATAGCACTCACACTTGTCTTGAGCATTTTAGAGTGTCCACTTTAAGTTGTCTATGTACCACATAAGCATCCAAGAAGTCCATAACCGAGGACACGGCTATTCGAATAGATCATGATAACCCTGCAGGGGTGTACTTCTTCACACACGCTCTCACCACTTATCACCATATACACTTCATGTATCTCGGCAACCTTCAAGCGGAAGCCTGGCGAGGGTGTCGGCCATGACCTGACTAACCACACAAGACTCTAGTCCAGGTTTATCACCTATTCGGGTTCCATCCGCAATGAGATCCGGCCGAGGTTTCTCTCACGGCCCCAAACAATGTGTACAGGGTTCCCGAGCCCACCATCCGGGTGCCACTCGGTACACGGGGCCACGTGTGCCTAGTCTGTCCCAAGTCCACACTGCCGGGTGCCACTCGGTAGAAAAATAGCACTACCTATAAACAGCAGAAACTATTTGCAACTCCTGGATAGAGATCAAGGCGGTTAATAACTCGAGAGAGCTTGGAGCGCCCGGAGCCCAAGGTGTGGTAGTAGGTAGTCATTGAACAACTTACACAGAACTCAGTTCTTAAGGACGGTCCCAATGAGACAACCCACCATGTACTCCTACATGGCCTCTCACCGCTACCTTTACCAAATCGTGTTCACACGCTTAACTCTCAGCACCGGATCATATCGTAACACTCCAATTAATTCCCGAAGAATCATACCTAACATACTCTAAGCAATAGCAGGCAAAGCATGGTAGGAACACAACATGGCTCAATCAACTCCTACACATGCTAGTGGGTTTTAACTATTTACTATGGCAATGACATGTCATGTAGAGGAATGGGTTCAACTACCGCAGCATAAAGTAGCAGTTGAATCATTGTTGTCCTAATGCAATAAATGAGAGCCGGAGCGAGAGAGTAGGATTGTATCGGAATGAACAAGGGGGGTTGCTTGCCTGGTAGATCAACAGGGGGGCACTACTCCTCAGACAGGTACTCTCGAACACTGTCCGGAGCATTACCTATCGAGAAGGAATGGTGTCGAAACCCAAACACAATCATATGCAACATTATGATGCATGAACATGGCATGAGTATGTGATGTTGTTTGAGTTAATGCATCTAGCATTTATTTGGTGGAAGTCCATTTGAACCAAGGGTTTAATTGCAACTCCAAATTAAGCTCTTAAATATGCCATTTATGTGTTTTCATATATACAGCATGTATAGGTTGGTTTGTCATGCATGAAAATGGTATAGATGGATAGATTGAATTTTTCTGATCATTTTTCATATATAACTTATTTCAATCTGAGCTACGGTTGAATTTCTATGAATTTTTGAAGTTTATAATATTTTCTGGAATTTCCTGATTTATTTTAAAACCAGAAAAAGATATATTGCGTCAGCATGACAGCAGCATTGCGTCAGCAGGTCAAAGGCGGTTGACCAGGTCAAACCTGACGTGTGGGGTCCACACGTCAGTGTCACAGGTTAAACAGGGGGTTATTTCTAATTTAAGAATAAGATTAAGGCACCAGGGCCCACTGTCAGTGTCACTAAAGGGGGGGGGGGGGTTAGCCTAAACTAATCTTGCCACGTCAGCCCGCCGGAGTTTGGCCGGCAGCGACTATTCCGTGCGGCGGAGGGGCTCGGGATCGCTTCCCCGGGGCCCAAACGAGCAGCCGAGGGCAGCTACGGGGAGTTGGAGCTCACCCGCATCTAGCGCGGCTTGTGGTGGCAGCGGGGACGGGCGGAGATCGCCAAAATGGAGCTCGCGGCGGTGGCTGGAGTTTGTCCATCGACGGAGTCGATGCTACGGTGGTCAGGGGAGCGAGGTAATCAGTGATATGGTCTCCTGGTAGCACGCTGAGCACGACTATGTGCTCGGTTGGGTCAGGCGAGGTTGCTAGCTGCGGCAGCAACGAACACGGCGGCGGTGAGCTCACGGTTGCAGCGGGGGTTGCACATAGGGCCGAATTTGGTCACAAGAGGAGAGGGGAAAGATGGCGTGGCTCATAGGGAGTCGGACGAGGTGCTCGGCGGGCTCGGGGACGGCTTGGTGACGGCGAATCGACGTCAGCGGTGACCTGATGCAGAGGATGAGGACGACGGCGTAGTTGGCATTGCAGCGCGTCCGGGGCCTCGTGGCTCGTCGAGGAGGTCGGGGAGGTCGAGACGGAGCTCGCAGGCACGGCGAGGGGTCGGGAGAGAGGCGATGGCCGTGACAACGTCAAGCGGCGGCGGTGGCTGCGTTCGGTGCATGCCAGGGAGAGAGACAGGAGAGAGGATGGGGACGAGAGAGCACGAGAGAGAGACGGGAGGTAGTGTGGCGATGCCAGAGGCGTCCAGGCCGTCGAGGGGGTGATGCAGGCAGCCAGGAGGTGGCCGGCGTGTGCTCGCGCGCGGCGGCCACGCACGCGCGTTCTACTGGCGGGGGGTGGAGGATGACTGGCACTGGCCAGTCGGCTGGGCCGGCCTGTTGGGCCACTAGGCCAGGCCGGCTGCACAGTGCCAGGCCGCGGTAACCCAGGTAAGAAATTTTCCATTTTTGTTTCTTTTCTATTTTCTGACATTTCTTTCTGATTTAGTAAAATACTAAATCATTTTATTTTCTTCTGACAATTTTTGCAGGGGCCTAAGGGATTATTCCAAAGCCCCTCACCAAAATTCAGAATTATTGGACAATAATATATATATAAAAATATTTATCCAACGCAAATAATTACTGGATTAATTCCAAATGTCCAAAATAAATATTTATGAGTTCCTAAAAATATTGGTTTGATTTTTATCTCTGTCCAATATTTTCAGAGAGCAACATGCTTGGACCCTTTTGAAGCATTCCTGGATTTGCGGGATTTTTGTGCCTAAGTATTTTTAATAAAGCCACAAACTTACAGAAAAATAGAAAACAGAAATAAAACAAGAGCAGGAAACTTATCCGGCCGCAGCCCACCTGGCAGCCCACCTGGCCGGCCCAGCACTGTGCTGGCTCGTGCCAGCTAGCTGCTTCTCCCTCGCCAGGTAGGTGCAGAGGTGACGCCGGCGAGCACGAGCTCGCCACGGCGTCAGCTTCTTGCCGCCCGCGAGGCCAGGACACCTGGGCGAGCTCCACGTCACCGCCCCGACCCCATGGACATCTCATTCGCCCCCCTGCCTCTCTCCCTCGCTCCCCCGAAGCCATGGCCGACGCAGTCGCCGCCGTCTTGCCGCCGTAGCCGCAGCCACCATCGTCCCCGTGTCACCCCACCGTGCCCACGAGCTCCGCAACATCTCCCTCGACCTCCTCGACGAGCCACAAAGCCTCGGACGCGCTGCAACGCCGCCACCGCTGCCGTTCCCCTTGTCGGTCATCGGAGATCATTGCCGACGATTCGCCGCCTCCCAAGCTTCCCCGAGCCCGCTTCGACACCCGCTGCACTCGCCATGAGCTTCTCTCTCTTCTCCCCCTAGCCACGTCACTCGAGCTGCCCTCTAACCCCGTTGGCCATCACGGCCGAGAGCTCGGCTCCGCCGGCCATGTCGCCGCCGTGGCCACAGGCGCGTAAGCTCGATTCCGAGTGCGTCACCACACTCACCACGTTCCCAGGAGCCTAACGCACCACTCCCCGCGCCTCGCCGTGCCCCGTAGCTTTGGGTTCATCCTCGCCCGAATTCCGGCCACCGCCAAGGTCATCGCCGGCGTCGTTCCCGGCCTCCTCGAGCTCCACTTCCACCACCATATGCTGCGGCTTGCTCCCAGCTACGCGTAGGACCAAACTGCAGTCGATTTCGTCGACTGTGGGCAAAACCCGAGCCCCTCCGTCGCATCTGTCATCGCCGGCGTCAAGCCGCCGGCGAGTTGACCACGTCTGACCCGTGTTGGCCCAAGTTGACTTTCCCCCTAAGCCTATGACAGGTGGGGCCGACCTGTTAATTAGGTTAGGATTAGTGCTAACTAATTCTAGTTAGTTTAAGTCACTGACATGTGGGCCCAGGCCCCACTGACAGTTAGTTAGTATTAACTAAACTCTTTTAGTTAGCTGAGACACTGACGGACCGGGCCCACTAGTCAGGTTTGACCTGGGCTGGCGTCTTTGACTCGCTGATGTCACAGAGACGCAGTGCTGACGCAATTATTCATTTTCTGGATTTAATTTTATATAGGAAATTCCAGAAAATAGCCTAAACTTCCAAAAATCATAGAAAATCAACCATAGCTCCAAATCAAACAAATTATATATGAAAAATGATCAGAAAAATTCAGTCTATCCATCTGTAATGGTTTCGTGTATTACAAAACAGTTTAACCTTGATGTTTAGGTGAAACAAGCTAATACTCTTATTATGCATAAGAGCTTAAGCTTTCATTTGAATCTTTGATTCAAATGGGACCCTTTCAACTTGTTTCACATTGCATTAGGCAGGACACATCATTTTGCCATGTCATAGCATGCATTGTATTGTTGCATATTGCCAGGTGTTGATAATACTCTGTGGTGTCTTTCGTGGTAGGTTCTGCCTCCGAGGATATCTCCGAGTATCCAACTGAAGGGCAGTACCCTACTACCACTCCATCAGGCAAGCAGCCCCATTGATCATATCGATACAATCCCATGTTCTCACCTCTGCTCTCATTTACTGCATTAAGACAACAACGTTTCAAACTGTTGTGTGCTACAGTAGGTGTACCCTTATCCTCTGCATGACCTGTCATTGCCACAGTAACTAGATGAAACCCACTAGCATGTGTAGGAGTTGATTGAGCCATGTATGTGTTTCCTACCTTGCTATGCCTGCTATGCTTAGAGTTGTGTCAGGTCTGGTTCATCTGGGTGATGGGCTAGAGTGAAATGATTATGTCGGTAATGTGAGGGATGTGTTGAACATGATTTGGTAAAGGTATCGATGAGAGGCAATGTAGGAGTACATGGTGGGTTGTTTCATTGAGGTCGTCCATAAGAACTGAGATCTGTATGTGTGATTTAAGATTCAGCTACTACCACACATTGGGCCCTAAAATATGACCCCGCTCGACTTACTGACCCCTCTCGTCCTCTGTCCAGGAGTTGCAACTAGTTTCTGGTGTTTGTAGGTTATGTGTTGGCGGCCATGCGTAGCGCTAACCCTAGGGGTGGGCTATGACGCGGTAGATACATTGTGGCCGGGTATGTTGGGTGCCCGTTTGGCGTCTCGGGACCCTATACACATCGTTTGGGGCCGTTGAAGACACCCTGGCCGGATTTCCTTGCGGATGGAACCTGAATAGGCAATAAACTTGGACTAGAGACTTGTGCGGTTAGTCAGGTCGTGGTCTACACCCACGTCGGCTTTCGCTTGAAGTCTGCCGAGCACATGTCGTGTGTAGACGCTAAGTGGTGGAAACATGTGTGACGAAGTACACCCCTGCAGGGTATAAAACTATTCGAATAGCCACATCCGCGGTAAAGGACTACTTGGTTGCCTATACAGTTCATAGACAAGTTAATGGTTACTACTAAAAGACTCAAGATAAGTGCGAGTACCGAGGATGGCTCTCTCGTAGGATGACAAGAGAGGATCTCCGGTGGAGTATTGTGTTGGTGATTAGGAAATTCCAGAAAATATTATAAACTTCAAAAACACATAGAAATTCAATCGTAGTTCAGATTAAAATAAGTTATATATGAAAAATGATCAGAAAAATTCAATCTATCCATCTGTACCATTTTCATGCATGACAAACCAACCTATACGTGATGTATATATGAAAACACATAAATGGCATATTTAAGAGCTTAATTTGGAGTTGCAATTAAACCCCTGGTTCAAATGGACTTCAACCAAATAAATGCTAGATGCATTAACTCAAACAACATCACATACTCATGCCATGTTCATGCATCATAATGTTGCATATGCTTGTGTTTGAGTTTCGACACCGTTCCTTCTCGATAGGTCCTGCTCCCGAGAGTGTTCGAGAGTACCTGTTTGAGGAGCGGTGCCCCCTGTTGATCTACCAGGCAAGCAACCCCCCTTGTTCATTCTGATACAATTCTACTCTCTCGCTCCTGCTCTCATTTATTGCATTAGGACAACAATGATTCAACTGCTACTTTATGCTACGGTAGTTGAACCCATTCCTCTACATGACATGTCATTGCCACAGTAAATAGTTAAAACCCACTAGCATGTGTAGGAGTTGATTGAGCCATGTTATGTTCCTACCATGCTTTGCCTGCTATTGCTTAGAGTATGTCAAGTCTGATTCATCGGGAATGAATTGGAGTGTTACGATATGATCTAGTGCTGAGAGTTAAGCGTGTGAACACGATTTGGTAAAGGTAGCGGTGAGAGGCCATGTAGGAGTACATGGTGGGTTGTTTCATTGGGACTGTCCTTAAGAACTGAGTTCTGTGTAAGTTGTCCAATGACTAGCTACTACCACACATTGGGCTCCGGGCGCTCCAAGCTCTCTCGACTTATTAACTGCCTTGATCTCTGTCCAGGAGTTGCAAATAGTTTCTAGTGTTAATAGGCCATGTAGACTAGGCACATGTGGCCCGGTGTACCGAGTGGCACCCGGATGGTGGGCTCGGGAACCCTGTACACATCGTTTGGGGCCGTGATCGTAACCCTGGCCGGATCTCCTTGCGGATGGAACCCGAATAGGCGATAAACCTGGACTAGAGTCTTGTGTGGTTAGTCAGGTCATGGCCGACACCCTCGCCAGGCTTCTGCTTGAAGGTTACCGAGATACATGACGTGTATATGGTGATAAGTGGTGAGAGCGTGTGTGAAGAAGTACACCCTTGAAGGGTTATCATGATCTATTCGAATACCCGTGTCCTCGATTAAGGACTTCCTGGATGCTTACGTGGTACATAGACAACTTAAAGTGGACACTCTAAAATTCTCAAGACAAGTGTGAGTGCTATGGATGGCCTTCTTGTAAGGAGACGGGGATGAATCCATAGTAGTGTATTGATGTGGTGATTAGTGGACTCGTGTGCGCTGCCTCACCACAAAGAAGTTTCTCGTAGTCGTTGAACAGGATAGCCACTGAGTCAAAGCTGGCTTGCTGCAACTAAACCCCACATTACCTTCTTGATATAAATGCATGTATGATAGGATCTGATGTAAGCCTTGCTGAGTACCTTTGTACTCACGTTTGCTTTATTTATGTTTTGCAGGTGAGACATATGTCTCACTAGTAGTACCGGTTGGACTTCGACGAGTAGCTTGTTACCTCAGCTACAATCTTGTTCCCTTGGGAGGGACTTGTAGATAGTCAGGCTTCTGAGCCTTTTTTCTTTTGTAGTTGTCTGTACTCAGACATGTAATGCTTCTGTTGCTTGTATGCTCTGAATGATGGGTCATGTGACCCCTGTTATGCTCACGGCCCCAAACGATGTGTACAGGGTTCCCAAGCCCACCATCCGGGTGCCACTTGGTACACCGGGCCACTGTGCCTAGTCTGTCCCAAGCCCACCTGTACCGGATGCCACTTGGTAGACTACTAACACTACCTACAAACACCAGAAACTAGTTGCAACTCCTGGACAGAGATTGAGTTGATTAATAAGTCGAGAGAGCTTGGAGCGCCCGGAGCCCAATGTGTGGTAGTAACTTATCATGGATCACAAACAAAGAACTCAGTTCCTGAGGACGGCTGCAATGAGACAACCCACCATGTACTCCTACATGGCCTCTCACCGCTACCTTTACCAAATCGTGTTCACACACTTAGCTCACACACAGTAGGACATGTTCACCACATTCCAATTCATCCCCGGTGAATCGGACCTGACTCAACTGTAAGCAGTAGCGGGCATGACAAACAAGCATGAATGAGTAGGCACATCAGGGCTCAAACAACTCCTACTCATGCTAGTGGGTTTCATCTATTTACTGTGGCAATGACAGGTCATGCAGAGGAAAGGGGTTCAACTACCGCAACATGTAACAGTTGAATCGCTGTTGTCCTAATGTAGTAAAAGAGAGCAAGAGCGAGAGAGTGGGATTGTATCGGAATGAACAAGGGGGTTTTGCTTGCCTGGCACTTCTGAAGATAGTATAGCTCTTCATCGGTGTCATCGAATTCATCGCTCGATCAACGTCTACTGAGGGGGACAAACATCGACAACTGAGAAAGAACACAATCAACACATGACGATATGCAACAATATGATGCATGCTATGACATGGCAATATGAATGTGTTTTGGGCTAATGCAAGCTAGAACATATTGAAATGACTCCATTTGAACCAAATATTCAAACGCAAACCCATTTTTTGAAGTCATATTAGTGCATTAACTTGTTTCACCTAAACAACAAGGTTAAATTGTTCTAACATGCATGAAACTAGTACTTATGGATTCCTTGAATTTTTCTGATAATTTTTCATATATAATTTATTTCATTTGGAGTTACGGTTGATTTACTATGAATTTTTGAAGTTTTGGTTATTTTCTGGAATTTCCTGAATTAGATTTAATCCAGAAATAGCTTATTGCGTCAGCATGACATAAGCCTGCGGTCAGCAGGTCAACTGGGCTGCCCCTGGTCAAACCTGACCAGTGGGACCCGCGTGTCAGTGTAACGTGGCAGGAATAGAGGCTGACCTGTGGGGCCAGGTCAACGTTGACGTGGCATGGTCAACTGATGTGTGGGGCCGGTCGTCTTAATCTAAACTAAACAGAAAATAATTTTGGGGTTAGTTAAGGCATGGGGCCCACTAGTCAGTGGCTCTAGGGTTGATTAGTTGGATCATTAGCACTAATTAAGCGTGCCACATCGGCAGTCGCTGGAGTTAAGCCGCCGGCGACCTTCCCGCGCGGCGGAGTCCTCGCTCGCTCGCGCATCCAACGGAGTAGGTGGGAGGTCGCGGGGTGGTCGAAGCTCGCCGGAAGTGAGCTCGTGGAGGCGCCGGAGTTCGGGTGAGTGCGGGGTTGGCGCTGTGGTGCACGTGAGGGCGAGTTAGAGTGTGCGTTAGGCTCCTGGTGGCTTACTGAGCGCGGTGACGCGCTCCGAATCGAGCTCAAGCGGCTGCAGTGACGGTGGAGACATGGCCAGCGGCGAGGAGCTCTCGGGCTCAACGGAGCCCGCGGTTAGAGGAGGAAATTGGCAGAGGGAAGAGAGGGGTTCGGTGCGGAGGCTCACAGCGAGGCTAATGAGCGCGAGGGGGAGGTCGGGGATGACGCTACATGGCTCCCACGGTCGAATGGGTTGGTGCAGACGACGCATAAGATGATGGCGGTTCCTCTGGAAGCATCAGTGAGGTGCGGGGTGGACGATGGCCCCGGTGGAGCTCGTCGGCGCTCTCGGGTGCCCGTGGTCGAACGCGGGAGAGGGAGCAGAGGAAGGGGAGGGGGTCCAGAGCGAGAGAGGGGGGAGTGAGAGGGGGTCAGGGGGTGTCGTGGCGCTGTCTGGGCGCGACGAGGAGGAGCCAGGCAGGCAGCTGCCGGCGTGGCATGCCGTGGCGCCGTGCTCGGCCTTGCCTCTGCCAGTAGGCAGAGGTTGAAGACAAGGATGCCCCTGGTGGGCTGGGCTGGTTTCTTGGGCTGCCAGGTAAGATGACCCAGGTGAGTCCTTCTCTCTCTCTCTCTCTTTTAAATCTGTTTCTGTTTTCTATTTATTTTGATTTGTTTTGAATTAGTAAAAATACTAACTCATTTTGTAAAATCCTGACAAAAATTGTGGGCACTATTTGAATTATTTCCAACAGCCCCCAATTGTTTTCAGGAGTATTGAAGCATTTAAAATATTTATAGGCATTAAATGCTCCAATTCAAATACAATATTATTTAACTCAAAAATCCATAAATGTCCAAGAAATATGCTCATCATTTTTGGCAGAGGTTTTCACCTTTATCATAAATCATGAACATTTTCAAAGAGCATTTTGGGTTTATTGAAAATGATTTTATGTTCAACCTATTTGATTTGATCTGGTGCTAGGGTTTGATTAATCCCCATTTCAAATTCAAAATAATTTAACATGATGCAACACGTGACTAGCTAGCTCAGAGCATACTAGAACTAGGGATGTGACAACTCACCCCCACTAAAACAAGAATCTCGTCCTGAGATTCAAGAAGTGGAGTAACAAGACAGAGGGGTCACAAAACTATCACAGTGTTCTCGATCCAACTGCCCTTCTCGAAGATACCGATATATTGCATCACATTGCTCTCGACGTCTTTGTCTTCGAGATCTTCATCCAACATGATGAAGATGGAAGGAAACTCTACAGGAAACGATCTTCTCAAAGATCGAGCAACTCAAGATCAACTCATGGAGTGAGACATTAGAACATCTCTTGAGCTGAGACAAAAACACACATCGAGAGAGATGGAAGGTAATAGATGACAAGGATTCAAATTGGTAGGCAACAATTCCACGCTGGAGTAGGATGGTGCATGGTTTCAAAGTATCGAGGAGGTAATTGGCATGATTCCATAATGGGACACCTTAGGGAAAGGTGACTCGTAGATCATTTCCCTTAAGTGGCAAAAAGAATTACTTTTGATGCAAAGATCATTGAAACTCTTTATACCAGCCTCAGGTAATCACAATCGATCATTGGAAGGGGTTCGAAAGAATGGCATACTCCGACTAGGATGGATGGTGTGGACTACCTTGTTGAAGACAACATAATGGATGAATTTGCTTGCGCGTGCTCTCAAGAACTTGAGAATTTCCATATTCATCAAGGTTCTACCAACATCCGAGTCGACGATCCTGGCAACACATCTTACTACCTTGACGAATAGTGATGGACAATGCAGATGCATAGAAAGACAACCCTTTCTCAGATTTCACCTTAGCGAGGCCAAGGGGATGAAATCTGGATGATCGACTGAGAGACATTTAACACTCCGCTTCTAATGTTCTCCTTGATGTACTGGTTACCACGGTCATGCTTTAAAGCATCAACATAGTCATCCAGTAGTGGTCGGACTTCGGAATACAATAGATCCATAAGGAACAACTTGTGGAATAAGTCATACCAAATCCTCATGGAGAAGATGGTCGAATTGCTCAATGAAGATACTACAATGATAGATCTTCTGGCTAGGTGTGTCGGCCAGAACATCAACCTTGTCGGGGACCTACATCATAGATCTTGCAAAAGTTCCTACCATCATATCTGCCTGAGATTCACATCTGGTTGGTAACAGGATATTCTAGACCCATCGAGTCTAGAAGAAAATGAAAGTTTGCAACACAAATCGACGAGATGACGTTGCGAGATTCTCGGGAAATGGACTATGGTAGTAAGCTCCAAAACATGAGCTGGTTCTGCTAACACATGTGAACATGTTGTCCCAGACAAGCATGACCACGTAGTAGTCTTATAATAAAAACACTACCGAGTTCACGTGGGGAACCATCATCGAGGATAACAAAGTCCTAACATAAGTCATGATTCTTAAGAAGGAACTTCTCCTTGAACAAATCAATCAGTAGCTTCGTGTGCTAGGGATACATACAGAATGAAGATGATCAGTCTATCAAACCATAGAATATTTCGCACATGCATGACTAACTTGGGATGATTCTAGAGGAAGCAAAACAAACTTTCTCAAATTCATGGCGGCAACTTGCACCTAATGCACGTGAACTTGGAGAAAGTCACTTCTTTCACCCAAACATATACCTCATGAGCGGAACACGAAGGCAATGCTTACAAAAGTTTCCAACACTAGCTCAATGTTCAACATGAATCATGGAGGAGACAAGATGCTGTTGATGGGCTGAACAGCAACTCATCGTAATTTCCATATCAATGGAATTCCACCATTATGTGAACAATGTGATAGTATTGGTCAGACCAAAAGATGTAATGGTGTATGCTCGAGGGATCAACCACGAGTAAGACAACATTACGATTATCGTTGGTTCTTATTTGATTTGACGATAGCCCATGCACAAATCAAAGATTGGATAAGACAATGACACCGACAATTGATCACGAGGATCAATCGATGAAGATATCATCTTTCTTCAACAAACACACAAACACAAGGATACCCCTTTAAATGAACTAAGTTAGGCAAGCTTTTATCTTCCAACTCTCCAAGTTGTTGTCTAGCTCAACCAACTAGCTCAGGGGGTAACCGACACAGATTCTTGGAGAATGGCTGGTTTACAAGAAACCAACTTGATCACGAACTCCATATATCGGTCAGGGGACGACCTAGTGATACTTCCTTGAAGATATCCGGAAAATCATGAACCACCGATATGTTAATAAGATCAAGAACAATCTTGCTTTTTAGGGCAAGACGATATGATCAAATGAGCAAGGATTTGGCAAAATACTAACTCATCAATCGAAGGGTGCACCAGAAACAAGGACTAGGTAGCCCAATCTATCTTAGAACGATGATTCAATAACCAACATGGTAAGAATGAAATTATTGTCCTTTAACTACAAAGCAACAAGGCTGCTAGGAGTATTGATTTCACACATCATGGTTCACTTGTCGGGATTCCGGTTGCAACAGCATGGAACCAAGGAGCGAATGATGATGGCGAGAAGTATCACTGCATCAAGAATTTATAAGAGTTGGTGCAATTATCATGACATTCCTGGCATCAAGAGGGCAATACTTCAGGGTAGAACAGAATGAAAAGCTGGATTGGCATTTTGATCCGCGGAGCACAACTACTTTGACCCAATCTTGGACATGGATGAGGTACTGGTGTTTGTTTCTCCTAGTCATTCTGGAATAGAACGACGGACCACAAGAATAATAGACTTTGATGAACGAATGCAATGATATACCCTCGACTATCAATTGATAGACGAAGGTCAGAAACAACTAAGGAGGGACAACTCAAGGAACATATATCTTTCTGAGTTGTGGATTCATGGGTTAGTATGTCGAACAAGTTCAATATTTTTCTTCCGGATAACCCATGCAGAAAGGTAGAACTGGCAGAATCACAATTATGAATGGAGAACTCCTCAGGAGTACTCTAATGGTGATATTTTGGTTCAAAGAACTTCTGCCTTAATGGTTCATGGTATTTGGAATAAGGAAATACCACGGACCTCGAGGACTATCGCAAAGGTTACTAATATCCTAAAGGAACTAGCAACAATATCAACACGAAGTGAACAGAGTGATTCTTGGGTCAAGAGCACAGGAGTAGAATACCTACTACTAAATGGCATCACGGGATGCTTTCAAGAATGATGGCCAGAATCATCACACTTGGGATACGAAAGCATTGCTAAATTCTCGAGGACACCTAGGGTCATAATACTAACTCCAACATACACGTCAAGGCAACGGAGTACCTCAACACACCGATTAGTGTGCTTAATCTAGCCCAACATACAACAGGAACATGGAGGAAAGATTTGCAAGTGCATCACACTGTTTAGAAACCTAGCAAGACTCTGACAGCATAACAGATGTAATTGCTCAAAAAGATTTGAGACAACCTACAAATATGGCGGCATAGCCACTCAACATCACAATATCAAAGTTCCGGGATCAACGGTCAACATACGGAAGTAGTAGGAACTGAACTGAGGCTTAAACTCAACAATCCTAGGCAACTATGGTTTAGTAACACGTCATCCTGAGAGATAGAAGAGAAGCCTAGTTCTTAACCCCGTAGAAAAGATAAGATGACTCAGATCAGAAGGTCATGAGGATAAGGAGTAAAAAGAGCCTTACGTTCCCATCCACAATCAATTCCCTTATATAACTAAAGCATTTCTAGACTCAACTTCGACCATCTTGGCTTGGTAATCCTACAGGCAGTCAGGCTTGGTTGAGCTAGACAACAACTTGGAGAGTTGGAAGATAAAAGCTTGCCTAACTTAGTTCATTTAAAGGGATATCCTTGTGTTTGTGTGTTTGTTGAAGAAAGATGATATCTTCATCGATTGATCCTCGTGATCAATTGCCGGTGTCATTGTCTTATTCAATCTTTGATTTGTGCATGGGCTATCATCAAATCAAATCAGAACCAACGATAATCGTAATGTTGTCTTACTCGTGGTTGATCCCTCGAGCATACACCATTACATCTTTTGGTCTGACCAATACTATCACATTGTTCACATAATGGTACTTATGCCAAGTTCTCCAAGTGCGAATTTTGGTTGCCAGAAGTGACCTACCTGGGCCACGTGATATCTGGTAAGGGCATTGCTGTCAATCCCGAGAGAGTTCAGGCCGTTCTTGATTGGACTCCGCCTGAAACGGTTAAGCAAGTTAGGAGTTTCCTTGGTCTAGCCAGTTATTGTCGCCGCTTCGTGGAGAACTTCTCCAAAGTGGCCAAACCTCTCACGGAACTTCTCAAGAAAGATAAAAAGTTTGAGTGGACCCCACAGTGTGAGCACAGTTTTCAGGAACTGAAAAGACGCCTGACTTCTACTCCCATACTTGTGCCACCGGATTTCACAAAGGACTTTGTTATCTATTGTGATGCCACACGACAGGGACTAGGTTGCATTCTTATGCAAGATCGCCATGTGATTGCCTATGCATCTTGACAGTTGCATCCACATGAGGAGAATTATCCTACACATGATCTAGAGCTTGCAGTCGTAGTCTATACACTTAAGACCTGGCAACATTACCTTCTTGGTAAGCGTTGCGAGATTTACACCGATAACCAGAGTCTCAAGTATATCTTCACCCAACCAGATTTGAACCTTAGGCAAAGACGTTGGTTGGAGTTGATCTTAGATTATGATTTAGGGATTACCTACACCCCAGGCAAGGGAAATGTCATGGCTGATGCACTAAGTCGTAAGTCCTATTGCAACAATCTCATGTTGCAACAGGGCCAACCACTTATCCATGAGGAATTCTGTAAGCTAAACCTTCACATCGCTCCTCACGGATTCCTTTCTACCTTGGTGGCGAAACCTACTCTTGTGGATTAGATCATCTCTGCTCAGAAGCAGGATACGGGAATTTCCCGGATCAAGAGAAACATTAACAAGGGAGTTGGTGGCAGTTTCTCTATAGATGATCGTGGTGTTGTTTTCTTTGAGAGTCGCTTGGTGGTTCCATAGAATCAACATCTTCGACAATTAATCCTTAAGGAGGCGCATGAATATCCTCTCAGGATTCATCCCGGTAGTACTAATATGTATCAGGACCTACGCCAGAGGTTCTGGTGGACTAGGATGAAGAGAGAAATTGCTCAGTTTATTGCTAACTGCGACGTTTGTCGTCGCGTTAA
Source organism: Triticum urartu (assembly GCF_056163025.1). Lineage (NCBI taxonomy): Eukaryota > Viridiplantae > Streptophyta > Magnoliopsida > Poales > Poaceae > Triticum > Triticum urartu. The sequence goes on from NC_141875.1 coordinate 418,057,331, forward strand.
GGCAGAACATCAAAGGCCTGCTGGCACCCTTCAACCTTTAGCTATTCCTGAGTGGAAATGTGATAAAGTTGGTATGGACTTCATCACCGGCTTTCCCAGGACCAAGAAAGGGAATAATGCTATCTTCGTAGTCATTGATCGTCTTTCCAAATTGCCTCACTTCCTACCTGTTCGAGAGAGTATCACCGCTAGTCAGCTCGCTGACTTATATATTTCTCGAATAGTGTCACTTCATGGTGTTCCACTAGAGATCAATTCAGACCGTGGCATTCTTTTCACTTCTCATTTCTGGGAGAGTTTCCAAACTGCGATGGGCACCCATCTTTCCTTCAGTATCGCTTTCCACCCTCAATCAAGTGGTCAGGTGGAAAGGGTCAACCAAATTATCGAAGACATGCTTAGAGCTTGTGTTATCTCGTTTGGTATGGATTGGGAGAAGTGTCTTCCCTTCGCCGAGTTTGCTTATAACAATAGCTACCAATCCAGCCTCAAGAAAGCTCCTTTTGAGGTTATGTATGGACGAAGATGTCGAACACCTTTGAACTGGTCAGAAACTGGTGAAAGACAGTTCTTTGGACCGGATATGATCCAGGAGGCAGAAGAGCAAGTTCGCATCATTCGTGAGAATTTGAAAGCATCCCAATCTCGTCAAAAAAGCCAGTATGACCGTAGTCATAAGGAAGTGACTTATGAAGTTGGCGACAAAGCTTACCTTCGGGTTACCCCTTTGAAGGGTACCCATCGATTCGGTATCAAGGGCAAGTTGGCTCCTCGTTACATTGGTCCCTTTCTCATTCTCGCTAAACGAGGAGAGGTTGCTTACCAGTTGGAACTACCCCCACATATTTCTCGAGCACATGATGTCTTCCACGTCTCAACTCAGGCGTTGCTTCTCGGATCCCCTCCGCGGAGTGGACCACGAAACGCTTGATCTCCAAGATAACCTCACTTATTGAGAGTACCTCGTCCGCATTCTGGATAAAGCCGAGCGTGTCACTCGACGTCATAACATCAAGTTTCTCAAGGTTCAGTGGTCTCATCATTCCGAGAGAGAAGCTACCTGGGAGCATGAAGATCGTCTTCGACTTGAGTACCCCGCTTTCTTTCCGCCAACTCCTGAATCTCGGGACGAGATTCTTCCGAGTGGGGGAGAGTTGTCACATCCCTAGTTCTGGTATGACCTAGGCTAGCCTTCATGTTTGCATCATGTTTAAATTCCATTTAAAATTTGAAATGGGGATTTGTGAAACCCTCAGAATCATTTCTGAAAATGACCCAAGTAAAAATTGCTCCAAAAGGGTCCAAGAAAATGCTCATGTTGCTCTCTGAAAATATTGGACAGAGATAAAAATCAAACCAATATTTTTAGGAACTCATAAATATTTATTTTGGACATTTTGAATTAATCCAGTAATTATTTGCGTTGGATGCGCGCGAGCGAGGGCCTCCTCCCTGTGCCCTTCTCTCGCCCAGCTGCCTCCTGTAGCGCCGTCCCGTGTGGACTCCGCCGCGCGGGAAGGTCGCCGGCGGCTTAACTCCGACGACTGCCGGTGTGGCACGCTTAATTAGTGCTAATGATCCAACTAATCAACCTAAGTGACGCTGACAGTGGGCCCTGGTGCCTTAATATTTTTGTTAAATTAGAAATAACCCCATGTTTAACCTGTGACACTGACGTGTGGACCCCACACGTCAAGATTGACCTGGTCAGCCGCCTTTGACCTGCTGATGCAATGCTGCTGTCATGCTGACGCAATATATCTTTTTCTGGTTTTAAAATAAATCAGGAAATTCCAGAAAATATTATAAACTTCAAAAATTCATAGTAAATCAACCGTAACTCCAAATGAAATAAATTACCAAAAAAATTCAAGGAATCCATCTGTACTAGTTTCATGCATGTTAGAACACTTTAACCTTGCTGTTTAGGTGAAACAAATCAATGCACTAATATGACTTCAAAAAATGGGTTTGCATTTGAATCTTTGGTTCAAATGGACTCATTTCAATATGTTCTAGCTTGCATTAGCCCAAAACACATTCATATTGCCATGTCATAGCATGCATCATATTGTTGCATATCGTCATGTGTTGATTGTGTTCTTTCTCAGTTGCCGATGTTTGTCCCCCCTCAGTAGACGTTGATCGAGCGATGAATTCGATGACACCAATGAAGAGCTATACTATCTTCAGAAGTGCCAGACAAGCAAAACCCCCTTGATCATTCCGATACAATCCCACTCTCTCGCTCCTGCTCTCTTTTACTGCATTAGGACAACAGCGATTCAACTGTTACATGTTGCGGTAGTTGAACCCCTTTCCTCTGCATGACCTGTCATTGCCACAGTAAATAGATGAAACCCACTAGCATGAGTAGGAGTTGTTTGAGCCCTGATGTGCCTACTCATTCATGCTTGTTTGTCATGTCTACTACTGCTTAGAGTTGAGTCAGGTCCGGTTCATCGGGGATAAATTGGAATGTGGTGAACATGTCCTACTGTGTGTGAGCTAAGTGTGTGAACACGATTTGGTAAAGGTAGCTGTAAGAGGCCATGTAGGAGTACATGGTGGGTTGTCTCATTGCAGCCGTCCTCAGGAACTGAGTTCTGTGTTTGTGATCCATGATCAGTTACTACCACACATTGGGCTCCGGGCGCTCCAAGCTCTCTCGACTTATTAATCAACTCGATCTCTGTCCAGGAGTTGCAACTAGTTTCTGGTGTTTGTAGGTAGTGTTAGTAGTCTACCAAGTGGCACCCGGTACAGGTGGGCTTGGGACAGACTAGGCACAGTGGCCCGGTGTACCAAGTGGCACCCGGATGGTGGGCTTGGGAACCCTGTACACATCGTTTGGGGCCGTGAGCGACACCCCGGTCGGATCTCCTTCGGATGGAACCCGAATAGGCGATAAACCTGGACTAGAGACTTGTTGGTTAGTCAGGTCGTGGCCGACTCCCTCGCCCGGCTTCCGCATGAAGGTTGCCGAGGTACATGACATGTATAGGGCGATAAGTGGCGAGAGCGTGTGTGAAGAAGTACACCCCTACAGGGTTATCATTATCTATTCGAATAGCCGGATTCCTCGGATATGGAAACTTGGAACCCTTGCATAGTTCATAGACAAGTGAAAGTGGATACTCTAAAATGCGCAAGATAAGCATGAGTGCTATGGATGGCGTTCTCATAGGGAGACGGGAGCGGATCCGTAGTGGTGTATTGATATGGTGAATATGTGGACTCGTGTGCGCCACCCCAAAAGAGTTTCTTGCAGTTGTAGTTCAGGATAGCCACTGAGTCAAAGCTGGCTTGCTGCAGTTAAACTCCACCACCCCCTTTCTTGATACCGATGCATATGTAGTTAGTTCTGATATAAGTCTTGCTGGGTACATTTGTACTCACGTTTGCTTATTCTATGTTTTGCAGAGAGACTTCAGTCTCGCTAGTAGTACCACGTGGACTTCGACGTTTAGCTTGATACCTCAGCTACGATCTTGTGCCCTCGGCAGGATCTGGTAGATAGTCAGGCTTCTCAGCCTTTTTCATTTGTAGAAGTCTGTACTCAGACATGTTAAGCTTCCGCGTGTGCTTTGACTTGTATGCTCTGAATGTTGGTTCATGAGACCCATGTTTGTTTTATCTGGCTCTTCGGAGCCTAATGAATAAATACTTGAGTCATAGAGTTATGTTGTGATGCCATGTTGTATTTACACCTATCGAGCATATTGTGTGTATGATTGAAATGCTTAGTATGTGTGGGATCCAACAATCTAGTTGTTTATCCTTGGCAGCCTCTCTTATCGGGAAATGTAGTCTAGTGCTTCCATGGGCCATAGTAGTCCGCTACAGCCCGGTTCACCAGAGTCCTGCTAGCCTAGCACTGCTGCTCAGGACACTTGACTAGCCGGCATGTGTTTCACTTCATTCCTGTGTCTGTGCCTTCGGGGAAATGTCACGCGGTGACATCCGGAGTCCTGCCTAGCCTGCTACAGCCCGGTTCACCGGAGTCCTGTTAGCCCAGTGCTATAGCCTGGATTCGCACGCTGCTGACCGACATGCTCGATGTTGATTCATGTATGCCTGTCCCCATAAGTTAGTGCCACTTTGGGTTCACGACTAGTCATGTCGGCCCGGGTTCTCTGTCATATGGATGCTAGCGACACTATCATATACATGAGCCAAAAGGCACAAACAGTCCTGGCCATGGTAAGGCAAAGCTGTCAGGACCCTGATTCCAAGTCACATCGATCTAGCCGGTAACACCTCATGTCACTTTGCGGCCTCACGCACGGTATTCCCAAGCTGTCAGGACCCCGATTCCAAGTCACATCGATCTAGCCGGTAACACCTCATATCACTTTGCGGCCTCACGCACGGTATTCCCACGGGTGTCGCCTTACCATGGCCGGGACCGTTTGCGCCTTTTGGCTCACGTATATGATAGTGTCACTAGCATCCATATGATAGAGAACCTGGGCCGACATGACTAGTCGTGAACCCAAAGTGGCACTAACTTACAGGGACAGGCATACATGAATCAACATCGAGCATGTCGGTTAGCAGCGTGCGAATCCGGGCTATAGCACTGGGCTAACAGGACTCCGGTGAACTGGGCTGTAGTAGGCTAGGCAGGACTCCGGATGTCATGGCGTGACATTTCCCCGAAAGGACAGACACAGGAATGAAGTGAAACACATGCCGGCCAGTCAAGTGTCCTGAGCAGTAGTGCTGGGCTAGCAGGACTCTGGTGAACCGGGCTGTAGCGGACTACTATGGCCCATGGAAGCACTAGACTACATTTCCCCATAAGAGAGGCTGCCAAGGATAAACAACTAGATTGTCGGATCCCACACGTACCAAGCATTTCAATCATACACACAATATGCTCGATATGTGTAAATACAACATGGCATCACAACATAACTCTACGACTCAAGTATTTATTCATTAGGCTCCGAAGAGCCAGATAAAACAAACATGGGTCTCATGACCCAACATTCAGAGCATACAAGTCAAAGCACATGCGGAAGCTTAACATGTCTAAGTACAGACTTCTACAAATAAAAAGGCTGAGAAGCCTGAATATCTACCAGATCCTGCCAAGGGCACAAGATCGAAGCTGGGGTATCAAGCTAAACGTCGAAGTCCACGTGGTACTACTAGCGAGACTGAAGTCTCTCTGCAAAACATAAAATAAGCAAACATGAGTACAAATGTACCCAGCAAGACTTATATCAGAACTAACTACATATGCATCGGTATCAACAAAGGGGGTGGTGGAGTTTAACTACAGCAAGCCAGCTTTGACTCAATGGCTATCCTGAACTACGACTGCAAGTAACTCTTTTGAGGTGGCGCACACGAGTCCACATATTCACCATATCAATACACCACTATGGATCCGCTCCCGTCTCCCTACGAGAACGCCATCCATAGCACCCACGCTTATCTTGCGTATTTTAGAGTATCCACTTTCACTTGTCTATGAACTATGCAAGGGGTCCAAGTTTCCATATCCGAGGAATCCGGCTATTCGAATAGATAATGATAACCCTGCAGGGGTGTACTTCTTCACACACGCTCTTGCCACTTATCGCCCTATACACGTCATGTACCTCGGCAACCTTCAAGCGGAAGCCGGGCGAAGGAGTCGGCCACGACCTGACTAACCAACAAGTCTCTAGTCCAGGTTTATCGCCTATTCGGGTTCCATCCACAAGGAGATCCGGCCGGGGTGTCGCTCACGGCTCCAAACGATGTGTGCACGGTTCCCAAGCCCACCATCCAGGTGCCACTTGGTAGACCGTGCCACTATGCCTAGTCTGTCCCAAGCCCACCTGTACCGGGTGCCACTTGGTAGACTACTAACACTACCTACAAACACCAGAAACTAGTTGCAACTCCTGGACATAGATTGAGTTGATTAATAAGTCGAGAGTGCTTGGAGCGCCCGGAGCCCAATGTGTGGTAGTAACTGATCATGGCCACTGGCCAGCCGGACTGCCTGTAGGTTCGTTGAGCCAAACTGGTCGATGTCGAGTCTAGAAATGCTTTAGTTATATGTAGGGGAATTGATTGTGTGAGGGAACGTAAGGCTCTTTTTACTCCTTTACCTTATGCCCTCTGATCTGAGTCATTCTCTTCTCTTTCAACATGGGTTAAGGACTAGGCTCTCTTCTTCTATCAGGTTCACGTGTTACTAATCCGTAGTAGCTTATAGGATTGTTGTTACTAGCCTCTGTACAGTTTCTACTACTTTTAGTATGTTGCCAGTTGAATCAGAACCTTGACATGATGTTGTTGAGTGGTATTGCAAACTATTGTGGATGTCTCAAATCTTTTTCTGAGCATTTACAGTCGTTATGCTGTCCGATTTCCCCTGGAAAATTCTAATTCCTTTGCATTATTCTATGCTTTTAGATGGCAACCCGTTCGCAGAACCAGGTGGTTTGTCTGACCCGGTGCCTCGATTTGCCCGGCCACACGGCCATGTTGGTTCAAGTGATGGTCGAGTCAGGCTATCGGTGGTATCCGGAATATACCGTCGAGGAGCAGTTCAGACACTTCAACCAGAGCCAGTACCTCTGTACCGTCAGGATATATCCCTCTTATCCTAGAGCCACTGAGACCCTTCACTGTTCCTATGGACTTGGGGTCAGTATTGAGATGTCGGTGCAGGATGCAGCCTATTCAATGATGACTATCATTCGAGCCAGGACTGCCTTGCTACAGAACACCGACTTCCGTTACATGCCAGCCTCACTTCCTGGAGCACAGGGGTACTATTAGGCCTTGTACTATGACTCTACACATGAGGAGTCACTACTTCGCCCCCCGCCTCTCTCCCTCGCTCCGCCGAAGCCATGGCCGACGCAGCCGCCGCCGTCTTGCCGCCGTAGCCGCAGCCACCGTCGTCCCCGTGTCACCCCACCGTGCCCACGAGCTCCGCAACATCTCCCTCGACCTCCTCGATAAGCCACGAAGCCTCGGACGCGCTGCAACGCCACCACCACTGCCGTTCCCCTCGTTGGTCACCGGAGATCGTTGCCGACGATTCGCCGCCTCCCACGCTTCCCCGAGCCCGCTTCGACGCCCACTGCACTCGCCGTGAGCTTCTCTCTCTTCTCCCCTAGCCACGTCGCTCAAGCTGCCCTCTAACCCCGTTGGCCATCATGGCCGAGAGCTCGGCTCCGCCGGCCATGTCGCCGCCGTGGCCACAGGCGCGTAAGCTCGATTCCGAGCGCGTCACCACACTCACCACGTTCCCAGGGGCCTAACGCACCACTCCCCGCGCCTCGACATGCCCCGTAGCTTCGGGTTCATCCTCGCCCGAACTCCGACGACCGCCAAGGTCATTGCCGACGTCGTTCCCGGCCTCCCCGAGCTCCACTTCCACCACCAAATGCTGCGGCTTGCTCCCAGCTACACGTAGGACCAAACCGCAGTCGATTTGGTCGACTGTGGGCAAAACCCGAGCCCCTCCGCCGCATCTGTTGTCGTCGGCGTCAAGCTACCGGCGAGTTGACCACGTCTGGCCCGTGTGCGCCCAAGTTGACTTCCCCCCTGAGCCTACGACAGGTGGGGCCAACTTGTTAATTAGGTTAGGATTAGTGCTAACTAATTTTAGTTAGTTTAAGTCACTGACATGCGGGCCCAGGCCCCACTGACAGTTAGTTAGTATTAACTAAACTCTATTAGTTAGCTGAGACACTGACAGACCGGGCCCACCAGTCAGGTTTGACCTGGGCTGGTGCCTTTGAGTCGCTGACGTCACAGTGATGCAGTGTTGACGCAATTATTCATTTTCTGGATTTATTTTTATATAGGAAATTCCAGAAAATAGCCTAAACTTCTAAAAATCATAGAAAATCAACCATAGCTCCATATCAAACAAATTATATATGAAAAATGATCAGAAAAATTCAATCTATCCATCTGTAATGGTTTCATGCATGACAAAACATTTTAACCTTGCTGTTTAGGTGAAATAAGCTAATACACTTATTATTCATAAGAGCTTAAGCTTTCTTTTGAATCTTTGATTCAAATGGGACCCTTTCAACTTGTTTCACATTGCATTAGGCAGGACACATCATTTTGCCATGTCATAGAATGCATCATATTGTTTCATATTGCCATGTGTTGATTATACTCTGTGGTGTCTTTCGTGGTAGATTCTGCCTCCGAGGATATCTCCGAGTATCCAACTGAGTGCAGTACCCTACTACCACTCCATCAGGCAAGCAGCCCCATTGATCATATCGATACAATCCCATGTTCTCGCATCTGCTCTCATTCACTGCATTAAGACAACAACATTTCAAACTGCTGTGTGCTACGGTAGTTGAACCCTTATCCTCTACATGACCTGTCATTGCCACAGTAACTAGATGAAACCCACTAGCATGTGTAGGAGTTGATTGAGCCATGTATGTGTTTCCTACCTTGCTATGCCTGCTATGCTTAGAGTTGTGTCAGGTCTGGTTCACCTGGGTGATGGGCTAGAGTGAAATGATTATGTCGGTAATGTGAGGGATGTGTTGAACATGATTTGGTAAAGGTATCGATGAGAGGCCATGTAGGAGTACATGGTGGGTTGTTTCATTGAGGTCGTCCATAAGAAACTGAGATTTGTATGCGTGATTTAAGATTCAGCTACTACCACACATTGGGCCCTGAAATATGACCCCGCTCGACTTACTGACCCCTCTCGTCCTCTGTCCAGGAGTTGCAACTAGTTTCTTGTGTTTGTAGGTTATGTGTTGGCGGCCGTGCGTAGTGCTGACCCTATGGGTGGGCTATGACGCGGTAGATACACTGTGGACGGGTATGTCGGGCGCCCGTTTGGCATCTCGGGACCCTGTACACATCGTTTGGGGCCGTTGAGGACACCCCGGCCGGATTTCCTTGCGGATGGAACCTGAATAGGCGATAAACCTGGACGAGAGACTTGTGTGGTTAGTCAGGTCGTGGTCTACACCCACGTCGGCTTTCGCTTGAAGTCTGCCGAGCACATGTCGTGTGCAGCCGCTAAGTGGTGTAAACATGTGTGACGAAGTACACCCCTGCAGGTTATAAAACTATTCGAATAGCCGCGTCCGCAGTGAAGGACTACTTGGTTGCCTATACAGTTCATAGACAAGTTAATGGGTACTACTAAAAGACTCAAGATAAGTGTGAGTACCGAGGTTGGCACTCTCGTAGGATGACAAGGGAGGATCTCTGGTGCAGTATTGTGTTGGTGATTAGTGGACTTGTGGGCGAAAACTATTTTACTAGTGGTGTCCCGTAGGATAGCTTAGCCAAGAGTCAAAGATGGCTTGCTGCAATAACTCCACCACCTTCTTGAGATTGAGCATGTATAGTAGGTTCTGATGTAAGACTTGTTGAGTACCTTTGTAATCATGTTTGCTTAATTACTGTTTTCAGACGACAACACCGCCCCCTCTGATGGCTTTTATGTAGATCTCGACGTCGATGAGTGACTTGCCACCCAGGTGGTGATCCTGGCCATGGAGGGCCCTATGTAGATAGACAGGCTTAGAGAAGCCTTCTTTCTTTCTAGTGTCTGTAATAAGACTATTTGCTTCCGCGTGTGCTTGTATGCTTGTATGACTTGCCGATTAATCCCTACTCATAGGGTCCCCGAGTAGCCGATTACCCGATAAATCATCCGATTAATTGATTAAATGGCCGATTAACTTGCCGATTAGCCTATTAATCCCCTACTCACCAGCCGACCGAGCAGCTACCAGTTAATGATTTCCTTAACAATGCTTGAGTGTTGAGTCATGTGACCCCTACCTGTATGAACATGTTATGTATGGCTCTCTGGAGCCTTTAAAAAAAGTACTTGAGTTGTAGTGTTTTGTTGTGATGCCATGTCGTATTTGCACATATCGAGCATATTTTAAGTATGATTGAAATTCACCAGGAAATATGGACTAGGTAGCAAGATAAATCTTAGAATGGTAGTTCAATAACCAACACGCTAAGAATGAGAATATTGTCCATTTACTACCAAGCAACGAGTTGCTCGGAGTATTGATTTCACACATCACAATTCACTTGTCGGCATTCTGGTTATAATAAACCGGAAACCGAGGAATGAAAAATGATGACAAGAAGTATCACTGCGTCAAGAATGTATAAGAGATGGTGCCATTCTCATGACATTCCTGGCATAAAGTGGGTAATACTTCAGGGTAGAACATAACAAAACTTGATTGCATTTGATCTGCGGAATACAAATGCTTTGACCCAACCCTGGATATGGATGAGGTACTAGAGTTTGTTTCTCCTAGTCATTCTGAAATAGAATGGCTTAACAGACCACAAGAATAATAAGCATCGATAACATGGATGCACAATTACTCCTGACTATCAATTGATAAGCGGTTGTCGAAATACAAATGAAGAGGGACAACTCAAGAGGACGTATATCCTTCTAAGTTGTGGATGCATAGATTAATATGTCGAACCAAGTTCAACAAGTTTCTTCTAGATAATCCAAACAGGAAGGTAGGACTGGCAGAATCACAATTATGAATGGAGAACTCCTCAAGAGTACTCTGATTGTGATATTTTGGTTCAAAGAACTTCTGCCTTAATGATTCATGGTATTGGAAGAAAGAAATACCACGGACCTCGAGGACTGTCGCAAGGTTACTAATATCCTAAAGGAACGAGCAAACACTATCAACAGGAGGTAAGTAGGGTGAATCTCGGGTTCAAGAACCTAGGAATAGAATACCTACTACTAAATGGCATCACAGGATGCTTTCGAGAATGGTGGCCAGAATCATCACACCGGAACACAAAACATGGCTAGATTACTAGGTGACTCCCTAAAACACCTAGGGTCATGATAATAGCTCCAACATATATGTCGAGGCAACAAAGTACCTCAACTCACCGATAGTGTGATTAATCTGGCCCAAAAGGACATCGGAAACGGGAAGAAGGGATTTGCAAATGCATCAGACTATTTAGAAACCTGGGATGACTCGGACAGCATAACGGCTGTAAATGCTCAAAAATATTTGAGACATCCTGCAAAATGGTGGCATAACCACTCAACATCACAATATCAAGGTTCCGAGACCAATTATGAACACACGGAAGTAAAAGAAACTGAACTGAGACTTGAATCCAACAATCCTACAAGTCTACGGATTAGTAACACGTGATCCTGATAGAAAGATGAGAAGCCTAGTTCTTAATCCCCGTAGAAGAGAAGAGGGTGATTCAGATCAGAAGGGCATAAGTTAAAGGAGTAAAAAGAGCCTTACATTCCCTTCCACAATCAATTCCCTTATATAGCTAAAGCATTTCTAGACTCAACTTCGACAAGTTTGGCTTGGTAATCCTACAGGCAGTCAGACTCTGATACCAACGCTGTCAGGACCCTGATTCCAAGTCACATCGATCTAGCCGGTAACACCTCGTATCACTTTGCGGACTCACGCACGGTATTCCCATGGGTGTCGCCTTACCATGGCCCGGGACCGTTTGCGCCTTTTGGCTCACGTATATGATAGTGTCGCTAGCATCCATATGACAGAGAATCCGGGCTGACATGGCTAGTCGTGAACCCAAAGCGGCACTAACCTATGGGGACAGGCATACATGAATCACATCGAGCATGTCGGTCAGAAGTGTGTGAATCCGGGCTGTAGCACTGGGCTAACAGGACTCTGGGAACCCGGGCTGTAGCAGGCTAGGCAGGACTCCGGATGTCACCGTGTGACATTTCCTCGAAGGGACAGACACATGAATGAAGTGAAACACATGCCGGCCAGTCAAGTGTCCTGAGCAGTAGTGCTGGGCAAACAGCACTCCGGTGAACCGGGTTGTAGCAGACTACTATGGCTCATGGAAGCACTAGACTACATTTCCCCATAAGAGAGGCTGCCAAGGATAAACAACTAGATTGTCGGATCCCACACATACCAAGCATCTCAATCATACACACAATATGCTCGATATGTGTAAATACAACATGGAATCACAACATAACTCTACAACTCAAGTATTTATTCATTAGGCTCCGAGGAGCGAGATATTACAAACATGGGTCTCATGACCCAACAGTCATAGCATACAAATCAAGCACATGCGGAAGCTTAACATGTTTGAGTACAGACATCTACAAATCAAAAGGCTAAGAAGCCTGACTATCTACCAGATCCTGCCGAGGGCACAAGATTGTAGCTGAGGTATCAAGCTAAACGTCGAAGTCCACACAGAACTACTAGCGAGACTGAAGTCTCTCTGCAAAACACAAATTAAGCAAACGTGAGTACAAAGGTACTCAGCAAGACTTACATCAGAACTAGCTACATATGCATCGGTATCAACAAGGGGGGGTGGTGGAGTTTAACTGCAGCAAGCCAGCTTTGACTCAGTGGCTAACCTGAACTACGACTGCAAGCAACTCTTTTGAGGTGGCGCACACGAGTCCACATATTCACCATTCAATACACCACTATGGATCCGCTCCCGTCTCCCTACGAGAAGGCCATCCATAGCACTCACACTTATCTTGCGAGTTTTAGAGTATCCACTTTCACTTCTCTATGAACTGTTATAGGCAACCCAGAAGTTCTTTACCGCGGACGAGGCTATTCGAATAGATCATTTATAACCCTGCAGGGGTGTACTTCATCACACATGTTTCCACCACTTAACGTCTGCACACGACATGTGCTCGGCCGACTTCAAACGAAAGCCGACGTGGGTGTAGACCACGACCTGACTAACCGCACAAGTCTCTAGTCCAGGTTTATCGCCTATTCGGGTTCCATCTGTAAGGAAATCCGGACGGGGTGTCCTCAACGGCCCCAAACGATGTGTACAGGGTCCAGAGACGCCAAACGGGCGCCCGGCATACCCGGCCACAGTGTATCTACCGCATCATAACCCACCCCTAGGGTCAGTGCTACGCACGGCCGCCAACACATAACCTACAAACACCAAAAACTAGTTGCAACTCCTGGACAGAGGACGAGAGGGGTCAGTAAGTTGAGCGGGGTCATATTTCAGGGCCCAATGCGTGGTAGTAACTATTTCATGGATCACAAACACAGAGCTTAGTTCCTGAGGACGGCTTCAATGAGACAACCCACCATGTACTCCTACATGGCCTCTCACCGCTACCTTTACCAAATCGTGTTCACACACTTAGCTCACACACAGTAGGACATGTTCACACACCTCCGATTCATCCCCGATGAACCAGACCTGACACGACTCGATGCAATAGCAGGCATGACAAACAGCACGAATGAGTAGGCACATCAGGGCTCAAACAACTCCTACTCATGCTAGTGGGTTTCATCTATTTACTATGGCAATGACAGGTCATGCAGAGGAAAGGGGTTCAACTACCGCAGCATGTAAAAGTTGAATCGTTGTTGTCCTAATGCAGTAAAATAGAGCAGGAGCGAGAGAGTGGGATTGTATCGGAATGAGCAAGGGGGTTTTTCTTGCCTGGCACTTCTGAAGATATCATTGGGTCTTCATCAGTGTCAACGATCACAGCGTCGGTACAACGTCTATCGAGAGGGGACAACCACCGGCAATAGAGAAGGAACACAATCAATGCAATGCACAACATGATGCATGATAATGACATGGCAATATGTTGTTGATTGAGCTAATGCAACTAGCAACATAATTAAATGAAGTTGGTTTGAACCCAAAGTTCAAATTCAAACTCCACATGTGGTTATTTAAATACCATTCATTTGATTTGTCCTAAACAGTGGCCTTAAGTTGTTCTAACATGCATGAAAATGGTACAGATGGATAGATTGGATTTTTCTGATAATTTTTCATATAAAATTCATTTCATTTGGAGTTACGGTTTAATTTCTATGAATTTTAGAAGTTTTGGGCATTTTCTGGAATTTCCTGAAAAAGAATAAATCCAGAAAATGAGTTATTGCGTCAGCACTGCGTCACTGTGACTTCAGCTGGTCAACAACGCCTAACCAGAGTCAAACCTGACAGTGGGACCCATATGTCATTGACTCAGCTAATTAATATAGTTAATTAACCTTAAATTAAGCCTAACTAAAATGTCAGTGGGGCCGGGGCCCACATGTCAGTGGCTAACCTAACTATCAGGGTTAATTAGCACTAATCTAATCTAGCTAAAGATTAACAGAGATGGGCCCGCATGTCAGTGACCATGGGGGGTCAAACCCCAGGTCAAACGAGTCAACTTCGCCGGACTTGGTCCACGGCTCGTCGCCGGCGACGCCAGAGATGGCGGAGGCGCTCGGGATCGCAACTCAGGTGACCAAATGAGTGGCGGAGAGGCTCTACGGGGAGTTGGCGATCGCGCGCATCTAACGGGGCAAGCGGGAGCAGCTGGGGTGGACTGAGCTCGTCGGAAGGGAGCTCGCGGCGGCGGCCGGAGTTCGGCCAACGGCGGTTTGCGCGTTGCGGGGCATGTCCGGAGCCATGGATGGTCGTGATCGACCCGCGGAAGTGCAACGAGTGCAGCGGTGGGCTCGGACGCGTGCTTGCACGGCCGTGGTCGCGGTGGCGACATGGCCGGCGGCGAGGAGCTATCGGCTCCGATGGCTACTGTGGTTAGAAGGCGCGGACGAGCATGGGGAGAGAGGGGAAAGGACCGGGAGCTCACGGTGAGGCCGACGACAGGCTCAGCTGGCTCGGGGACGACCGGAAGGCGACGAATCCATCGATGGAGTCCGGCGGCCGTGCTCGGGGAAGACGACTCGTGGCGGCGATGTGGGGCTCCCGCGGTGGCATGGCTCGGGGTGGAAGATAGAGGGGGTCGAGGCGGAGCCTCTGGGCATGTCGGAGAGGCGAGGGGGAGGCGGTGGCCACGGTGGTGCACGACGGCGGTGACGGGCGCATTCGGGGAGAGAGCAGAGAATGGGGAGGGAGCCGTGGGAGAGTGAGAGGTCTAGGGGAAGGGTGGGGCGATGCACGTGGCGCTTGGGGTAGACTCCAGTGGCGGCAAGCAAGCAGGAGGTGGTCGGACGTGTGCTCGCGCGCGCCGGCCACGCGCTTATCCTCCTGGCAAGGGGAAGACGACAGGGAGGAGCCCCTGGTGGGCTGGGCCGGCCAGCTACAGTGTTGGGCCGGTTGGTGGGCGCCAGGTAAATTTCTCTGCTCTGTTTTATTTCTGTTCTGTTTCCTTTTATTAATTCATTTTGCCACAGTTTTGAACTCCAAACAATTGAAAACAGTGACAACATTCCTCTGAATATTTTTATATTGCACAATGGGATTATCCAGTGGCACATAAATTATTTCAGAGTTATCTGAAATTATATTCCGTATATTAAGAATGTAAACCCAAATCCAAATACAATATTGATTTAAATTCAATGCCCAAATAATTCCTTAAAAATGTTCATTATTTTCGGTTTGGAACAAAGCCCTTGCCAAAAATACCAAATATCAGTAAGGATCATTTTTGGTTGCATTGAATGCAAATTTTAGTTGAACCTAGTTTGATTCAAGTGGTGCTAGGGTTTCAACATCCCCATTTCAAATTTCCATGAAAGCTAAACATGATGCAGGTAGGATGCAAACACTAGGTAGCACCAGAAGCTAGGGATGTGACAACTCACCCCTACTAAACAAGAATCTCATCCCGAGATTCAAGTCGTGAGGTAAGAAGACAAAGGGACACAAGCTAATACAATCTTCACGATCCAGATGTCTTTCTCGCGGATGTGGATTCATTGCATCACCTTGATCTCGACGTCTTGCTTTGAAAACTACATCCAACATGACAACGAGGAGAAAGGGAGGATTTTAGAAGAATCGATCTTCTTGAGGTTCGAGCAACTTAGGATCATCTTGATGATCACAAGATCAACTCACGGGATGAGACATAGAAACGTCTCTGGAGCTGAGAGGCAAAACTTGCATCAGGAGCGACAGAAGAAACAATTTGATGAGGGTTTCAAAGTAGCGAGGGAAATTGCCATGATTCCAAAACAGGGCACCTCGGGGAAGGTGACTCAAAGAACTATTCCCTTAAGTGGCAAAAAGAATTACTTTTGATCCATAGATCATTGAAACTCTCTATACCAGCCTAAGGGAAATCTCAATCGATCGTCTAGAAGAGTTCGAAGGAGTGGCATACTCAGACTAGGATGGATGATGTGGACTACCTTGTTGAAGACAACGCAATGGATGATTTTTGCTTATCATCGGAAATGGATGGGACCCGTGGTAGGACCACTTTTGAAGATGATCCTTGACAGCAACTGCTAAGAAGGACAACCCATAGGAAATTGGCACAATGGGGTGCAAACTGGGAACAAAATGCAAATGTTGGGAATGTTGCAACCATCATATCTGCCTGAGATTCAGATCTGGTTAGAAACAGGATACTTCAGACTCACATGTCTGAAAAGAAGAGTTTTCAATACAAGTCGACGAGATAACGTTGCGAGACTCTCGGGAGATGAACTACGATAGCAAGCTCCAAAACATGAGCAGGTTTTGCTACACACCTGTGAACACACTATCCTAGACAAGCGTGACCATGTGGCAGTCTTATAACAAAACACTACCGAGTTCAGGGGGAACCATAATTGAGGATATTGAAGTCCTTGCATAAGGCATGCTCTTAAGAAGGAACTTCCTTTCCTTGAACCAATCAATCAGTGGCTTGGTGTGCTAGGAGATACACATGGAATGAAGATGATCAGTCTATCAGATCATAGAATACTTTGCAAATGCATGACTGACTTGGGATGATTCCAGAGGAAGCAAAACAAACTTTCTCGGATTCACGGTGGCAGCTTACATCAAATGCACGTGAGTCAAAGGAGGTCACTTCTTTCATCCAAACATATACTTCATGAATGGGGCATGAAGAAAATGCTTACACAAGTTTCCAACACTACCTAGATGTTCAACACAAATCATCGAGGAGACAAAATGCTGCTGATGGGCTCAATAGCAACTCATTGGAATTTCCATATCACTGGACTTCCACCATTATGTGAACAATGTGATAGTATTGGTCATACCAAAAGATGTAATGGTGTATGCTCGAGGAGTCAACCAAGAGTAGACAACATTACGAATATCGTTGGTTTTGATTTGATTTGAGGATAGCCCACACTCAAATCAAGGTTGGACAAGACGATAGATTCAAGAACTGATCACGAGGATCAATCGATGAAGATATCATCTTTCTTCAACACACACACAACACAAGGATATCCCTTCCGAAATGAACTAAGTGGGAAAAGCTTTCATCTTCCAACTCTGCAAGTTGTTGTTTAGCTCAACCGACTAGTTCAGGGTATCCAACACAGAACCTTGGAGAATGGGTGGTTTGCAAGAAACCAACTTGATCACGAACTCAACATAGCGGTCGGGTGACAACCTGGTAATACTTCCGAGAAGATATTCGGAACATCACAAACCACCATATGTCTCTAAGCTCGAGATCAATCTTGCTTTTCAAGGCAAGACAACATGATCAGAAGAGCAAGGGATTCAATCCTAACTCAAAGATCGAGGAGTGCACCAGGAAATATGGACTAGGTAGCAAGATTAATCTTAGAATGGTAGTTCAATAACCAACACACTAAGAATGAGAATATTGTCCATTTGCTACCAAGAAACGAGTTGCTCGGAGTATTGATTTCACACATCACGATTCACTTGTCGGCATTCTGGTTACAATAACACAGAAAACGAGGAACGAAAAATGATGGCAAGAAGTATCACTACGTCAAGAATGTATAAGAGATGGTGCAATTCTCATGACATTCCTCGCATAAAGTGGGTAATACTTCAGGGTAGAACATAACAAAACTTGATTGCATTTGATCTACGGAATACAACTGCTTTGACCCAATCCTGGATATGGATGAGGTACTGGAGTTTGTTTCTCCTAGTCATTCTGAAATAGAATGGCTTAACAGACCACAAGAATAATAAGCATCGATAACATGGATGCACAATTACTCCTGACTATCAATTGATAGGCGATGGTCGGAATACAAATGAAGAGGGACAACTCAAGAGGACGTATATCCTTCTGAGTTGTGGATGCATAGATTAATATGTCGAACCAAGTTCAACAAGTTTCTTCCAGATAACCCATGCAGGAAGGTAGGACTGGCAGAATCACAATTATGAATGGAGAACTCCTCAAGAGTACTCTGATTGTGATATTTTGGTTCAAAGTACTTCTGCCTTAATGGTTCATGGTATTGGAAGAAAGAAATACCACGGACCTCGAGGACTGTCGCAAGGTTACTAATATCCTAAAGGAATGAGCAAACACTATCAACAGGAGGTAAGTAGGGTGAATCTCGGGTTCAAGAACCCAGGAATAGAATACCTACTACTAAATGGCATCACGGGATGCTTTCGAGAATGGTGGCCAGAATCATCACACCGGAACACAAAACATGGCTAGATTACTAGGTGACTCCCTAAAACACCTAGGGTCATGATAATAGCTCCAACATATATGTCGAGGCAACAAAGTACCTCAACTCACCGATAGTGTGATTAATCTGGCCCAAAAGGACATCGGAAACGGGAAGAAGGGATTTGCAAATGCATCAGACTATTTAGAAACCTGGGATGACTCGGACAGCATAACGGCTGTAAATGCTCAAAAATATTTGAGACATCCTGCAAAATGGTGGCATAACCACTCAACATCACAATATCAAGGTTCCGAGACCAATTATGAACACACAGAAGTAAAAGAAACTGAACTGAGACTTGAATCCAACAATCCTACAAGTCTACGGATTAGTAACACGTGATCTTGATAGAAAGATGAGAAGCCTAGTTCTTAATCCCCGTAGAAGAGAAGAGGGTGACTCAGATCAGAAGGGCATAAGGTAAAGGAGTAAAAAGATCCTTATGTTCCCTTCCACAATCAATTCCCTTATATAGCTAAAGCATTTCTAGACTCAACTTCAACCAGTTTGGCTTGGTAATCCAACAGGCAGTTAGGCTCTGATACCAACGCTGTCAGGACCCCGATTCCAAGTCACATCAATCTAGCCGGCAACACCTCGTATCACTTTGCGACCTCACGCACGGTATTCCCACGGGTGTCGCGTTACCATGTCCCGGGACCGTTTGCCCCTTTTGGCTCATGTATATGATAGTGTCGCTAGCATCCATATGACAGAGAATCCGGGCTGACATGGCTAGTCGTGAACCCAAAGCGGCACTAACCTATGGGGACAGGCATACATGAATCACATCGAGCATGTCGGTCAGCAGCCTGTGAATCTGGGCTGTAGCACTTGGCTAACAGGACACCGGGAACCCGGGCTGTAGCAGGCTAGGCAGGACTCCGGATGTCACTGCGTGACATTTCCCCGAAGGGACAGACACAGGAATGAAGTGAAACACATGCCGGCCAGTCAAGTGTCCTGAGCAGTAGTGCTGGGCTAACAGGACTCCGGTGAACAGGGCCGTAGCAGACTACTATTGCTCATGGAAGCACTAGACTACATTTCCCCATAAGAGAGGCTGCCAAGGATAAACAACTAGATTGTCGGATCCCACACATACCAAGCATTTCAATCATACACACAATATGCTCGATATGTGTAAATAAAACATGGCATCACAACATAACTCTACAACTCAAGTATTTATTCTTTAGGCTCCGAGGAGCGAGATATTACAAACATTGGTCTCATGACCCAACAGTCATAGCATACAAATCAAGCACATGCGTAAGCTTAACATGTCTGAGTACAGACATCTACAAATGAAAAGGCTAAGAAGCCTGACTATCTACCAGATCCTGCCGAGGGCACAAGATCGTAGCTGAGGTATCAAGCTAAACGTCGAAGTCCACGCGGAACTACTAGCGAGACTGAAGTCTCTCCGCAAAACACAAATTAAGGAAACGTGAGTACAAAGGTACTCAGCAAGACTTATATCAGAACTAGCTACATATGCATCAGTATCAACAAGGGGGGGGGGTGGTGGAGTTTAACTGCAGCAAGCCAGCTTTGACTTAGTGGCTAACCTGAACTACGACGGCAGGCAACTCTTTTGAGGTGGCGCACACGAGTCCACATATTCACCATTCAATACACCACTATGGATCCGCTCCCGTCTCCCTATGAGAAGGCCATCCATAGTACTCATAGTTATCTTGCGAGTTTTAGAGTATCCACTTTCACTTGTCTATGAACTGTTATAGGCAACCCAGAAGTCCTTTACCGCGGACACGGTTATTCGAATAGATCATTTATAACCCTGCAGGGGTGTACTTCGTCACACATGTTTCCACCACTTAGCGTCTTCACACGACATGTGCTCGGCAGACTTCAAGCGAAAGCCGACGTGGGTGTAGACCACGACCTGACTAACCTCACAAGTCTCTAGTCCAGGTTTATCGCCTATTCGGGTTCCATCCGCAAGGAAATCCGGCCGGGGTGTCCTCAACGGACCCAAATGATGTGTACAGGGTCCCGAGACGCCAGACGGGCGCCCGGCATACCCGGCCACAGTGTATCTACCGCATCATAGCCCACCCCTAGGGTCAGCGCTACGCACGGCCGCCAACACATAACCTACAAACACCAGAAACTAGTTGCAACTCCTGGACAGAGGATGAGAGGGGTCAGTAAGTCGAGTGGGGTCATATTTCAGGGCCCAATGCGTGGTAGTAACTGTTTCATGGATCACAAACACAGAGCTCAGTTCCTGAGGACGGCTTCAATGAGACAACCCACCATGTACTCCTACATGGCCTCTCACTTCTACCTTTAACAAATTGTGTTCACACACTTAGCTCACACACAGTAGGACATGTTCACACACCTCCGATTCATCCCCAGTGAACCAGACCTGACACGACTCTATGCAATAGCAGGCATGACAAACAGCATGAATGAGTAGGCACATCAGGGTTCAAACAACTCCTACTCATGCTAGTGGGTTTCATCTATTTACTGTGGCAATGACATGTCATGCAGAGGAAAGGGGTTCAACTACCGGGGCATGTAACAGTTGAATCGTTGTTGTCGTAATGCAGTAAAAGAGAGCACGAGCGAGAGAGTGGGATTGTATCGGAATGAGCAAGGGGGTTTTGCTTGCCTGGCACTTCTGAAGATATCATTGGGTCTTCATCAGTGTCAACGATCACATCGTCGGTACAACGTCTATCGAGAGGGGACAACCACCGGCAACAGAGAAGGAACACAATCAATGCAATGCACAACATGATGCATGATAATGACTTGGCAATATGTTGTTGATTGAGCTAATGCAACTAGCAACACAATTAAATGAAGTTGGTTCGAACCCAAAGTTCAAATTCAAACTCCACATGTGGTTATTTAAATACCATTCATTTGATTTGTCCTAAACAGTGGCCTTAAGTTGTTATAACATGCATGAAATGGGTACAGATGGGTAGATTGGATTTTTTTGATAATTTTTCATATATAATTTATTTCATTTGGAGTTACGGTTTAATTTCTATGATTTTTAGAAGTTTTGGGCATTTTCTGGAATTTCCTAAAAAAGAATAAATCCAGAAAATGAGATATTGAGTCAGCACTGCATCACTGTGACGTCAGCTGGTCAACAACGCCTAACCAGAGTCAAACCTGACAGTGGGACCCATATGTCATTGACTCAGCTAATTAATATAGTTAATTAACCTTAAATTAATCCTAACTAAAATGTCAGTGGGGCCGGGGCCCACATGTCAGCGGCTAACCTAACTATCAGGTTTAATTGCACTAATCTAATCTAGCTTAAGATTAACAGAGACGGGCCCGCACGTCAGTGACCCTGGGAGGTCAAACCCAGGTCAAACGAGTTAACTTCGCCGGACTTGGTCCACGGCTCGTCACCGGCGACACCAGAGACGGCGAAGGCGCTCGGAATCGCAATCAGGTGACCAAATGAGCGGTGGAGAGGCTCTACGGGGAGTTGGCGATCGCGCGCATCTAACGGGGCAAGCGGGAGCAGCTCGGGTGGACTGAGCTCGTAGGAAGGGAGCTCGCGGCGGCGCCCGGAGTTCGGCCAACGGCGGTTTGCGCGTTGTGGGGCCTGTCCGGAGCCGTGGATAGTCGTGATCGACCCGCGAAAGTGCAACGAGTGCAGTGGTGGGCTCGGACACGTGCTTGCACGGCCGTGGTCGCGGTGGCGACATGGCCGGCGGCGAGGAGCTATCGGCTCCGATCGCTACGGTGGTTAGAAGGCGCGGATGGGCATGGGGAGAGAGGGGAAAGGACCAGGAGCTCATGGTGAGGCTGACGACAGGCTCAGCTGGCTCAAGGACGACCGGAAGGCGACGAATCCGTCGATGGAGTCCGGCGGCCGTGCTCGGGGAAGACGACTCGCGGCGGTGACATGGGGCTCCCGCGGTGGCTTGGCTCGGGGTGGAAGATAGAGGGGGTCGAGGCGGAGCCTTTGGGCATGTCGGAGAGGCGAGGGGGAGGCGGTGGCCACGGTGGTGCATGTCGGCGGCGACGAGCGCGTTCGGGGAGAGAGCAGAGAAGGGGGAGGGAGCCGTGGGAGAGTGAGAGGTCCATGGGAAGGGCGGGGCGATGCACGTGGTGCTCGGGGTAGACTCCAGCGGCGGCAAGCCAGCAGGAGGTGGCCGGACACGTGCTCGCGCGCGCCGGCCACGCGCTCATCCTCCTGGCAAGGGGAAGACGATAGGGGGAGCCCCTGGTGGGTGGGCCGGCCAGCTACAGTGCGGGGCCGGTTGGTGGGCACCAGGTAAATTTCTCTGCTCTGTTTTATTTCTGTTCTGTTTCCTTTTATTAATTCATTTTGCCACTGTTTTGAACTCCAAACAATTGAAAACAGTGACAACATTCCTCTGAATATTTTTGTATTGCACAATGGGATTATCCAGTGGAACATAAGTTATTTTAGAGTTATCTGAAATTTTATTCCATATATTAAGAATATAAACCCAAATCCAAATACAATATTGATTTAAATTCAATGCCCAAATAATACCTTAAAAATTTTCTTTATTTTTGGTTTGGAACAAAGCCCTTGCCAAAAATACCAAATATCAGTAAGGATCATTTTTTGTTTCATTGAGTGAAAGTTTTAGTTGAACCTAGTTTGATTCAAGTGGTGCTAGGGTTTCAACATCCCCATTTCAAATTTCCATGAAAGTTAAACATGATGCAGGCAGGATGCAAACACTAGGCAGCACTAGAAGCTAGGGATGTGACAACTAGAGTTTTGTAGTTTCACCCAGGGTAAGATGGCTGTTGATGCTTACAGTAGAGAGTTTGAGAACCTTGCCCGCTATGCTACAGAAGAAGTGTCCACGGACGCCAAGAAGCAGGCTAGGATCCGGAAGGGTCTCAACCCCAAGTTGCGTTGTGATCTCCACTTGCATCATTGCAGTACATTCCAGGCTCTTGTGAACAAGGCCATTAATGCAGAGACACCTCAACTCACTTACGAGGAGTCTCATAAGCACACCAGTGGTTTGGGTTCTTCCTCCGGTTCTACTTCGCAGAAGCGCCAGATTTGGGTTCCGAAGTCCGCTCTTCCACCCGGTTATACACCAAGGCCATCTTGTGTGGCACCTCACCCAATTCAGCAATATGCTCCACCCAGACCTATTGGTAGACCGCCTGTCGATGCGGGTCCACGTCCTACTTCAGGGACTTGCTTCACATGCAGAGAGCCAGGGCACTATGCACGTGACTGCTCTCAAACCAATTATGCTCCACCCCAGCCTGAGAAGTCGGTTGGCCGTGGTAAGCCATCACGCAAGATGATTAGTGTCAAGTCAGCTCCCGCTGAACGTGGATGTGTGCATCACGTCTCAGCTAAAGACGCTCATGATGATCCGGATGTCGTTCTTGGTACACTCCTTGTCAACTATCATCCAGCTTCAGTTCTGTTCCATACTGGAGCATCTCACTCCTTCATATCCGAAGGCTATGCTTGTTTGCACGACATGTCATTTTGTGATATGCCAAATCCACTTGAAATCCAAACTCCAGGGTCTAGATGACAAACTACCAGAATAAGACATGGTAATGAAATTCTTATTGACAGACTTGTATTCCTTGCATCACTTGTAGCCCTCAAGTCTACAGATATTAACATCATCTTGGGTATGGACTGGATGAAAGCTCATCATGCCAAGATTGATTGTTACACAAGGTCTGTCCAGCTTACACACCCATCTGGCAAGATAGTCACCGTCTCCACTAGAGTTGCAAACCGTCAGCTCTATTCCCTTAATGCCAACCCTCTTCCAGACCTTGAAGATATTCCGGTAGTCCGTGACTTTCCGGATATCTTTCCAGAGGAACTGCCCGGTATTCCACCTGACAGAGATGTAGAGTTTGTCATAGATCTTATCCCAAGAACCGCTCCAATCTCTAGGAGACCTTACAAGATGGCACCCTTAGAACTAGCTGAGCTTAAGAAACAACTCGATGAATCCTTGCAAAAGGGTTTCATCCGTCCTAGTTCTTCTCCCTGGGCTTGCCACATTCTCTTCGTCAAGAAGAAGGATGGTACGGACCGAATGGTTGTAGATTATCGTCCCGTTAATTTGGTCACGGTAAAGAACAAGTATCCGCTCCCCAGGATCAACGATCTGTATGATCAGCTCGCTGGATCCTCAGTCTTTTCCAAGATGGATTTGAGGTTAGGCTACCACCAAATCAAGATCAGAAATGGGGACATTCCTAAGACGGATTTTGTCACTCGTTATGGTCAGTACGAGTACACCATCATGTCCTTTGGTCTAACCAATGCTCCAGCTACATTCTCTCGCTTGATGAACACGATTTTCATGGAGTACTTAGATTAGTTCATCGTGGTTTACCTCGATGATATTCTTATTTACTCAAAGAACGAGGAAGAGCATGCCGAACATCTTAGACTTGTGTTAGAGAAACTCAGAGAGCACCGCCTTTATGCCAAGTTCTCCAAGTGCGAATTTTGGTTGCCAGAAGTGACCTACCGGGGCCACGTGATATCTGGTAAGGGCATTGCTATCAATCCCGAGAGAGTTCAGGCCATTCTTGATTGGACTCCGCCTGAAACGGTTAAGCAAGTTAGGAGTTTCCTTGGTCTAGCCAGTTATTGTCGCCGCTTCGTGGAGAACTTCTCCAAAGTGGCCAAACCTCTCACGGGACTTCTCAAGAAAGATAAAAAGTTTGAGTGTACCACGAAACGCTTGATCTCCAAGATAACCTCACTTATCGAGAGTACCCCGTCCGCATTCTGGATCAAGCCGAGCGTGTCACTCGACGTCATAACATCAAGTTTCTCAAGGTTCAGTGGTCTCATCATTCCGAGAGAGAGACGGGGGGTAGCATGGCGACACCAGAGGCGTCCAGGCCCTCGAGGGGGCGAGGCAGGCAGGCAGGAGGTGGCCGGCGTGTGTGCTCGCGCGCGGTGGCCACGCGCGCGCGTCCTCCTGGCGGGAGGTGGAGGACGACTGGCACTGGCCAGTCGGCTGGGCTGGCCTATTGGGCCACTGGGCCAGGCCGGCTGCACAGTGCCAGGCCGCGGTAACCCAGGTAAGCAATTTTCCATTTTTGTTTCTTTTCTATTTTCTGACATTTGTTTCTGATTTTGTAAAGTACTAAATCATTTTATTTTCTTCTGACAATTTTTGCAGGGGCCTAAGGGATTATTCCAAAGCCCCTCACCAAAATTCAGAATTATTGGACAATATTTTATATATATATAAATATTTATCCAATGCAAATAATTACTGGATTAATTCCAAATGTCCAAAATAAATATTTATGAGTTCCTAAAAATATTGGTTTGATTTTTATCTCTGTCCAATATTTTCAAAGAGCAACATGAGCATTTTCGTGGACCCTTTTGGAGCAATTTTTACTTGGGTCATTTTCAGAAATGATTCTGAGGGTTTCACAAATCCCCATTTCAATTTTTAAATGGAATTTAAACATGATGCAAACATGAAGGCTAGCCTAGGTCATACCAGAACTAGGGATGTGACAACTCGCTCACATCCCTAGCTTCTGGTGCTGCCTAGTGTTTGCATCCTGCCTGCATCATGTTTAACTTTCATGGAAATTTGAAATGGGGATGTTGAAACCCTAGCACCACTTGAATCAAACTAGGTTCAACTAAAATTTGCATTCAATGAAACCAAAAATGATCCTTACTGATATTTGGTATTTTTGGCAAGGGCTTTGTTCCAAACCAAAAATAATGAACATTTTTAAGGAATTATTTGGGCATTGAATTTAAATCAATATTGTATTTGGATTTGGGTTTATATTCTTAATATATGGAATATAATTTCAGATAACTCTGAAATAATTTATGTGCCACTTGATAATCCCTTTGTGCAATATAAAAATATTCAGAGGAATGTTGTCACTATTTTCAATTGTTTGGAGTTCAAAACAGTGGCAAAATGAATTAATAAAAGGAAACAGAACAGAAATAAAACAGAGCAGAGAAATTTACCTGGCGCCCACCAACCAGCCCAGCACTGTAGCTGGCCGGCCCAGCCCACCAGGGGCTCCTCCCTGTCGTCTTCCCCTTGCCAAGAGGACGAGCGCGTGGCCGGCGCGCGCGAGCACGCGTCCGGCCACCTCCTGCTTGCTTGCCACCGCTGGAGTCTACCCCGAGCACCACGTGCATCGCCTGCCCTTCCCCTGGACCTCTCACTCTCCCACGGCTCCCTCCCCCTTCTCTGCTCTCTCCCCGAACATGCCCGTCGCCGCCAGCGTGCACCACCCTAGCCACCGCCTCCCCCTCGCCTCTCCGACATGCCCAGAGGCTCCGCCTCGACCCCCTCTATCTTCCACCCCGAGCCACGCCACCGCGGGAGCCCCACATCGCCGCCACGAGTCATCTTCCCTGAGCACGGCCGCCGGACTCCATCGACGGATTCGTCGCCTTTCGGTCATCCCCGAGCCAGCTGAGCCTGTCGTCAGCCTCACCGTGAGCTCCCGGTCCTTTCCCCCCTCTCCCCGTGCTCGTCCGCGCCTTCTAACGACCGTAGCCATCGGAGCTGATAGCTCCTCGCCGCCGGCCATGTCGCCACCATGACCACGGCCGTGCAAGCACGCGTCCGAGCCCACCGCTGCACTCGTTGCACTTCCGCGGGTCGATCACGACCATCCACGGTTCTGGACATGCCCCGCAATGCACAAACCGCCATTGGCCGAATTCCGGCGCTGCCGCGAGCTCCCTTCCGATGACCTCAATCCACCCCAGCTGCTCCTGCTTGCCCCGTTAGATGCGCGCGATCGCCAGCTCCCCGTAGAGCCTCTCCGTCGCTCATTTGGTCGCCTGAGTTGTGATTCCGAGCGTCTCCGCCATCTCTGGCGTCGCCGGCGACGAGCCGTGGACGAAGTACGGCGAAGTTGACTCGTTTGACCTGGGGTTTGACCCCCCAGGGTCACTGACATGCGGGCCTATCTCTGTTAATCTTTAGCTAGATTAGATTAGTGCTAATTAACCCTGATAGTTAGGTTAGCCGCTGACATGTGGGCCCCGGCCCCACTGACATTTTAGTTAGGCTTAATTTAAGGTTAATTAACTATATTAATTAGCTGAGTCAATGACATATGGGTCCCACTGTCAGATTTGACTCTGGTTAGGCGCTGTTGACCAGCTGACGTCACACTGACGCAGTGCTGATGCAATAACTCATTTTCTGGATTTATTCTTTTTCAGGAAATTCCAGAAAATGCCCAAAACTTCTAAAAATAATATAAATTAAACCGTAACTCCAAATGAAATAAATTATATATAAAAAATTATCAGAAAAATCCAATCTATCCATTTGTACCATTTTCATGCATGTTAGAACAACTTAAGGCCACTGTTTAGGACAAATCAAATGAATGGTATTTAAATAACCACATGTGGAGTTTGAATTTGAACTTTGGGTTCAAACCAACTTCATTTAATTGTGTTGATTGTTGCATTAGCTCAATCAACAACATATTGCCATGTCATTATCATGCATCATGTTGTGCATTGCATTGATTGTGTTCCTTCTCTGTTGCCGGTGGTTGTCCCCTCTCGATAGACGTTGTACCGACGATGTGATCGTTGACACTGATGAAGACCCAATGATATCTTCAGAAGTGCCAGGCAAGCAAAAACCCCTTGTTCATTCCGATACAATCCCACTCTCTCGCTCCTGCTCTCTTTTACTGCATTAGGACAACAACGATTCAACGGTTACATGCTGCGGTCGTTGAACCCCTTTCCTCTCCATGACCTGTCATTGCCACAGTAAATAGATGAAACCCACTAGTATGAGTAGGAGTTGTTTGAACCCTGATGTGCCTACTCATTCATGCTGAGTGTCATGCCTGCTATTGGATAGAGTCGTGTCAGGTCTGGTTCATCGGGGATGAATCGGAGGTGTGTGAACATGTCCTACTGTGTGTGAGCTAGCTGTGTGAACACGATTTGGTAAAGGTAGCGGTGAGAGGCCATGTAGGAGTACATGGTGGGTTGTCTCATTGAAGCCGTCCTCAGGAACTGAGCTCTGTGTTTGTGATCCATGAAACAGTTACTACCATGCATTGGGCCCTCAAATATGACCCCGCTCGACTTACTAACCCCTCTCGTCCTCTGTCCAGGAGTTGCAACTAGTTTCTGGTGTTTGTAGATTATGTGTTGGCGGCCGTGCGTAGTGCTAAGCCTAGGGGTGGGCTATGATGCGGTAGATACACTGTGACCGGGTATGCCGGGCGCCCGTTTGGCATCTCGGGACCCTGTACACATCGTTTGGGGCCGTTGAGGACACCCCGGCCGGATTTCCTTGCGGATGGAACCCGAATAGGCGATAAACCTGGACTAGAGACTTGTGCGGTTAGTCAGGTCGTGGTCTACACCCACATCGGCTTTCGCTTGAAGTCTGCCGAGCACATGTCGTGTGCAGACGCTAATTGGTGGAAACATGTGTGACGAAGTAAACCCCTGCAGGGTTATAAATGATCTATTCAAATAGCCGTGTCCGCGGTAAAGGACTTCTGGGTTGCCTATAACAGTTCATAGACAAGTGAAAGTGGATACTCTAAAACTCACAGGATAAGTGTGAGTGCTATGGATGGCCTTCTCATGGGGAGACGGGAGCGGATCCATAGTGGTGTATTGAATGGTGAATATGTGGACTCGTGTGCGCCACCTCAAAAGAGTTGCTTGCAGTCGTAGTTCAGGTTAGCCACTGAGTCAAAGCTGGCTTGCTGCAGTTAAACTCCACCCCCCTTGTTGATACCGATGCATATGTAGCTAGTTTGATGTAAGTCTTACTGAGTACCTTTGTACTCATGTTTGCTTAATTTGTGTTTTGCAGAGAGACTTCAGTCTCGCTAGTAGTTCCACGTGGACTTCGACGTTTAGTTTGATACCTCAGCTATGATCTTGTGCCCTCGGCAGGATCTGGTAGATAGTGAGGCTTCTTAGCCTTTTCATTTGTAGATGTCTGTACCCAGACATGTTAAGCTTCCGCATGTGCTTGATTTGTATGCTATGACTGTTCGGTCATGAGACCCATGCTTGTAATATCTCGCTCCTCGGAGCCTAATGAATAAATACTTGAGTTGTAGAGTTATGTTGTGATGCCATGTTGTATTTACACATATCGAGCATATTGTGTGTATGATTGAAATGCTTGGTATGTGTGGGATCCGACAATCTAGTTGTTTATCCTTGGCAGCCTCTCTTATGGGGAAATGTAGTCTAGTGCTTCCATGATCCATAGTAGTCTGCTACAGCCCGGTTCACGGGAGTCCTGTTAGCCCAGCACTACAGCTCAGGACACTTTACTGGCCGGCATGTGTTTCACTTCGTTCCTGTGTCTGTCCCTTCGGGGAAATGTCACGCGGTGACATCCGGAGTCCTTCCTAGCCTGCTACAGCCTGGGTTCCTGGAGTCCTATTAGCCCAGTGCTACAGCCCGGATTCACACACTGCTGACCGACATGCTCGATGTGATTCATGTATGCCTGTCCCCATAGTTTAGTGCCCTTCCTCTCTTCATCCTAGTCCACCAAAACCTCTAGCATAGGTCTTGATAGATTTGAGTACAACTGGGATGAATGGTGAGAGGAGATTCATGAGCTTCCTTATGAATCAACTGCCGTAGGTGTTGTTTCTTGGGAACCACCAAGCGGTTCTCGAAGAAGACAACACCTCGCTCATCCATGGAAAAACATCTAGCAACTCCTTTAGCAATGTTTTCCTTAATCCGGGATATGCCCTTATCACGCTTCTGGGCAGCTATGATTTGATCCGTAAGGTTAGGCTTCGCCACTAGGGTGGATAGGAATCCTCGAGGAACAATGTGAAGATTAAGCTTACGAAATTCCTCATGGAGAAGTGGTTGACTTTGTTGTAACATCAAGTCATTACAATAGGATTTACGACTTAGCGCATCAGCCATGACATTGGCCTTGCCCGGGGTGTAAGTTATTTCTAAGTCGTAATCCGAGATCAACTCGACCCAACGTCGTTGCCTGAGATTCAAATCCGGTTGGGTGAAGATATATTTCAAACTTTGGTGATCGGTGAAGATCTCGCAACGATTACCGAGAAGGTAATGTCGCCAAGTTTTGAGTGCATGGACTACAGCTGCAAGCTCTAGATCATGTGTGGGATAGTTTTCCTCATGTGGGTGTAATTGCCGTGAGGCATGGGCAATTACCTGACGATCTTGCATGAGTCTGCAACCTAGTCCTTGTCGCGAGGCGTCGCAATAGATAATAAAGTCCTTGGAGAAATCTGGTGGTACCAGTACGGGAGCAGATGTCAGGCGTCTTTTTAGTTCCCGAAAGCTAAACTCGCACTGTGGGGTCCACTCGAACTTTTTATCTTTCTTGAGGAGTTCAGTTAGAGGTTTAGCAACCTTGGAGAAATTCTCGACGAAGCGGCGGCAATAGCTCGCTAAGCCAAGGAAACTCCGAACTTGCTTGACCGTCTCAGGTGGAGTCCAATCAAGGATGGCTTGAACTCGCTCGGTATTGACAGCAATACCCTTACCAGAGATTACATGGCCTAGATAGGTCACTTCTGGCAACCAAAATTCACACTTGGAGAATTTGGCATAAAGGTGATGCTCTCGAAGTTTCGTCAATACCAGCCTTAGATGTTCGACATGTTCCTCTTCATTCTTGGAGTAGATGAGTATATCATCGAGGTATACTACGACGAATTTATCCAAATACTCCATGAAGACCGAGTTTATTAACCAAGAGAAGGTGGCTGGGGCATTGGTTAAACTGAAGGACATGACGGTGTACTCGTATTGGCCATAACGAGTAACAAAGGCCGTTTTGGGAATGTCCCCATTTCTGATTTTGATTTGATGGTAGCCCAACCTCAAATCCATCTTGGAAAAGACCGAGGATCCAGCGATCTGATCATACAGATCGTTGATTCTGGGAAGCGGATACTTGTTCTTGATAGTGACCAAGTTGACAGGTCGGTAATCTACAACCATCCGATCCGTTCCATCCTTCTTCTTTACGAAGAGGATGGGGCAATCCCAAGGAGAGGAACTAGGACAGATGAAACCCTTTTTCAAGGACTCATCGAGTTGGTTCTTAAGCTCGGCTAGTTCTAAGGGTGCCATCTTATAGGGTCTTCTAGAAATTGGAACGGTTCCTGGAACAAGGTCTATCACGAACTCGACATCCCTGTCAGGTGGAACATCTGGCAGTTCTTCTGGAAAGACATCCAGAAATTCTCGGACTACCAGAATATCCTCAAGGTCTGGAACGGGGTTGGCATTTAAGGAGTAAAGCTGGCGCTTGGCCACTCGAGTTAAGACATTGACTGTCTTGCCCGATGGGTGAGTAAGTTGAACGGTTCTAGTGGCACAATCAATCTTAGCATAATGAGTTGACATCCAGTCCATACCCAAGATGATGTTTATGTCCGAGGACTTGAGAGCTATTAAGGATGCAAGGAAGACAAGTCTATCAACAAGAATTTCATTCCCATGGCTTACTCTAGAAGTTTGCCATCTAGAGCCAGGGGTTTGAATTTCCATGGTAGTGGGCATGTCACAGAATGTTGTGTTATGCAATCGAGCATAGCTCTCAGATATGAATGAATGAGATGCTCCGGTATCGAAAAGAACAGATGCCGGATGGAAATTAACAAGGAGCGTACCAAGGATGACGTTAGGATCCTCATGAGCCTCCTCGGCTGAGACATAGTTGACATGGCCACGTGAAGTGGTGACCGGCTTGGCGTTGAATGTCTTTCCCGCTGGCTTACCATGACCAACGGACTTTCCAGACCGATTGGGGTTGTTGTTCTGGGGACACTCTCGACTATAGTGACCCGGCTCTCCACACTTGAAACATGTCACAACATTGGGGCGTGGAGCAGCATTAGCAGCGGGGCCACCATAGGGCTTGGGCGGTGCAAACTGCTGGTTGGGACGAGGCGCCTCAAAGGATGGCCTCGGAATGAACCTGGGTGGCAGTGTCATGCTTGGAATCCACACCCGGCGCTTCTGAGAACTAGAGCCGGATGAAGAGCCAAAATCACAAGAGTGCTTGCGTGAAGCGTCATAGTTAGACTGGCCTGTCTCAGCACTGATGGCTATATTGACCAACTTCTGAAAGGAGGTGCACTTGTGCAGACGAAGATCGCGGCAAAGCTTAGGGCTAAGTCCCTTGCGGAACCTTGCCTGCTTCTTAGTGTTGGTGGATACCTCTTCAGGAGCATATCGTGCCAGATTCCCAAATTCACGACTATATGCATCCACAGTTAGTCTTCCTTGGGTGAAATTGCAGAACTCTTCCCTCTTGCGATCTATGAGACCTTCCGAGATGTGATGCTCACGGAAAGCCTCACTGAATTCAGCCCAAGTAGTGATTTGGCCGATCAGGCGCATAGCTTCAAAGTTTTCCCACCAAACGCTAGCAGGGCCTTCGAGGTGATAGGCAGCATAGGTAACCTTATCAGCTTCGGCTACGTTAGCAGAACGTAGCTTGTGTGTGATGCTGCGGAGCCAGTCATCCGCGTCGAGGGGCTCGACGGAATGATTGAACTTTGGTGGGTACAACTTGATGAAGTCATTGATTGACACCAAGTCATTTCGCTGATGGCGTGCAGTGTTCTGCTCAATCCGCTCCAGCAAGCGGTTAGTCTCACGCTTGTTTCTTTCCGCCTCTAGCATCACTTCGGCAAGAGAAGGCGGGTGAGGCAGATTTTCACCCCTAACTGCACTGGCTTCCCCCTGCTCCGGGGCAACAGGGTTGCTGCGGGTGTTGACCATCCTAGGAGAAAACAAGACAACGGTTTAGATAAGGATTGCACAAACTTAGCAAGGAAGTGCAAAATGTAATGGATAACATGGAATGCTAAGATGTTCATTGCATGACATGGTAATATAGAAACTGCCATATATATACCATTGGTCATACACACCGTACATAGTTTAGTACAAGCCGAGGCTAGAGTACAACTACGGTGAAAGACATTACATCTCATCAGAGGCATTCCAAGCTCCTCTACATTATTTTTCTACACCTCCGGACCGTGATACACACCAAGTTGTATCCCACGGGTCACGCAGGACTGTGGAGAATACAGCTATTACAATACTAGTGAAACTACTACTAGCTCAAACGGCTCCGTAGTAATCCTCATAGAAGTCGCCACCAAAGCCTGGAAGTGGAACATGATCATCTGGGAACAGACGGTCCTGCGGAGCCTGCGGACCATAGGGACTCGGATGTGGCCTTGGTCCCACAGGGGGTGGCAGACGGGGACCATGAGGAGGGGTGATGCCTCCTACATCGCGCCACTCCATACAATCTGGCAATCCAGATCATACAGGGTACAGGTCCCTCATGTCCATGTACCCTGCCTGCACCGCAGGTGCAAACCGAGTCAAAGTGGCCCAATGATCAGAACGAGTGTGGAAAAGCTCCATACGCAAGGCCCGATTTTTGTGGTCCTTATCCTCGAGCCATAGTAGTCCGCTATAGCCTGGTTCACCGGAGTCCTGCTAGCCCAGCACTACTGCTTAGGACACCTGACTGGCCGGCATGTGTTTCATTTCGTTCCTATGTCTGTCCCTTAGGGGAAATGTCACGCGGTGACTTCCGGAGTCCTGCCTAGCCTACTACAGCCCGGGTTCCCCGGAGTCCTGTTAGCCTAGTGCTACAACCCGGATTCAATCACTGATGACCAACATGCTCGATGTGATTCATGTATGCCTGTCTCCATTGGTCTGTGCCGCTAGTCACACTGATCTAGCATGTAACACCTCATATCACTTTGCGGCCTCACGCACGGTATTCCCACAGGTGTCGCCTTACCATGGCCCGGGACAGTTTGCACCATTTGGCTCACGTATATGATAGTATCGCTAGCATCCATATGACAAAGAACCCGGGCCGACATGGCTAGTCATGAACCCAAAGCGGCACTAACCTATGGGGACACGCATACATGATTCACATCGAGCATGTCGGTCAGCAGCGTGTGAATCCGGGCTGTAGCACTGGGCTAATAGGACTTCGGGAACCCGGGCTGTAGCAGGCTAGGCAGGACTCCAAATGTCACCGCGTGACATTTCCCTGAAGGGACAGACACAGGAACGAAGTGAAACACATGCCGGCCAGTCAAGTGTCCTGAGCAGTAGTGCTGGGCTAGCAGGACTCCGGTGAACCGGGCTGTAGCGGACTACTATGGCTCAAGGAAGCACTAGACTACATTTCCCCATAAGAGAGGCTGCCAAGGATAAACAACTAGATTATCGGATCCCACACATAGCAATACACGTCACACGTACGCATAACATGCAAGTAT
Source organism: Triticum urartu (assembly GCF_056163025.1). Lineage (NCBI taxonomy): Eukaryota > Viridiplantae > Streptophyta > Magnoliopsida > Poales > Poaceae > Triticum > Triticum urartu. The sequence goes on from NC_141875.1 coordinate 418,092,112, forward strand.
GTGCTGTACAACATGGCATCACAACATAACGCAAACTCAAATAGATAAAGGCCCAGAAGAGCCACATAGCATTAAATACAAACAGGGGTCACATGACCCATCATTCAGAGCATACAAGCAACGGAAGCATTACATGTCTGAGTACAGACAACTACAAAAGAAAAAAAGGCTCAAAAGCCTGACTATCTACAAGTCCCTCCCAAGGGAACAAGATCATAGCTGAGGTAACAAGCTACTCGTCGAAGTCCAAGCGGTACTACTAGTGAGACAAATGTCTCACCTGCGAAACATAAATAAAGCAAACATGAGTACAAAGGTACTCAGCAAGGCTTACATCAGATCCTATCATACATGTATTTGTATCAAGAAGGTAATGTGGGGTTTAGTTGCAGCAAGCCAGCTTTGACTCAGTGGCTATCCTATTCTACGACTACGAGAAACTTCTTTGCGGTGAGGCAGCGCACACGAGTCCACTAATCACCACATCAATACACTACTATGGATTCATCCCCGCCTCCTTACGAGAAGGCCATCCATAGCACTCACACTTGTCTTGAGCATTTTAGAGTGTCCACTTTAAGTTGTCTATGTACCACGTAAGCATCCGAGAAGTCCATAACCGAGGACATACCTATTCGAATAGATCATGATAACCCTGCAGGGGTGTACTTGTTCACACACGCTCTCACCACTTATCACCATATACACGTCATGTATCTCAGCAACCTTCAAGCGGAAGCCTGGCAAGGGTGTCGGCCATGACCTGACTAACCACACAAGACTCTAGTCCAGGTTTATCGCCTATTCGGGTTCCATCCGCAAGGAGATCTGGCCGGGGTTTCGCTCACGGCCCCAAACGATGTGTACAGGGTTCCCAAGCCCACCATCCGGGTGCCGCTCGGTACACCGGGCCACGTGTGCCTAGTCTGTCCCAAGTCCACCTTGTCAGGTGCCACTCGGTAGAAAAATAGCACTACCTATAAACACCAGAAACTATTTGCAACTCCTGGACAGAGATCAAGGCGGTTAATAAGTCGAGAGAGCTTGGAGCGCCCGGAGCCCAATGTGTGGTAGTAGCTAGTCATTGAACAACTTACACAGAACTCAGTTCTTAAGGACGGTCCCAATGAGACAACCCACCATGTACTCCTACATGGCCTCTCACCGCTACCTTTACCAAATCGTGTTCACACGCTTAACTCTCAGCACCGGATCATATCGTAACACTCCAATTCATTCCCGATGAATCAGACCTGACATACTCTAAGCAATAGCAGGCAAAGCATGGTGGGAACACAACATGGCTCAATCAACTCCTACACATGCTAGTGGGTTTTAACTATTTACTGCGGCAATGACAAGTCATGCAGAGGAATGGGTTCAAGTACCGTAGCATAAAGTAGCAGTTGAATCGTTGTTGTCCTAATGCAATAAATGAGAGCAGGAGAGAGAGAGTAGGATTGTATCAGAATGAACAAGGGGGGTTGCTTGCCTGGTAGGTCAACAGGGGGGCACTGCTCCTCAGACAGGTACTCTCGAGCACTCTCCGGAGCAGGACCTATCGAGAAGGAACGGTGTCGAAACTCAAACACAAGCATATGCAACATTATGATGCATGAATATGGCATGAGTATGTGATGTTGTTTGAGTTAATGCATCTAGCATTTATTTGGTTGAAGTCCATTTGAACCAAGGGTTTAATTGCAACTCCAAATTAAGCTCTTAAATATGCCATTTATGTGTTTTCATATATACAACATGTATAGGTTGGTTTGTCATGCATGAAAATGGTGCAGATGGTAGATTGAATTTTTCTGATCATTTTTCATATATAACTTATTTCAATCTGAGCTACGGTTAAATTTCTATGAATTTTTGAAGTTTATAATTTTTTCTGGAATTTCCTGATTTATTTTAAAACCAAAAATATATATATTACGTGAGCATGACAGCAGCATTGCGTCAGCAGGTCAAAGGCGGCTGACCAGGTCAAACCTGACGTGTGGGGTCCACACGTCAGTGTCACAGGTTAAACAGGGAGTTATTTCTAATTTAGCAAAAAGATTAAGGCACCAGGGCCCACTGTCAGTGTCACTAATGGGGGGGTTAGTCCTAAACTAATCTTGCCACGTCAGCCCGCCAGGGTTTGGCCGGCGGCGACTATTCTGTGCGGCAGAGGGGCTCGGGATCGCTTCCCCAGGGCCCAAACGAGCAGCCGAGGGCAGCTACGGGGAGCTGGAGCTCACCCGCATCTAGCGCAGCATGTGGTGGCAGCGGGGACGGCCGCAGCTCGCCTGAATGGAGCTCGCGGCGGTGGCCAGAGTTCGGCCATCGACGGAGTCGACGCTACGGTGGTCAGGAGAGCGAGGTAATCAGTGCTATGGCCTCCTGGGAGCACGCTGAGCATGACTATTTGCTCGGTTGGGTCAGGCGAGGTTGCTAGCTGCGGCAGCAACGAACGCGGCGGCAGTGAGCTCACGATTGCAGTGGGGGTTGCAGATAGGGCCGAATTTGGTTGCAAGAGGAGAGGGGAAAGATGGCGTGGCTCACAGGGAGTCGGACGAGGTGCTCGGTGGGCTCGGGGACGGCTTGGTGACGGCGAATCGACGTCGGCGGTGACCTGATGAAGAGGATGAGGACGACAGTGTAGTTGGCGTTGCAGCGCGTCCGGTGCCTCGTGGCTCGTCGAGGAGGTCGGGGAGGTCGAGACGGAGCTCGCAGGCACGGCGAAGGGTCGAGAGAGAGGCGATGGTCGCGGCAACGTCGAGCGGCGGCGGCGGCTGCGTTCGGTGCGTGCGAGGGAGAGAGACAGGGGAGAGGATGGGGACGAGAGAGAGCGAGAGAGAGACGGGGGGTAGCGTGGCGACGCCAGAGGCGTCCAGGCCGTCGAGGGGGCGAGGCAGGCAGACAGGAGGTGGCCGGCGTGTGCTCGCGTGCGGCGGCCACGCGTGCGCGTCCTCCTGGCTGGAGGTGGAGGACGACTGGCACTGGCCAGTCGGCTGGGCCGGCCTGTTGGGCCACTGGGCCAGGCCGGCTGCATAGTGCCAGGCCGTGGTAACCCAGGTAAGCAATTTTCCATTTTTGTTTCTTTTCTATTTTCTGACATTTGTTTCTAATTTAGTAAAATACTAAATCATTTTATTTTCTTCTGACAATTTTTGCAGGGGCCTAAGGGATTATTCCAAAGCCCCTCACCAAAATTCAGAATTAATGGACAATATTTTATATATATAAAAATATTTATCCAACGCAAATAATTACTGGATTAATTCCAAATGTCCAAAATAAATATTTATGAGTTCCTAAAAATATTGGTTTGATTTCTATCTCTGTCCAATATTTTCAGAGAGCAACATGAGCATTTTCTTGGACCCTTTTGGAGCAATTTTTACTTGGGTCATTTTCAGATATGATTCTGAGGGTTTCAAAAATCCCCATTTCAATTTTTAAATGGAATTTAAACATGATGCAAACATGAAGGCTAGCCTAGGTCATACCAGAACTAGGGATGTGACAACTCGCCCCCACTCGGAAGAATCTCGTCCTGAGATTCAAGAGTTGGTGGAAAGAAAGCGGGGTACTCAAGTCGAAGACGATCTTCACGCTCCCAGGTAGCTTCTCTCTCGGAATGATGAGACCACTGAACCTTGAGAAACTTGATGTTATGACGTCGAGTGACACGCTCGGCTTGATCCAGAATGCGGACAGGGTACTCTCGATAAGTGAAGTTATCTTGGAGATCAAGCGTTTCATGGTCAACTCCGCAGAGGGGATCCGAGAAGCAACGCCTGAGTTGAGAGACGTGGAAGACATCATGTACTCAAGAAAGATGTGGGGGTAGTTCCAACTGGTAAGCAACCTCTCCTCGTTTAGCGAGAATTAGAAAGGGACCAATGTAATGAGGAGACAACTTTCCCTTGATACCGAATCGATGGGTACCCTTCAAAGGGGTAACCCAAATGTAAGCTTTGTCACCAACTTCATAAGCCACTTCCTTATGACTACGGTCATACTGGCACTTTTGACGAGATTGGGCTGTTTTCAAATTCTCACGAATGATGCGAACTTGCTCTTCTGCCTCCTGGATCATATCCGGTCCAAAGAACTGTCTTTCACCGGTTTCTGACCAATTCAAAGGTGTTCGACATCTTCGTCCATACATAACCTCAAAAGGAGCTTTCTTGAGGATGGATTGGTAGCTATTGTTATAAGCAAACTCGGCGAAGGGAAGACACTTCTCCCAATCCATACCGAATGAGATAACACAAGCTCTAAGCATGTCTTCGAGAATTTGGTTGACCCTTTCCACCTGACCACTTGATTGAGGGTGGAAAGCGGTATTGAAGGAAAGATGGGTGCCCATGGCAGTTTGGAAACTCTCCCAGAAATGAGAAGTGAAAAGACTGCCACGGTCTGAATTGATCTCTAGTGGAACACCATGAAGTGACACTATTCGAGAAATATATAAGTCAGCGAGCTGACTAGCGGTGATACTCTCTCGAACAAGTAGGAAGTGAGCCACTTTGGAAAGAAGATCAATGACTACGAAGATAGCATTATTCCCTTTCTTGGTCCTGGGAAAGCCGGTGATGAAGTCCATACCAACTTTATCCCATTTCTACTCAGGAATAGCTAAAGGTTGAAGGGTGCCAGCAGGCCTTTGATGTTCTGCCTTAACGCGACGACAAACGTCGTAGTTAGGAATAAACCGAGCAATTTCTCTCTTCATCCTAGTCCACCAGAACCTCTGGCGTAGGTCCTGATACATCTTAGTACTACCGAGATGAATCATGAGAGGAGATTCATGCGCCTCCTTACAGAATTCCTCATGGAGAAGTGGTTGGCCGTGTTGCAACATGAGATTATTGCAATAGGACTTACGACTTAGTGCATCAGCCATGACATTTCCCTTGCCTGGGGTGTAGGTAATCCCTAAGTCGTAATCTGAGATCAACTCCAACCAACGTCTTTGCCTAAGGTTCAAATCTGGTTGGGTGAAGATATACTTGAGACTCTGGTGATCAGTGTGAATCTCGCAACGCTTACCAAAAAGGTAATGTCGCCAGGTCTTAAGTGCATAGACTACGGCTGCAAGCTCTAGATCATGTGTAGGATAATTCTCCTCATGTGGATGCAACTGTCGAGATGCATAGGCAATCACATGGCGATCTTGCATAAGAATGCAACCTAGTCCCTGTCGTGAGGTATCACAATAGATAACAAAGTCCTTAGTGAAATCCGATGGCACAAGTATGGGAGCAGAAGTCAGGCGTCTTTTCAGTTCTTGAAAATTGTGCTCACACTATGGGGTCCACTCAAACTTTTTATCTTTCTTGAGAAGTTCCGTGAGAGGTTTGGCCACTTTGGAGAAGTTCTCCACGAAGCGGCGACAATAACTGGCTAGACCAAGGAAACTCCTAACTTGCTTAACCGTTTCAAGCGGAGTCCAATCAAGAACGGCCGGAACTCTCTCGGGATTGACAACAATGCCCTTACCAGATATCACGTGGCCCAGGTAGGTCACTTCTGGCAACCAAAATTCGCACTTGGAGAACTTGGCATAAAGGCGGTGCTCTCTGAGTTTCTCTGACACAAGTCTAAGATGTTCGGCATGCTCTTCCTCGTTCTTTGAGTAAATAAGAATATCATCGAGTTAAACCATGACGAACTTATCTAAGTACTCCATGAAAATCGAGTTCATCAAGCGAGAGAATGTAGCTGGAGCATTGGTTAGACCAAAGGACATGACGGTGTACTCATACTGACCATAACGAGTGACAAAAGCCATCTTAGGAATGTCCCCATTTCTGATCTTGATTTGGTGGTAGCCTAACCTCAAATCCATCTTGGAAAAGACTGAGGATCCAGCGAGTTGATCATACAAATCGTTGATCCTGGGGAGCGGATACTTGTTCTTTATCGTGACCAAATTAACGGGACGATAATATATAACCATTCGGTTCGTACCATCCTTCTTCTTGATGAAGAGAACGGGGCAAGCCCAGGGAGAAGAACTAGGACAGATGAAACCCTTTTGCAAGGATTCATCTAGTTGTTTCTTAAGCTTAGCTAGTTCTAAGGGTGCCATCTTGTAAGGTCTCCTAGAGATTGGAGCGGTTCCTGGGATAAGATCTATGACAAACTCTACATCTCTGTCAGGTGGAATACCTGGCAGTTCCTCTAGAAAGACATCCGAAAAGTCACGGACTACTGGAATATCTTCAAGGTCTGGAAGAGGGTTGGCATTAAGGGAATAGAGCTGACGCTTTGCAACTCTAGTGGAGACGGTGACTATATTGCCTGATGGGTGTGTAAGCTGGACAGACCTTGTGTAACAATAAATCTTGGCATGATGAGCTTTCATCCAGTCCATACCCAAGATGATGTTAATATCTGTACACTTGAGGGCTATAAGTGATGCAAGGAATACAAGTTTGTCAACAAGAATTTCATTACCATGGGTTATTCTGGTAGTTTGCCATCTAGACCCTGGAGTTTGGATTTCAAGTGGATTTGGCATATCAAAAAATGACATGTCGTGCAAATGAGCATAGCCTTCGGATATGGAGTGAGATGCTCCAGTATCGAACAGAACTGAAGCTGGATGATAGTTGACAAGGAGTGTACCAAGAACGACATCCGGATCATCATGAGCGTCTTTAGCTGAGACGTGATGCACACATCCACGTTCAGCGGGAGCTGACTTGACACTAATCATCTTCCGTGATGGCTTACCACGGCCAACCGACTTCTCAGGCTGAGGTGGAGCATAATTGGTTTGAGAGGAGTCACGTGCATAGTGCCCTGGTTGTCCGCATGTGAAGCAAGTCCCTGAAGTAGGACGTGGACCCGCATCGACAGGCGGTCTACCAATAGGTCTGGGTGGAGCATACTGTTGAATTGGGTGAGGTGCCACACAAGATGGCCTCGGTGTATAACTGGGTGGAAGAGCGGAGTTCGGAACCCAAATCCGGCGCTTCTGCGAAGTAGAACCGGAGGAAGAACCCAAACCACGGGTGTGCTTACGAGACTCCTCGTAAGTGAGTTGAGCTGTCTCTGCATTAATGGCCTTGTTCACAAGAGCCTGGAATGTATTGCAATGATGCAAGTGGAGATCATGATGCAACTTGGGGTTGAGACCCTTCCGGAACCTAGCCTGCTTCTTGACGTCCGTGGACACTTCTTCTGTAGCATAGCGGGCAAGGTTCTCAAACTCTCTATTGTAAGCATCAACAGTCATCTTACCCTGGGTGAAACTACATAACTCTTCTCTCTTGCGGTCGATGAGAGCCTGAGGAATGTGATGCTCGCGAAAAGCCTCAGTGAAATCTCTCCAGGTGGTTATCTGGCCAGCTGGAAGCATAGCCTCATAGTTCTGCCACCAAATACTAGCAGGACCTTCCAGGTGATAAGCAGCGTAGGTGACCTTGTCACCTTTAGCTATGTTCGCAGAATGCAGCTTGTGTGTGATACTACATAGCCAGTCATCTGCATCGAGTGGTTCAATGGAATGATGGAAGGTAGGTGGTTTCAGACCAATGAAATCATAGATGGACGCTGACTCTGTGCTGATGGGAGGTGTTCTCCTCAATACGTGCTAACAAGCGGTTAGACTCTCGCTTGTTCTTCTCCATCTCTAACATGAACTCTGCCAATGAAGAATCATCGAGATGATCCTCATCCCTACCATCTCCGTGGTTCCGACTATGAGCAACAGAACTTCGGTTAACTGATGACATCCTGAAGAACCAACCAAGGAAACAAGGATGGATTCAGCATCATCATAAGGATGTAGAATATAGTACGAGGAAAATACTATCTCTTGAAAACCTAGGACAAATCCGGCAACATAACGGCAGTAAAATGCTCAAAATGAGACATTCTGCAAAGACGGGGTAGCACCATACTCAACATCATCACTCAAGGTTTTGAGATATTACTAAACAGGCTACACTGGAGGTACTCAAACTGGGATATGACTCAGATCAACCAAACCTTAGAGACTACGGAGTAGTAACACGTGATCCTGATAGACGAAAGAGAAAGCCTAGTTCCTTAACCCCGTAGGAAAGATAGGATGACTCAGATCAGAAGGCATGAGGCATAAGGAGTAAAAGAGCCTTACGTTCCCTTCCACAATCAATTCCCCTATATAGCTAAAGAATTTCTAGACTCAACTTCGACCAGGTTGGCTTGGTAATCCTACAGGTAGTCAGGCTCTGATACCAAGCCAAACGGGCGCTCGGCATACCCGGCCACAGTGTATCTACCGCGTCATAGCCCACCCCTAGGGTCAGCGCTATGCACGGCCACCAACACATAACCTACAAACACCAGAAACTAGTTGCAACTCCTCGACAGAGGATGAGATGCGTCAGTAAGTCGAGCGGGGTCATATTTCAGGGCCCAATGTGTGGTAGTAGCTGAATCTTAAATCACGCATACAGATCTCAGTTCTTATGGACGGCCTCAATGGAACAACCCACCATTACTCCTACATGGCCTCTCATCGATACCTTTACCAAATCATGTTCAACACATCCCTCACATTACCAACATAATCATTTCACTCTAGCCCATCACCCAGATGAACCAGACCTGACACAACTCTAAGCATAGCAGGCATAGCAAGGTAGGAAACACATACATGGCTCAATCAACTCCTACACATGCTAGTGGGTTTCATCTAGTTACTGTGGCAATGACAGGTCATGCAAAGGATAAGGGTTCAACTACCGTAGCACACAGCAATTTGAAACGTTCTTGTCTTAATGCAGTAAATGAGAGCAGAGGCGAGAACATGGGATTGTATCGATATGATCAATGGGGCTGCTTGCCTGATGGAGTGGTAGTAGGGTACTGCCGTTCAGTTGGATACTCGAAGATATCCTCGGAGGCAGAACCTACCACGAAAGACACCACAGAGTATAATCAACACATGGCAATATGCAACAATATGATGCATGCTATGACATGGCAAAATGATGTGTCCTGCCTAATGCAATGTGAAACAAGTTGAAAGGGTCCCATTTGAATCAAAGATTCAAATGAAAGCTTAAGCTCTTATGCATAATAAGTGTATTAGCTTGTTTCACCTAAACAGCAAGGTTAAAGTGTTTTGTCATGCATGAAACCATTACATATGGATAGATTGAATTTTTCTGATCATTTTTCATATATAATTTTTTTGATTTGGAGCTATGGTTGATTTTCTATGATTTTTAGAAGTTTAGGCTATTTTCTAGAATTTCCTATATAAAAATAAATCCAGGAAATTCCAGAAATGTTGAAAACTTCTAAAATTCATAGAAAATAAACTGTAACTCCAAATGAAATAAATTATATATGAAAAATTATCAGAAAAATCCAATCTATCCATCTGTACAATTTTCATGCATGTTAGAACAACTTAAGGCCACTGTTTAGGACAAATCAAATGAATGGTGTTTAAATAACCACATGTGGAGTTTGAATTTGAACTTTGGGTTCAAACCAATTTCATTTAATTGTGTTGCTAGTTGCATTAGCTCAATTAACAACATATTGCCATGTCATTATCATGCATCATGTTGTGCATTGCATTGATCTTGTTCCTTCTCTGTTGCCGGTGGTTGTCCCCTCTCGATAGACGTTGTACCGACGCTGTGATCGTTGACATTGATGAAGACCCAATGATATCTTCAGAAGTGTCAGGCAAGCAAAACCCCCTTGTTCATTCTGATACAATCCCACTCTCTCGCTCCTGGTCTCTTTTACTGCATTTGGACAACAACGACTCAACTGTTACATGCTGCGGTAGCTGAACCCCTTTCCTCTGCATGACCTGTCATTGCCATAGTAAATAGATGAAACCCACTAGCATGACTAGGAGTTGTTTGAGCCCTGATGTGCCTACTCATTCATGCATGTTTGTCATGCCTGCTACTGCTTATAGTTGAGTCAAGTCTGATTCATCGGGGATGAATTGGAATGGTGACGAACATGTCCTATTGCGTGTGAGCTAAGTATGTGAACACGATTTGGTAAAGGTAGCGGTGAGAGGCCATGCAGGAGTACATGGTGGGTTGTCGCATTGCAGCCGTCCTCAGGAACTGAGTTCTGTGTTTGTGATCCATGAACAGTTACTACCACACATTGGGCTCCGGGCGCTCCAAGTTCTCTCGACTTATTGATCAACTCGATCTCTGTCCATGAGTTGCAACTAGTTTCTGGTGTTTGTAGGTAGTGTTAGTAGTCCACCAAGTGGCACCCGGTACAGGTGGGCTTGGCACAGACTAGGCACAGTGGCACGGTGTACCAAGTGGCACCCGGATGGTGGGCTTGGGAACCCTGCACACATCATTTGGGGCCGTAAGCGACACCCCGGCCGGATCTCCTTGTGGATGGAACCCGAATAGGCGATAAACCTGGACAAGAGACTTGTTGGTTAGTCAGGTCATGGCCGACACCCTCGCCCGGCTTCCGCTTGAAGGTTGCCGAGGTACATGACATGTACAGGGCGGTAAGTGGCGAGAGCGTGTGTGAAGAAGTACACCCCTGCAGGGTTATCATCATCTATTCGAATAACCGGATTCCTCGGATATGGAAACTTGGACCCCTTGCATAGTTCATAGACAAGTGAAAGTGGATACTCTAAAACTCGCAAGATAAGCGTGAGTGCTATGGATGGTGTTCTCGCAAGGAGACGGGAGCGGATCCATAGTGGTGTATTGGTATGGTGAATTTGTGGACTCCTGTGCGCCACCTCAAAAGAGTTACTTGCAGTCGTAGTTCAGGTTAGCCACTGAGTCAAAGCTGACTTGCTGCAGTTAAACTCCACCACCCCCTTTGTTGATACCGATGCATATGTAGTTAGTTCTGATGTAAGTCTTGCTGGGTACATTTGTACTCATGTTTGCTAATTTTATGTTTTGCAGAGAGACTTCAGTCTCGCTAGTAGTTCCACGTGGACTTTGATGTTTAGCTTGTTACCTCAGCTACGATCTTGTACCCTTGGGAGGGTCTTGTAGATAGTCAGGCTTCTGAGCCTTCTTCATTTGTAGTTGTTTGTACTCAGGCAATTTATGCTTCCGCATGTGCTTGTTGCTTGTATGCTCTGAATGTTGGGTCATGAGACCCATGTTTGTAATATCTCGCTCCTCGGAGCCTAATGATTAAATACTTGAGCATTTCCATATTCATCAAGGTTCTACCAACATCCGAGTCGAGGATCCTGGCAACACATCTTACTACCTTGACAAATAGTGATGGACAATGCAGATGCATAGAAAGACAACCGTTTCTCAGATTTCACCTTAGCAAGGCCAAGGGAATGAAATCTGGATGATCGACTGAGAGACATTTAGCACTCCGCTTCTAATGTTCTCATTGATGTACTGGTTACCACGGTCATGCTTTAAAGCATCAACATAGTCATCCAGTAGTGGTCGGACTTCGGAATACAATAGATCCATAAGGAACAACTTGTGGAATAAGTCATACCAAATCCTCATGGAGAAGATGGTCGAATAGCTCAATCAAGATACTACAATGATAGATCTTCTGGCTAGGTGTGTCGGCCATAACATCAACCTTGTCGGGGACCTACATCATAGATCTTGGAAAAGTTCCAACCATCATATCTGCCTGAGATTCAGATCTGGTTGGTAACAGGATATTCCAGAGCCATCGAGTCTAGAAGAAAATGAAAGTTTGCAACAAAAATCGACGAGATGACGTTGCGAGATTCTCGGGAAATGGACTATGGTAGTAAGCACCAAAACATGAGCTGGTTCTGCTACACATGTGAACACGTTGTCCCAGACAAGCATGACCACGTAGTAGTCTTATAATAAAAACACTACCGAGTTGAGGTGGGGAACCATCACCGAGGATAACAAAGCCCTAACATAAGTCATGATTCTTAAGAAGGAACTTCTTATCCTTGAACAAATCAATCAGTTGCTTCGTGTGCTAGGGATACATACAGAATGAAGATGATCAGTCTATCAAACCGTACAATACTTCGCACATGCATGACTAACTTGGGATGATTCCAGAGGAAGCAAAACAAACTTTCTCAAATTCATGGCGGCAACTTGCACCTAATGCACAAGAACTTGGAGAAAGTCACTTCTGTCACCCAAACATATACCTCATGAGCGGAACACGAAGGCAATGCTTACAAAAGTTTCCAACACTAGCTCAATGTTCAACATGAATCATGGAGGAGACAAGATGCTGCTAATGGGCTGAACAGCAACTCATCGTAATTTCCATATCACTGGAATTCCACCATTATGTGAACAATGTGATAGTATTGGTCAGACCAAAAGATGTAATGGTGTATGCTCGAGGGATCAACCACGAGTAAGACAACATTACGAGTATCGTTGGTTCTGATTTGATTTGACGATAGCCCATGCACAAATCAAAGATTGGATAAGACAATGACACCGACAATTGATCACGAGGATCAATCGATGAAGATATCATCTTTCTTCAACAAACATACAAACACAAGGATATCCCTTTAAATGAACTAAGTTAGGCAAGCTTTTATCTTCCAACTCTCCAAGTTGTTGTCTAGCTCAACCAACTAGCTCAGGGGGTAACCGACACAGATTCTTGGAGAATGGCTAGTTTACAAGAAACCAACTTGATCACGAACTCCACATATCGGTCAGGGGACGACCTAGTGATACTTCCTTGAAGATATCCGGAAAATCATGAACCACCGATATGTTAATAAGATCAAGAACAATCTTGCTTTTTAGGGCAAGACGATATGATCAAATGAGCAAGGATTTGGCAAAATACTAACTCATCAATCGAAGGGTGCACCAGAAACAAGGACTAGGTAGCCCAATCTATCTTAGAACGATGATTTAATAACCAACATGGTAAGAATGAAATTATTGTCCTTTAACTACAAAGCAACAAGGCTGCTAGGAGTATTGATTTCACACATCATGGTTCACTTGTGGGGATTCCGGTTGCAACAGCATGGAACCAAGGAGCGAATGATGATGGCGAGAAGTATCACTGCATCAAGAATTTATAAGAGTTGGTGCAATTATCATGACATTCCTGGCATCAAGAGGGAAATACTTCAGGGTAGAACAGAATGAAAAGCTGGATTGGCATTTTGATCCGCGGAGCACAACTACTTTGACCCAATCTTGGACATGGATGAGGTACTGGTGTTTGTTTCTCCTAGTCATTCTGGAATAGAATGACGGACCACAAGAATAATAGACTTTGATGAACGAATGCAATGATATACCCTCGACTATCAATTGATAGACGAAGGTCAGAAACAACTAAGGAGGGACAACTCAAGGAACATATATCTTTATGAGTTGTGGATTCATGGGTTAGTATGTCGAACGAGTTCAACATTTTTTTTCCGGATAACCCATGCAGAAAGGTGGAACTGGCAAAATCACAATTATGAATGGAGAACTCCTCAGGAGTACTCTAATGGTGATCTTTTGTTTCAAATAACTTCTTCCTTAATGGTTCATGGTATTTGGAAGAAGGAAATACCACGGACCTCGAGGACTATCGCAAAGGTTACTAATATCCTAAAGGAACTAGCAACAATATCAACACGAAGTGAACAGAGTGATTCTTGGGTCAAGAGCACAGGAGTAGAATACCTACTACTAAATGGCATCACGGGATGCTTTCAAGAATGATGGCCAAAATCATCACACTGGGGATACGAAAGCATTGCTAAATTCTCGAGGACACCTAGGGTCATAATACTAACTCCAACATACACGTCAAGGCAACGGAGTACCTCAACACACCGATTAGTGTGCTTAATCTGGCCCAAAATACAACGGGAACATGGAGGAAAGATTTGCAAGTGCATCAGACTGTTTAGAAACCTAGGAAGACTCGGACAGCATAACGGCTGTAATTGCTCAAAAAGATTTGAGACAACCTGCAAATATGGCGGCATAGCCACTCAACATCACAATATCAAAGTTCCGGGATCAACGGTCAACATACGGAAGTAGTAGGAACTGAACTGAGGCTTAAACTCAACAATCCTAGGCAACTACGGTTTAGTAACACGTCATCCTGAGAGATAGAAGAGAAGCCTAGTTCTTAACCCCGTAGAAAAGATAAGATGACTCAGATTAGAAGGTCATGAGGATAAGGAGTAAAAAGAGCCTTACGTTCCCATCCACAATCAATTCCCTTATATAACTAAAGCATTTCTAGACTCAACTTCGACTAGCCGGTAACACCTCATATCACTTTGCGGCCTCACGCACGGTATTCCCACGGGTGTCGCCTTACCATGGCGGGGACCGTTTGCGCCTTTTGGCTCACGTATATGATAGTGTCGCTAGCATCCATATGACAAAGAACTCGGGCCAACATGACTAGTCGTGAACCCAAAGTGGCACTAACTTATGGGGACAGGCATACATGAATCAACATCGAGCATGTCGGTCAGCAGCGTGCGAATCCGGGCTGTAGCACTGGGCTAACAGGACTCCGGTGAACCGGGCTGTAGCAGGCTAGGCAGGACTCCGGATGTCACCGCGTGACATTTCTCCGAAGGGACAGACACAGGAACGAAGTGAAACACATGCTGGCGTGTCAAGTGTTCTGAGCAGTAGTGCTGGGCTAGCAGGGCTCCGGTGAACCGGGCTATAGCAGACTACTATGGCTCAAGGAAGCACTAGACTACATTTCCCCATAAGAGAGGCCGCCAAGGATAAACAACTAGATTGTCGGATCCCACACATAGCAATACACGTCACACGTACGCATAACATGCAAGTATGTGCTGTACAACATGGCATCACAACATAACGCAAACTCAAATAGATAAAGGCCCAGAAGAGCCACATAGCATTATATACAAACAGGGGTCACATGACCCATCATTCTGAGCATACAAGCAACGGAAGCATTACATGTCTGAGTATAGACAACTACAAAAGAAAAAAGGCTCAGAAGCCTGACTATCTACAAGTCCCTCCCAAGGGAACAAGATTGTAGCTGAGGTAACAAGCTACTCGTGGAAGTCCAAGCGGTACTACTAGTGAGACAGATGTCTCACCTGCAAAACATAAATAAAGCAAACGTGAGTACAAAGGTACTCAGCAAGGCTTACATCAGATCCTATCATACATGCATTTGTATCAAGAAGGTAATGTGGGGTTTAGTTGCAGCAAGCCAGCTTTGACTCAATGGCTATCTTGTTCTACGACTACGAGAAACTTCTTTGCGGTGAGGCAGCGCACACGAGTCCACTAATCACCACATCAATACACTACTATGGATTCATCCCCGTCTCCTTACGAGAAGGCCATCCATTGCACTCACACTTGTATTGAGCATTTTAGAGTGTCCACTTTAAGTTGTCTATGTACCACGTAAGCACCCAAGAAGTCCATAACCGAGGACACGGCTATTCGAATAGATCATGATAACCCTGCAGTGGTGTACTTCTTCACACACGCTCTCACCACTTATCACCATATACACGTCATGTATCTCGGCAACCTTCAAGCAGAAGCCTGGCGAGGGTGTCGGCCACGACCTGACTAACCACACAAGACTCTAGTCCAGGTTTATCGCCTATTCGGGTTCCATCCGCAAGGAGATCCGGCCGTGGTTTCGCTCACGGCCCCAAACGATGTGTACAGGGTTCCCGAGCCCACCATCCGGGTGCCACTCGGTACACCGGGCCACGTGTGCCTAGTCTGTCCCAAGTCCACCCTGCCGGGTGGCACTTGGTAGAAAAATAGCACTACCTATAAACACCAGAAACTATTTGCAACTCCTGGATAGAGATCAAGGCGGTTAATAAGTCGAGAGAGCTTGGAGCGCCCGGAGCCCAATGTGTGGTAGTAGCTAGTCATTGGACAACTTACACAAAACTCAGTTCTTAAGGACGGTCCCAATGAGACAACCCACCATGTACTCCTACATGGCCTCTCACCGCTACCTTTACCAAATCGTGTTCACACGCTTAACTCTCAGCACCGGATCATATCGTAACACTCCAATTCATACCCGAAGAATCAGACCTGACATACTCTAAGCAATAGCAGGCAAAGCATGGTAGGAACACAACATGGCTCAATCAACTCCTACACATGCTAGTGGGTTTTAACTATTTACTATGGCAATGACAGGTCATGCAAAGGAATGGGTTCAACTACCGCAGCATAAAGTAGCAGTTGAATCGTTGTTGTCCTAATGCAATAAATGAGAGCAGGAGCGATAGAGTAGGATTGTATCGGAATGAACAAGGGGGGTTGCATGCAAGGTAGATCAACAGGGGGCACTGCTCCTCAGACAGGTACTCTCGAACACACTCTGGAGCAGGACCTATCAAGAAGGAAAGGTGTCGAAACTCAAACACAAGCATATGCAACATTATGATGCATGAACATGGCATGAGTATGTGATGTTGTTTGAGTTAATGCATCTAGCATTTATTTGGTTGAAGTCCATTTGAACTAAGGGTTTAATTGCAACTCCAAATTAAGCTCTTAAATATGCCATTTATGTGTTTTCATATATACAGCATGTATAGGTTGGTTTGTCATGCATGAAAATGGTACAGATGGATAGATTGTATTTTTCTGATCATTTTTCATATATAACTTATTTCAATCTGAGCTACGGTTGAACGTTTGCGCCTTTTGGCTCACGTATATGATAGTATCGCTAGCATCCATATGACAGAGAACCCGGGCCGACATGGCTAGTCATGAACCCAAAGCGGCACTAACCTATGGGGACAGGCATACATGATTCAGATTGAGCATGTCGGTCAGCAGCGTGTGAATCCGGGCTGTAGCACTGGGCTAACAGGACTCCGGGAACCCGGGCTGTAGCAGGCTAGGCAGGACTCCGGATGTCACCGCGTGACATTTCCCCGAAGGGACAGACATAGGAACGAAGTGAAACACATGCCGGCCAGTCAAGTGTCCTGAGCAGTAGTGCTGGGCTAGGAGGACTCCGGTGAACCGGGCTATAGCGGACTACTATGGCTCAAGGAAGCACTAGACTACATTTCCCCTAAGAGAGGCTGCCAAGGATAAACAACTAGATTGTCGGATCCCACACATAGCAATACACGTCACACGTATGCATAACATGCAAGTATGTGTTGTACAACATGGCATCACAACATAACACAAACTCAAATAGATAAAGGCCCAGAAGAGCCACATAGCATTAAATACAAACAGGGGTCGCATGACCCATCATTCAGAGCATACAAGCAACGGAAGCATTACATGTCTGAGTACAGACAACTACAAAAGAAAAAAGGCTCAGAAGCCTGACTATGTACAAGTCCCTCCCAAGGGAACAAGATCCTAGCTGAGGTAACAAGCTACTCGTCGAAGTCCAAGCGGTACTACTAGTGAGACAGATGTCTCACCTGCAAAACATAAATAAAGCAAACGTGAGTACAAAGGTACTCAGCAAGGCTTACATCAGATCCTATCATACATGCATTTGTATCAAGAAGGTAATGTGGGGTTTAGTTGCAGCAAGCCGGCTTTGACTCAGTGGCTATCCTATTCTACGACTACGAGAAACTTCTTTGCGGTGAGGCAGCACACACGAGTCCACTAATCACCACATCAATACACTACTATGGATTCATCCCCGTCTCCTTACGAGAAGGCCATCCATAGCACTCACACTTGTCTTGAGCATTTTAGAGTGTCCACTTTAAGTTGTCTATGTACCACATAAGCATCCAAGAAGTCCATAACCGAGGACATGACTATTCGAATAGATCATGATAACCCTGCAGGGGTGTACTTCTTCACACACGCTCTCACCACTTATCACCATATACACGTCATGTATCTCGGCAACCTTCAACCGGAAGGCTGGCGAGGGTGTCGGCCACGACCTGACTAACCACACAAGACTCTAGTCCAGGTTTATTGCCTATTCGGGTTCCATCCGCAAGGAGATCCGGCCGGGGTTTCGCTCACGGCCCCAAACGATGTGTACAGGGTTCCCGAGCCCACCATCCGGGTGCCACTCGGTACACCGGGCCACGTGTGCCTAGTCTGTCCCAAGTCCACCCTGCCGGGTGCCACTCGGTAGAAAAATAGCACTACCTATAAACACCAGAAACTATTTGCAACACCTGGACAGAGATCAAGGCGGTTAATAAGTTGAGAGAGCTTGGAGCGCCCGGAGCCCAATGTGTGGTAGTAGCTAGTCATTGGACAACTTACACAGAACTCAGTTCTTAAGGACGGTCCCAATGAGACAACCCACCATGTACTCCTACATGGCCTCTCACCGCTACCTTTACCAAATCGTGTCCACACGCTTAACTCTCAGCACCGGATCATATCGTAACACTCCAATTCATTCCGATGAATCAGACCTAACATACTCTAAGCAATTGTAGGCAAAGCATGGTAGGAACACAACATGGCTCAATCAACTCCTACACATGCTAGTGGGTTTTAACTATTTACTATGGCAATGCCAGGTCATGCAGAGGAATGGGTTCAACTAGCGCAGCATAAAGTAGCAGTTGAATCGTTGTTGTCCTAATGCAATAAATGAGAGCAGGAGCAAGAGAGTAGGATTGTATCGGAATGAACAAGGGGGGTTGCTTGCCTGGTAGATCAACAGGGGGGCAGTGCTCCTCAGACAAGTACTCTCGAACACTCTCTGGAGCAGGACCTATCGAGAAGGAACGGTGTCGAAACTCAAACACAAGCATATGCAACATTATGATGCATGAACATGGCATGCGTATGTGATGTTGTTTGAGTTAATGCATCTAGCATTTATTTGGTTGATGTCACAGCCCTAGCCTTAGCCTTTTCTTGACCTTGCATGATCATCATGTCATCATGTTTAAGTTTTATGAAACTCTGGAATGGGGATGTTCAAACCCTAGCACGAAATGAAATCCAACTAGGATCACAATGAAATATTCTCAATGATCCCAAAATGCCCTTTGGTAATGTTCATCATTTCTGATAAAGGTAAAAACCTCTGCCAAAAATGATAAACATATTTCTAGGTCATTTCTGGATTTTTGAATTAACTCATATTGTAATTGAATTGGGGCATTTAAATCCTATAAATATTTTAAATGCTCTAATAATTCTGAAACTAGTTGAGGGCTGTTGGGAATAATTTCAACAATGCCCACAAATATTTTTAGGATTTTTGGAAATGCTCTGGCATTTTTAATAAAGACAAAACAATTGCAGAAAATAGAAAACAGAAACAATTAATAAAAGAGAGAGGAGAAAGGAACCTACCTGGCCCACTTACCTGTAGCCGGACCAGCTTGACCGGTCCAGCCCACCTGCAGCAGCCAGTCACCCCTTACCTCGCGCCAGAAGGAAGGGGCGCGTGCTCGCCGCGCGCGGGCCACCTCCTGCCTCCCTGCATATCTCCCCGTTGCCCTGAGGATGCCACGTGACCCCCCGACTCTCTCTCACTCTCTTTCGTCCCCATCCTCTCCAATGGCTCTCTCCCTCGCATGCACCGAACGCAGCCGCCGCCGCCGCTCACCGTTGCCGCACCCAGATTCTCCCCCTCGACCCCTCGACGTGCCCAGTAGCTCCGCTACCTCGTTCTCGACCTCCTCGCCAAGCCAAGCAATGCCAGATGCCGCCGGACGCCCTCACCGCCGTCTTCTTCAAACTCGGGCCACCGAGATCGTCGGCGACCGTGCGCCCGCTCCGACGCTTCCCCGAGCTCGCTGAGGCCACTGAACGAGCCGCTGTGAGCTCCTGCGTGGATCCCCTCCTTCCTCCCCCTCGATTTCGAGCCGTAGACGTCGCCCCCTTGACGACCGTAGCTGCCGCCGCTTGAGCTCGTCGTCGGCGCAACTCCGGCGACCAAATGGTCACCCCGGCGAGTCCAACTTGCTCCCCGCATCGTGTAGTGCCCCGCTAGACCTTCGCCTCGCTCATTAACACACCGCAGCGTTAACCCGCACCAGCCCCGGACTCCGGCAGCCGCCGCGGGTTCCACTCCGGCGAACTCCGGCCACCCTCGCACCTCCCATTGGTCTCCCTAGATGCGCACGGGCATGGGCTATCCTCTGGTGCCCCTGGCGCGTCGATTCAACGCCTATGGTGAGTTCCGAGCAAACTCCGCCGCGGTTCGAGGTCACCGCCGGCAAGACTCCGGCGACTGTCGACGTGGCCACTTAGTTAGCACTAATCACTCACTAATTGACCTCCTGACCCACTTACATGTGGGCCCAGTGCCTAAACTATTTAGTTTAACTTTCTATTAGATTAGCACTAATTTCAGTGGGCCCCGCTTGTCAACTTTGACTTGGCCACGTCAGCTATGATCGGGTCCCACATGTCAGCCTCTGTAGCTGACTATGTGTCACTGACCAATGGGTCCCGTAGGTCAGGTTTGACCTGGCCGACCAGTTGACCCGCTAACATCACCCTTGCGCAATGCTGACGCAGTAAAGCTTTTCTAGGATTTTAAATAAATCAGAAATGATTTATTTATTTTAGAAAATAGCTAAAACTTCTAAAAATCATAGAAAATAATCTATAACTCCAAATGAAATAAATTATATATGAAAAATTATCAGAAAAATTCAAGGAATCTGTTTATGGCATTTGCATGCATGTTTGAACAACCTAGGGTTGCTGTACAGGGCAATTTGCATAATTGGCATTTAAATAAGCACATATGGAGTTTGAATTTGAACCCTTGGTTCAAACCAACTTCATTTAATATGATTGCTAGTTGCATTAGCTCAATCAACAGCATATTGCCATGACATTATCATGCATCATAATTGTTGCATTGCATTGATTGTGTTCCTCTTTGTTTGCCGGTATTTGTCCCCTCTCGATACACGTGGTTCCGACGATGAGTTTGATGACACCGATGAAGAACTATACTATCTTCAAAAGTGCCAGGCAAGCAAAACCCCCTTGTTCATTCTGATACAATCCCACTCTCCTGCTCCTGCTCTCTTTTACTGCATTAGGACAACAACGATTCAACTGTTACATGTTGCGGTAGTTGAACCCCTTTCCTCTGCATGACCTGTCATTGTCACAGTAAATAGATGAAACCCACTAGCATGAGTAGGAGTTGTTTGAGCCCTGATGGGCCTACTCATTCATGCTTGTTTGTCATGCCTGCTATTGCTTAGAGTTGTGTCAGGTCTGATTCATCAGAGATGAATTGGAACAGTGATGAACATGTCCTACTGTGTGTGAGCTAAGTGTGTGAACATGATTTGGTAAAGGTAGCGGTGAGAGGCCATGTAGGAGTACATGGTGGGTTGTCTCATTGAAACCGTTCTTAGGAACTGAGTTCTTTGTTTGTGATCCATGACCAGCTACTACCACGCATTGGGCCCGAAACCAATGGACCCTCTCAACGTATTAACTGCATTGTCCTCTGTCCAGGAGTTGCAACTAGTTTCTGGTGTTTGTAGGATATGTGTTGGCGGCCGTGCATAGCGCTGATCCTAGGGGTGGGCTATGATGCGGTAGATACACCGTGGCACGGTGTACCGGGCGCCCGTTTGGTGTCTCGGGAACCCTGCACACATCGTTTGGGGCTGTGAGCGAAACTCCGGCCGGATCTCCTCGCGGATGGATCCCGAATAGGCGATAAAACTGGACTAGAGACTCATGTGGTTAGTCAGGTCGTGGCCGACTCCCTCACCAGGCTTCCGCTTGAAGGTTGCCGAGATACACGACGTGTACATGGTGGTAAGTGGCAAGAGCATGTGTGAAGAAGTACACCCCTGCAGGGTTATAAATGATCTATTCGAATAGCCGTGTCCGCGGTAAAGGACTTCTGGGTTGCCTATAATAGTTCATAGATAAGTGAAAGTGGATACTCTAAAACTCGAAGATAAGTGTGAGTGCTATGGATGGCCTTCTCGTAGGGAGACGGGAGCGGATCCATAGTGGTGTATTGAATGGTGAATATGTGGACTCGTGTGCGCCACCTCAAAAGAGTTGCTCGCAATCGTAGTTCAGGTTAGCCACTGAGTCAAAGCTGGCTTGCTGCAGTTAAACTCCACCACCCCTCTTGTTGATACCAATGCATATGTAGTTAGTTCTTATGTAAGTCTTGCTGAGTACCTTTGTACTCACATTTGCTTAATTTATGTTTTGCAGAGAGATTTTAGTCTCGCTAGTAGTTCCGCATGGACTTCGATGTTTAGCCTGATACCTCAGCTACGATCTTGTGCCCTTGGCAGGATCTGGTAGATAGTCAGGCTTCTTAGCATTTTCCATTTGTAGATGTCTGTACTCAGACATGTTAAGCTTCCGCATGTGCTTGAATTGTATGCTATGATTGTTGGGTCATGAGACCCATGTTTGTAATATCTCGCTCCTCGGAGCCTAATGAATAAATACTTGAGTTGTAGAGTTATGTTGTGATGCCATGTTGTATTTACACATATCGAGCATATTGTGTGTATGATTGAAATGCTTGGTATGTGTGGGATCCGACAAACTAGTTGTTTATCCTTGGAAGCCTCTCTTATGGGGAAATGTAGTCTAGTGCTTCCATGAGCCATTGTAGTATGCTACAGCCTGGTTCACTGGAGTCCTGTTAGCCCAGCACTACTGCTTAGGACACCTGACTGGCCGGCATGTGTTTCACTTCGTTCCTGTGTCTGTCCCTTCGGGGAAATGTCACGCGGTGACATCCAGAGTCCCGCCTAGCCTGCTACAGCCCGGGTTCCCGGAGTCCTGTTAGCCCAGTGCTGCAGCCCGGATTCACACATCGCTGACCAACATGCTCGATGTGATTCATGTATGCTTGTCTCCATAGGTCTGTGCCGCTTTGGGTTCACGACTAGCCATGTCGGCCCGGGTTCTCTGTCATATGGATGCTAGCGACACTATCATATACGTGAGCCAAAAGGCGCAAACGGTCCCAAGCCATGGTTAGGCCTCACCCGTGGGAATACCGTGCGTGAGGCCGCAATGTGATATGAGGTGTTACCGGCTAGATCGATGTGACTTGGAATCGGGGTCCTGACAGCTTTGGTAGCAGAGCTTTACTGTCTGTAGGATTACCAAGCCAAACCGGTCGAAGTTGTGTCTAGAAATGCTTTAGTTATGTAGGGGAATTGATTGTGGAAGGGAACGTAAGGCTCTTTTTACTCCTTTATGTTATGGCCTTCTGATCTGAGTCATCCTCTTCTCTTCTACGGGGTTTAAGAACTAGGCCTTCTAATCTATCTATCAGGATGACGTGTTACTAATCCATAGACTTATAGGATTGATGGATTCAATTCTTAGTTCAGTTCCTACTATTTCGGTGTGTTGACAGTTGATCCCGAAACCTTGATATTGTGTTGTTGAGTGGTTATGCCACCATTTTGCATGATGTCTCAAATCATTTTGTGCATTTACAGCCGTTATGCTGTCCGAGTCATCCCATGTCTCTACATAGTCTGATGCATTTGCAAATCCTTTCTTTCCGTTTTCGATGTCCTTTTGGGCCAGATTAAGCACACTACACGGTCTGTGAGGTACTCCGTTGCCTCGGCGTATATGTTGGAGCTACTATTATGACCCTAGGTGCCTTATGAAACCATCTAGTCATCTAGCCATGTTTGGTGTTCTAGTGTGATGATTCTGGCCACCATTCTCGAAAGCATTCCGATGCCATTTAGTAGTAGGTATTCTACTCCTGGGTTCTTGACCCAAGATCCACTCTACTTACCTCGTGTTGATAGTGTTGCTCGTACCTTTAGGATATTAGTAATCTTTGTGTTAGTCTTCGAGGTCCGTGGTATATCATTCTTCCAAATACCATGAACCATCCTTGGCAGAAATTCGTTTGAATCAAAAGATCACAACTAGAGTGCTCTTAATGAGTTCTCCATTCTACATTGTGAATCTGCCAGTTCTACTTTTTTGCATGGGTTATCCGGGAGAAATGTTGAGCTTTTCTCAACATTCTAACCTCTGTATCCATAACTCAGAAAGATATATGTTTCCTTGAGTTGTCCCTCTTCATTTGTATTCCAACCATCATCTATCAATTGATAGTCAGGAGTAATTGTGCATCAGTGTTCTTGGTGCTTATTATTCCTGTGGTCCGTCAAGTCATTCTAGTTCAGAATGACTAGGAGAAACAAACTCCAGTACCTCATCCATTTCTAGGATTGGGTCAAAGCAGTTGTATTCCGCAGATCAAATACAATCAAGCTTTGATTTTGTTCTACCCTGAAGTATTACCCACTTTTATTTCAGGAACGTCATGAGAAATTGCACCTTCTCTTATGAATTCTTGATGCAGTGATACTCTCGCCATCATCGTTCATTCCTAGGTCCTGTGTTGCCTTAACCGGAATGCTGACAAGTGAACTGTGATGTGTGAAATCGATACTCCTAGCAACCTCGTTGCTTGGTAGTTAATGGACAATATTCTCATTCTTAGCGTGTTGGTTATTGAATCATCATTCTAAGATTGATCGTGCTACCTAGTCCATTTTCCTGGTGCACTCTTCGATCAAGAGATGGGACTGTGTCTGTCCTTGCTTATTTGATCATATCGTCTTGCCCTGAAAAAGCAAGATTGTTCTCGAGCTTAGTAACATATCGGTGGTTCGTGACTTTCCGAAGATCTTCTCGGAAGTAATATCTGGTTGTCACCTGACCGGTATGTTGAGTTCGTGATTAAATGGGTTTTCTTATAAATCACCCCTTCTCCAAGAATCTGTGTTGGATATCCCTGAGCTAGTTGGTTGAGCTAAACAACAACTTGGAGAGTTGGAAGATAGAAACTTGTCTGACTTAGTTCATGTTAAGGGATATCTTTTTGTGTGTGTGTTGAAGAAAAATGATATCTCCATCGATTGGTCCTCATGATTAGTTGTTGGATCTATTGCCTTGTCAAAACTTTGACTTGAGTATGGGCTATCGTCAAGTCAAATCAGAACCAACGATGTTCGTAATGTTGTCCTACTCGTGGATGATCCCTCGAGCATACACCATTACATCTTTTGGTCTGACCAATGCTACCACCGTGTTCACATGATGGTGGAAGTCCAGTGATATGGAAATTCCGATGAGTTGTTGTTGAGCCCGTCAGCAGCATTTTGTCTCCCCCATGATTCGTGTTAAACATTAAGCTAGTGTTGGAAACTTTGTAAACAATGCCTTCATGTTCCGTTCATGAAGCATATGCTTGGATGGAAGAAGTGACTTCCTCGAATTCATGTGCATTTGGTGTAACTTGCCGCCATGAATTTGAGAAAGGTTTGTTTTGTTTCCTCTAGAATCATCCCAAGTTAGTCACGCATATGTGCGAAGTACTCTATGGTTTGATAGGTTGGCCGCCTCCATTCTGTATGTGTTCCTAGCACACCAAGCCACTGATTGATTTGTTCAAGGAGAAGAAGTTCTTTCTTAGGATCCGGACTTATGAAAAGACTTCGTTATCGTCGTTGATGGTTCCCATCTGGACTTGGTAGTGTTTTATTATAAGACTACTATGTGGTCATGCTTGTCTGGGACAGCGTGTTCACAGGTTTGTAGCAAAACCGGCTCATGTTTTGGAGCTTACTATCGTAGTTCATTTTCTGAGAATCTCGCAACGTCATCTCGTCGGTTTGTGTTGCAAACTTTCTTTTCCAGACATGTTGTCTGAAATATCCTATTACTAACCAGATCTGAATCTCAGGCAGATATGATGGTTGGAACTTTTCCAGGATCTATGATGTAGGTCCCGACAAGGTTGATATTCTGGCCGACACACCTAGCCAGAAGATCTGTCATTATAGTATCTTTGCCCATCTTTCCATGAGGATTTCGTGCGACTTATTATAGAAGTTGTTCCTTAGGGATCCTTGTGCTCTTAGTTTCTTCGATGATTCTATAACCATTGAAACATTGGAAACACTTTCGATTGTTGAGTTTTTCCCCAGTTACCAGAATCATTCCCAGCATTTGCATTTTGTTCCCAACTTGCACCTCAGTAGTAGTTGTCCAGGATCATCTTCAAAAGTGGACTTACCATGGGTCCCATCCGTCTCCGATGGTAAGCAAATCATCCATTGCGTTGTCTCCAACAAGGTAGTCCAGATCATTCATCCTAGTTCGAGTATGCCATTTCTTCAAGCTCTTTCAAACGATCAATTGAAACTTGCTTTAAGTTGGTATGAAGAGTTTCAATGATCTATGGATCAAAAGTAATTCTTTTTGCCACTTAAGGGAACAATCCAACGAGTCACCTTTCCCAAGGTGCCCCGTTATGGGATCATGGCAATTATTTCCTTGCCACCTTGACACCATCCACCATCTTTCTAAGCGTGGAATTGTTGCACACAAATCAAACCTCGTCGTTTGTTCTTCCATCCCTCTCGATGTGTTTTGTGTCTCAACTCGAGATGTTCCAACATCTCATTACGCGAGTTGATCTTGTATATCTCGATCTTCGAGAAGATCAATCCTAGTAAAGTTTCTTTCCGTTGTCATCGCATGGATGAAGATCTCAAAAGCGAGAATATCAAGATCAATGTATGCAACAAATCAACAACCTTATGAGGTGCAACTTGGATCGAGAAGACTGTGATAGTTTGTGACCTCCTTTCTGCTTACCTCACGTCTTGAATCTCGGGACGAGATTCTTGTTTAGTGGGGGTGAGTTGTCACAGCCCTAGCCTTAGCCTTTGCTTGACCTTGCATGATCATCATGTCATCATGTTTAAGTTTTATGAAACTCTGAAATGGGGATGTTCAAACCCTAGCACCAAATGAAATCCAACTAGGATCACAATGAAATATTCTCAATGATCCCAAAATGCCCTTTGGTAATGTTCATCATTTCTGATAAAGGTAAAAACCTCTGCCAAAAATGATAAACATATTTCTAGGTCATTTCTGGATTTTTGAATTAACTCATATTGTAATTGAATTGGGGCATTTAAATCCTATAAATATTTTAAATGCTCTAATAATTCTGAAACTAGTTGAGGGCTGTTGGGAATAATTTCAACAGTGCCCACAAATATTTTCAGGATTTTTGGAAATGCTCTGGCATTTTTAATAAAGACAAAACAATTGCAGAAAATAGAAAATAGAAACAATTAATAAAAGAGAGAGGAGAAAGGAACCAACCTGGACCACTTACCTGTAGCCGGCCCAACTTCACCGGCCCAGCCGACCCGCAGCAGCCAGTCACCCCTTACCTCGCGCCAGAAGGCAGGGGCGCGTGCTCACCGCGCGCCAGCCACGCGCCGGCCACATCCTGCCTCCCTACCTGTCTCCCCGTCGCCCTGAGGACGCCACGCGACCCCCCGACTCTCTCTCGCTCTCTCTCGTCCCCATCCTCTCCCCTGGCTCTCTCCCTCGCACCCACTGAACGCAGCCGCCGCCGCCGCCGCTCACCGTTGCCACACCCAGAGCCTCCTCCTCGACCCCTCGACATGCCCAGTAGCTCCTCTACCTCGTTCTTGACCTCCTCGCCAAGCCAAGCGACGTCGGACACCGCCGGACGCCCTCACCGCCGTCTTCTTCAAACTCGGGCCACCAAGATCGCCGGCGACCGTGCGCCTGCTCCGACGCTTCCCCAAGCTCGCTGAGGCCACCGAACGAACCGCTGTGAGCTCCTGCGTGGATCCCCTCCTTCCTCCCCCTTGATTTCGAGCCGTAGACGTCGCCCCCTTGACGACCGTAGCCGCCGCCGCTTGAGCTCGTCGTCGGCCCAGCTCCGGCGACCAAATGGTCACCCTGGCGAGTCCAACTTGCTCCCCGCATCGCGTAGTGCCCCGCTAGACCTTCGCCTCGCTCGTTAACACACCGCGGCGCTAACCCGCACCAGCCCCGAACTCTGGCAGCCGCCGCGGGTTCCACTCCGGCGAACTCCGGCCACCCCCGCACCTCCCGTTGGTCTCCCTAGATGCGCACGGGCATGGGCTATCCTCTGGTGCCCCTGGCGCGTCGATCCGCCGCCTCTGGTGAGTTCTGAGAAAACTCCGTCGCGGTTCGAGGTCATCGCCGGCGAGACTCCGGCGACTGTCGACGTGGCCACTTAGTTAGCACTAATCACTCAATAATTGACCTCCTGACCCACTTACATGTGGGCCTAGTGCCTAAACTATTTAGCTTAACTTTCTATTAGATTAGCACTAATTTCAGTGGGCCCCGCTTGTCAACTTTGACTTGGCCACGTCAGCTTTGACTGGGTCCCACATGTCAACCTCTGTAGCTGACTATGTGTCACTGACCAATGGGTCCCGCAGGTCAGGTTTGACCTGGCCGACCAGTTGATCGGCTGACATCACCCTTGCGCAATGTTGACGCAGTAAAGCTTTTCTGGGATTTTAAATAAATCAGAAATGATTTATTTATTTTAGAAAATAGCTAAAACTTCTAAAAATCATAGAAAATAATCTATAACTCCAAATGAAGTAAATTATATATGAAAAATTATCAGAAAAATTTAAGGAATCTGTTTATGGCATTTGCATGCATGTTTGAACAACCTAGGGTTGCTGTACAGGGAAATTTGCATAATTGGCATTTAAATAAGCACATATGGAGTTTGAATTTGAACCCTTGGTTCAAACCAACTTCATTTAATATGATTGCTACTTGCATTATCTCAATCAACAGCATATTGCCAAGACATTATCATGCATCATAATTGTTGCATTGCATTGATTGTGTTCCTCTTTGTTTGCCGGTATTTGTCCCCTCTCGATACACGTGGTTCCAACGATGAGTTTGATGACACCGATGAAGAACTATACTATATTCAGAAGTGCCAGGCAAGCAAAACCCCCTTGTTCATTCCGATACAATCCCACTCTCTTGCTCCTGCTCTCTTTTACTGCATTAGGACAACAACGATTCAACTGTTACATGCTGCGGTAGTTGAACCCCTTTCCTCTGCATGACCTGTCATTGCCACAGTAAATAGATGAAACCCACTAGCATGAGTAGGAGTTGTTTGAGCCCTGATGTGCCTACTCATTCATGCTTGTTTGTCATGCCTGCTATTGCTTAGAGTTATGTCAAGTCTGATTCATCGGAGATGAATTGGAACAGTGATGAACATGTCCTACTGTGTGTGAGCTAAGTGTATGAACATGATTTGGTAAAGGTAGCGGTGAGAGGCCATGTAGGAGTACATGGTGGGTTGTCTCATTGAAACCGTTCTTAGGAACTGAGTTCTGTGTTTGTGATCCATGACCAGCTACTACCACGCATTGGGCCCAAAACCAATGGACCCTCTCGACGTATTAACTGCATTGTCCTATGTCCAGGAGTTGCAACTAGTTTCTAGTGTTTGTAGGATATGTGTTGGCGGCCGTGCATAGCGCTGATCCTAGGGGTGGGCTATGATGTGGTAGATACACCGTGGCACGGTGTACCGGGCGCCCGTTTGGTGTCTCGGGAACCCTGCACACATCATTTGGGGCTGTGAGCGGAACTCCGGCCAGATCTCCTCGCAGATGGAACCCGAATAGGCGATAAACCTGGACTAGAGACTCGTGTGGTTAGTCAGGTCGTGGCCGACTCCCTCACCAGGCTTCCGCTTGAAGGTTGCCGAGATACACGACGTGTACATGGTGGTAAGTGGCGAGAGCGTGTGTGAAGAAGTACACCCCTGCAGGGTTATAAATGATCTATTCGAATAGCCATGTCCGCGGTAAAGGACTTCTGGGTTGCCTATAACAGTTCACAGACAAGTGAAAGTGGATACTCTAAAACTCGCAAGATAAGTGTGAGTGCTATGGATGGCCTTCTCGTAGGGAGACGGGAGCGGATCCATAGTGGTGTATTGAATGGTGAATATGTGGACTCGTGTGCGCCACCTCAAAAGAGTTGCTCGCAATCGTAGTTCAGGTTAGCCACTAAGTCAAAGCTGGCTTGCTGTAGTTAAACTCCACCACCCCCCTTGTTGATACCGATGCATATGTAGTTAGTTCTTATTTAAGTCTTGCTGAGTACCTTTGTACTCACGTTTTCTTAATTTATGTTTTGCAGAGAGATTTCAGTCTCGCTAGTAGTTCCGCGTGGACTTCGACGTTTAGCCTGATACCTCAGCTACAATCTTGTGCCCTCGGCAGGATCTGGTAGATAGTCAGGCTTCTTAGCCTTTTCCATTTGTAGATGTCTGTACTCAGACATGTTAAGCTTCCGCATGTGCTTGAATTGTATGCTATGATTGTTGGGTCATGAGACCCATGTTTGTAATATTTTGCTCCTCGAAGCCTAATGAATAAATACTTGAGTTGTAGAGTTATGTTGTGATGCCATGTTGTATTTACACATATCGAGCATATTGTGTGTATGATTGAAATGCTTGGTATGTGTGGGATCCGACAAACTAGTTGTTTATCCTTGGCAGTCTCTCTTATGGGGAAATGTAGTCTAGTGCTTCCATGAGCCATAGTAGTCCGCTACAGCCCGGTTCACCAGAGTCCTGTTAGCCCAGCACTACTGCTCAGGACACCTGACTAGACGGCATGTGTTTCACTTTGTTCCTGTGTCTGTCCCTTCGGGGAAATGTCACGCGGTGACATCCGGAGTCCTGCCTAGCCTGCTACAGCCCGGGTTCCCGGAGTCCTGTTAGCCTAGTGCTACAGCCCGGATTCACACGCTGCTGACCGATATGCTCGATGTGATTCATGTATGCCTGTCCCCACAGGTTGGTGCCGCTTTGGGTTCACGACTAGCCATGTCGGCCCGGGTTCTCTGTCATATGGATGCTAACGACACTATCATATATGTGAGCCAAAAGGCGCAAACAGTCCCGGGCCATGGTTAGGCGACACCCGTGGGAATACCATGCGTGAGGCCGCAAAGTGATATGAGGTGTTACCGGCTAGATCGATGTGACTTGGAATCGGGGTCCTGACAGCTGAAGTCCATTTGAACCAAGGGTTTAATTACAACTCCAAATTAAGCTCTTAAATATGCCATTTATGTGTTTTCATATATACAACATGTATAGGTTGGTTTTTCATGCATGAAAATGGTACAGATGGATAGATTGAATTTTTCTGATCATTTTTCATATATAACTTATTTCAATCTGAGCTACGGTTGAATTTCTATGAATTTTTGAAGTTTATAATATTTTCTGGAATTTCTTGATTTATTTAAAACCAGAAAAAAGATATATTGCGTCAGCATGACATCAGCATTGCGTCAGCAGGTAAAAGGTGGCTGACCAGGTCAAACCTGATGTCTGGGGTCCACACGTCAGTGTCACAGGTTAAACAGGGGGTTATTTCTAATTTAACATAAAGATTAAGGCACCAGGGCCCACTGTCAGTGTCACTAATGGTGGGGGGTTAGTCCTAAACTAATCTTGCCATGTCAGCCCGCCGGAGTTTGGCTGGCGGCGACTATTCCGTGCGATGGAGGGGCTCGGGATCGCTTCCCCGGGGCCCAAACGAGTAGCCGAGGGCAGCTACAGGGAGCTGGAGCTCACCTGCATCTAGCACGGCATGTGGTGGCAGCGGGGGTGTCGCCTTACCATGGCCGGGACCGTTTGCGCCTTTTGGCTCACGTATATGATAGTGTCGCTAGCATCCATATGACAGAGAACCCGGGCCGACATGACTAGTCGTGAACCCAAAGTGGCACTAACTTACGGGGAATCCACTTTCACTTGTCTATGAACTATGCAAGGGGTCCAAGTTTCCATATCCGAGGAATCCGGCTATTCGAATAGATAATGATAACCCTGCATTGGTTTACTTCTTCACGCACGCTCTCGCCACTTATCGCCCTGTACACGTCATGTACCTCGGCAACCTTCAAGCGGAAGCCGGGCAAGGGAGTCGGCCACGACCTGACTAACCAAAAAATCTCTAGTCCAGGTTTATCGCCTATTCGGGTTCCATCCGCAAGGAGATCCGGCCGGGGTGTCGCTCACGGCCCCAAACGATGTGTACAGGGTTCCCAAGCCCACCATCCAGGTGCCACTTGGTACACCGGGCCACTGTGCCTAGTCTGTCCCAAGCCCACCTATACCGGGTGCCACTTGGTAGACTACTAACACTACCTACAAACACCAGAAACTAGTTGCAACTCCTGGACAGAGATCGAGTTGATTAATAAGTCGAGAGAGCTTGGAGCACCCGGAGCCCAATGTGTGGTAGTAACTGATCATGGATCACAAACACAGAACTTAGTTCCTGAGGACGGCTGCAATGAGACAACCCACCATGTAGTCCTACATGGCCTCTCACCGCTACCTTTACCAAATCTTGTTCACACACTTAGCTCACACACAGTAGGACATGTTCACCACATTCCAATTCATCCCTGATGAATCGGACCTGACTCAACTCTAAGTAGTAGAAGGCATGACAAACAAGCATGAATGAGTAGGCACATCAGGGCTCAAACAACTCCTACTCATGCTAGTGGGTTTCATCTATTTACTGTGGCAATGACAGGTCATGCAGAGGAAAGGGGTTCAACTGCCGCAATATGTAATAGTTGAATCACTGTTGTCCTAATGCAGTAAAAGAGAGCAGGAGCGAGAGAGTGGGATTGTATCGGAATGAACCAGGGGGTTTTGCTTGCCTGGCACTTCTGAAGATAGTATAGCTCTTCATCGGTGTCATCGAATTCATCGCTCGATCAACGTCTACTGAGGGGGGACAAACATCGGCAACTGAGAAAGAACACAATCAACACATGATGATATGCAACAATATGATGCATGCTATGACATGGAAATATGAATGTGTTTTGGGCTAATGCAAGCTAGAACATATTGAAATGAGTCCATTTGAACCAAAGATTCAAATGCAAACCCATTTTTTGAAGTCATATTAGTGCATTAACTTGTTTCACCTAAACAGCAAGGTTAAAGTGTTCTAATATGCATGAAACCAGTACATATGGATTCCTTGAATTTTTCTGATAATTTTTCATATATAATTTATTTCATTTGGAGTTATGGTTGATTTACTATGAATTTTTGAAGTTTTGGTTATTTTCTGGAATTTCCTGAATTAGATTTAATCCAGAAATAGCTTATTGCGTCAACATGACATAAGCCTACGGTGAGCAGGTCAACTGGGCTGCCCCTGGTCAAACCTGACCAGTGGGACCCGCGTGTCAGTGTAACGGGGCAGGAATAGAGGCTGACCTGTGGGGCCAGGTCAACGTTGACGTGGCATGGTCAACTGATGTGTGGGGCCGGCAGTCTTAATCTGAACTAAACAGAAAATAATTTTGGGGTTAGTTAAGGCATGGGGCCCACTAGTCAGTGGCTCTAGGGTTGATTAGTTGGATCATTAGCACTAATTAAACGTGCCACATCGGCAGTCGCCGGAGTTAAGCCGTCGGCGACCTTCCCGCGTGGTGGAGTCCACACGGGACGGCGCTACAGGAGGCGGCTGGGCGAGAGAAGGGCACAGGGAGGAGGACCTCGCTCGCGCGCATCCAATGGAGAAGGTGGGAGGTCGCGGGGTGGTCGCAGCTCGCCGGAAGTGAGCTCGCGGCAGCGCCGAAGTTCGGGTGAGTGCGGGGTTGGCGCTGTGGTGCACGTGAGGGCGAGTTAGAGTGTGCGTTAGGCTCCTGGTGGCTTACTGAGCGCGGTGATGCGCTCTGAATCGAGCTCAAGCGGCTGAAGTGACGGCGGCGACATGGCCGGCGGCGAGGAGCGCTCGGGCTCAACGGAGCCCGCGGTTAGAGGAGGAAATTGGCAGAGGGAAGAGAGGGGTTCGATGCAGAGGCTCACAGCGAGGCTAATGAGCGCGAGGGGGAGGTCGGGGCCGCCCGGTACCTCCCGAATCGACGGAGAGGTAGCGGCGGTCGGAGGTTGAGGATGAGCTCGGGGACGACGCTACAGGGCTCCTGCGGTCGAATGGGTTGGTGCAGACGACGCATAAGGTGATGGCGGTTCCTTTGGAAGCATCAGCGAGGTGCGGGGTGGACGATGGCCCCGGTGGTGCTCGTTGGCGCTCTCGGGTGCCCGTGGTCGAACGCGGGAGAGGGAGCAGAGGAGGGGGAGGGGGTCCAGAGCAAGAGAGGGGGAGTGAGAGGGGGTCAGGGGATGTCGTGGCGCTGTCTGGGCGCGACGAGGAGGAGCCAGGCAGGCAGCTGCCGACATGGCGCACCGTGGCGCCGTGCTCGGCCTTGCCTCTGCTAGTAGGCAGAGGTTGAAGACAAGGATGCCCTTGGTGGGTTGGGCTGGTTTGTTGGGCTGCCAGGTAAGATGACCCAGGTGAGTCCTTCTCTCTCTCTCTTTTAAATCTGTTTCTGTTTTCTATTTATTTTGATTTGTTTTGAATTAGTAAAAATACTAACTCATTTTGTAAAATCCTGACAAAAATTGTGGGCACTATTTGAATTATTTCCAACAGCCCCCAATTGTTTTCAGGAGTATTGAAGCATTTAAAATATTTATAGGCATTAAATGCTCCAATTCAAATACAATATGATTTAACTCAAAAATCCATAAATGTCCAAGAAATATGCTCATCATTTTTGGCAGAGGTTTTCACCTTTATCATAAATCATGAACATTTTCAAAGGGCATTTTGGGTTTATTGAAAATGATTTTATGTTGAACCTATTTGATTTGATCTGGTGCTAGGGTTTGATTAATCCCCATTTCAAATTCAAAAGAATTTAAACATGATGCAACACGTGACTAGCTAGCTCAGAGCATACTAGAACTAGGGATGTGACAACTCACCCCCACTAAAACAAGAATCTTGTCCCGAGATTCAAGAAGTGGAGTAAGAAGACAGAGGGGTCACAAAACTATCACCGTCTTCTCGATCCAACTGCCCTTCTCGAAGATACTGATATATTGCATCACATTGCTCTTGACGTCTTTGCCTTCGAGATGTTCATCCAACACGATGAAGACGGAAGGAAACTCTACAGGAAACGATCTTCTCAAAGATCGAGCAACTCAAGATCAACTCATGGAGTGAGACATTAGAACATCTCTTGAGCTGAGACACAAAACACACATTGAGAGAGATGGAAGGTAATAGATGACAAGGGTTCAAATTGGTAGGCAACAATTCCACGCTGGAGTAGGATGGTGCATGGTTTCAAAGTAGCGAGGAGGTAATTGCCATGACTCCATAATGGGACACCTTAGGGAATGGTGACTCGTAGAGCATTTCCCTTAAGTGGCAAAAAGAATTACTTTTGATACAAAGATCATTGAAACTCTTTATACCAGCCTGAGGTAATCACAATCGGTCATTGGAAGGGGTTCGAAAGAATGACATACTCTGACTAGGATGGATGATGTGGACTACCTTGTTGAAGACAACATAATGGATGAATTTGCTTGCACGTGCTCTCAAGAACGTGAGCATTTCCATATTCATCAAGGTTCTACCAACATCCGAGTCGAGGATCCTGGCAACACATCTTACTACCTTGACAAATAGTGATGGACAATGCAGATGCATAGAAAGACAACCCTTTCTCAGATTTCACCTTAGCGAGGCCAAGGGAATGAAATCTGGATGATCGACTGAGAGTAGCACTCCGCTTCTAATGTTCTCCTTGATGTACTGGTTACCACGGTCATGTTTTGAAGCATCAACATAGTCATCCAGTAGTGGTCGGACTTCGGAATACAATAGATCCATAAGGAACAACTTGTGGAATAAGTCATACCAAATCCTCATGGAGAAGATGGTTCAATAGCTCAATCAAGATACTACAATGATAGATCTTCTGGCTAGGTGTGTCGGCCAGAACATCAACCTTGTCGGGGACCTACATCATAGATCTTGGAAAAGTTCCAACCATCATATCTGCCTGAGATTCAGATCTGGTTGGTAACAGGATATTCCAGACCCATCGAGTCTAGAAGAAAATGAAAGTTTGCAACACAAATCGACGAGATGACATTGCGAGATTCTCGGGAAATGGACTATGGTAGTAAGCTCCAAAACATGAGCTGGTTCTGCTACACATGTGAACATGTTGTCCCAGACAAGCATGACCACGTACTAGTCTTATGATAAAAACACTACCGAGTTCAGGTGGGGAACCATCATCGAGGATAACAAAGTCCTAACATAAGTCATGATTCTTAAGAAGGAAATTCTTCTCCTTGAACAAATCAATCAGTGGCTTCGTGTGCTAGGGATACATACAAAATGAAGATGATCAGTCTATCAAACCGTAGAATACTTCGCACATGCATGACTAACTTGGGATGATTCCAGAGGAAGCAAAACAAACTTTCTCAAATTCATGGCGGCAACTTGCACCTAATGCACGTGAACTTGGAGAAAGTCACTTCTTTCACCCAAACATATACCTCATGAGCGGAACACGAAGGCAATGCTTACAAAAGTTTCCAACACTAGCTCAATGTTCAACATGAATCATGGAGGAGATGTAATGGTGTATGCTCATGGGCTGAACAGCAACTCATCGTAATTTCCATATCACTGGAATTCCACCATTATGTGAACAATGTGATAGTATTGGTCAGACCAAAAGATGTAATGGTGTATGCTCGAGGGATCAACCACGAGTAAGACAACATTACGATTGTCGTTGGTTCTAATTTGATTTGATGACAGCCCATGCACAAATCAAAAGATTGGATAAGACAATGACACCGACAATTGATCACAAGGATCAATCGATGAAGATATCATCTTTCTTCAACAAACACACAAACACAAGGATATCCCTTTAAATGAACTAAGTTAGGTAAGCTTTTATCTTCCAACTCTCCAAGTTGTTGTCTAGCTCAACCAACTAGCTCAGGGGGTAACCGACACAGATTCTTGGAGAATGGCTGGTTTACAAGAAACCAACTTGATCACGAACTCCACATATCGGTCAGGGGATGACCTAGTGATACTTCCATGAAGATATCTGGAAAATCACGAACCACCAATATGTTAATAAGATCGAGAACAATCTTGCTTTTTAGGGCAAGACGATATGATCAAATGAGCGAGGATTTGGCAAAATCCTAACTCATCAATCGAAGGGTGCACCAGAAACAAGGACTAGGTAGCACAATCTATCTTAGAATGATGATTCAATAACCAACATGGTAAGAATGAAGTTAATGTCGTTTAACTACAAAGCAACAAGGCTGCTAGGAGTATTGATTTCACACATCACGGTTCACTTGTCGGGATTCCGGTTGCAACAACACGGAACCAAGGAGCGAATGATGATGGCGAGAAGTATCACTGCATCAAGAATTTATAAGAGTTGGTGCAATTATCATGACAGTCCTGGCATCAAGAGGGCAATACTTCAGGGTAGAACAGAATCAAAAGCTGGATTGGCATTTTGATCTGCGAAGCACAACTACTTTGACCCAATCCTAGACATGGATGAGGTACTGGAGTTGGTTTCTCCTAGTCATTCTGGAATAGAATGACGGACCATAAGAATAATAGACTTTGATGAACGAATGCAATGATATACCCTCGACTATCAATTGATAGACGAAGGTCAGAAACAACTAAGGAGGGACAACTCAAGGAACATATATCTTTCTGAGTTGTGGATTTATGGGTTAGTATGTCGAACGAGTTCAATATTTTTCTTCCGGATAACCCATGCAAAAAGGTAGAACTGGCAGAATCACAATTATGAATGGAGGACTCCTCAGGAGTACTCTAATGGTGATCTTTTGGTTCAAAGAACTTCTGCCTTAATGGTTCATGGTATTTGGAAGAAGGAAATACCACGGACCTTGAGATCTATCGCAAAGGTTACTAATATCCTAAAGGAACTAGCAACAATATCAACACGAAGTGAACAGAGTGATTCTTGGGTCAAGAGCACAGGAGTAGAATAGCTACTACTAAATGGCATCACGGGATGCTTTCAAGAATGATGGACAGAATCATCACACTGGGGATACGAAAGCATTGCTAAATTCTCGAGGACACCTAGGGTCATAATACTAACTCCAACATACACGTCAAGGCAACGGAGTACCTCAACACACCGATTAGTGTGCTTAATCTGGCCCAAAATACAACGGGAACATGGAGGAAAGATTTGCAAGTGCATCAGACTGTTTAGAAACCTAGGAAGACTCAGACAGCATAACGGTTGTAATTGCTCAAAAAGATTTGAGACAACCTGCAAATATGGTGGCATAGCCACTCAACATCACAATATCAAAGTTCCGGGATCAACGGTCAACATACGGAAGTAGTAGGAACTGAACTGAGGCTTAAACTCAACAATCCTAGACAACGACGGTTTAGTAACACGTCGTCCTGAGAGATAGAAGAGAAGCATAGTTCTTAACCCCGTAGAAAAGATTAGATGACTCAGATCAGAAGGTCATGAGGATAAGGAGTAAAAAGAGCCTTACGTTCCCATCCAAAATCAATTCCCTTATATAACTAAAGCATTTCTAGACTCAACTTCGACCAGCTTGGCTTGGTAATCCTACAGGCAGTCAGGCTCTTAAGCCATGTCGCCGCCGTGGCCACAGGCGCATAAGCTCGATTCCGAGCGCGTCACCACACTCACCACGTTCCCAGGAGCCTAACGCACCACTCCCCACGCCTCGCCGTGCCCCGTAGCTTCGGGTTCATCCTCGCCCGAACTCCAGCGACCGCCAAGGTCGTCGCCGGCATCGTTCCCGGCCTCCCCGAGCTCCACTTCCACCACCAAACGCTGCGGCTTGCTCCCAGCTACGCGTAGGACCAAACCGCAGTCGATTTGGTCGACTGTGGGCAAAACCCGAGCCCCTCCGCCGCATTTGTCGTCGCCGGCATCAAGCCACCGGCGAGTTGACCACGGCTGACCCGTGTGGGCCCAAGTTGACTTCCCCCTGAGCCTATGACAGGTGGGGCCGACCTGTTAATTAGGTTAGGATTAGTGCTAACTAATTTTAGTTAG
Source organism: Triticum urartu (assembly GCF_056163025.1). Taxonomy (NCBI): domain Eukaryota; kingdom Viridiplantae; phylum Streptophyta; class Magnoliopsida; order Poales; family Poaceae; genus Triticum; species Triticum urartu. The sequence continues at coordinate 418,130,934 of NC_141875.1, forward strand.
TTTAAGTCACTGACATGTGGGCCCAGGCCCCACTGACATTTAGTTAGTATTAACTAAACTCTGTTAGTTAGCTGAGACACTGACAGACCGGGCCCACCAGTCAGGTTTGACCTGGGCTGGCGCCTTTGACTCGCTGACGTCACAGTGACGCAGTGCTGACGCAATTATTCATTTTCTGGATTTATTTTTATATAGGAAATTCCAAAAAATAGCCTAAACTTCTAAAAATCATAGAAAATCAACCATAGCTCCAAATCAAACAAATTATATATGAAAAATGATCAAAAAAATTCAATCTATCCATCTCTAATGGTTTCATGCATGAGAAAACACTTTAACCTTGCTGTTTAGGTGAAACAAGCTAATACAATTATTATGCATAAGAGCTTAAGCTTTCATTTGAATCTTTGATTCAAATGGGACCCTTTCAACTTGTTTCACATTGCATTAGGCAGGACACATCATTTTGCCATGTCATAGCATGCATCATATTGTTTCATATTGCCATGTGTTGATTATACTCTGTGGTGTCTTTCGTGGTAGGTTCTGCCTCCGAGGATATCTCCGAGTATCCAACTGAAGGGCAGTACCCTACTACCACTCCATCAGGCAAGCAGCCCCATTGATCATATCAATACAATCCCATGTTCTCGTCTTTGCTCTCATTTACTGCATTAAGACAACAACGTTTCAAACTGCTGTGTGCTACGGTAGTTGAACCCTTATCCTCTGCATGACCTGTCATTGCCATAGTAACTAGATGAAACCCACTAGCATGTGTAGGAGTTGGTTGAGCCATGTATGTGTTTCCTACCTTGCTATGCCTGCTATGCTTAGAGTTGTGTCAGGTCTGGTTCATCTGGGTGATGGGCTGGAGTGAAATGATTATGTCGGTAATGTGAGGGATGTGTTGAACATGATTTGGTAAAGATATCGATGAGAGGCCATGTAGGAGTACATGGTGGGTTGTTTCATTGAGGCCGTCCATAAGAACTGAGATCTGTATGCGTGATTTAAGATTCAGCTACTACCACACATTGGGCCCTGAAATATGACCCCGCTCGACTTACTTACCCCTCTCGTCCTCTGTCCAGGAGTTGCAACTAGTTTCTGGTGTTTGTAGGTTATGTGTTGGCGGCCGTGCGTAGCGCTGACCCTAGGGGTGGGCTATGATGCAGCAGATACACTGTGGCCGGGTATGTCGGGCACCCGTATGGCGTCTCGGGACCCTGTACACATCGTTTGGGGCCGTTGAGGACACCCCGGCCAAATTTCCTTGCGGATGGAACCTGAATAGGCGATAAACCTGGACTGGAGACTTGTGCGGTTAGTCAGGTCGTGGTCTACACCCACGTCGGCTTTCGCTTGAAGTCTGCCGAGCACATGTCGTGTGCAGACGCTAAGTGGTGGAAACATGTGTGACGAAGTACACCCCTGCAGGGTAAAAAACTATTCGAATAGCTGCATCTGCGGTAAAGGACTACTTGGTTGCCTATACAGTTCATAGACAAGTTAATTGTTAGTACTAAAAGACTCAAGATAAGTGTGAGTACCGAGGATGGCTCTCTCGTAGGATGACAAGGGAGGATCTCCGGTGGAGTATTGTGTTGGTGATTAGTGGACTCGTGTGCAAAAACTATTTTACTAGTGGTGTCCCGTAGGATAGCTTAGCCAAGAGTCAAAGCTGGCTTGCTGCAATAACTCCACCACCTTCTTGAGAATGAGCATGTATAGTAGGTTCTGATGTAAGACTTGCTTAGTACCTTTGTACTCATGTTTGCTTAATTACTGTTTTTAGACGACAACACCGCCCCCTCCGATGGGTTTTATGTAGATCTCGACGTCGATGAGTGACTTGCCACCCAGGTGGTGATCCTGGCCATGGAGTGCCCTATGTAGATAGACTGGCTTCGAGAAGCCTTCTTTCTTTCTAGTGTCTGTACTCAGACTATTTGCTTCCGCATGTGCTTGTATGCTTGTATGACTTGAGTGTCGGGTCATGTGAGCCCTACCTGTATGAACATGTTATGTATGGCTCTCTGGAGCCTTAAAATAAAAGTACTTGAGTTGTAGAGTTTTGTTGTGATGCCATGTTGTATTTGCACATATCGAGCATATTGTGTGTATGATTGAAATGCTTGGTATGTGTGGGATCCGACAATCTAGTTGTTTATCCTTGGCAGCCTCTCTTAAGGGGAAATGTAGTCTAGTGCTCCTCGAGCCATAGTAGTCCGCTACAGCCCAGTTCACCGGAGTCCTGCTAGCCCAGCACTACTGCTCAGGACACTTGGCTGGCCGGCATGTGTTTCACTTCGTTCCTATGTCTGTCCCTTCGGGGAAATGTCACGCGGTGACTTCCGGAGTCCTATCTAGCCTGCTACAGCCCGGGTTCCCCGGAGTCCTGTTAGCCCAGTGCTACAGCCCGGATTCACTCGCTGATGACCGACATGCTCGATGTGATTCATGTATGCCTGTCTCCATAGGTCTGTGCCGCTTTGGGTTCATGACTAGCCATGTCGGCCCGGGTTCTCTGTCATATGGATACTAGCGACACTATCATATACGTGAGCCAAAAGGCGCAAACGGTCCCGGGCCATGGTAAGGCAACACCCGTGGGGATACCGTGCGTGAGGCCGCAATGTGATATGAGGTGTTACCGGCTAGATCGGTGTGACTTGGAATCGGGGTCCTGACAGCGTTGGTATCATGCATGACACATGTGGGCGACTGCCGATGTGGCACACTTAATTAGTTCTAATGATCCAACTAATCAACCCTAGAGCCACTGACTAGTGGGCCCCATGCCTTAACTAACCCCAGAATTATTTTCTATTTAGTTTAGATTAAGACGGCCGGCCCCACACATTAGTTTACCATGCCACGTCAACATTGAACTGGCCCCACAGGTCAGCCTCTATTCCTGCCCCGTTACACTGACACGCGGGTCCCACTGGTCAGGTTTGACCAGGGCCAGCCCAGTTGACCTGCTGACCGCAGGCTTATGTCATGCTGACGCAATAAGCTATTTCAATATTAAATCTAATTCAGGAAATTCCAGAAAATAACCAAAACTTCAAAAATTCATAGTAAATCAACCGTAACTCCAAATGAAATAAATATATATGAAAAATTATCAAAAAAATTCAAGGAATCCATCTGTATTAGTTTCATGCATGTTAGAACACTTTAACCTTGCTGTTTAGGTGAAACAAGTTAATGCACTAATATGACTTCAAAAATGGGTTTGCATTTGAATCTTTGGTTCAAATGGACTCATTTCAATATGTTCTAGCTTGCATTAGCCCAAAACACATTCATATTGCCATGTTATAGCATGCATCATATTGTTGCATATTGTCATGTGTTGATTGTGTTCTTTCTCAGTTGCCGATGTTTGTCCCCCCACAGTAGATGTTGATCGAGCGATGCGTTCGATGACACTGATGTAGAGCTATACTATCTTCATAAGTGCCAGGCAAGCAAAACCCCCTTGTTCATTCCGATACAATCCCACTCTCTCGCTCAATATGTGCAATATGCATTTCAATGAACGCATACTGAAGATAGTATACTGAGGGGGGACAAACATCGACAACTGAGAAAGAACACAATCAACACATGACGATATGCAAAAATATGATGCATGCTATGACATGGCAATATGAATGTGTTTTGGGCTAATGCAAGCTAGAACATATTGAAATGAGTCCATTTGAACCAAAGATTCAAATGCAAACCCATTTTTTGAAGTCATATTAGTGCATTAACTTGTTTCACCTAAACAGCAAGGTTAAAGTGTTCTGACATGCATGAAACTAGTACATATGGATTCCTTGAATTTTTCTGATAATTTTTCATATATAATTTATTTCATTTGGAGTTACGGTTGATTTACTATGAATTTTTGAAGTTTTGGTTATTTTATGGAATTTCCTGAATTAGATTTAATCAAGAAATAGCTTATTGCGTCAGCATGACATAAGCCTGCGGTCAGCAGGTCAACTGGGCTGCCCCTGGTCAAACCTGACCAGTGGAACCCGTGTGTTAGTGTAACGGGGCAGGAATAGAGGCTGACTTGTGGGGCCAGGTCAACGTTGACGTGGCATGGTCAACTGATGTGTGGGGCCGGCCGTCTTAATATAAACTAAACAAAAAATAATTCTGGGGTTAGTTAAGGCATGGGGCCCACTAGTCAGTGGCTCTAGGGTTGATTAGTGGGATCATTAGCACTCAACGAGCTACCTCGCAGAAGCGCCGGATTTGGGTTCCGAACTCCGCTCTTCCACCCGGTTATACACCGAGGCCATCTTGTTTGGCACCTCACCCAATTCAACAGTATGCTCCACCCAGACCTATTGGTAGACCGCCTGTCGATGCGGGTCCACGTCCTACTTCAGGGACTTGCTTCACATGCGGAGAGCGAGGGCGCTATGCACGTGACTGCTCTCAAACCAATTATGCTCCACCCCAGCCTGAGAAGTCTGTTGGTCGTGGTAAGCCATCACGCAAGATGATTAGTGTCAAGTTAGCTCCCGTTGAACATGGATGTGTGCATCACGTCTCTGCTAAAGACGCTCATGATGATCTGGATGTAGTTCTTGGTACACTCCTTGTCAACTGTCATCCAGCTTCAGTTCTGTTCGATACTGGAGCATCTCACTCCTTCATATCAGAAGGCTATGCTCATTTGCACGACATGTCATTTTGTCATATGCCAAATCCACTTGAAATCCAAACTCCAGGGTCTAGATGGAAAACTACCAGAATAAGCAATGGTAATGAAATTCTTGTTGACAGACTTGTATTCCTTGCATCACTTATAGCCGTCAAGTCTACGGATATTAACATCATCTTGGGTATGGACTGGATGAAAGCTCATCATGCCAAGATTGATTGTTAGACAAGGTCTGTCCAGCTTACACACCCATCTGGCAAGATAGTCACCGTCTCCACTAGAGTTGCAAAGCGTCAGCTCTATTCCCTTAATGCCAACCCTCTTCCAGACCTTGAAGATATTCCGGCAGTCCGTGACTTTACGGATGTCTTTCCAGAGGAACTGCCAGGTATTCCACCTGACAGAGATGTAGAGTTTGTCATAGATCTTATCCCAGGAACTGCTCCAATCTCTAGGAGACCTTACAAGATGGCACCCTTAGAACTAGCTGAGCTTAAGAAACAACTCGATGAATCCTTGCAAAAGGGTTTCATCCGTCCTAGTTCTTCTCCCTGGGCTTGCCCCGTTCTCTTCGTCAAGAAGAAGGATGGTACGGACCGAATGGTTGTAGATTATCGTCCCGTTAATTTGGTCATGATAAAGAACAAGTATCCGCTCCCCAGGATCAACGATTTGTATGATCAGCTCGTTGGATCCTCAGTCTTTTCCAAGATGAATTTGAGGTTAGGCTACCGCCAAATCAAGATCAGAAATGGGGACATTCCTAAGATGGCTTTTGTCACTCGTTATGGTCAGTACGAGTACAACGTCATGTCCTTTGGTCTAACCAATGCTCCAGCTACATTCTCTCGCTTGATGAACTCGATTTTCATGGAGTACTTAGATAAGTTCGTCGTGGTTTACCTCGATGATATTCTTATTTACTCGAAGAACGAGGAAGAGCATGTTGAACATCTTTGACTTGTGTTAGAGAAACTCAGAGAGCACCGCCTTTATGACAAGTTCTCCAAGTGCGAATTTTGGTTGCCAAAAGTGACCTACCGAGGCCACGTGATATCTGGTAAGGGCATTGCTATCAATCCCGAGAGAGTTCAGGCCGTTCTTGATTGGACTCCGCCTGAAACGGTTAAGCAAGTGTGGAGTTTCCTTGGTCTAGCCAGTTATTGTCGCCGCTTCGTGGAGAACTTCTCCAAAGTGGCCAAACCTCTCACGGAACTTCTCAAGAAAGATAAAAAGTTTGAGTGGACCCCACAGTGTGAGCACAGTTTTCAGGAACTGAAAAGACGCCTGACTTCTGCTCCCATACTTGTGCCACTAGATTTCACTAAGGACTTTGTTATCTATTGTGATGCCTCACGACAGGGACTAGGTTGCATTCTTATGCAAGATCGCCATGTGATTGCCTATGCATCTCGAGAGTTGCATCCACATGAGGAGAATTATCCTACACATGATCTAGAGCTTGCAGCCATAGTCTATGCACTTAAGACCTGGCGACATTACCTTCTTGGTAAGCGTTGCGAGATTTACACCGATCACCAGAGTCTCAAGTATATCTTCACCCAACTAGATTTGAACCTTAGGCAAAGACATTGGTTGGAGTTGATCTCAGATTATGACTTAGGGATTACCTACACCCCAGGCAAGGGAAATGTCATGGCTGATGCACTAAGTCATAAGTCCTATTGCAAAAATCTCATGTTGCAACAGGGCCAACCACTTCTCCATGAGGAATTCTGTAAGCTAAACCTTCACATCGCTCCTCACGGATTCCTTTCTACCTTGGTGGTGAAACCTACTCTTGTGGATCAGATCATCTCTGCTCAGAAGCAGGATACGGAAATTTCCCGGATCAAGAGAAACATTAACAAGGGAGTTGGTGGTAGTTTCTCTATAGATGATCGTGGTGTTGTTTTCTTTGAGAGTCGCTTGGTGGTTCCCAAGAATCAACATCTTCGACAATTAATCCTTAAGGAGGCGCATGAATCTCCTCTCACGATTCATCCCGGTAGTACTAAGATGTATCAGGACCTACGCCAGAGGTTCTGGTGGACTAGGATGAAGAGAGAAATTGCTCAGTTTATTGCTAACTGTGACGTTTGTCGTCGCGTTAAGGCAGAACATCAAAGGCCTGCTGGCACCCTTCAACCTTTAGCTATTCCTGAGTGGAAATGGGATAAAGTTGGTATGGACTTCATCACCGGCTTTCCCAGGACCAAGAAAGGGAATAATGCTATCTTCGTAGTCATTGATCGTCTTTCCAAAGTGGCTCACTTCCTACCTGTTCGAGAGAGTATCACCGCTAGTCAGCTCGCTGACTTATATATTTCTCGAATAGTGTCACTTCATGGTGTTCCACTAGAGATCAATTTAGACCGTGGCAGTCTTTTCACTTCTCATTTCTGGGAGAGTTTCCAAACTACCATGGGCACCCATCTTTCCTTCAGTACCGCTTTCCACCCTCAATCAAGTGGTCAGGTGGAAAGGTTCAACCAAATTCTCGAAGGCATGCTTAGAGCTTGTGTTATCTCGTTCGGTATGGATTGGGAGAAGTGTCTTCCCTTCGCCGAGTTTGCTTATAACAATAGCTACCAATCCAGCCTCAAGAAAGCTCCTTTTGAGGTTATGTATGGACGAAGATGTCGAACACCTTTGAACTGGTCAGAAACCATTGAAAGACAGTTCTTTGGACCGGATATGATCCAAGAGGCAGAAGAGCAAGTTCGCATCATTCGTGAGAATTTGAAAACAGCCCAATCTCGTCAAAAGAGCCAGTATGACCGTAGTCATAAGGAAGTGGTTTATGAAGTTGGCGACAAAGCTTACCTTCGGGTTACCCCTTTGAAGGGTACCCATCGATTCGGTATCAAGGGCAAGTTGGCTCCTCGTTACATTGGTCCCTTTCTCATTCTCGCTAAACAAGGAGAGGTTGCTTACCAGTTGGAACTACCCCCACATCTTTCTCGAGTACATGATGTCTTCCACGTCTCTCAACTCAGGCATTGCTTCTTGGATCCCCTCCGCGGGGTGGACCACGTAACGCTTGATCTCCAAGATAACCTCACTTATTGAGAGTACCCCGTCCGCATTCTGGATCAAGCCGAGCGTGTCACTCGACGTCATAACATCAAGTTTCTCAAGGTTCAGTGGTCTCATCATTCCGAGAGAGAAGCTACCTGGGAGCATGAAGATCGTCTTCGACTTGAGTACACCGCTTTCTTTCCGCCAACTCCTGAATCTCGGGACGAGATTCTTCCGAGTGGGGGCGAGTTGTCACATCCCTAGTTCTGGTATGACCTAGGCTAGCCTTCATGTTTGCATCATGTTTAAACTCCATTTAAAAATTGAAATGGGGATTTGTGAAACCCTCAGAATCATTTCTGAAAATGACCCAAGTAAAAATTGCTCCAAAGGGGTCCAAGAAAATGCTCATGTTGCCCTCTGAAAATATTGGACAGAGATAAAAATCAAACCAATATTTTTAGGAACTCATAAATATTTATTTTGGACATTTGGAATTAATCCAGTAATTATTTGCATTGGATAAATATTTTTATATATATAATATTGTCCAATAATTCTGAATTTTGGTGAGGGGCTTTGGAATAATCCCTTAGGCCCCTGCAAAAATTATCAGAAGAAAATAAAATGATTTAGTATTTTACTAAATCAGAAACAAATGTCAGAAAATAGAAAAGAAACGAAAATGGAAAATTGCTTACCTGGGTTACCGCGGCCTGGCACTGTGCAGCCGGCCTGGCCCAGTGGCCCAATAGGCCGGCCCAGCCGACTGGCCAGTGCCAGTCGTCCACCTCCCGCCAGGAGGACGCGCGCGCGTGGCCGCCGCGCGCGAGCACACGCCGGCCACCTCCTGCCTGCCTGCCTCACCCCCTCGGCGGCCTAGACGCCTCTGGCGTCGCCACGCTACCCCCCCCCCCCCGTCTCTCTCTCTCGCTCTCTCTCGTCCCCATCCTCTCCCCTGTCTCTCTCCCTCACACGCACCGAACGCAGCCGCTCGACGTTGCCGCGGCCATCGCCTCTCTCTCGACCCCTCGCCGTGCCTGCGACCTCCGTCTCGACCTCCCCGACCTCCTCGACGAGCCACGAGGCCCCGGACGCGCTGCAATGCCAACTACGCCGTCGTCCTTGTCCTCTGCATCTGGTCACCGCCGATGTCGATTCGCCGTCACCAAGCCGTCCCCGAGCCCACCGAGCACCTCATCCGACTCCCTGTGAGCCTCGCCATCTTTCCCCTCTCCTCTTGCGACCAAATTCGGCCCTATCTGCAACCCCCCGCTGCAACCGTGAGCTCACCGCCGCCGCGTTCGTTGATGCACATAGTCGTGCTCAGTGTGCTCCCAGGAGGCCATAGCACTGATTACCTCGCTCTCCTGACCACCGTAGCGTCGACTCCATCGATGGACGAACTCCGGCCACCACCGCGAGCTCCATTCCAGCGAGCTCCGGCCGTCCCCGCTGCCACCACATGTCGCGCTAGATGCGGGTGAGCTCCAACTCCCCGTAGTTGCCCTCGGCTGCTCGTTTGGGCCCCAGGGAAGCGATCCCGAGCCCCTCCGCCACACGGAATAGTCGCCGCTGGCCAAACGCCGGCGGGCTGACAGTGGGCCCTGGTGCCTTAAATCTTTTTGTTAAATTAGAAATAACCCCCTGTTTAACCTGTGACACTGACGTGTGGACCCCACACGTCAGGTTTGACCTGGTCAGCCGCCTTTGACCTGCTGACGCAATGCTGCTATCATGCTGACGCAATATATCTTTTCTGGTTTTAAAATAAATCAGGAATTTCCAGAAAATATTATAAACTTCAAAAATTCATAGAAATTCAACCGTAGCTCAGATTGAAATAAGTTATATATGAAAAATGATCAGAAAAATCCAATCTATCCATCTGTACCATTTTCATGCATGACTAACCAACCTATACATGTTGTATATATGAAAACACATAAATGGCATATTTAAGAGCTTAATTTGGAGTTGCAATTAAACCCTTGGTTCAAATGGACTTCAACCAAATAAATTCTAGATGCATTAACTCAAACAACATCACATACTCATGACATGTTCATGCATCATAATGTTGCATATGCTTGTGTTTGAGTTTCGACACTGTTCCTTCTCGATAGGTCCTGCTCCGGAGAGTGTTCGAGAGTACCTGTCTGAGGAGCAGTGCCCCCTGTTGATCTACCAGGCAAGCAACCCCCCTTGTTCATTTCGATACAATCCTACTTTCTCGCTCCTGCTCTCATTTATTGCATTAGGACAACAATGATTCAACTGCTACTTTATGCTGCGGTAGTTGAACCCATTCCTCTGCATGACCTGTCATTGCCATAGTAAATAGTTAAAACCCACTAGCATGTGTAGGAGTTGATTGAGCCATGTTGTGTTCCTACCATGCTTTGCCTGCTATTGCTTAGAGTACGTCAGGTCTGATTCATCGGGAATGAATTGGAGTGTTACGATATGATCCGGTGCTGAGAGTTAAGCGTGTGAACACGATTTGGTAAAGGTAGCGGTGAGAGGCCATGTAGGAGTACATGGTGGGTTGTCTCATTGGGACCGTCCTTAAGAACTGAGTTCTATGTAAGTTGTCCAATGACTAGCTACTACCACACATTGGGCTCCGGGCGCTCCAAGCTCTCTCGACTTATTAACCGCCTTGATCTCTGTCCAGGAGTTGCAAATAGTTTCTGGTGTTTATAGGTAGTGCTATTTTTCGACCGAGTGGCACCCGGCGGGGTGGACTTGGCACAGACTAGGCACACGTGGCCCGGTGTACCGAGTGGCACCCGGATGGTGGGCTCGGGAACCCTATACACATCGTTTGGGGCCGTGAGCGAAACCCCGGCCGGATCTCCTTGCGGATGGAACCCGAATAGGCGATAAACCTAGACTAGAGTCTTGTGTGGTTAGTCAGGTCGTGGCTGACACCCTCGCCAGGCTTCCGCTTGAAGGTTGCCGAGATACATGACGTGTATATGGTGATAAGTGGTGAGAGTGTGTGTGAAGAAGTACACCCCTGCAGGGTTATCATGATCTATTCGAATAGCCGTGTCCTCGGTTATGGACTTCTTGGATGCTTATGTGGTACATAGACAACTTAAAGTGGACACTCTAAAATGCTTAAGACAAGTGTGAGTGCTATGGATGTCCTTCTCGTAAGGAGACGGGGATGAATCCATAGTAGTGTATTGATGTGGTGATTAGTGGACTCGTGTGCGCTGCCTCACCGCAAAGAAGTTTCTCGTAGTCGTAGAACAGGATAGCCACTGAGTCAAAGCTGGCTTGCTGCAACTAAACCCCACATTACCTTCTTGATACAAATGCATGTATGATAGGATCTGATGTAAGCCTTGCTGAGTACCTTTGTACTCACGTTTGCTTTATTTATGTTTTGCAGGTGAGACATCTGTCTCACTAGTAGTACCGCTTGGACTTCCATGAGTAGCTTGTTACCTCAGCTACGATCTTGTTCCCTTGGGAGGGACTTGTAGATAGTCAGGCTTCTGAGCCTTTTTTCTTTTGTAGTTGTTTGTACTCATACGTGTAATGCTTCCGTTGCTTGTATGCTTTGAATGATGGGTCATGTGACCCCTATTTGTATTTAATGCTATGTGGCTCTTCTGGGCCTTTATCTATTTGAGTTTGCGTTATGTTGTGATGCCATGTTGTACAGCACATACTTGCATGTTATGCGTACATGTGACGTGTATTGCTATGTGTGGGATCCGACAATCTAGTTGTTTATCCTTGGCAGCCTCTCTTACGGGGAAATGTAGTCTAGTGCTTCCTTGAGCCATAGTAGTCCGCTACAGCCCGGTTCACCGGAGTCCTGCTAGCCTAGCACTACTGCTTAGGACACTTGACTGGCCGGCATGTGTTTCACTTCGTTCCTGTGTCTGTCCCTTCGGGGAAATGTCACGCGATGACATCCGGAGTCCTGCCTAGCCTGCTACAGCCCGAGTTCCTGGAGTCCTGTTAGCCCAGTGCTACAGCCTGGATTCACACGCTGCTGACCGACATGCTCGATGTGAATCATGTATGCCTGTCCCCATAGGTTAGTGCCGTTTTGGGTTCACGACTAGCCATGTCGGCCCGGGTTCTCTGTCATATGGATGCTAGCGATACTATCATATACGTGAGCCAAAAGGCGCAAACGGTCCCGAGCCATGGTAAGGCGACACCCGTGGGAATACCGTGCGTGAGGACGCAAAGTGATATGAGGTGTTACATGCTAGATCGGTGTGACTTAGAATCGGGGTCCCGACATATGAAGTCTATCACCAGGCCGGACTCAGCCGTTTTGAGTGGTTTAGCCTCTATCCACTTAGTGAATTTGTCCACCATAACCAGTAGATATTTTTTCTTATGGCTTCCCCCTTTAAGGGGTCCAACCATGTCGAGTCCCCAGACCACGAAAGCCAAGTGATGGGGATTGTTTGTAGGGCAGTGGGGGCATATGGCTTTGTTTGGCAAAGAGTTGGCTTCCGACGCAATGTTGGACAAGGTCATGTGCATTCGCTCGGGCCATCGGCCAATAAAACCCTGTACAGAAGACCTTGCTAACAAGGGCCCGAGTTGCGGCGTGGTGCCGCCGAGTCCGGCATGAATTTCAGCCAAGAGCTGCCACCCCTCTTCCTCGGATATACATTGTTGAAGGACTCCAGTGGCGCTTTTATTGTAGAGTTCTCCATCATGAACCTTGTAGGCCTTCGAACGCCAGACAATGCGGCGGACCTCATCCTGGTCCTCAGGAAGCTCCTTCCTATTAAGGTAGGCCGGGAAGGGTTCGTTCCATGGGGCAATGACTGCCATGATGAGATGCGCTGATGGTGTTATGTCGATGTTTCCGGGATCTGGGGTTATGTTTGGGTCCAGACTAGTGTTGTCGTTTCCCCCCTGCCACACCACGGATGGCTTGAAGAGCCTTTCCAGGAAGGTATTAGGTGGGACGGGGTCGCGCTTAGCGCCAATACGAGCAAGAACATCGGCCGCTTGATTACTTTCTCGAGCCACGTGATGGAACTCGAGCCCCTCGAACCGGGCCAACATTTTTATGAATGCGTTGCGATACGCTGCCATCTTCGGATCTTTAGCGTCAAAATATCCATTTATTTGAGATATTGCAAGGTTTGAGTCCCCGCGCACTTCTAGGCGTTGTATGCCCATGGAGACAGCCATTCGGAGACCATGCAATAAGGCCTCATATTCGGCTGCGTTATTGGAGTCTGTGTATAGTATTTGTAGAACATACTGGACGATGTCTCCGGTACGGGCGTTAAAACGACACCCGCTCCTAACCCTGCCAGCATTTTGGAGCCGTCGAAGTGCATGACCCAATTGGAGTATGTGTCGTACTCTCTAGGGAGCTCGGCCTCTGTCCATTCGGCGATGAAGTCGGCCAGAACTTGGGATTTGATAGCTCGACATGGTTTGTATGTGATGTCGAATGGCAAGAGTTCAATGGCCCATTTGGCAATCCGGCCCGTAGCATCGCGGTTGTTTATAATGTCATTGAGTGGTACTTCGGAGGCCATCGTGATCGAACACTCTTGGAAGTAGTGACGGAGCTTTCAGGATGCCATGAAGATCGCGTATGCTATTTTTTGATAATGAGGGTACCGGGATTTGCATGGTGTAAGGACAGTAGACACGTAGTATACTGGCTTCTGAAGCGGGAATTTATGTTCGCCCTGTTCTCGTTCAACGACGAGTACGGCGCTCACCACCTGATGTGTTGTCGATATGTATAA